>NC_062566.1:140061166-140664416 GCF_022837055.1 Prionailurus viverrinus
TCGCTTTCTGTGGAATTGGAAGATACAAAATGCTTTTCAGATTGGTTCCTGTGGGAAAAAAAATCAGACTTTACATCTGCGCAGGCTTTTATTCAACGCCCTTTCCAGCCCTGACTTGCCGGAGTCCTGTCTTTAGTGCGGGACGTACAAGTCAGGAGCAGTCCCCGCCCCTTGGCAGAGGACGCATGTACTCGGGACAGTTGAGTGACTGTGTGGCCCCCAACCCTAGCAAGTGACCAAGTCTCCACGGGGACCCAGGCCCGCCGTGCTGTTACAGCCTGCAGGGACTGCTTCCCCCGGGCAGCTGGGACCGACCGACCGCTCAGCTACAGAGATCGAGGTGACCACGAGCCCCGTTGCTGGGTGCTCACCTCGGGCCACCCGTCCTCACAACATCCCCGTGATCGTTCGTGTGCCCGTGTGGGAAACCCCGGCTCAGGGAGGAGCAGAAAGTTGCCGGAGGCCTCACGGCTCTCCTGTGGCAGAGCTGGAATCCAGGTGTGTGTCACCCCAACTCGGTGTGGGGACCGAGCCTGGGCCCAGAGCCGCGATCGCGGTGGTGTGCCTGAGGCTCTGTGACCTCACAGGCGGTGTTTCCAGACGAAGGCCCCCGCGTCCTGCAGCTGTAGAGGTCCTGAGGAGATGAGTGTGGCAGTAGGGAGGTGAGGCTTCACTAACAGGGTTTGGAAAGTCAGGAAAATGGGGCACGTGGGGGGGCTCAGTTGTTAAGCCCAATCTCACAGTTCGTGGGTTCGAGCCCCACGTCAGGCTCTGTGCTGACAGCTCAGAGCCTGGAGCCTGCTTTGGATTCCGTGTCTCCCTCCCTTTCGGCCCCTCCCCCACTCATGCACTCACTCTCTCTCTCAAAAATAAACAGTAAAAATTAAAAAAAAAAAAAGAGGACAATTTGGTTGAATCCCAGTATTGGAGTATAAATGGAGTTTACGTATTTAGATCATAGTCAGCCTCTTCCTACTGTATTTTTTTTTCTTCAGTTTGTTCCTCCACTTGACCTTCTTGGTCTGCATGTAGGATGTGTTTGCAGTGGAAACGGTGGGGGGGGGACAGGTAATAGCTGCTAAAGGACACGATGAAGTGAAGCAACGGAAATCCTCTGAGATCAGCAGCACTTATGCTATTTGCTTCCCGCTTTCGTCTCTGGTAAAAGCCTCCCTGCTGTAGTAGTTTTGGGGTGAAGTTTAACAAAGTGCTCAAAACAAATGACTCAGTGTTCAGACTTACTAACATATGGAAGGATTTGGAGAAAATATTTATAGTTGTTTTTAGGATTTTTTTTTTTTTTTTTTTTTTTTAGCATTTTTGCTTTAGTTGGAGAATGTTCTGTCCAAGGTAGAGGGAGCACTAAACCAAGCTCAGTGGGTGATGTGACATTTCGCGGTACCGTGGGCACCGACGGCCCTGGTAAAGGAAGGGCAGCATCCTGCTGTCCCCACCCTAGTTTGGCCCCGCCTCTTCTTTCAGGCCAGTCTTCTTTACTGCATCACTCGCTCCCCTCCACCCCCAGGTCGCCTCTGCCTCCTGAGCAGACTCCACCCTTCACTGACCTGGGGTCCCCAGCCTCACGTGGGGGCTTAGGCCCGCCCAGCCCACCCTTCCTGTGTGGACTGCTCACCCGTTTGCAGGGGTCATTTACTCCGCCAGGAAAAGAGAGAGACTTGGGAAACCAAGACTGATAGGTCTGGCCAATGGCCAGAGTAACTTTTAAAACTTTTATTTTAAATTCAGCTGCTTCAGGTATTTTTGTCTGTATGAACAACAAAAACATAAAATAAGTATACAAGCATGATACAGATAATACTCCTAAGGATTCTCTGCCCACAAGCTGCCAGTGGGGATGTGTAACTGCGTGTAACCTTAAGCGCCGAGAACTTACGCACCGGCAAGTTCACACCTGACAACAGGAAGACTTTCATTCGAGAAAGGTTAGCATTAGGGGCGCCTGGGTGGCTCAGTCGGTTGAGCGTCTGGCTCTTGATTTCGCCTCATGCCGTGATCTCATGGTTTGTGGGTTTAAGCCCCACATCGGGCTCTGTGCTGACGGTGCAGACCCCGCTTTGGGTCCTCTGTCCCGCTTGCTCTATGCCCCTCCCCAGCTCGTGCACACACACACGTGTGCTCTCTCTCTCAAAATCAATAAACAGACTTAAAAAAAAAAGAAGAAATGTCAGTTCAGGACAGCAGAGTGGAGAGCAGTTAGAGGAGTTTTCGTCGTCCTGACCCCTGACTGAAGGCACGGCTAAGTAGCCCCGATGACACTCTCACCCCTTTCACCATCTGGTGACACCCACCGACCTGGTACAGGTCACTCAGCCGGGGACGGATGGTGGGAGAAGGGGGACATCCACGCCCCAAAGCCAAGCTCTGTGGGTACAGCTGAGCACCTGCTCCTAAGAGTTTTGGGGTGTTCTGATCGATGGCCGATGTCTCCTGAAATAAAATTGTTAGGAGGCCTTGGGGATAATGAAACCAGGTCCCTGTCATCTCATTTGGGAGGCGGGGGATTTGGCCCCGTCTGGTGCTAACACAAGACCATTCAGCAAGTTAGCCCCACCCCCAGCTGGGGCCTCCGCAGCACGGCCTGTCCCCCCACCGCCCCCATGGCAATGAGAGCGGTCATGCTCTGCGCTCTGGGACAAGGGCACAGAGCTCCACACGCCAGGCCAGCACGCGGAGCCCCTGTGTTCGATAAGGAGAAGAAAAGACATTGCCAGTTACGTGCTTCGTGTCCAGGAGGTCTCTGCTCTGTGAGATTTGCTGTGACGGAGCGGAGCTGAACTGCGATGCGTTTATTCAGGGAAATCTGCCACAAGTCTTCCACGTCGCTTCACAGAAGAGCTTTTATTCCCACCAAGAAATGCTCATATCCTAGCACGTTGCTGAGTAAAATGTCAGTTACAGACACGTTCAGTGGTTCTGTTGAAGTTGAAACAACGATGATGCGTACACTGAAATCTCTGCAAAGGCACAGCGGAGGAAATGGTGACGTCTGGGTGTAGCGCGCTATCATGACTGAGTTTTTCCTTCCCTTTGCTGAAAATCTGGCGATGAACGTGTCCTACTTCTGGAGTGAGTACTTCACAACTCTGAATAGTCTGAATAAGGCTCAGTCTTGGGAAACAATCAAACATGTTCCCAAAGCTACCGGTTGTTAACACCATCTCTAGCGGTCAGCGTGAACTTGACTGTGTTCTGTTCACACGGCGAAGCTGTGAACGGTGGGTGAAGCGGGTGCGGCACCGGCCTTGTGGTAAAAGAGCCCACTTAGCAAATTATGCCAGTGACGGTTATTATAAACAATCAAGGATGTACTTTGAAAGGCCATTTAAAATCATGTTCTGGCAGGTACCGCTAAGGAGAATCATTCCAGGTGGAGCCGTGGCCCTAGCGGCTTTGGAGCTGGTCTTCGCCGCTTCCCAGAGGTGGTGTCCAGCTTCCTGTGCTGTGCCCCCTGTGTGGCCCCGAGGGTGCCCTGCCCCTCCCGGCAGCAGCACCCAGGGCCCCTCACACACACCCACGGACTGAGGTCTGTGTCTGCTGTGCTCACAAGGCTCAGAAAGGCCGTGCGGTACCGATTTGGTAAGAAACAAAAACACAAAATGATAAAATCCCACTAAATACCTAGAAAAAAACTACAGCAGGGATTGCTCTTTTTGATCCAGAGATTATGAGTGATGATAATAGTTTTCTCTGTTGTCTGTATTTTCCTCTGACGGGCAGGAAATCTGTTTTGTAGTCGGAGAGAATAGGGGTATTTTACAGAGGGACCCAGACTTTGTGAGTCAGGCGCAGCCCCTCTGCTCCAGGACGCCCCCGCAGACATCGCTGGCCCATATAAATCTGCATCCCTGGGGATCTTTCCACCCCCCACCCCCACCCCCGCACCCACACACAAAGGATTTGGGGCCTGGAAGACTCATAGCCCAGCCTCCCCATTCTGCAGGTGAGGAGAGGACAAGCCGGACGAAGTAAGGTCCCAGGGCTCGGGGGCTCAGTGACTCTGCCCAGACTCCTCAGCCTTGTCCTCATGCAGGACGCCAGCCCTGTGCTCACAGAGCTTGCGTGAGCTGGGAGGAGGGGGCGGCCAGCTCCAAGGTGGCCAGGAGCCTCTCACAGAGACAGTGCTGGTGCGAGGACGTGACCGGGGCTGGCAGACTGGACAGAAGGGGTTGCCCGCCGAATGAATCGTGACACGTGAGCGTGACCAGAGAGGCACCGTTGCGCTGGACCAGAGGGGGCCTGTCCCCATGCCTGGCCACCACAGAGCTTAGGGCCAGGCTGAGTGGCCTGGTCAGGCTGTTTCAGGAAGGAGCCTGCTCGAGGCGGTGCCACAGTTCCCTGCGACGGTGTGGTTGCAAGGCTGCAGCATAATGGCGGGGGGGGGGGGGGGGTGTGCGTCGCAGAAGTCAGATGGGCCTGGTCAGCAAGGGGGAGACAGCACCCCTGGGGTGGGGCAGGGCTCCCCTCCACTCCCTGGGAGCTTGGATGTCAAGGGCAGGGGAAAGGGTGCCGGCAGTCACCAGGCCCTATCTCCGCATTCATGCCTGGTGCCTTGAGTGATGGTCAGCCCTGGGGCCCAGGGCCCAGGTCCCACCTGCAGTGCTGGCCTGGATCCCAGGACTGTGGGCCTCATTTGGGAAACAGGTTGGCATGTTCCTAAAATTTCCACCAGACACCTCCGCTCCTGGCAGGAAAGATTTAGTATGAGTCAGGCCGTGGCCAAAGGCAGGGATGGAAGAGAAGCTGGAATGGGGGACCCGGTCCCAAGCAGGCAGTCACCCTCCATCAGACCCTCTCACGGCGCAGATGCTTTGCAGGGAGGGGACGCACAGGCTGCAGCACCGGACAACCTGCTGTGAAGCCTGAACCAGGGCCCTCGGTCCACAGCCCTGCACTGTAGGGTGGTGGTGGGGACCGCAGCACCGGCTGGAACTGGGTGACAGGATAAAAAGGAGTGATCGCAGAGGAGCCCACCCCATCGCTGTTGTCTTGAGCGACGGGCCAATGACAGACGGTACCTCCTATATGGCTCCAGTTGTATGAAGTCCTGGGACGGGTCGGACAGATGGATCTCGATGGCAGGAATCGCATCCGTGGTTGCCTGGGGGGCCGGGGTGGGAGGGTGGATGGCTGCCAGCGGCTTGAGGCTGCTTCCCCAGGGATGACCATTGTCAAACTATGGTTCGTACACCTGCTGTGTGTTAACTTTACCTCAAGAGAAAGCTGTAAACAAATACTGGCTTTAGTTGATGATTTGCATGTTGAAGTATCCAGGGGAAACTGCTGATGTCTGCAGCTCTCTTTGAAGCACATCCAGAACAAGATGGTTTGCTGGGTAGATAGACAGGTGGACACATGAAGAGGCACGCACGGTGAAGTGTTACTGGTAGTGAGCGTGGGGGTGTTTCCTGTAGAAGTCTTTTGGGTTTTTTGTACGTTCCAAAATTGCCATAATAATGCTTGGGTAGGGGAGATTTGATCCCGTGTATGAAGTAACTGGTAATTCATCTCCTTTACTTTCCAACAGAATCAGGATAGCAAAAAAAAAAACAAACAAACCTAAAACAGTCCTTCAAAATACTTCTCTGTGTGGAGGAAATACTTACCTCCCAGAGTAGGGACTCAGGGGACCCAAGTTATGTGGGCATAATAATGAGTAATATTGCCTCCCTCTGAAGTCCCTGTTTCGTCCCAGCAGGGAGCATGATCTCCCTCTCACGTCCTTCCACCTACGTGCTCACGCTGTCTCAGACACCTGCTGCCTCACACGTGGTCTGACCTCTGTGAAGACTGAATGAGCTCTAGAATATTGTCTTTCAAATGCTCATCTTCTAGCAAGACAGACAGCTGACACAGCCCTCTTGAGTTAAAATACCTTGCACAGTGCGTGCACACGGTAGGCACAGGCCACGTAACCACAGGAGTCATCACTTGGAAGTGAAATAGGAAGCTTTAGACCAGTTACGTGGACTTCTGCTTCCAATCAAAACAGAGTAATAGGAACCAGGTTTACCCTCCTGCCTGAAACAACAAAAATTCCAGACAAATTATATTGAAACAGTGGTTTTCAAGACATTGGACATCAGACAACAAAGAACAGTGGTCCCTGACAAATAGGAAACAAACGAGGTGACCCCTATAGTTGCCAGGCTGTTGCATGGGCAGGGGGACCCCAGGTAGGGGCTAGCAGAGCGCAGCCTGCCCCTTGAGTTGAGGGCATAGCTCTGGGAAGGTGAGAGGCCGAGGAGGCGGGAACTTGGGGGAGGACTAGAGAGCTGCAGAGGCCCCACAGGGGCTCATGCGCAGAAACACATGTGTGAGGAAACAACGCGGGGCCAGCAAGAGAGCCACCTGTAAACATCAGAGGGGACATGCCTGGGAACTCGGCAGAGGCAGGAGTAGTTCCTGATCTCACCATCCCAAGTGCAAAACCTCCTGAGCCCTAGCTATCCTTAATTGGGTCATATCCCAAGAGCACGTGGCCCCAGTGATGGGGCAAAATCAGCCCTGTACTGAATATAATTCTAATACTGGTGACCAGAGCTTAAAAGCAAGACCTAGGGGTGCCTGGGTAACTCCATTGAGCATCCGACTCTTGATTTTGGCTTGGGGCATGATCCCAGGGTTGTGGGATCGAGCCCCGAGTTGGGCTCCGTGCTGAGCATGAAGCCTGCTTGGGATTCTCTAGCTCTCTCTCTCTCTCTCCAGCCTTCTCACTTACTCGCTCTCTTTCTCTTTCTCTCAAATAAAATAAAATTAAAAAACCAAGATCTAGAAGGATCAAACTGTTTCTAAGTAAATTAGCAGCATCCCAGAACAAAGCTCAAGAGTATTTATAAATCATGAAAACATCCAGCACCAACAAGGTAAAATTCATATGATCTTAAATCCAATCAGAACTCACCAGGCAGGCAGAGAAACAGGAAAATATCGCCTACAGTGAAGGGAGGTAAATCTACCAATGGAAACTGACCCAGAAAGGATACAGATGATAAAATTCATAGGCAGGGATTAAAACAGGTGTTATAATTTTACTCTTTATGTTCCAGAAACTGGGGGAAAGATTGCATACATTAAGTAGAAAAAGGGGAACTATAAAAAAAAGACCTAGATCAAACTTGCAGGGATAAAAATTATAATGTCTGAGATTTAAAATACCCTGTATGACATTAGTGACTGTGTAGACATTGCAGAAGAAA
Source organism: Prionailurus viverrinus (assembly GCF_022837055.1). NCBI lineage: Eukaryota > Metazoa > Chordata > Mammalia > Carnivora > Felidae > Prionailurus > Prionailurus viverrinus. The sequence goes on from NC_062566.1 coordinate 140,068,384, forward strand.
AGATTGAGGAACTCAAAGACACAGGAATAAAACCATCCAATTCAAAAAAAAAAAAAATTTTTTTTCAAGGAGGGGGTGGGCACCTGGGTGGCTCAGTTGGGTAAACATCCGACTTCTGCTCAGGTCACGATCTCACGGTTCGTGGGTTCAAGCCCCATGTCAGGCTCTGTGCTGACAGCTCAGAGCCTGGAGCCTGCTTTGGATTCTGTGTCTTCCTCTCTCTCTGGTCCTCTCCTCCCTCTCTCCCCCCGCCTCAAAAATAATCATTAACATTTTTTTCAAAAAAATCCAAACTACGTCACAGAGAGAAAAAAAGACTGGGAAAAAACTCGGAGCCAACTGAGCATGGGACAGCCTCATGTGGCCTGGTTCAAATGCAGCCCAGTCCTGAGGCGAAAGAGGGACGAGGGTGACAGGAAAAATACCAGAAGAAATACGGCCAAAGGGTTTCCAGATCTGATGAAATAATTTTGTTGAGGGAAGAAGCTAGACAGAAAAGAGTGCATGTTATATGATTAATTTATTTAAAACTTAGAGAATGCGGACTTTTGTAGCAGAGAGCAGTGGTTGCTTGGGGATTGGTGAGGGCTGCGGGCTTGGTTGGGAGGGTCAAGCAGCGTGGGGATGGTCTCTTGAGTGCACACAAATGTCACTTTTCAGGTTGGACACTTTAAATGTGTGCATTTTATGTGTGTCCGTCATACCTCTGTGAGCTGTCCAAAAACTGTGTCGAACAGTAAGGAAACAAACAAACAGGAAGGCAGTCACTACGTTGTGTTGGGTGTTGCAGGGGGAACGAACGTGCATGGAGATGTCTCTGCTGGTGAGATCGGCGATAAATGGCCAAAAAAAGAGGGTGCCACAGGTTATGAGAGCGACCACGAAACACCGATCACCCACGGTCGCCATCCGTGGTTCCCGTGGACGGTGCAGTCTTCGAACTGGGCCCTGAGATGGTGGGCATTTCCAGTGACCGACCAGTCACGGGTTTGGCCTGGTGTCTCTGAGGAGGGAAAAGCTTCGCACAGGACAGTTCGTGGTTGGGGACCGTTTGTCTTGTGCTTCTCAGCACCAAATACTGGTATCACCCAAATGAGACCTGGGAGCATACGAGGCAGGAAAGGTATCACGTAAAGGGAGGGCTCGGGACGTCCACTGGCCCAGGTTTGGGCAGGAGCCGAATGAGGAAAGGGAGTCGTGAGCCGTGGAAGTTCTGTGGTCCGTTGGTGGGTCTGCTGTGCGCACCGTGCGATCCAAGGCTGAGGCAGAATACAGGTGGAGCTCCTGACACCAGTGTTTTTGGGTAAAGGAAGCCGAGCGACGTCGCGGTCCGGGCGTTCCCTCGGTGACTGGATCGGCACCCCCTGCGTGTACCTGCTGGCCCTGGTGGTGACCCCGCTCAGGTCCTGCCGAGCCAGCAGTGCTGTGTCCGCCGTGCTGCAGGGGCCTTCGCTCCCAGCTGGCGGGCACACGAGTGCCTTGGACAGACAGGGCGGGAAGCCGCCAGAGCCCCGCCAGCCAGGACCGTCCCCACCAGAGCCAGAGCCCGGTTCCTGAAATCAAACGAACCTGAACGAATACTTCTTTTTTTCCATGAGACCAACTGACCTTGGGAGAGTTGCCCAAACTCACTGGCCCTTCATTTCATGACCAGTAAAGTGGAGAGTCCTCTCCCCCTGAGGACCATCTGGAGGCATGTATTCAGAGGTCCACACATAGGTACCTCCCCTGGAGGTGAACGCAGCAGGTCTGGAGTGGGGCTCAGACGTCTCAGTTGGTTGCTTTTTTTTTTTTTTCTAATTTTTTTTTCCCAACGTTTATTTATTTTTGGGACAGAGAGAGACAGAGCATGAATGGGGGAGGGGCAGAGAGAGAGGGAGACACAGAATCGGAAACAGGCTCCAGGCTCTGAGCCATCAGCCCAGAGCCCGACGCGGGGCTCGAACTCACGGACCGCGAGATCGTGACCTGGCTGAAGTCGGACGCTTAACCGACTGCGCCACCCAGGCGCCCCTGTGGTTGACTTTAAAAGCCATTCTGACAGGTGCGAGCTGACACCTCGTTGTGGTTTGGATCGGCATTTCCCTGACGGTTAGCGCCGGTGAGCTGCTTTTCGTGTGTCTGTTGGCCATCCGTATGTCTTGGAAAGCTGTCTATTCAGGTTTTCTGCCCACTTAAAAAAATGGGATTGGTTTTTTTGATACTGAGTTTTAAGAATTAAAAAAAATTTTTTTAATGTTTATTTTTGAAAGAGAGAGCATGAGCAGGAGGTGGGGGACAGAGAGAGAGGGAGACACAGAATCTGAAACCGGCTCCAGGCTCCGAGTCATCAGCCCAGAGCCTGACGCGGGGCTCGAACTCACGGACCGCGAGATCGTGACCTGGCTGAAGTCGGACGCTTAACCGACTGCGCCACCCAGGCGCCCCTCAGTTGGTTGCTTTTAATCAACATCACACACATAAGTGCAGAAGTTAACGCGTCAGCTGGGCCCACAGGGTGTGCTACAAGAAACACGCCTCCCCACCCACTCTCCCCTCTCTGGGAGCCGCTTTCTTGTAGCTTCATATCCCTGAATGACTGCCTAGGGAGCGGTTTCTGGATCCTTCTAGTTCTGTTTTCAGTTGACTCCCTGCTGGGAGAGGAGGATGCAGAGCAGTTCATGATCTAGCGCCCCCGCCCGCCTGCCTGCCACAGTGCCAGCATCCGCACAGTGCCTGGGGAAGGGGATGTGCTCCTCACAAGGAGCCTCCACTACGTTTCCTGTCTGGACGACTCTCTTGTCCCTGGGCTTGCTCATGGTCATGATTTTCCATCTTGGTTTTACATATCCAGCCCCAGGCTCTGCCGGTTATCCGCACTGTCCGTGCTCGAGGGCACATCAGGTGCCGCCCAGTTCCTCCTCTGGGAGAGATGTCCCCTGGAGGCGTTGGCCGGCCCCCGTCTGGCCTGGCCACCCAGTCCACCTGGGATTGCCCTTCGACCCTGCCTTCCATGTCGGGTCCTCTCTCTCCTGGACCCCCTGTCTTCCTCTTCCTTTGTTTTGGTGAGCTTCATCCTCCCGTCAGTTCCTGAGAATGGCTCATGGTACATAACTTGAAAGTCTTTGGCCCAACTGGCAGTTGGCCTTGGCTGAGCAGAGCAGCCTGGGTTGGAAACTGTCTTCTTGCAGAATTTCGAAGGGTTTCCTCCAGCATCTCCTGCTGTCCAGCATTGCTGTTGAGAAGTCTGAGCCGTTTTGATCCCTGATCCTTGATACCTGACCTGCCTTTCTCTCTAGAAGTTTGTAAGATCTCTTTGTTCCCAGTGTTCCCAGAACAGATAGTGATATGCCCCGGGGAGGGCCTAGTTCAGCCTCTGTGCTAATGAGCCTGGAGTTTGCGACCTGCTGCCCTCTGGCCATCGGCTTCCTGCCTCTGCCTGTCTCATTCTCTGTGCTCTCTGGGGTTCCTGCTTACGTGCCGGGGGCTTTCCTAAACTGGCCCCACTTTTCTTCCCTTTCTCTCCCGTTTTTTCTTCCTACACTTTTGTCCTACTTTCTAGAAGACATCCTCAGCTCTAGCCTGCAGTCTGTCCGTCGGATGATGTTGTGGTCTCATTTTCAGTTCCTGGAAGTCCCTGTCGCTGTTTCCTGCTGTCGAGCCTGCTTTCGCTCCCCTCCGAGGAGGTTTTTGAAGTTTCCTCTCCTCTGTGGTCTCCATGCCCCAGAGTTGCCTGTTCTCTGCGTCTGTCTCGTCTTCTCCATGGCAGAGGCTTGCCTTAGATGCTGGCGGTCTTGGTTCTGAGAGCGGGGCACACGCCGCTGGGCGCCCTGCGAGCGCGCCAGGAGCTTGTTCCCTGGGCGCCCCGCCCCGCATGGTGGCCTGGCTCGGCTGTTTTGCCGGGGGTCTCCGCGGTCAGTTGCTGTCGGCCTTCCTGCCCCACTAAGGTCGTTCCTGCTCCCTGCACACGTTCCTAACTCCAGGGTGACAGGCCGCCTGCCCCGTGTGTTGCAGAGGGAGTGCGTTCACCCTGCTGCCACGGCCCAGGAGGCTGTGGGTTTTGAAGCTCCGAGGCGGATTCTCACATACCTGCTGCTGAGAACCCGGGGGGAGGTTCTCTGCTCTGCTCCAGCCCTCGGGATGCCCACGTCCCCCGTCCCCTCTCCTGAGCCCTCAGAAATCTGAGTGGTGCTCAGGGGTGGGTGGGGCTCCCTTTATACGTCCCGGCTTGGCGGGGGGGGGACTCAGCAGAGCCGCCCACAAGTGCAGGCGGGAGGCCTCCACTCATGGTGTCCCATGCCGTTGGACACAACAGCCCCAGTTTGAGAAAGACTAAATTTTGGGCCACTTTCTTTCTTTTCTCCTCCATGTTGTCCTTGCTCCCGTAGCTCCTTTGAACAGGACTTGTGTTTGAGCTCCCCTCCTCAAACACCGTTGCTAAGAAATGTTACTGTTCTCTGGGATAGCCAAGTCTCAGCCTTTCTCATTCTGGAAGGCTGCGATTCCCCATAAAGGACTGCCAGGTACCGTGGGCGGCCCGGACCCGCGACAGCCCCCTTGTCCGTCTCCAACATACATGTGACTGCTGGTGAAAACACGGACCCAGGGACCGTTTCCCATGTCCCAGCCTGACAGGCGTGTGCCCCATACAGCTGTGAGCATCAGGAAGGGCCTCCAGGGACCTTTCCCGTCCCGGCATCACTCCTCCGGAGGGCTGGGCCCGGAAGCTGCTACGCGGGACCGGGCATTCCTTTGAGTGGCTGCCGGGACGTCAGCTCTCAGAGACACGTGGGGACCCGTGCAGCTGGAATCAAGTTCCCACAGCCTTCTTGCGTTACTACGGCTTGGAGGCCTTGATGCTTACCACAGCACAGTCGTCAGGCTGGTGTCTGACAGGGCTTCGAGTGGTGGATAGGAAGAGCAGCCACGGTCGGTGTCACCAGCCCCCTCCCAGGAGGAACAGAACATGAGCCCTGTCCAGGATGCCTGTCCCCGAGCGCTTTGGATTCATTTGCACATCCCCCTGCTGCCAGCGGATGCTGGGTTTACTGAACTCCAAGCCACACTTCCAACCGGATGCAGAGGGGGTGTGGGAAGTCGCTGGAGCCGGTGCAGGAGTCACGGGGGAGAGGGCCTCTGGCTTTGCAGTCGGCCGGCCAGAAGAGAGGATCAGGGGAGCTCTTCTCCCGTCCGGAACTCAGAACCAGCCTCTGGTAGCCTCACTTAGCTAGGACAGCAGTTTCCAAGCATTTTTAGCAGTGGAACTCATTCTTCAAATAAAATCTTACACTTAAGCCCGATTTGTGCAACAAATAGCAGCAGAGCTGCTCCCGTGAAACTGCCCGTGATGCGTGGGCTCTGCAGGCCTCGGGTGGAAGATCTCACGTCCCTGAGGCAGTGAGGACAGAGGGCTCAGCACAGCGGGCCCCACGGCAGCCCGAGTCAGCTGTGCCCCGGCCTCAGAGCTCGCAAACCCAGAGTCAGGAGCGTGGCAGCTCGCATGGCTCCCTCTCCGGCTGAGGACCCAGAGCCCGAGGGGCAGGGGGATCGGTCCTGGGTCACAGCGGAGTCCGAGGCAAAAGACAGCAGGCTCCGGCCCTCAGCCGCCTCGAGAGTCTGCTGGTGCTTTAAATCGGGGCCTGTTAACATCGGTGTCTGGTTTTCAAGCCTATCTGAGCTTAGAAGGAACAGACCAGACGCAGGGAGAGAATCTGCAACAGGGGAGGACGCAGAAGACCGAAAGCAAGCACACAAGTCAGAGCAAGACCGCGGGAGCCGCGCGGCTGGGGAGCAGACGGGCCCAACGGCCTCACTGCAGCAGTGCGGGCCCCAGGAAGAGTGGGGTCCACCCGCACAGCGCAGACGCGGCTCGCTGAGACGGGTGTCGGGAAGCGAAGGGATGTCTGGATGGTGTGGTGGCAGGGTTTGTGCCCTCTCGGGGCGTCTTCCGGTGGGCCACTGCCGTGCTGGCTCTCTGATCAGTGCGCCTCCGTGTTCCCGAAACGTCCCCGCTGAATTTTATCCGGGTCCTCATAAGGCCCGCACCTAAGTGATCTGTCTAGAAGAATACTTCCTTTGGCTGTGAAACTTTCAGGTTTTTTTCCTCTTACCCTGGGTTTATTTCCATTCTGGCTGAGGGACGGGTGCGGGCGCACGTGCAAGCACGCGTGTGCGAGCGGCTGTGTGTGTGTGTGTGGCATGTGCACACACGTGTGAGCACTCCTTAGGGTAGAGGCACACCTGCCAGAAGCGTAGAGAACCCTGACCTGAGCCCCAGACCCCTGCGCTCTGGGAGCAGCTCCGCCGTAGGCCCTCACCCTGACCTTCAGCACGGATTTCATTATCAGTTTGCTTGCCCAGAATATGAGGTTACACTGGCCTCCCAGGTCCCTTCCAGCCCAAAATCGTTGGAGTGAGCCCTTAAACAGAAAAGCCAGAGTCTTTGTTAGCAAGAGGCATTGTTTCTGTGGAGCCTGGAGTTAGCTGCACTGCCCTCCCCCTCTGCCAGGGGCTTGCTGTCCCCAGAATGCCAAGTTCATGAACAGTTCCTGGGCAGGGGCTCTGTGACACGCGGTGACGTGTGGAGCTCTGTAGGCTGTGAAGAGGAAAGCTTGTCCAGTTCCCTCTGCACCTGCCCAGGCCAGAGGAGTGAAGTGTGGGGGGCGTGTTGGATGGGGGCCCCTTAGGGCTGGCCGATGGGGCGGGCCGTCTGTCAGAAGGTTCTTGCAGCAGGCAGTTTGCAGGCTGGGCTTTGCAGAGCAGGGAGGGCTCTGATGCACACTCCCGGTGGGGGCCGGGTAAGGTCATGTGGGCAGGCTGAGAAGGGGGGTGACGTAGCCCCAGTGGTGTGGGGCCAGGGGGGTGCTGCCTGCTGGTGAGGGTGCACACAGCCCCCCGAGGAGGCCCCGGGAGCAGGCTAGGCAGCGCACCATGGGGCTGGGGCCGGGTGCCTTCACACAAAGAACGACTGCTCGGAAGGAGGCTCCTGTGTGCCAGGCACTGAGCCCGGGCACCGGGCAGGCAGGCACGGTCCCGCCTTCAGGGAGCTCACGGACCCATAAAATTGGATGGAAACCCAACTCTGCAGCGAGTTGCCGGGTGAGAGCGTGGATGCCTCCTGGGTCACACTTATCCCTGCCGTTGGCTTCCACTGGCAGAGGTACAGGCAGCGGGCAACAGAATCATGGGCTGCAGTCTTAACACTGTCTCTGGTCACCAGAGCCATTTCTCCCAGGACTGTGGTCTAGAGTGCCAGTTCTTGGGAGAATCCAGTGGCTGGAGTCCCAGTTCTTGGGGGAATGTACCAGATGAGAAAGTTCGGATCAGAGCTAACAAATACTGTATATAACTCAAAAACAAGCTTGTGTCTGTTCCAGGAAGCACAGAACCTGTCTCATTTCTTCTAGCTCACACTATCTAAGCTGAGAAGTATTTATTTTATTTTTTTGAATTTTTTTTAATGTTTATTTTTGAGAGAGAGTGTGTGTGCGCAAGCGGAGAAGGGGCAGGGAGAAAGGGAGACAGAATCTGAAGCAGGTGCTGTGCTGTCAGCACAGAGCCTGATGTGGGAGCTCGAACCCATGAACCGTGAGATCATGACTTGAACTGAAATCGAGAGTCGGACGTTCAGCCGACTGAGCCACCCCGGCGCCCCTAAGCTGAGAAGTATTTCTTTGCACTTGACTACTAAGGTGAAGCCCTTAACCTGAGAACAGTCCCTGTGGGCCCCGGGAGGGCGGGATGGTCCGTCACACGAAAATGGCTCCTCCACTTGCACCGAGGGCCTGGCCAGGGTCTCAGTGCATATAGCAAGTTCTGCCTGTAGGATTTCTCGACTACTGGGAAAGGGCAGTGGTTTATTCTGTAACGCTGGTGGCATGGAATAAATAAAATGCGTTCTTACTCCTAATAATTAGTAAGGGGCGTTTATCCTTTGAGAACGTAGGACAGCAGCTCGTTTTCTTTTTTCCTGTGAGGTCTTGTTCAAGGGAAACTTTACGGCCCCGAGCAGCCCTTTGATTTGTCAGTATCAAAGCCTGTTGGTGGCTGTAATTAAATCCCTGGGTACTTCCAGTAAGGGGGTGCGGCTCTCTCCCCACGCCTGTCCTGTAACTCCTCTCTAGAAGACAAAAATAAGCAGGAGCAGGGACGCATACTCACACACTCACAGCCTTTGGAAGGACACCGAAGCTATATATATTCTTTAGCATTTCCAAATGATTCTTAAATCTTAAATTCCTTATTTACTCCATTTTATATTTGCAATCTTTATTTTTTTTTCATTTTTATGAAGTTTTGAATATGAATAAGCCAGCATTTTAGCTTGCCTACTTCTTTTTTTTAACTGAAATTTTTATTGAGATAATTGCAGATTCACATGCTTTTGTAAGAAATAATAGAGATCCGAGTACCATTTCCCCAGCTTCCCCAGGGATAATGTTTTGCAAAACCATAGTACATCAGCAAAACCGAGGCTTGTCAACTTTTTCTTTTTTTCTTTTCCTTAATGTTTATTTTTGAGAGAGAGAGACAGAGTGTGAGCAGAGAGGGGCAGAGAGATGGGGAGACACGGAATCCAAAGCAGGCTCCGGGCTCTGAGCTGTCAGCACAGAGCCCAAAGCAGGGCTCAGACGCACAAACCATGAGATCGTGACCTGAGCCGAAGTTGGACGTCAACTGAGCCACCCAGGCACCCCAGCTTTTGCTTTAAAAAAAAAAAATGTGGTAAACTGCACATAACGTGAAAGTTACCATTAGTGGCATTTAGCACATTCATAATGTTGTGCAACCTTCATCAACGTCTAGTTCCAGAAGGTTTTCATCAGGTTTTGAGGAAACCCTCTACCCGGGAGCGGCCACTCTCCAGCCCCCCTTCCCCTAGCCCCTGGCGACCACTCATCTGCTTTCTCCCCGTATGGATTTTCCTCTTCTAGACATCTCATAGCGAGGGGCTTAACATGATAAGCGGCCTTTTGCAATTGCCTTCTTTCCCAGAGCATCGTGTTTTCAAGGTGCATCCACGTCACCGGTGCCTCCGCCCTTTCACGGCTCAGTGACACTCCACGGTATGGCTAGACCACATTCCGTTTGTCCACTCGTCGGGCGGCGGACGCCTGGGTGGCTTCCAGCTTCCGTGGCTGTCGTGACGGTTGCTCTGGCCATTCGTGTGGTTTTCGTTTGAACGCCCGACCCAGCTCTTTGGCACGTATCTGGGAATGGGATTTCCGGCTCATAGGGTAACTCTGTTTAAGCTTTGGAGGTTAACCTGCCAAACTGTTCTCCCCGGTGGCTGCACCACTTGGCATTCCCTCCCGCAGGGGGCGTTTCTCCACATCGGCGCCTCTCGCTCTTTTCCATTTTCCTTTCTCGCCATCCTGGTGCGTGTGGCATGGTGCTGCGCAATTGCGGTTCGCGTTTCCCTAATGACTAACGCCGGTCATCTTTTCGTGTTCTCGTGGGCCATTTGTATTTCTTCAGAGAAACGTTGTTCAAGTCCTTTGCCTGTTGAATGGGGTTGTTTGTGTTCTTGTTGTTGGTTGAAGAGCTCTTTCTTTATTCTGGACACTAGACCCTTATCAGACATGGGACTTGCAGATATTTCTCCCATCGTGTGGGCTGTCTTTTCACTTTCTTAATGGTGTCCTTTGATAGACAAAAGTTCTTAATTTTAATGAGGTCCATTTTGCCTTTTCTCTTTTTGTTGCTCGTGCCTTTGGTGTCATCTCTAAGAAACGATTGCCACGTTTAGCTCTTACATTTATTTCTGAGCCCCTTGAAGATCATTTTGTATGTGACGTGAGGTCAGGTCCGGCCTCCTTCTTTTGAATGTGTTCAGTCCGGTTGTGTCGGCACCATTTGTTGAAAGGGCTGTGCTCTCGTTGAATGATGTTGGCGGTCTTGGCGAAAATCACTTGACTGCGTGGACTGTTTTCTGAACTCGCAGTTCTGCTCCACTGACGCGTGTATATGCCCGTCCTTCGGCCGGGACCACACTTTGAATACTGCGGCTTCATCATAGTTTTGAAATCAGGGAGTGTGAGTCTTCCAAAATTGTCTTTTTCAAGATGATTTTAACTGTTCGGGGTCCCTCACAATTCTGTATGAATTTTAGGAACAGCTTTTCCATTCCTGCCGAAATAACAGCTGAGATTTTGACAGAGATCGCAGTAAAATCTGCAGACCACTCTGGGTAGTGTAGTCTTGCCTTCTTCTTGACAGAGTGCAGAGCATCGTAGAAGGTAACCCACAGATACCCTGAACAGAATTACCTGGGGTGCTGGTTTAAAAGGTCATTTCTGGGGCGCCTGGGTGGCTCAGTCGGTTGAGCGTCCGACTTCGGCTCAGGTCACGATCCCGCGGTTCGTGAGTTCGAGCCCCACGTCGGGCTCTGTGCTGACAGCTCAGAGCCTGGAGCCTGCTTCCAATTCTGGGTCTCCCTCTCTCTCTGCCCCTCCCCCACTCAAGCTCTGTCTCTGTCTCTGTCTCTCAAAAATGAATAAACATTTAAAAAACGTTTTTTGTTAAGGTCATTTCTGAGCCCTAGACCCAAGGTCTCATGCGGAAAGGCTGGCCCCAAGCCCAGGAACATGACGTTTGTTTATTTGTTCGTTCATTCATTTGTCCGTTCATTCATTTATTCATTCATTTGATTAAGTTTTAGTTTTAATTCCAGTATAGTTAACACACAACGTTATACTGGTTTCACGTGTACAATATTGTGATTCGGCACCCTTCCATGCGTCACCCAGGGCTCGTCACAGGTGCCCTCCTTCACCCCCGTCCCGTTTCACCCGTCCCCCCACCTCCCCTCTGGTAACCGTCAGTGTGTTCTCTGTAGTTGAGAGTCTGTTTCTTGGTTTGCCTCTCTTTTTTTTCCCCCTTTACTCATTTGTTTTGCTTCTTAAATTCCACACACGAGTGAGATCATATGTCTTTCTCTGACTGACTTATTTTGCTTAGCATAATACTCTCCAGCTCCATCCATGTCGTTGCAAATGGCAAGATTTCATTCTTTTTTATGGCTGAGTAGTAAGGAATGTGCCATTTAATAAGCCCCACACACAAATCCTGGAGACTGTAAGGTTTAAGAACCACGAGGCCTGGCCTTCCTCACCTTCCCTCTGGAGGACTTGGGTTCAGCAGAAACAAGTTTCCTGGTTTCAAAATGGCCTGTGCCGCTTCCTGTTCACCCCCATCCTGGCATTTTGGTCCTGCTCTCCCACGGGGAGGAGGGTTGTTGGGGCTCGTCCCGGTTGCCTTTTGTGAAACCGCATGTCTCGGGCCGTATTCAGGAGCTCTCGGAGTGGTGGCAGAGGGCAGGCGACGTCTGTGGAACCCTCTGCCCCCCGTGTCACCCTAGGCAGGCGCCTGTCTTTTCCGTCCTGCCCCCACCTTCGCCCTTCTCACGAAGAGGCCAGGATGCTGTGCCCCCCCTTGGAGTCCTCCGTGCAGCTGGGAAAACTTTTGTAGGTGCGTCTTATTTCTTACCATCTGCCCGCAGGCACATCTTCTGCCTTCTCTCTCCGAACACCTTCAGTCTGCGAGCCCCGGGTGCCAGCAGACCTCCCTGCAATTTGTGAGACCGGCCCTGTGTGGTGCCGCCCCGCCTTTCCGACTCCAGCCGCCTGGTCCAGCGTCCGCCCCCTCGCGCCTTCCTTCCCTGTGCTCTCACTCCGCCGGGCACGCTCTCCCCTGCCCTCCTGGCCTCCGCCTGACCACGTCGTATGTTCTCAGAACCCCTCACGGTTGCGGTCTTATGTGTTTTTGTGGGACTGTTTGGTTACTGATGTGTCTCTCACCAGACTTTAATATCCCGGAGCCAAGAAAATTAATCCCTAGCACCAAGCACAGTGCCTGGCACGTGGTAGATATGTCCGGGCGAATCTCTGCTGGAGGCTGGGTGGAGGCTGGGTGGTGAGTGGGCTGGTGATTGGCACGAGTGTGGTGGAGACATGAGGGCTAGGTGGGCGCGTGGTGATAGGTGGACGACGGGTTAGATGGATGGGTAGGGGGCTGAGTGCCTGGCTGGCAGCCTGGCCGGTGCCGATTAGTGAGTTTCCAGAACCTCCTTTCTGTCCACTTCCACAGACATTCTTCTGTTCGTCCTTCAGGAAAAAAAGGCGTACCTTGTCAGGGCCACGGCCCCAGTGTCGTAGAAGATGGTGGGGGCCCGTGCGGCTGGGGGGGATGGGGGCCTGGCGGTTCTTCCGCACGGTCCCCTCCCTCCCTGTGACCAGGCCCGTGCTAAAGGAAGAGGTCCTCCACTGAGGAGACTCTAGGATTGGACTGGGCCCATGCCCTGAGCCCTCCCCCTCCTCCAGTGACTCCAGGACATCACTTGGTCTTCCTCATCCCCTCTCCCTTCCCCTCCTGGAGGCTCAGCAGCCCTCTCCCCTGCCCTCTGCTTCCTCCTGTGCCTTCCAGGCCCTCTGTCACAGGCTTAGTCCTCTTCTCACTTCGTACCCCTTTGCAGTCTGGTTCTAGGGCCCCAGGCCACTCCCAGTCCCCTGCCAGGTCTCTGGGGACTGCTAATGACCTCACTCTGTATTCCTCCTGATCCCTGAGTCATGCTTAATACCAGTGCCCAGCCCTTCCTGCTGACCACTTCTTTATCATCCTGGCAGTTACAGAAGTTTCCCTGGAGCCCTCATCCCCACTCCCACCCCCACCCAGACTGGGCACCAGAAGGACTCAGTTACAGATGCTCCTGAGAGCACCTCAGTGATGTTCAGCCTTGGTTTTCAAGAAGCACCCCCCCCCCCCCCACCGCCCCAGGTGACAGCTGTTGGAGTCACAGCGGTGGCGGCCCTGGGGAAAGGCATCTTATATTGTGAACTGAGCCAAAAGCAGAACACAAAATAACATAAGCCAGATTTTTCTTTAAAATAAAGAGCTAGGGGCGCCTGGGTGGCTCAGTCGGTTGAGCGTCCAACTTCAGCTTAGGTCATGATCTCGTGGTTTGTGAGTTCCAGCCCCACTTCAGGCTCCGTGCTTGACAGAGAGCCTGGAACCTGGAGCCTGCTTTGGATTCTGTGTCTCCCCCTCCCCTGCTCATGCTCTGTCTCTCTCTGTCTCTCAATAATAAACGTTAAAAAAACTGTTTTTAAATAGAGAGCTTTACATGGGGAAAAAAGCTAAAAATATATCTAAGTATTAACAATTAAGTGTCCTCGATCGCTTTTTACAAGTCCTTTTTACTTGTTTTCCGCATCTCTCTTAGGAGCCTGTGGGAGGGTATGGCCTAGTGGTTGGGAGTTTGTTTTCTTCACTGGGTGGTGGCAGGGGCCCTGAGCAATGCCCGCTCTGTCCGAAAGCCTCCCGTGTGCTCGGTTTTGTCCATTCATGGGTGCGGGCTCACTTAGTCCCGGATTTTGCGGTGCCGACCGGAGGGTGCTGTGAGTCCCTCTCACAGCGACGCAGCCAGTGAACCGAGGGCCCAGGCTCAGCCAGAAGCCTCGAGAGGAAGGCCCAAGAGGCACGCACTCCAGCCACCCGGGTGTGGGCGCCCCGCTTTCATCAGTGCTTTTCAAAGAAATGAACAGTATAAGTCTCAGAGACGAAAAGCACAGCATAGGGAGTATAGTCGACAATGTTGTAATCGTGCTGTTTGGTGACAGATGGTGACTGTACTTGGCGTCGGGAGCACTGGGGGGTGTATGGAGTTGTTGAATCAGTATGCTGTGCACCTGAAACTAATGTGACATTGTCAGTATGTTAATTATACTTCAATTTAAAAAGATTGAAACAGTCAGCAAACGAACAAACCTGGGGCGCCTGGGTGGCTCAGGTGGTTAAGCAACTTCAGCTCAGGTCATGATCTCGTGGTTCTTGAGTTCCAGCCCCGCATCGGGCTCTGTGCTGACGGCTCAGAACCTGGAGCCTGCTTTGGATTCTGTGTCTCCTTCTCTCTCTGCCCCTCCCCCGCTCATCCTCCCTCTCTCTCCCTCTCTCCCTCTCTCCCTCTCTCTCTCTCTCTCTCTCTCTCCCCCCCCAAAAATAAATATTTAAAAATTAAAAAAAAAAAAAAGAACAAACCCAAAGGTAACAATTACTTAAAAAAACAAAAAACAAAAAACAAAACTGAGCCCATAAAGTAAATCCGGCAAAGGTCCAGGGAGCCTGCTGAAGTGGGTGACGAGGCGAGACGCCGTGGGCCAGCCGCAGGGGAGCGGGCTACGGCTCGTTGGGCGGGAAGACACGGGCGCCCCAGCTCCCGGGACCCTGCACTGGTTCCCCCTGGGAACTACCTGTCCGAAACCATCTCCCCCAGAGAGAGTGAAGTCATTTTCTTTCGTCCCAGGGATGTGCGCTGGCTGTGGCACTAGCATGCGTCCTGCTTGTCCTGCTTGTCCGTGCAGCCCTCGCAGGCACTCGTGCTCAGCAGCCCACGGGCCGTCCCCCCATCCCGCCAGCGTCTCAAGCCTTTGCTTTCCTCTCTGGGAAAGGGCCGTCAGCTTCTTTCACTCGATGCCTCTCCCTGTCTTCTGTCTCTGACTCAGCAGCCACGTGTGTTCATGTTTATGTCTATCAACGCACGGTGGCCCTGCTCCTGCTCTGACGGGGCCCAGATAAGCGGAGCGGCCCCGTCCCAGCATGACACGGCCCGTCCTCCAGCAGACTCTGTGGCCTGTGCCTTCCAGGCCTGCTCTGAGGCCCCCACCACCGTCCCTGGGCCCGGCCATCTCTCACCCGGGTTCCAGGTCAGCCAGGGTCACCTCATGTTACTCCCGTTTTCCGAACTTTCTAGTGGCTTCTCACCTCACTCAGCACAAAGTCCACTTCCTCCCTCAGCCCACGGCCCTGACGCCCTCTGACCTCTTCCTGCTCCGTCCCTGGACTCCAGCCACCTCACCTCCTGCTCCCCTCCAGGCTCTGCGCTTGCCGGGCCTGCCTGGCCCGCCTTCCCGGGGTGACCGGCTCAGGGAACCTTCCTGGTCACCCACCCCTCACGCCCCAGGGCTCTCCTCGCCACCCCCTCTGTTACTGCATTGGTGAGTTATGCCTTGCCCAGCCCTCCTAGTAAAATGGAAGCTCCTGGGGCCAGGGGTGTGTAATTTGTCTGTACTTGAGGTTTCCCCAGTGCCTAACACAGGGCCCAGTGCACTGAAGGTGCTGTTTTTGGAACAAATGACTGTGTGGCCCCAGATGGAGGTGTGCAGGAGACAGCTGATCCGAGACCTCAGGCAGCATGAGCATCCGGCGGGGGTGGCGGGGTGTTCCGTGGGACCCAGTGTGGGAAATGCTGCAGGATGGTTGACTTCACAGGGTATGTGCATAGGGATGGGTTGCCCTTCCTCTTTCAATGTGCAGTTCCCGGCATCCGTGTGTGCTTTATTCTGCCCACTTACGCTCCTCTGCCCTTGAGAACTGGCCTACGTCCCTCCCTCTCCCCATGGCCTCCCTGGGCTGCCCTGTGGGAAGGCCTCCACCTTCGGGGGGTGGGGGGGGGCCAGCTGGGGAGTGCCATTACCTTTTTCACATGCAGCTTCTGAGCCACCCGCTCCATGGGAGGTTCAAGTCCCGTGTGGGGTCTGCAGAGCAGGGAGGGTGGTGACTGGATAGACACTCAGACTCGTGTTCTGCTTCCAGATCTGGGTGTGGTTACCCGGCTGTGCTCAGATTATGAAAACCCATCGAGCTACACACTTAGGATTTGTGTGCTTTTTTGGGTGCGTGTGGTCCTTCGATAAAAAGTTGTCCCTTTATTGGATGAGAGCAAGCCAAGAGCTTGGCTCGGATGGCGTTTCAGCGGCAGGCAGGGAGCAGCACGCACCTTCAGGCAGGTGGACGTCACCAGGCCGGGCTGTGAGGCTCAGGGCTTGCCAGGTGAAGGAGGGTGTGCGGAGGGAGAGTGGGCGGGAAGGGGGTGATGACGGGGCGCAGAGGGGTGCGGACTCAGGCTGAGCCTGGGCCACGAGGGGAACCCCCAGTGCATTCTGTGGGAGAAATGCAGGAAGGCGGGCGGGCCCGCAGGACCCCAGAAGGATGGACAGGGAGGGTGCAGGCGCAGGGTAGAGGCAGGAGGGAGAGCTGTCGACGGCCAGGCCCTGGAGCAGGGGGAGCTGAGGGCCCCCAAAGACGTGTGAGAGATCGCAGAGCCCGAGTCGGAGGGAGAGACGATGCAAAGCCTGGCCTTCGTGTGGCCTTTCTCCTTGTCCTCGCCCTCCTGCCTCTTTCCCGGGGGCCTCTCCACCCACCCTCTCTTGTTCTTTCCCCGTCGTGACACCCCGCTTCTTTCTTCCCTGTTCCCTGGCCCATCACAGCCTTCTCTGTCTTCCATTCTGCTTGTCCACAGACACCACCCCAAAAGTTAGGGGCTTTTAACAGTCGTTTATTATTGTTACGCCTCAGAAGCAGGCGGTCTGCGGGGACGGCTCCTCTGGGTGCCACCAGGGCTGGGCCTGGGGGGCCCGTGCTCGCCTCCGCCTCTGTGCGGCCTCTGCATAGCCCGCTTCTCACACCACGGGGCTCTTGTGGGAAGAGCCACTAGGTCGCTGCTCCCGGACCTGGTTCAGACCTGCCATCGAGTTGCTTCTGCCATGTCTTATTGGTTAAAGAAGTCACAGGCCAGATTCCAGGAGAGGGGACAGACCCTGTGTCTCAGTGGGGCCACGACTCGGGACGTGGGTGGGGCTGTGTGCGGTGCCTCTACAAATGCTATGAGGACACAGTCCTGTTCCCTCCGCTTGGCCCCTGCCTCTCCCTCCCCTCCCTGGAGTGCCTTCGTTCTCCGTGGAATGGGGGCAGGATGGGGCTTGGCCTAGAGCAACACTTCCCAAAGGGAAGCCCAGATCATGGGATGGAAATAGATGTTGTAGGTAAAAGGGGGTTTCATGGCAAAAAAATGTGGATCCAACCACGCTGAGCAGACAGGTGTCTGTGCTGCCCGGGGGGCAGGGGTAACCTGGTATAAATGCCCAAGCGCACTGGACTCTCGTACACACAGCACTTGCAGAGCCCGGAGCAGGGCAGGCCTGGGCACGCTCTGTGGCATTGTGTGTGGTCCCAGGGGTCCAGCCCCAGCCCACAGCCCCGCCGGCCCCTCCCGGCTTTCCAGTAGGCACGGGAAATGGGGGGGGGGGTCCCTCTCAGCTCACCCGTGCATCTCGGGCTTGGCATTTGGAGGTGACTCGGGGTTTTACGTACCTCTCGTATTTACGCTGGTGACTGTTGTCTGGGGTTGTGCCTGCCCAGTGACATCTCGGCCACCTGGCCTGCTGCAGGGACCGGTTTGGTTAGCACAGTCACTAAAAGCTTGTAGAGTAAATTGCACAAACCACCCTCCCCACCCCCACCCCCCACACACTTCCCCCCCCCCCCCCCCCCCCGAGCCTCACATGCTGGCCCCTTGGCCCTCAGCTTGTGTGTGACCTTCAGGCTACCTCCTTACCTGGCCATCACAGTCATGGGGCCACCTCCCCCATCACAGTGCTCCTTTTATTTCTTCTTTTTTTTTTTTTTTTTTTTGAGGGAAAGTTAAAAAAAATTTTTTTTAATGTTTATTTTTGAGAGAGAGAGACAGAGCGCAAGCTGGGGAGGGGCAGACAGAGAAGGAAACAGAATCCGAAACCGACTCCGGGCTCCGAGCTGTCAGCACAGAGCCCGACTCGGGGCTCAAACTCATGAACCATGAGATCAGACCTGAGCTGATGTCACATGCTTAACTGGCTGAGCCACCCAGGCACCTCTGTGCCTTCTGCTTCTTGATGGCACCTGTCCTTATCTGAAACTAGCCTCCAGAGCCTTTTATGTTTCCTGCCTGATTCCCTTCCCCTGCACAGTCGGCCCAGTCTGCCCTGCTACCCGAGATTCCCCAGGCCCGTGTCCTCAGGCCTGACAAGCTGAGCCAGGGTTCCCTCGCATGCGGCCGAAGAGGGAGCCCTTTGCTAATAGGAGTCTTACGACTAATGCCCGTTCTCCCTGGAACGCTCCCAGTGGACAGATGGCCCCTGGTGCAAGGCTGGAGCGAGTGGTTGTTCGTGCGCCTGTGGGCTCCATGTGAGAGAGTCTGGAGTGGCCAGAGTCGGGTCCCGGTTGAGGGGAGGTGGGAGGTTCCCCGTCTCTCGAAGCGCGCCCACAGCAGCTGCAGGACCCCCAATTCTGCAAGCCCTGGGTGTTCTCCCGGGGGCCCAGCAGCAGGCAGGGCAGGTGCCGGGGCTCCCGGTGGCGGGTGGCTCTCTAGAGAGTGGCTGCTGTGCCCCCCTCTTTGCCGTCCTCCGTGTGTCCCTGGCCTCCCAGGAGCTGAGCCACTGGGGACCTGGTGCCCCTGCGTCTTTGGACGGTGTTTCATCCATTCCTTAATCCAGGGGTTAGGAAGTTCCTGCCCAGAGCTGCGGGAGCCGAGAGTACGGCAGGGTGGTGAGTGATGGCAGAGGCCTGGAGCCCCCCGACCACCTCGATGGGGCAAGGGGAGCAAGGCGAGCCCCCTCTGCCCACATGCCCCGAGGGCGCCTGCCGGCTGGATTGGCAGCTATGTGATGTCAGCGTGACAGCGGGAAGCCCACCGTGTGGGTGAGGCTTGGGCGTGAGGCATAGTGGGGTCACCACAGCCAGGAGGGGGGAAGCACAAAGCAGAAGAGGCTGTGAGTGTCCCCTGGATCAGTGATTCGGTTCCAGTCGAGGCTGACCAGGAAGGCAGGCTTAAGACCAAGGGAGAGAGCAGGGACCACCAAGAGGTCCAGGAAAATGGGCAGTGTCGGGTTGGTAGAGGGACAACAGCCAGACCCTAGGGTTTGGTCCTCACCAGTGATGAGAGGCTGGGACCCTACAGCCTCTCCGTGGCTCTCTGTGGCCTCTCCGTGGACACAGACAGCTGTGTCCTCACAGGCAGAGAGGCATCTAGCTGAGGGGTGGGCAGCCCCGGGACGAACCAGAGCAGATCAGTGGGTGGTAAACAGGACGCTGAGGGGACTTACTCTTGTCCCATGAAAAGTGGACAAGGGACCAGGAGATGTGGCATATGGACACAGGTTGACCGAGGGGTAGGGCAGGCCGGCATCGTGTCCACTCAGACGAGAAACCAGCTAGGCCAGGGACGTCACTGCCTGAGGGGACACATCAGAGGACAGCTGGCGCCAAGAGGAGCCCTCCTGTCGCTCGTCAGGACCCAGGGCTGCGCCTGGACCAGGCCAGGTGGGTGGCTCTGGATGGGCCCTTAGCAGGCATGGGGCTTACAGAAGAGACAGCAGGGATTAAATGATGGCCTGTTCTCAGCTGACACTGGTCATGAGGCCACCGAGGGCCGGGCCTGTGCCGGCTCTCGACCCAGTGTCTAGTGTGACCTTGAGAGAGCCTGACGAGAAGGGTCTCATCTTCCCACGTCAGAGCGGCAGGGGTGAGGGGACAGGGTCACTGGCCTTGCCTGCCAGTCCCCATTTCCTGGGACGCTAACGGCAGCTGTGTCACCGTCAGCCTCGCCCTCCTCGTGTCCCGTCCGGACAAAAAGCAGAGCAGAAGCAAGGGCTCAGGGAGTGGGGAGACCCTGGGCCCATCCTGGGGCCTCCTCCCCACGCACCTCTGTCGTGCCCACGGCAGCAATGGCGTATTTTGGTGTTCTTGTTTGTATAATTTTTTTAATTAAACTTTTTACCTTGAAAAATCTTCAGGCCAAGAGAAGCCCTGCAGGCATATTTCAATAAAGTCCCAAAGACCCTTCAGTCCAGATTCAGCCACCGTGAGCACTTTGCCACGGTCGCCTCACCTCTGAGCACGAAGCTGTGCGCGTGTGCCCGAGCGCGCGCCCTTGGAGGGCCCTCGCAGGCCCGGATCCTTCAGCACGCATTTCCCCAGAGCTGGCCTTCCTTCCCCCGCGTCACCTGCTGTCGGGCAGGGATGTGGACGGGGGCGACACGGTGCTCTTCTGTTGCCACCATCCCAGCCCAGGTCCCCGTGTGCGCTGCCTACGGCCCTTCCTTCTCCTGCCTCTCTGTCCCTCGGGACCTGCTGTGCTGACGAGCTGGGGCTCCTGGTCGGGTGGGCGGTCCCTCGGCGTGGGCTCGCCTGCCGTGGCGGGGCTGGCGCCTCTCCCCGTGAGGCCGTGCTCCGAGGCAGGACGGGGCCCGCTCGGCTTCCCCTGCACCTCCTGCCCCGCGTCAGGCTCCAAACCTCCCGGCCCGGCTCCAAAAATAACATGTCCCGCGGCCTCCTTCCCTGAGGAAAGCCCCTTCCTGCCTGCAGCCTGCTGGGGTCACGCTGGTGAGCCTGCACTCCAGCCCCAACGACCAGATGCTGTGGGCACTCGACAGCAGGTGGAACGTCCACGTCCGGGCGGGGATCACCGAAGAGATGCCGGTGGGGACCGACTGGGAGCACGTGCCAGGTAGAGACGAGGCAGGGGGGTCCCGGCCGTCCCCTCACACGGGCCCCTGGTCCGCCCGGCAGGCTGCCCCCCACGCAGCAACTTTGTCTCCTCTCCGCTGCTGTGCTGAGGCAGGTGACCGGCAAGCCACTAGCGGAACATTCCTTGTTTGAGGGACCCGGCCAGCCCCCTCACCGCCGAGTCCTGTCCGGGAGGATCGTTTCCGCCCGGCCTGGACCCTTCTGTCCTGTGGCCCCGGGCTCCCAGCAGCTCCGCGGGCTCTGCCGGTGGGGCTGCTCTCCCTCGGCAGGCGCCGGGCACGGTCACCGCGGGGCCGCCCTGCTCCACGGGGCCCAGTGGGGGGAGGGGGCGGTCTGTCCTGTCACAGCAGGGATGCGGACAGATGGACACGCTGTTGGCCTGCAGGGCTGCAAGCCTGCCAGCTGGCCCTGAGCACCAGGACCGTGTGGGCCCGCTGCCCCAACGGCGATCTCGCCCGGCGGTACGGCGTCACCGACAAAAACCCTGCCGGAGACTACTGGAAGAAGATTCCCGGAAACGTGTCGTGTTTCACAGGCAGGTGCCCGGGCTCCGCGGGGCTCGGGGCTGCGCGGCTCTCCCTGGGTCCGAGGCTCCCGCGGGCAGTGTCAGCAGGGGCCCCACCAGAGGCTGCCCCCGCCGGGCTCGCTCTCCAGAGGGCCGGGGGTCACACCAGGGGGAGGGCGCCTGGCACCTGGCTGGCCAGAGTCTCCCAGGAGGAGCACAGGGTGCTGGGCCGCCCGCTTTCGAGCTGAGGAAACCGGGGCACGGGTCGGGATGGCGGAGCGGCCCCCTCTCCGCGTGTGTCCCCCACCCAGGCCCGCTGACTGACGAGCGTGTGGCCGGCTCTCGTCCCCTGCAGTGACCTCGTCGGACGAGCTGTGGGCAGTGGGCCCCCCAGGCTACCTCCTCCAGCGGCTGACCAAGACCTTCAGCCACGCCCACGGCGCCCACGGCGGCCACGCCCCCACCCCCCACCCCGAGGACCTGGAGGACGAGTGGGAGGTCATCTGAAGGAGCGGGGACGGGGCCGCTCAGGAGGGAGGAAGGCGGCACGCGCAGCGGACGCGGTGCGGTGGTGGCGCTCGCTCTCGGCCGCGCCTCACCGGCTCTCGGCCGGCCAGGTGGGGCCGGGTCGGACGGCCCACGCTTGCTCTCGTCCGTGTTTGTTTCCGTCTTGTTCCAGAAGCCACGGCCTCAGCCGAGCGGCCCGGAGCCGTGGCCAGAGCGGCAGCGCCTCTGAGCTCTTGCTCTGTCCTCCTCCGGCCGCGGCGGGCCCAGTGCGAAACGGAGCCGGAGGTCGGCACTCTCTGACCGCGGGGGGGTGGGGGGGGGGTGGCCTGGCGACCGCTTCGTTGCCACCACGGGGACGTGGGCTCCGGCACACGCTCCGCGCCGGACGCCCCGCTTGGGGCACCGGGGCCGCGTCTGAGAGAGGCGGGGTGCTGGGCTGTGCCCGGATGCGGCACGCGCACGCGCGCGCGCACGCCGCCCACGCCCCCCCGGCCGCCTCCTGGAGAACACGCTTCAGCCCAAACGGTAAAGGCGGGTGGACAAGACGGGGCGGGAGAGGTGCGCGTGTTTCCAAGGCAGCGGAGGCCCAGGTAGGGGCGGCCGGACGTGGGGGAGCCCAGCCACGTTAGTAACCGAGAAACGTCTCTAGACTCGTATTTAACTAATGCTGCTGGCGGGCATCGTAAAGACCAGAAGCATCCTCACGGGATGAGTCTACTAATTATTGCCTTTTTCGTTCGTTGTATTACAAACCTGCATAAGATACCTCATTTGAGATCAACTCTGACAAATTTAGAGGAGAAACGTCTTTTCTGAAACCACTGGAAGGGCCCTTCGTTCCTTTGCGTGGTTTGCCTGAGCCCGCGCTGTCCCCAGCTGCAGCGTCACAGAGAGCGGGCGTCCCCCTCCGCGTGTCCTCAACGCGCAGGGCCGTCACGGGACCCGCCGGCTGGCCCCGAGAGGCGGGCATCGGGTTGATCACCCCGGAAGGTTCAAACCGGGCCCACCGTGGCCGCGCCGCCCGTCGGTCTGTGGGCTCCGCCTACGGGGCCCCCTCTGCCCGCCGGCCGCTGGGCCACAGGGCTTGGGGCCCGGCCGTGCGCCCCGCCCCGAGCCCCCCCTCCCCCTCCCCTCCCCACCCCCACCCCCTCCCCCTCCCCCTCCCAGACCCAGCCCGGGAGCGGGCCTCCAGCCTCGCTGCTGTTTTTAGCTTGCCTTTGGCCCAGGGCCCAGTTACTCGATGCCTGTTTTCTACTAAGCAAGTGTGTCCGGGAGCCCCAGGCCACAGGTGAAGAGCGATAAAATACGTTCCCTGACAGGACCAGCCAGCCGCGAAGATGGAGGCGTTCCAGGTCTAAACGAGGGCAGGAGGCTGAAATCCCAGATCCCACTTCACTTTTATAGAACCCTTACTTTAAACGGAAAGGTTGGGGGACGGCAGAGGCCGGCCCAGGCTGGCTGCGGCTCCTGTGTGTCTGTTGTGCCTTGTCCGGCTCCTCTCAGATGGCAGAGCTCTCCTAAGCCCACGGGACTTTAGTGCAATTAAACCCGAGTCTAGTTTGATACTTTGAAACTACTTTTAGCTTCAGTGCTTTGTACGGTTTTTCTTTCCGGTTTAAATTTTAGTTGTGCTTTGAGACAGTGCAATAAACTAGACTTTTTCCAAATGTGGTCGAGTCTGGTGTTTGAGCCGTGAGAAGGGACCCCTGGTGGGCACTCACGGGGGTGACCCGCCCACGGGTGCCGGAAGCCTCTGCCGACGGACGGACGGCGTTCGCCAGCCCAGCCCCCCCTGCCAGGAGAGCGTGGCGGATGCCATCGCGTGGCCTGCTTGGTGTGCAAATGCGTACCAGGTTCCCCGGGGCGGCCGTCCTGACCGAACCGTCGCTCCAGAGGTACACGTACCCCCGGCAGCCCCTGGGAAGGACACCCTCAGGGGAGGCGGAGCGCGGGGCTGTCTCCGCACGGAGGCCCGCTGAGGCCGGGCTGCTGTGGCCAGGCTCTGGAGGGGCTCCCGAGCCTCCATCCAAGAAACAATAGCAAATTGCCGCAGTGCGCTGCCGGGAGCCCGCACATGGGAAGAGAGCACGTTCGTAACGGCAGCAGGACACATGGTGTGCCGGGAAAGACCTGAACAGGAAATGTCGGACTCGTGTCAGGGAATGTCACGCTTCACGGATGTCAAACAAAGCTTGAATGAAGGAAGACTCGGCCGACCCTTCCGATGGAAGACTAAGTACATCGTGCAAAGACAGGCGTCCTCTCCAAAGGAACTGGTGGGCTTAAGTCAGGCTGTCAGAACCCTCCCTGGCGTGTTCTGCTGGAGGGAGGCAGGGAGGAAGTCCCAGAACAGTGTCTGTGCCCACAAGGGTCCCCGACTGCCAGACGTGCGCCCGGGGGCCCCTGAGCCGCTTCGTGTCCCACCAGAGCCCCCTGAGAGAGATACCGTCAGTCTCAGGGACACTCGGGTTCCTTGACTTGCTGGAGGTCACACAGGGGCCGCTGGGATCGGAGCCCAGCTCTGTGGAACCCCAGACCAGTGCTGCATGAGGCCGCCTCACTGTCGGGGGAAGAAATAGGTGGGGGCTGCCAAGAGCGATGACAGCAGCAGGCGGTGTAAGCGTGGCGTGGGAGGGCAGGCCAGGGACACAGCTGCCCAGGCCCGCCAGGAGTTGGCACGGTGGGGGCACGTCGTAGAAGAGGGGACAGGCGGGTGCGGTCACCGCTGATGTGGACCACTGCCTCATTATCTGGACAAAATAGCCATTAAATGGATTAACGAATCTTAAAGCTAGGGTGAAAACAGTATCCGATTTCTGGATGGCAAAGGCTTTCTAGACTCCAACGTGATGGGAAAAGCCACAGAGGAGAAGTAAGTATACAGATTTGATTTCCTCAAAATATTAAAATGTGATAAATTTAAAACCCCACAAAAGATTAAAAGGGGAAACAATTGTGGCATCAGACGATGACGATGTACCTTAAACACTTGTACACGCCAGTCGGAGGACCTATGGCTCTCGTATGGACCCAGATGAAAGCGTGTCGCTTAGCTTAACCCCTGGCACCCAGGCGGGGCACACGCGGAGCAATCTTCCAACTTGCAAACCCACAAACTCCACTTCCGGAATCCTGTCCTCGGGACCAAATCCTAAATTGGGGGGAAGTGTATAACACAGGCCATTTTATCATTGCGTGATGCGAACCGCTGACCTCCAGGGGCAGCTTCCAGCGCGGCCTCCTGTGTGGCTGTTAGAGGCACGTGTCCCGGAGGAAACGGGCCAGGGCTTGGCCACATCGATGCCACCGGTCTTCCGTGTGTAATAACGTGGTGTTGCAGATACATGGGGGGAGAGAGAGAGAAGGGAGAGGGAAATAATACAACGCACAGGTATTCGCACCCTTCTAACCTTTGGTGGGTTTGTATCTTTTGAATTTCAAGCCATGTAAATGTATTATTTATTTCAAAATAAATAAAATTCACATTTTAAAAAGTGCCAACATTAACTCCTTATGCTGTCAACACTAGCTGAATCAAATATCACCAAGTAAACACCAAAGGCTCCTGAGAAGTCATTTACAAAGCATTTTACAATATAGGAAAGTGCTTAGACTACAGTAAGTTTAAAGGTACTTAATTATTTAAGCGATCTGATGTCATGTATGTAAAAAATATGCATAGAAAATAATTTTAATATATTTATATACATGCATAGAAAAGACTGGAAGAAAATACACCCACATGCTCGTAGTGGTTGGTCGGTGGGCTGGTGGCAGGCAGCTGGCCCCCTTTTTTGGCAGCCAGACAATGGAGGGCGAGCAGGACAATGTTTCCGTGAGGAAACCCTGCCGGGCCCTGCCCTGGATTTCTCTGCAGTCCCAGTGTTCTGCCTCCAGTGTGAGTTCTATAAGCAGAAATTCTTTTTAAAAATCACTTAAGACAGAAATCTCGGTCTTCACCTCTGTCCTGATCAAGGTGGTGGTTACATGTGTAGACCTCTGTCAGAACTCCTCAGACTATACATTTAAAGTCTGTGCGTCTCAGGGCACCTGGCCGGCTCGGCGGGAAGAGCATGAGACTCTTGATCTCGAGGTCGTGAGTTCAAGCCCCACATTGGGCGTAGAGCCTACTTAAAAAGAAAAAAAAGAAAAAGAAAAGGCCTCTTTTCATCTTTAAGAAAAAATAAACTCTGTGCATCTATCATCTGTCAGTCATGCTCCATTTAAAAATGTAGCAGGACAAGGGGATCCTGGTGGCTGTCAGTTAAGCGTCCGACTTCAGCTCAGGTCATGATCTCGCAGTTTGTGAGTTCGAGCCCCACATCGGGCTCCTTGCTGACAGTGTGAGGTCTGCTTGGGATTCTCTCTCCCTGTCTCTCTCTCTAAATAAACTTAAAAAAAAAAATAAGTGGGAAGCTCTTTCCTTTTAAAAAAAAAAAAAGAAAGAAAGAAAAGGTAGCAGGACACAAGCACAGTGGGGCCAGGGCGGGAACAGGTGCAAACACTGCATGTGGCCGTCCCTGACCACGAGGGTTTCCTTCCTTCCCGGCTCCCCGGGAAGCATCCCTGTTCTGAACAGGACCGGCGGGAATTCAGGAAACTCTTCCCAGTACAGTAGCTGACAGTTGGTGAGGCATGGAGAGGAAGGGACACCAGAGTAATCTGCATCGAGGTAATACCAGGATGGAGTCCGCATGTGGCGCGGCCCTTGCGTGGAGTCACGTCCCCACAGCCAGAGGAGGGGCAGAGCAAGGCCCTCGCTGCCCTCACAGCCGCCTCCCCCAGGCCACCCCGACAGCAGGGCGGTCCCACGGTGTGCCTTTCCGGTTCGTGGCCCAGCCTCCTGTGTCCTCCCTGGCAGGCGTCTGGGGTAAAGATTCTGGCCCCTGAGCTCCACCAGATTGGGAGTCACTGGGCCGATGGGTGGGCATGGTCGGGGGCAGGACTGGCCACAGTCAAACCTCCTTAGACCGGAATGAGTGGGCCAAACGAACCAGTGTGCTTCACCCCAGAGAAAAGTGGGCCTTGTTCTGGGCAGAGCAGTTGCTTCAGAGAAGCCATCAAGGCAACGTGCCAAGACCGAGCAGAGTCCCCGTCTGCCAAGGGACACCTGGGCGGGGCCTGACGGACTCTGGCCCTCCCCAGCGCTCGGTGCACATGGCCCCCACCGACCTGGCTGTCCTTGCTAGGGCTGGAGGGTCCCAGGGACTGATAAGCCCAACACTAGGGACTTCCTGCCCAGCCTCCTGCCCTCCCTCTGGCCAGCGGCGGCCACCAGATAGCCCCGAGGCTCTCCTTATCACCCTCCACCACCTCTCTGGGGCCTCTGCTCAGTGATGCCTGCCGTGCCCCGAGCCAGGCGTCCCCGGCGCCACAGGGGCAGCTGTGCCGGCAATCAGGCCCCACTGCTGCCACACGGCTGGGACGCTGGCTGACCTCGACTCCCTCAGCGTTCCCTGCGGCTCCAAGCAGTGTCAACTCCATTACCCTCCCGGACCCCGTCCCGCCCACCCACGGTGAGGACACCAAGGGCTAACGCCCTGGGATACCCTCCTCCTGCCATCTCAGCCCTCCAGGGCATAAGGGGCCTCCGGTGGGCCCCAAAGTCACCCCGCAAGTGATGGAAGGTCCCCACAGCTGCCGCTCAGTCCCACCAAGAGCTGCCTGCTGGTCACCTTCAAAGCAAACCACTCCCCGTGGGCCCCAGAACTTCCCCTGAACACGCGTGCTCAGGCTGGGCCCCCAGGCGGCAGGGCCCATGATGATCCCGCCACCCACTCCAGAACGAGCCCAGGTCGCGCCTCCTGCATGCCTGACAACGGGTTCTGTGGGGTGCCCCTTCCATGGCCTCCCGGGGAGTCCTGAGGCAAGGCAGCTCCCCCACCTCTGCCTCACCCCAGTCCTAGCCCAGGGACCTCAAAAGGGCAGCCGTAATATAGTGTGTAAGGCAAGAGGGGCCCAGGAGGGCTCACCCCACAGAAGATAGAGCTGGGCCTGGGGAGACGGGGGAGAAGGCTGCAAACCTTTCCCTTTCAGGTGCCTAGGCCTTCTAGAAGCTGCTGGGGCATCCGGGCACCAAGAATCGCCCCAACGCCTCCACAGGCCCGCCGCCCGGAAGCCACTGCGACCTGCTCCTCTGGGCCACCCTAGTCTCCACCTTCATGCGCCCCCCAAAGGCAATGCACTCTCCCCCACAATGGCATCCCTGGTGGGAGGACCTGGGACCACCTAGAGCCAGGGGTTCCTGATGCCCCCGGTTCTGAGCTGGGAGAGATATTAGTATCCACTGCCCCTAAGTGTCAACCTTCAGAGAAACTACTGAACTGACCCCCAGGACACACAGCAGGAAGGGAGGAGCCCTCACTCCCACCTGCCATCTAGGATCAGCCCCTGGGCTGTGCACCCCTCCCTTCTCCCCTCCTCCCCGCCATCCGGCAGACCTTTAGCCGTCTCCTCCTGGCAGGACATCGTGGCCCTCCAGCCCGAGCCACGCAGCTTGGATTTCATAGCCCAGCGGAACTCCCCGGGGCCGAACGGCCTGGCCATCCTCCCTGGCCTCGACGCTCCTTAGGGCACGGACCAGGCTTGTCCATCAGTCCATTTGTCCTGAAGGATGGCGGCACATCCGTTAACAATCTTCTTCAGAACCTTCCTACAGAAGCCAGCTCCATTAGCTGCGGCAAGAGCGCTTGCCCCACTGGGAGCCACAGCCACCCAGTCACCCTCTGGGGACTGGGCCAGGGGAACACCTGGGATCCCACGCCAAGGGCCGGACCCAGGTCAGGCCCGGAGGAAGGCACATCTAACACCACCAGAAGACAGGGTGGAGGGAGGCGGGGAACAGGGGCTTGAGGCACCGGAGGCTTCCTGGCAGAGGAGAGGAAAGCAGGAGCGGGGGACTTGGTGCCTGCTACTCATCAGGGAAGACGGACAAGCCCAGGCCCGGATACGCCAGTTCTGGGGGGAGGTGTCACAAGGATATCCAAGGAGGGGACGCGGGAGAAGCGGGAGCACAGCCTGGATCACGCCTCCCCCCACGCCAGCACAGCAAGCCTTCCCATCCTCCTCTGCCCCACACAGGAGTTCGCAAGGCCCTATATGCCCACTGCACAGAGGACCTCTTTCCCAGAACCTCACAGGACCTGCTCTCTTGGCCTCTAGGCCCTCGAACATGCTGTCCCCAGCTCAGGCACGTCGGTCCACACCCACAGCCCCTGCCCAATTCCTGCTCAGCTCAGCTGTCACTCCCTCTGGGACACTTGGTCCTGGAGGCTCTACATCAACATCGAAAGCTTCAGGGGCTGGACAGTGAGCAGAGGGTAGGGCCTGGCTCTAGGAGTCACGTGACTCCTGTACCCTTGCAAAAAGGGAGGGAGGCGGGGAGCTGGGCTCAGCCGGACCCCAGAAACCCGCAGCCGGGGGCCCACGTGACCATCAAGGCCCAGCCTGCAGCGCGTGCAACATACGAAGCAGAGATTCTCCTATACAGAGATCAATATATGTAAAGTGCTGGGTACAACGCTCTGAAAAATAGTATTTCCAAAAATCCAACGACCAGCCCCACCCCCCTCCCCGCCGAGGTCTAGCCCTTGCCCGTGAGGTCCAGCGGCTGCAGGAAGGGCGGCAGCGGCAGCTCGTCCAGGGCCTCGGGGAAGCGTCCAGGCGAGATGGCGGTGACCAGCACCTGCATGGCGCGCACGAAGAGCGAGGGCGGCGCCAGGCCCGCCAGCCACTGGAACTTGTCCTCGCCCAGCAGCCGCTGCCAGCGCGGCCGGTCGCCCAGCAGCTCCCGGCGGGCAGGGCCGGCGGCGCCCGCGGGCGTGTACAGCGCCAGCAGGTCGAGCAGCAGCAGGCGGCGCTGGCGCGGCTCCCCGGGCGCAGAGGCGGGAGCCCCGGCGGCGGCAGCGGCGGCACTGGGGGCCCCGGCGTCGCGGCCCAGCTGGCGCAGCAGCAGCTCAAGAGGCGTGAGGCCGCCGCCGTCGCGCAGGCCGGGTGACGCGCCGTGGCCAAGCAGCAGGAAGAGGCACTCGGGGCGCGCCAGCTCGCAGGCCGCGTGCAGCGCCGTGCCACCACCCTCCACGCGGCTGCAGCCGCGCCGGTCGAGCACGCGCGCGCGCTCCTCGGGCGGGAAGTCGCGCACGGTGCGCAGGATGCGGCGCAGGATGCCCACGCGGTTGTAGCGCACGGCCAGCGCCACGTGCGGCCCGGGAGCCGCGCAGCAGCGGAAGCCGGCGCTGGGCGGCGCGAGCGCGCGCCGCGGGAACGTGGCCAGCAGGTAGTGCGCGTACGCCTGGTGGTCGTGCACGAGCGCGTAGAGCAGCGCCTCGGAGGGCGAGTAAGCGGCGGCGCGGCCGCGCTCGTCCCAGTGGAAGGCCTCGCTGGCGCGCATGTCCTCGAGCAGCCACACCGGCAGCAGGTCGCGGACGGCCTGGTAGAAGGCGAATGACGACTTGCGACACTGCTTCTGCGCCCGTGAGCGCGCCGCGCCTGCGCCCTCCGGCCCGCCGTCCGCGCCGCCCCCGGGCCGCCGCGCGTCCCACGGCATGCTGGTGGCGGACGCCGGCCTCCCGGCCTCACGGCATGGGCCCGGCGGCAGCTGACCACCTGCACCTGCGGGGAGGGGATCGCGGTGAGGCTCCAAAGCTCGAGGTTGCCTGCTGCTTAGGAGGGGCCCTTCTCTGCTAGGTCCCGACCCACCTCCCGCATCCTTGATCTAGATGCCTCTGCTCTCCCTCCCTTAAAGTGTCTTGTTCTCCGGCACCTCTGCTAGAGATGCCCTTCCATTCCCCCTACCCTCAGAGCCCCACCCGCCATCAAGGCCACGCCGAAAACCCACCTCCCCACCTCTTTCAGCCCAGAGACCTGGTGACCTGGCTGACTAGGCTCACCAGGTGCATCCAACCCCAAACAGAAAAGACCAGGTTGGGGGGCAGGAAAGTTGGAGCCCACCTCTCCAGCTGAGCCAAGCTCCACCTAACCATGACCCTATCCTCTGACCCCTGACCACAGGTGGGAGCCCCTAGGGCCTCCCCCCGTCCCAGACAGGGACAGAGTTCTAGACCCAGACCTACCTGGTTCCTGCACTCTGATCACAGGACGTTGAGTATATATCACTCTCTTTCTCTGAGCCTCAACTTCCTCATCTGTAAAAAAGGGGGTGGGAGAAATGAAGTTGTGAGCCCCAGCTGGGTGAGCTGGGGTGGAGCCTTCCACCCAAACATGATGTTTACTGGATATCATCAACCCTAGCTGCTGGGAGGAGGCCGCAACGAAATCAACCTAGAAACGGGTATGCACAACGCTTTACAGCAAATCCCCTCCAGGTCTGCAACTTCTCTTGATCTTCCCAACTACTAGATGAAGCAGGTACTGTCATTCCATTTTCCAGCAAGAGACAAGCTTGTCCAAGGTCAGTCAGCAAGTCATGGTACAGCCAAGCCTAGAACCAAGATTTCCTGCCTCCCATTTTGGGCTCATTCCAGAAATGGGGGGGGGGAGCCCCCAACCCACAGGGAGCCCAGCTTGAGCCCTGCCTGACCTTGCCCGCTGAGCCCCCGGCCCCAAACTGAGCCCTGGTCTGACTCCTGACCCTGGTCCAAGCTCCCCACTGCTTTCTCTCAAGGGTAAGCTGTTGGTCACAAGGGGCCTGGGTCAGCGCACAGGCCGCGTCCACACACACTGGGTAACTAAGTTACAGAGACGAACACTCTGGAGAGTGGGCTACAGCCGCAGTGCTCTTTGGGGGGCACCATGCCCGAAACACACCCCCCCCTCAAGCCTGGGACTCTGCGTCCCAGGTGTATGTACCCCTGTGTGGATACCCGTGGGGCGCCAGGCGGGTTACGTAAAGTTGGGCCGCCCCACGTCACTGGGCAGCGAGTCACAGCCGCGGCTCCGTGAATGGGGGGGTTGGGCCACCGAAGGCAGGGCTGTACGCCCGGGGCCGCCCGCCAGCTCCTCCCCGTCCCCTCCTGGCGGCCGCGGGTCGCGGGGGTCGAGGCCAGGGTGTTTGCCGACCGGTGGCCAGAGCAGCGAGAGCTGCACCTGCGTGTGCATATGCCCAGGGGACACAAGGGGGCGGCGGCCAGGGGAGAGCACCCGGGGCTGGGGCTGCGCGCCGAGCGGGCCGGGGGTAGGCGGGGGACTCACCGTGGGGGACAGCAGGCCCTTGGGCCTGACGTCCCAGTCCCCGTCCCGCTGAGGGCCGAAGCGCGCGCTGTTACCCCGAGGGTAGGCGCGCAGGCAAAGGTCCCAAGACGGGCGGGCGAGAGGAAGCCGCCGCCGCCCGCGCCCGCCGCAGCCGCGGTCTGAGCCGCCGCGGCCGGATCGCTGGGCGGCGGCGCCGGCGGCGGGCGGGCGGCGGGCGGCGCAGTGCGGTCGGAGCCCGGTAGGACCGCGGGACCGTCCTCCGCAGCCATTGGCCCGCACTGCCGGCCCCCGCCGCCGCCCATTGGTCGCCACGCTGCACCATTGTTACGTCACCAGCCGGTGGGCGGGGCGCCCGGCCAGACCCGCGGAAAAGTTGGGAGAAACTTGCGGGCGCGCGGGGGGGCGGGGCTGGCACAGGCCGATGCGGGGCGGGGCTCCCGGAAACCCGAGCTGCGGGCGAGGAAAGGCCCCCCGGCGGCCCGGGAACGGGAGGATAATTGGGCCGATTTGCGGGGTGGGTCCCGGCGCGCGCGTAGGCGCTCCGGCTCCCTGGAGTGTGACTTCCCTCGTCACCCCAGAAGTCCTATTCCACCTCCCCAGTAACCCTCTGTGACCTTGAGGGAGACCTCCGGAGCTGTTTCCCATCAGTCCCCTTTGAGGGGTCAAAGGGCAGGAGCTCTGACTCCTCCTAAGGGACCCAACTGCGTTCTGCCAGGCCAGGGTCGGGGCATCGGGAGCCCCTGCTCTAGGCTGACGTTCCCAGGGGACGGTCCAATGGATGCAGGCAGCTATGAATGAGCGCGGACTGTGTGCCAATCTCAGTGCTAAACATACTTGATTTCACTTCATTTTCACAATCGGTAGCGGTGGAAACTATGACCCCCCCCATTCACAGGCCAGGAAATTGAGGCTCGCAGGGAGGTGGCCTCCCAAGTGAGGAGCAGCCAGAAGGGAAACCAGGTGCTTCGCCTACTTTTCTTCAGACATGGTGGTGGATTGGGCCCCAGCTGCCCCAGACTCTCCACGAAGGGTCCAAGGTTTGGGGTGCCACACATGCGGGCACCCAAGGTCATGCTGAGACCCCACCAGATGCCCCCATCTGAAGCACTGCCCCACCTAGGGGGGGTGTGATCTCATAGGCCCGCAGTGAAGCTCTTGGGGTCCAGGGCGACCACCAGATTTAGAGAAAGTAGGTCATTGACCCGGGAATGTGGGATCCACCTGCCTCGCCTAGGCTTTCCCCTGCTCCTCTCTCTAGGCCCTCAGTTTCCCTGCATTTTCTCCCAGCTTTCCCATTCTGGACGTCTCTGAGTATGATGGGGGGAGGGGCAAAGTGAATGGAGATCCTGGGGTTGACTGTTTGCCCTCTGGAGGCCTCAGACCCTGGGAGTGAGAGCTTCCTAGGGAAGTGGTGCCCGAGGTGAACTACCTGTGGCTCAGAGCTTGGGCCCCTTGCTTCCTCGTCCTCATCCTTTTTCAGGGCTGGAGTTGAGAGCTCATGCCATCTCCAGGACTACCAGTGGAGTGAGGTTGTAAGGGCATCGGCCGCAGGTGCCAGGGTGTGCAGCTGGCCTCAGGGCAAGTCTCTCTCCAGCCCTGGCTGCCCTCCTTGCCTTTCCCTTCAACTTGGCTTCTTCACTGGGGTTCCTAAAGGCCTCTTTCTAAAAGGTCATGTCTGACCCCATATCTCCACCACTTAGAAGCTTCCTGTCCACATGATTAGCCAGAAAGACCGGGTGGGCAGAGGAAAGGCATTCCCCCGCTGAGGAACAGTTGGAGCAAAGGTCTGGGAGTGGCTGAAGAAGGCTGGAGATGTCAGTCAGGAGGGGCCAAGGTACATATGTCCTTGAATGCTGGGGCAGGTAGCTTGGGTTTGTCCGGAGGATTTGGAAGTGACGGCAGAAAGGGTTTGGAGGTCAGTTGGTTAGTGAATTATTTCAGGCATATGAAAATAATCATAATGAATGCCTGGGAACCACGGTCCATTTGAAGAAATAACAGGTGGGTAACTCTGAAGGCCCGTGTGCCCATCCTGCCCACCCCCTGCCAGCCCCGGGTCTTTCCCACGGTGGGAGCTGACATTGTAACGCCGTCCATCATGGCAC
Organism: Prionailurus viverrinus; assembly: GCF_022837055.1. Taxonomy (NCBI): domain Eukaryota; kingdom Metazoa; phylum Chordata; class Mammalia; order Carnivora; family Felidae; genus Prionailurus; species Prionailurus viverrinus. The sequence goes on from NC_062566.1 coordinate 140,101,966, forward strand.
CAATCAGCCCTCGCTGCCAGCGCCTTGCTCTCTCCTCCCAAGGTTACTTTCAGACTCACCCTCTGGGGTACATGCTGCTCTGGGTCGCCGAGGCATCTTCTGCTGGTGGGAGCTGTCCCCTGTGCCTGGCACACGTGTGGTCTCGCAGAGCTTCTGGCTGTGAACATCCTGCCTATGTCTACTTGGGGACCGTGCTGGGGCCTGGACGCAGGGACAGGGCGTGCCCCTCCACGTCAGCCTTTTAATGCCAGGTGCTCGGCTGCCCTATAAGGCTGCTTCAGGAACAGTTCGAACAGGGTGCAGAGGGGCAGCTTCCCTCAGGAAGGGAGGATGGACTTGGAGGGGGCGGAGGGCGGCTGGGGCAGAGGGGAGTGGATGGAAGATGAAGAGACGGAGGCCTGGGGTGGAGAGGGGCTACCCTGCCCAGTCCTGGATGCCCTCAGCAGGGAGCGGGAGTGCTCACCAGCACAGCTGTCTTGGTATGGGGTTTGACTTTTAACACTGTACTGTTTCCTCTGGAACCCATCCCAAGCCCCACTCCCCTCTGTCCTGGAAGAACTTGTCCCACAAGACAGGCATCTGGGTGTGCCCAGGTAGTGAGGAGAGCCGTTCAGGGTGTGTGTTACAGGTAGAGGGAGGAAGGTAGGGAGTGCTCCCTGGAGGAGGAGGTTGGTGCCAAACATGCTGGCTGTTTTTTGTTTTTTTAATGTTTATTGATTTTCGAGAGTCAGACAGAGTACGAGCAGGGGAAGGGCAGAAAGAGGGAGACACAGAATCCGAAGCAGGGTCCAGGCTGTCAGCACAGAGCCCGACGTGGGGCTCAAACTCACAGACCGCGAGATCACGACCTGAGCCGAAGCCAGCCGCTTCACCCACTGAGCCACACAGGCGCCCGTAAGCACGCTGGCTTCTAATCAGCTATTCACCAACTGTGGGACCATAGGCTGAGTAACTCCACCTGTCTGAGCTCCAGTTTCTTATCTGTGAAATGAGTCAGGTGGATTTTCAGATCTCAAAAGGAAGCTGTTCCAAGGGGCAGGATTGGGCAAGGGCCAGGACCTTGAGAAAGCAGAGGGAAGTATGGGAAGTGGCCAGGACCAGGAAAGAGGATAGGGAGACCCTACCCCCTGCCACCACCACCCCTGGGTCCTCTCCTGACTTCAATTAGCTGTGCTGGGCCAAAGCCCACCTAGTCTCCAGGGGCCTGTTCCATGGGTGCTTGCTCCTCCCCCTCCAGCTTCTCCCCTTGGACAGCTGGGCTTGTCCCCACCTGCCCTGGCATTCAAGGTCGCCCACAGAGCTCTCCACCCCATCCAACCAGTCTTTCAAGGCTCAACATGAGATGCCAGTACAGACCAAAGACAGGATACAACTAAGCGAAGACAAGTGATACCCTGGGAACCAAAGAGTCCAACATACATGGCAAAGGAGTGACATTCAGAATGTGTAAAGATCTCCTGCAACCCAGTGAGAAAGGTTAACCCAGGAGGAAAATGGGCAAGCAGTATGAATAGGCAATTCACATGCTGGCCAACAAACACATGAAGATACTCAGTTCTGTAAGAAATCAGCAAAGGTACAACCTCTTGTAATGCCTACTGGCCAAAACTGAAGTGGCCAGTAACAGCCTATATTGTCAGGGTGAAGAATCAGGCCTTCACTCTCATGCAGAGGTGGGGAGGGCACTCCAAAGGCACTTGGGTCCAGCAATCTTTTGGTTAGCTATCTTATCCCAGGTAAGTACTTGCCCACACGCCAACAAGTTCCACTACTGTGGGTTTTGTTCACTTGCTTACTTCTTTAAAGTCTTATGAAAGAATTTAGCCTTAATTTTATATCTTATGTCTATTTCAGAGGTACATCTTGGGAGAGAATACAGGTGACTACCAAGTAACAAGAAGGTAGGGTGCCTGCTGCATTTTTAACAATGAAAACCTGGAAAACACCTAAGTGTCCAAAAGGGAATGGCTAAAATAATCATGATGTACCCTTCCCAGCTCTGGTTTCTGCCACACAGCAGCTGGTCCCTGCTCTTCTGCTGGGCTTGTGGAAAGGATTGTGTGAGCCTGGGGCCTAGGGACCAACTCCCTCACATGCCCCAGACTTCACTCTTCCTCTCTCCATCCCCAGGGAGACAGTTTCTGTGGCATCCCTGGGTCTTTGTAGGATCTCTGGATCTGGCCATGCTGGATTTTGAGCTTTCACATTAAATGAGCTGGTAAATTCTCTCTTTGGCACAGGCCAGTTGGAGGCAGGGCCCAGCACTTGAGAAAGTCCTGACTCTTTACTTACCTGGGACAGTAGCTGTCATACCAGCATAATTATAAGTGTCGCCTTCTCTGTCAACAGGTCCTGGTTTCGAAGGTTAATCACACGGCTACCATATGACTAATGCACATGTCAGTACCACGCAGCCACAGTCAAGAGCAAAGAGCCTGAGCTCCTCATTCGTCAAGTGGAGAGAATCTGCCACAGAGAGCCGTCCTGAGGGGTATGGAGCTCTCATAGGACACAGCTCTGCCTGGCACCGAGTTAGCCTCCAAAACTGAGCTGTTAGGATTCCTTTGTAAATATTTCAACACAAAAATGTTAAAAGAAAAAGCATACATATTGTTTGGAAAGTGCTGGAAGCCACACATTGATCTCTTGCCAGTAGTGTCTCTTGGGGAGAGAATCGGCAAGAAGGAGGAAGGGACCCTTTTAGTTCTTATTCTCAGGACCTTCTTTGTGGTTTGAATCTTTCATGAGGGGCACATATTCAGATATCATTTGTGCAATTAAGGTAAGTTTTATTTATTTATTTATTTATTTATTTATTTATTTATTTAATTTCTTTAAATATCCTCTAAGCCCAACGAGGGGCTTGAACTCACAACCCTGAGGTCCAGAGTCACACACTCTACTGGCTGGGCTAGCCAGGCACCCCAAGCTAAGTTTTTAGAGAGGCAGTTTCCATTGGCAAACTGCTATCTCATGGCCATTATCTCATTGACTTACCCAGCAAGGTAGGTTGGATCAGCAGCCCACTTTGCAGGTGGGGAAACTGAGGCTCAAGGGGACAGAGCTTTGCCCACAGAGATGGAACCTATAAGCTTTGTGTTGTCCCAAGAAGAGAAGGCTTTGGTTTCATGAGTTCCAGGCTGATGAGGCTGCGGCCCCCTCCTCCTAGAAGTCTCTCCCACTCACAGAATGGGAGGCCTCAGATGCAGGTTGGGGTGGTGGGTCAGGGGCCCTCCATCCCTGGCCAGGGGAGTCGGGCAGTCAGCCAGCACTTCTAAGCAGCTTCACTCATTAGTTTATCCAACAAACGGGCCCTTAGAGCCTGTTCTGAGGACCAGACGTGAGTGGGCAGGAGAGGCTTCCGGGAGGAGTCACCTGTACCCTCTTGCGTCATCAGTCAAGTCCCAAGGGCCGGTGTCCACTCTGACCCCATGCGTCTGCACTGCTCCAGCCCACCTCCCAGGTCAGGCTGCCCACCCCACTCCAGGCTGCAGTCCCAACTCCAGCCCTTGCTCATGCTGTTCCCTCTGGCCTGGATGGCCAGTCCCCAGAAGTCCATGTGGACCCATTTCAGGTGTCACCTGACTAAAGGAGCCCCCCCCCCCCAGCCTCTTTGGGTGCCTACCTCACTGTCCTGCACTCCTGGGGGCTTCTCCTCTGTCAGACCACAGGGAGGGGCCCGCCTGCCCCTGCAGGAGGGCGGTGGGTGCCCCATAAATGCTGATGACTAAGTGGAGAAGGAGTTAGGTGGGTGGATGAGGTCAGGACACCCCACAGTGGGGGGAGCAGGCAGGGGTGGGAGCCTAGCCTGGTTGGCTGTGGGGAGTGATGCCTGAGGTGCCCTGGAGGGCTGGGAGCAGGAAGTCCGTGATTCATCTGGGCTGCACCAGAGTCCTGGCCACTAGGAAGCCCTAAGCACAAGGGGGAGACTCAACAGAGAGGCCCAGCCCAAGTGCAGACCGTGGGACACAGACCACGCTCCTCAGATGGAGGCCTCCTCCAGCTGCCCTGGGGACAGCAAAAGTGGCAGGAGGGGAGGTTGGCAGGCACAGAAAGCAGTGGGGAAGGCAGAAGGCCAAGCTTGTCCTCCCTCCCCCGCCAGTGCAAGGGCACAGGACAGCTGCCAGGCTGTGTGACCTTGGGAAGCGACAGTGCCCCCTAAGGGCCAAGAAGTATGTGGCTAAGCCCTCTGGGCCGCCCTGGGAAGTGGCAGCAAGCTGAACACCCAGGGCCATGGGGACAAGCACAGCCAAAGTGGACCAGGCTAAGACAGCCCCCCCACCATCCCTCTTGGGTAGAGAGTTCTGGCTTGCGGGGTGCCTGGTTGGCTCAGTGGGTTAAGTGTCTGACTCTTGGTTTTGGCTCATGGTTTCAGCTCAGGTCATGATTTCATGGTTGGTGGGATCCAGCCCCTCGTGACGGGGTTTTGCTCTGATGGTGTGGAGCCGGCTTGGGATTCTGGGATTCTCTCTCTCTCTCTCTGCCCCTCCCCATAGAACATTAAAAGGGGGGGGGGGGGCACCTGAGTGGTTCAGTCAGTTAAGCATCTGACTTTGGCTCAGGTCATGATCTCTCCGTCTATGGGTTTGAGCCCAGCGTGGGGCTCTGTGCTGAGAGCATGGAGCCCGGAGCCTGCTTCGGATTCTGTGTCTCCCTCTCTCTCTGCCCCTGCCCCCTGCTCACATTCTGTCTCCGTCTCAAAAACAAACATTAAAATAATAATAATAATAATAATAAAAAGAGTTCTGGCTTGCAGTGAAGTGAGGGAGAAGGGGATACTGAGGCCCCAGCGCCAGGCCTGGCCCAGGTCACACAGCTGTCTTAACAGCGGCCCTTGTGTGCCAGCAGAGCCTGGGAACACTCCCCACCTTCCCAAGACCCCTCCAGCCGTGGGGGCCTGGATCCGTCCAAAGAAACCTTTTCTCTCCGGTGCCTCGAAAAGGAAACAAATTCGGGGAAGCGGAGCCACTCGGCAAGGCGCCAAAGCAGGTGTATGGAGGGAGGGGACGGTGACTTGTTTCGCTGCACCCACTGGCCGCAGAGCTTGAAAAGGTGAGTCCCCCACCGGACCCCGCTCTGCGGCCCTGAGGAGGGGGCCAGGCACCAGCCGGAGCCAGTGTGGGCTCCGCCTCAGTTTCCCTGTCGGAGCAGGGGACCAGAGCAGGCCCCGGTGCGGTCCCGCCCTACCGGCGCCCCCCAGCGCCCAGCGCGGGCCGACACCGTCCCCTGGCGGCCGCGCGCGTCTTCGCAGCCTGAAGCCGGTCCAGGCCCAGCCAGGGTGTGGGGCCAGGTCGCCCGGGCGCAAGGACGTCTGAGCGCCCTTACCCGGCGGCGGGGTCCACGGGCTTGGGTCTCCACCCCCGACACCTCACCCCGCTCGCCATTCGCTATGTGGCCTCCGCAAGCCTCTTTCCATTCTGGGCCTCAGTCTTCGCCGTAAAATAGCCGCGATCCTGCCCACTCCACACCCGGAGCTGCCCCTCGGGCGCCCGCGCGGCTGCCCCGCCCCGCCCTTCAGGGTAGCCCCTGCAGGGCGGGGCTCGGGGGGGAGGGTGCCCTGACCCGCCAATCGGAAGTCCCGGGGCGTGGGGGGCGGGGCGGATCGGGAGAGGAGGGGCCAGAAGCGGCTGGGCGGGGGGTGGGGCGGGCCGGTTTCCTCTCCCCGCGCCTCCCCCAGCCTGGAGCCCGTGGACCCCGCGGGGGGCCGCGTGAGGAGGGCGGCCCTCCCGGAGCGGAAGAGGCCGGGCGGCGCTGCGGTTTCCGGGTCTGGGGAGTGGGGACGAGCGCTGTCCCCTGCCCCCTGCCCCCTTTCCCTCCCGGGAGACAGCCTCGAGGTCCTCAGCCCGGCTTCTGAGCTCCTGCGGCCTGCAGGCACAGCCTCACCTGCCCCGCAGGGAACACACCTTCGCATTGGCTGTTCCCTCCACCGGGAATGTCGTCCACCTAGCCAGCGGCCGGACTACGCCCTCCAGGGGCTCCCGCGATTCCCGTCCCTGGCCCCTTTCCCTGCCCTTCCCAGGTGCACTTTTATGGGTCTCCCGAGTGCCAGACCGGCCCAGGGTTCAACATACCCGGCCCCTGTGATAGATGCACACACCGAGACCAGAGAGGTCTGAGTCCCTGGCCACAGGACGCACAGCTGGGAAGCCGCTGGCAGGGAACCCAGCCATCCGCTGGTGGGCCACCCCTCATGTCACTGTGCCCCAAGCCTGTTCTCTGATCCCACTGCGGGGACCCTCCCCCCCCCCCAAGGACACGACTGGGGGGAGCCCACTGAGGGTCTAGTGCTGTCTGCACGGGGAGATCAGGGATCCCCAGGGAGTCTTCCCTTACTCTGCCACCCTTTGCCCAATGGGAAGCTGCAGTCCCTGAGAGTGGGGAGGGCCTTGCCAAGTGTCACTAAAGCCCTAGGCTTTTCTTGATGCCCATTATGGAGGGAACACAGAACTGGACTGGTGAGGTGACAGCTCAGTAATATCTGGGAGGGGCTTCCTGGCCCCAAAGAGGGAGGTGATTGGGAGAACGGCCCGTCTCCAAGAATGATGGACTGGGGGTGGGGAAGGAGAGTGGGCTGCAGTTAGGCCAGTGAACCCTGAGAGACAAATGAGACTTGCACAAGTGTATCAGCTATCTACTGCTGTGTAACAAACAATCCCACAACAGTGGCTTGAAACAACAATGATTTCTTGTTTCTCACAATTCTCTGACTGGATCGTTCTTTTGCTTTATGTGCCATCAGCTGAGTCGTTTATACAGCTACAATTAGCTGGAGGCTCAACTTGGGCAAAACATCCAAGGTGGCTTCACCTACATGGCTGCAGCTGATGTGAGCTGTCGGCTAGGAGCTCAGCTTGCTGCCAGCGTGGGCTGTCCTCCCAGATTCTTTGGCTCTCCTCTACTTGGCCACTCCACGTGGCTATCATAGCCTTCCTCACATCATGGCAACTAGGTTCCACAGAGAACAAGCCCCAACATGCAAGACTTATCCACCCTCTACTTCCATCACAGCTGCTAACATTTCATTGGCCGGAACAAGTGACATGGCCAAGCCCAGAGTTAATGTGGAATGAGATGTTGCAAGGGGCCACCAAAGTCACCAGTGGGAACATAGTGAAGACACAGGAGGCAGTGAACCTTCAGGGGCCAGAATAACCAAGTAAGGATCCCGGAGGAGGAAGGGCTTGACCAAAACAGGGCAGGAACTCTGTTCTCCTCCCTGCTTCTGTCCTGGGACCCACAGAGACTGGAGAATAACCAACCACTATGTAAAAATAGTAACTGGGAAATTGTTTCGTTGGAGATGATGCTCCGTGGACAATGAAAGCAGGGTGATGGGATAGTGTGATGCAACGTGGCAGATGGGGCAGCTGCTTTAGATGAGGTGGTCAGGGAGGACTTCTCAGAGAAGGTGACATTTAGGCTGACCTCTGATGGACAGAAGGAGTCAGCCTTGAGGAAGGCAGAGGGAAATGAATTCCAGGCAGAGGGAACAATTGTAGCAGAGGCCTTGATTTGGGAGTGAGCTTGGCACACTTGAGGATTAGAGAGAAGACTGGGGGGGGGGGGGCAGGGGGCACAGGGCCAGGTCACGTTGGGCCTTCTAGGCCTGGACAATACGGTTGGACTTTTCTCCCGAGGAACAATATGACTGAATCCTACATCGATCTACTGAGTACCTACCGTATGCCAGGCACCGTTCTAGGCACTTGGGACTCCGCAATGAACAGAGAAACATCCCTGTCCTTGGGGAGTATGACCTGATTTAAGAATTAACAAGCAAAACAAAACACTGCTAAAAGGGGACGAAGCGGGGTGAGAGGGGGACGAAAGGGGGGTGCCTGAGAGGGAGAGGAAAAAACCAAGGAAGTGGCATTGTCAGACCTAAGAAGCAAGGGGAGGGGAGAGAGGGAAACTAAGGGAAAGTCAGGAATTTGGGAGACCATCTCCATGACTTTGGTGGTAGGCAAAGAGGTCTTATTTTTCTATAAAAGAAAAAAACTGACAAATGGGACTTTATAAAAATTGAAACATTTGCACTTCAAAAGATACCATTGATGATACCACAAACTGAATAGAACAGTTGCAAATCATCTATTTATCCAGAATATATCAAGAATTCTTGGAACTTAATGAGACACAAGACCCATTTTTTTTTTAAGATCTTGTTTATTTGTTTAAATGTTTATTTACTTAGAGAGAGAGAGAGGGGAGGGGCAGAGAGAGAGAGAGGGAGAGAGAGAACCCCAAGCGGGTGCCATGCTGTCAGTGCAGACCCCAACTCGGGGCTCGAACTCACAAACTGTGAGATCATGACCCGGGCCATAATCAAGAGTTGAATGCTCAACCAACTGAGCCATCCAGGAACACCAATATTTTATTTTTAAGTAATCTCTACACCCAATGGGGGCTCGAACTCATGACACCAAGATCAAGAACCACACGCTCTACTGACTGAGCCAGCCAGGCGCCCCCATGACCCAATTTTTTAAAAGGGGAAAAGATTTGAAAAGACACATCACCAAGGAAGATACACAGAAGACCAACAGGCCAACATGAAAGGAGGCTCCGGTCGTTAGGAAATGCAAGTTAAAGCCACAATGAAACACCACCACACACCTATGAGGGAGTCCAACAATAAAAAGACCGACCACACCCAATCAGTGGCGGGGAGGTGGAGCACGGGCCGCTCACACACCGTAGGTGGGACTGTAAATGGTGTGGCCACGCTGGAAAGCAGTTTCTCACACTTACTACTGTAAGACACGGCAGTCCCACTGCTGCGTATCCGCCCGAGAGAAATGAAAACAGGCCCACACACAGATCTGTACACATTCATAGCAGCAGTAGTCTTAAGAGAAAAAAAAAAAAAAATGGAAACACACGTTCACGTTGAACCGATCAATAAACTGTGGCCCGTCCACACAATGAAAAATTAGTCAGCAATAAAAAGGAACGAGCGACTGATCCGTGCCACGTAGAGAAACCTCAGGAACATGATGGGAAGGAAAAGAAACCAAACGCACCTATAGTCCGCAATAATGCATCTTACACGGAAAATTGTGTTAAGGGGGTGTTCTTATGACCATAAAATCAAGTTGTTGTTGTTTTTTTAATTTTTTTTTCAACGTTTATTGATTTTTGGGACAGAGAGAGACAGAGCATGAACGGGGGAGGGGCAGAGAGAGAGGGAGACACAGAATCGGAAACAGGCTCCAGGCTCTGAGCCATCAGCCCAGAGCCCGACGCGGGGCTCGAACTCACGGACCGCGAGATCGTGACCTGGCTGAAGTCGGAGGCTTAACTGACTGCGCCACCCAGGCGCCCCAAAATCAAGTTTTTTAAGAAGCAAGAAACCAAACACAAAAGACTACATGTTGTAAGGTTCCATTGACAGGAAGTGTATGGAAAGCAAATCTACAAGCAAGGAGAATAGATGGGTGGTTGCCTGGGGCTGGAGATGGGAGCAGGGACTGACCTCAAAGAGGCACAAGGAGTTTTGTGCGGCTGATGGAAATGGTCTACACCTGGATTGTGCTGGGGTGGGTGGGGGAGCCCAAGTCCATAAACTTACTGAAAAGCACTGAGATGTGCCCTTACACCTGGGGGGATTTCATGGTGTATGAATTATACGCCAATATAGTTCTTAGAAAAAGGATGGAGGGCTGGCTGGGCCTAGGGAGTGGCCTGTGGCTCAGCTGAGCGCCTGCTGGTGCTGGGGGCAGGCGACCTGAGCCTTTCCAGGTTTCTGCCCCAAACCCTGGGGCCCAGTGTAGCTGCTTCCCTTAGGGCAGGAGCCCCGGCTGAGTAGGAGGAGTGTCTTCTGAGTTGTTCACCGAAAACCCTCCTTGAGGGAATGAGGCCTGTTGTGAATGATAAATGCTCCAAACCACAGTAGGTTCACTCCCCCCCCCAAGTCTGCCGAACTGGGGAAATCCGTTTTCCTTCCACCAACAAGCTCAGGGCCCAGGGGAGGGGGGGGCCGCCCAGCTGCACAGGTGAAGCGGGCAATTAGTCATGCACAATTAGGGGCCGCTCCTCTTCTGGGGTGGGGGCTCAGCCCCCTGGCACACACTTCGGGGGAGGGAAGATCCGGCTGGGAGAGGTAGGCAGACTGTGGGCCTGGGGGTGGGGCGGGAACGGCCTCCCCAGGCCCCGCCCCCTCTCCCTCCTCCCCCGCCCCGTGTGGGGACAGGGTCGCACCGACTTGAGCCTGGAAGCAAACACAGGCCCCTGTTCGCAGACACTCACCGAAGAGTCGGTGCAGAGAGTCCTAGACCCCAAAGAGGACACCCCTCTTTTGACCAGAGGTCAAAAGAAGCACAGGAGCTGTAGTCCTCACTGTCGGGAATCCCTGAGAAAAGAGGCGCTGGCAGGAGGGCACAGGCTGCCCAGCAGAAGAGCAGAGCCTGGGGAGCTCCTGGGACCCCCCAAAACACACCCCCACTCCCATCCCACACCAACCAACTCCGCGAGCGCCAAGACTCAGATGCCTTGTTGGACGGGACGCCTGTGGGGCTCGGCCCAGGGACGGGACTGCTCCGCCGCCACACCGACGCCCGTTGGTTAGACTCAAGCTTGGGGTTCAAAGGTCAGTCGGCTCAGACCTTGACCTTCATCCTCCAGGCCCCTCCCGGCAGCCCCTAACACAACACTAGCGTAGGTTGTTAAAGCAGCAGGTGCCCAGGTTCCACCTGGAAAAGCCCCAGGACACCGGTTGAACTCCAGGGAGAGCCACAGCCCCCGCCCAGGGAAGGCCTGGCCTCCCCGACGCTGATTGGACCACGTATGGACACCTGACCAAGCTGAGCCCATCCATAGGCTGAGCAGAGACCAATCAGGAATGGCCTGGTGAGAACGGAGCCAGTCAGATGCCACACTGGGCCTTGCGTGGGCTGGCTTCCGGCAGCCCTGGCTGGGGACCCGGAGGAGGGCGAGCCGGGATGAGGCCCCCGGGCCTGGGAGGGGGAGAGGCCGGGAGGGAGGCCTGGCGCGGGCGTCCACCTGACCCGGTTCAGACTTTCTCAAACCCACACGGCCGTCCACCGTCCACCTGGACCGGTGTCGCCCGTATCACTTCCGCTGCGCACTGAGCACAGACGCTCGTGACGTGTGGTGGTGCACGCGCTGTTTGCTCCAGTCCGTGTAACCTGAAGTCTCCGCCATCAAGATCGTGGTCCTCATCTGCACACTCACGTTCCTGGCAGAAGGTGGAAAACCCAGGGGTCCATCAGCAAACAAAACGTGGTCTGTCCATACAGTGGAACATCACTCAGTCTTAACAAGGAAGAAAACGCTGACACCTGCTACAGCAAGGGCCTCGAGGACAGGATGCTGAGTGCAACCGGCCAGTCACAGAAGGACAAGTACCGTGTCATTCACTCATAGGAGATCGTCAAATTCAGAGACACAAAGCAGAATGGGTTGGGGGGGGGGGGGAAGGGCTGGGGGGAGGGGGACAGCCGAGTTCTTATTTAATGAGGACGGACTTTCGGTTTGGGAGGATGAAAAAGTGTTGGAGGTGGTTGCACGACAGCGTGAATGTAATGAATACCACAGAACTGTGCACCTAAAAATGGCTGAATGGTAAATTTTATGTTTGTGCATTTTGCCACGATTTAAAAAAACAAAAAACAAAAAGAAAACCGAAATGCCTCCATGCACCCAAGAGCTCATCCTGCACGGGGATCTACACACCAAGACTACCTGGAAGGCCCCTGCACCTTCCGACCAGAAGTATTTGTCTCCTGGGCGGGCTTGCGTGGGCCTGGCCAGAATAGCCTCATGCAGCTGGGCCTTGAGGCCAGTGAGTGAAATCTGGGCACTTCACTTACCTGCAAAGAGACATCACAGTGGCCAGTGGGAACGCTCAAGACTCGAGTGGCCGGGCAAACTGTCCTGCGGGGCGTTACGGGCTTGGAATTCAGGGCCACAGGAGGTGGGGAGAGGACCTGAATGTTCCATGGCCTCCTGGAGAGAAGCCTCACAGCCGGGCAGTACCCCCTCCTAGTGGCCTCCCAGAGGCTCCTCTTCCCGGAAGCAGGGAGTAGAGGGCAGGGGCTGTTCACTGTAGCCACAGTGACGCTGCTTTTCCAGATTCCCAAGTCTGCCCGAGACGGCTTCGGACAGACACGGTGCCCCTGTGCAGTGCAAAGCCCTCCAACAGATCCTCTTTAAGGTTCTTGGGGGGTCTGCTCTGTCCCAGGGGAGGACACAGCATCCCGACCACTGGCCCTACCCCATCCCCACCGTGGCCTCACTAGAGAGTGAAAGCAGAAAGGAAAAGGAGGCTCAGAGAGGTTAAGTGACATGCTCAGGGTCACACAGCTGATAACCTCAGAGCCAGGACCGGAAACCAGTCACTCTGACCACAAAACTCACACTCTCCTACAACTGTGTTTCTCAACTAGGAGTGGGTGAGTGAGTGTGTGGAGAGGAGCCCCAAGACAGACGTGGATCAGCCCCCAGAGCATTAGGTTTACTCAGACATCTGGGGTGGGAGGTGGGGAAGCAAGCCAATGGATAAAATCTTACGTCTTCATTACTCAACTTCATTACCTCATCCCCATAGTAAAGGGGCAGAGCACAACACCCGTATGGATTCTTCAGTAAACCCAGGGACTTCGGGCTGGCATCCGTCCCATCTTCTGAGTTCCCTGGCCCCCACAATTAAGGAAACACTGGTGGAAAAGTTCGAGAAGGTTATGTTCCATCTGCCACTTTGGGGAGAAAGTACCACCCCATCTTGTGACGTGCTTCACGACGACTCACCAAATGAAAGGATAAGTCCGCTGGAACAGGTCGGCACGCGTGTCCTCTGTGGCTGCCTCCCAAGCCCCCCAGGTTGGCAATATGAACGCCCCAAGGTCCCGCTCATTTGTTATCTGAGTCACAGCAGGGTGGGAGGGGGCAGGCAGGGCAGGGAGCCGTGTGCCCACGTGGCAGAGGCAGAGCTGAAGCCCAGAGAGGCCAGGGGCCCGTATGCACAGAACGAAAAGGGGGGAAGTAGTAAGTGTGACACAGGAAAAGTGAAGAGACCCCCGAAAAGACTGCTTTTTTGTGCCTCCATTTTTTAGGTATACTTCACGCCCACTGCAGAGCCCAACGCGCGGCTTGGATTCACAACACTGAGATCAAGACTTACACTGAGATATCTAAGAGTCAGATGCTTAACCGACTGAGCCACCCAGACGCCCTTTGCTGCCTCTATTCTGGCTGGGACCCACACCCTGCCTTATACATGCCTTTTAGGACAGATAATATAGGTCTTCCTTAGAAAGGTCAAGGAGTTAATGATTTCTTTGGAATTTTCCAGCACAACAGATAACATCTAAGGAGTGACCAGGTTGGGCATCATTCCCAAGACCACTGAGCCACCGAGACCCCTGGCTCCGGGGCATTAGTGCCTTACAGAGGACCTCTAAACACTCGCCTTTGTTCCTGGATGCCTGAGAAGACGTGCACAGGACCACAGTCCTCAGTAAAAACCCCAGAGTCCAAGCAAAGACTCTCTCTCCTTTCCGAGTCTCCCAGACACGGTCTGTCCCTGCACTCTGTGTCTGCAAGAAACTCCACTCTCACCTGCTGGCCCGAATTTGATGTCACTCCTGTGACATCAAACCCTCTTGTTTGGTTCCGTGAGACCCCCTCTGGGTCCTCAGACCCAGCCAGCCTGCATTAAGGGGGGGTGCCCTGTGGCCCCGGCGCCTCCTGCTTCTCTGGACTTGACCCTGATCCCGGCCACCTAGCCATCACCAGGCAGTGTCTGGGAGAGAGAACGCCCGCTGCTTCTCTCACTTGCCCCGGCGGGGAGAGGGCCTAAAGAGGGGTGCAGCAGCACCCTGAGGCGCTGGAGCCTGGGGCGCCCCAGGGATGACAGAGGCACCGCCCCGGCCCCTGGGGGTAGTGGTCCTTTGTGCCTCCCAGGCTGAGTCCCTGCACCCTTCCATCAGTCTGTCCATCTGACACACGGGGACCCGGCCACCCCAGGGTGAGGGGGACAGGAAGGTGCTTCTGAGAGCATAGCCCTGGCAGACGCTCTGTGTGCTCAGGGGCTCTAGGACCCACAGGGGAGGCTGAGCAGGTGGGACTCCCTTCTTCTCTAAGGAGGGCTGTTGTTGGGCTCCTCAGTAAGACTCCCCCTGACGAGCGATTAAGCTACTAAAAACCATTTGAGGCCCCCCCCCATGAGGTGTCCAGTCATGACCCCCAGGGCTGCACTGCACCAAGACCTAATCGTTCCTCTTTGGGCCTCCTTACAGAAGGCCCCTTGAGACAGAAGAGCATTGGACTAAGTCAAACAGACCCGGAAGAAAACCCCAAACAACAGTGGCTGAGAAAGATGAAAGTTTCGTTTTCTTGCACTCTCAAGACGTTTACAGGTGGCCGGGGCTCGTGCGGCAAGCAGTGTCACGGTGCCAGGACCCTGAGCTCCTTGTATACTGTGGCTCTGCTGTGCAGTCTTCATTTCCAACATCATCACCTCATGGTCCAAAATGGCTGCTAACGCTCCTGCCATTAGATCTGCATTACAGGCAGCAGAAGGAGAAAGGGGAGTAGGGTGTGTCTTGCCCTTTAAGAACCTTTCCTAATGTCAAACACTATTTTTACATCCAGGCCAAAATTTAGTCACATGGTCACACCTAAGTATAATGGAGACTGGGAGGTATCTTGATTCCAAGCAGCAAATGCCCAGGTAACGTAGCAGGGGTTCTAATCCCTTGGACCACGGGAGGTGGTGGGGGGGGGGACAGGAACCTGGAGGACAGTGAGCAGTCTCTGCTACAACCACCAACGAGCTGTGTGCCCTTGGGCAAGTCCCTTCACCTCTCTGAGCTCCTGTCTGGGGGTGTAGGGTGGTGTCTCCCATGGGGGTACAGGAAGGCATGTCTCCGTGCCCGGACATTTTGTGACCTTGCAGCAGGGAGCCCAGGGAGGCTAAAACCAAGGACAGAAGATGATCCTGTTTTAAAGTTGCTGGTTCCCAGGTTTACAGATCGCCACGAGCGTTCGACGTGATGATTGATTTTCCACCTGCAAGCTGACTGTCACAGCCTGGAAGTGTCCACAAGATGAGCTGGAATGTGCCTGGAACCTAACAGACAAAGAAGAGAAGCAGTCCCGGAGACAGGGTGGGCGGGCTGGGAGGAGGACGAGGTGACAGGGGCCTGCAGGGGGTGGCCCAGGTCCTCTGAGACGAGAGGCAGCTGAGGCGACAGACACAAAGGCCACAGAGGTGGCAAGGATAGGGCACCCAAACCGGGGGTGGATTCTATGGGGAAGGGACATGGAGGCCTGGTGGAGAGGGACAGGGACAGGGAGGAGAGGATAGCATGTTGCTTTTCCTCGAAACTCCTTCTATGGCTTTCTTTTCCCTGCTGTGATCCAGGCCTGGGGCTGGGCGCGGGGGAACGTGTCTGGAAGCAAAGGGCATATACAGGCAGTCAGCACGTGAGGTCCCCACCCCGCTCCCTTCCTGTCCCTTCGGCCCCCACCTCTGTGAAGTGGCCCCAGCAGTCAGGCAGCAGGGAAGTGTGTGCCTGTGACAGAGCGGATTTCCCCGTCTTTCTCCCGGCCTGAGGAAGCCCCCATGGGGGGCCTGCTTTTACTGGAGGACTGAGCCAGGGGGCAAGAAGGACAGTCTATTTCGAGATGGGGCTCAAGCTGTTTCATACAAAACACATGTGTCCTTAGTGGTGAAGCGCAGGATTCTGGGTCAGACAAGCTTTGCTCAAATCCGAGTCTCACACCTACCAGCTGTGTGACCACCAACGCGTCGCATAACCTCTCTGGGCCTCATATTCCTTATCTGCAAAACCAGGAGTTGTGAGGTGAAGCGAGAGGCTTTATAACAGGCCTCAGGGCAGCCGAAGTAAGTGCTCAGTGAAGGCGATCAGTGTGATCGGCACTGAGTATGATCAGTGACAATGACAGGAAATATGAGGGATTCTTGCTTTATGGCTGAGGGCACGGGCCACAGGGCAGACAGCCTTGGCTTCTCCTGGCGAGGCAGAGACGGCAGAGGGTGGGGTGGTGAGGCTTGTTTAGAAGGCCCCGCCCGGCCTTCCTGCCCTCTGGCATCCCCCCCACCCTCCCCGTGGTACCGGTACCGAGCCCAAGCCCTGAGGGGGGCGGGGCTGGCCCCAGGCTTCTGGGGTCCCTCTGATCCCTGAAGCCTCAACTGCTGTGGAGAGCCTCCAGGGCCGGAGTAAACACTGGAACGCCTCAGGGCGCTGCTTGGGGCACGAGCACCGGGAAGCCAACACAGTCCTCCTCTTGGGGCTGCCAGGCCTGGGGCCACCGTCCACTCCTGCCCCCGGCCGGCCCCGGACCGAGACCCTCAGGGGCCTCCACGGTCTCAGCGCGCCCAGGCCCAGGCCCAGTCTGCTCTCTTGGTATCTGAACCCCTCTCTCCATGGGTTCCTGATGAGGACGACTTCCTCCCTCAGGCGGGAGAGGAAGCAGCCCGGCTGCCCTCCTCCCAGGGCAGGACCCGGCGTCTCTCTGTTCCTCTCTGTGTCAGGCTGGCTGTGAGGGCCACAGTGTCTCCACCTGCATCTTGTCAGGGCCCCAGGGGGTCCACGGAGGGAGGCCCAGGGCTCAAGGCCCATCGACCGGGCTTCAAATCAGTTCTGCCATTTCCAGGCTGTGCAGCTTTGGACAAGTCACTCACCCTTTCTGAGCTCACTTCATCGGTAAACCGGGGATAACTGGGATTCTTGTGAGGCTGTGAATGACATCTGTTGATTTGTGTGTTTCTGTCCGTTCAGGCTTTCCTGCTTTCCACAAGCACTCGCTGGGCAGCCCCTGGTGCCACGTCCTCAGCTCCCAGAGGGGAGCTTCTAGGGCCTGCCTGGCCCTCAGGGGGTGCCCGCTTCAGTGGGGGAGATGGCAGGTGACAGGCGGTCGGGACCCATAGCTCTGGCTGCTATGGATACCAGGCCGTAATGTGGGAGGAAATCTGAAGGACGGATGGGGGTGGGGGGCAGGACGGGGAGGCAGAGCCTTGCTGGCTGGCAGCCGGCAGAGCCCCCACGAAGCCAGGACGTGTGAATACGTGGAGGTGGGGCGGTGTGCAGGACCTGGCTGGTGGGGGGGACAGAAGGAGTCTGGGCCCGGAGGAATGGGCTGTGGGGAGGGACTGGCCCAGGAGGTCAGGTGGGGTCCAGGGCGACCTTGGGCCATCCGGGCCAATGTGGAGCCCTCAGGACACCCATGAAGAAACAGGCCATGGGCAGGACCTGCCCTCGGGTCCGGCCACTGGGGGTGGGAGGGCTAGTTCCCAGAGCCCGGTGCACCAGTGGAGCTCGATTTTGCAGAAGGTTCCAGATGTTTAAATGCCAGCCTCCAGCCCCACCCCTTTGAATTTCTTGGCTCCAGCCAAATTCTCTCCTCCACACTCCCAAGGCCACCTGGCCTCTGCGGGGAAGGAGGGCCTGGGCAGGCCACACACACCAGGCTGGTGTCAGCTGGTCCCCAACATAGTCTGGAGACTGGGCCTTGGGGACTTGTAAAATGCTGGGGCTTCCTCGGTTCCCCAATCTTATGTCGTGTAGACCCCCAGGCCCCAGGGTGGGACTACTCCAGCCTAGTGAGGCCCGTCCCTGGGGGCTCAGATCCCCTCCTCTGGGACGGGCCTCAGCCCCAATTTGGGGCTCATCGAGGCTCTGTGGGGTCCAGGATCAGTTAGGATATCACAACGCTCTAGTCAAGGAAGCTCCTCCCAGGGCCTACAGAGACATCTGGGGTGCAGCACCCGCTCTGGCCCGGCACGGGCCCTGGGCGTGTGCTATTGCCCGTGACCGTGGCTGTCTGGAGGCTGGGCATGTGCCAGTTCCCCAGGTGCCCCAGCCGAGGTGTGTACAGGGTTCCTGGCCCGGCTTCTCACACAGCCCAGAGGGGTGGGGGTGGGGATGTCTCCTTCCATCGGCCTCAGCAGCCACTGAGCATGAGGGGGCTGGAGCAGTGAGCAAACCGGACCCAGGGCAGCCCCAGAGGCCTGGGTCCTGGGCCGCCAAGGACCCTGCCTGCCTCCGCCTGGGGCAGACGATTCATGGGGCCCCAGGCCCGGGTATCCCCAAGGAGTCTACCGTCCTGTTCTGAGACGGCTGGGTGGGTGAGCTTGTGGGGCTCCATTTCCTCATCCATAGATGGGGACGTCCCTCCCTCCTGGTGACGTCACAAGGCAACGAAAGGAGACTCCAGGATGGGGTTCAGCCCCCGCGGATGGCAGGACTCACCCAGGGCTGGAGACTGGGAGGTCCCAGGGAAGGAAACCCAAGATTCCTTGGGAAGATGCTCCCTTCCGCCTGGCCTTGCCGGGTCCAGGGTCTTGGCAACCCCTCTGGCGACCCGGGGAGGAGGTGAGAGTAGTGGCTGGAGGGGCGGCCTCTGGAGACCAGTGGACCCAAGTGCCCCCAGCTGGTGGGTGGGATCAGAAGCCCCTCCATTTACTGAAGTGGAGACAGGCCCAGGCCTTTGAGAGATGGGGGGCGATCTGTCCCAGGAGGGGCCACGGAGGCCAGAGAGGGGTAGGCCACCACCCGAGACCTGAGACCACCCCATTCCCTCTTCCATCAGTGATGAGCAGGCTCCACGTGGGTCCGGCCTCCCTGCGTTGGGAGGATGGGCTGGTTCTCCTCCTTCCCCCGAGCTGGCTGCTTCCCTCCCCCATCTGGCTCCTCCTCCAGAGCCACGGCTCCTGCCAAGAACGCCCACAGCCCAGGGGCCAGGCAGGGAAGCACACGCCTGACCCCACCCTCGTCCTCAAAGCTCCTCTGGCCTGTCTTCCTGGGAGAAACTGAGGCCCAGAGGCATTCAGCCGCCCCCCCCCCCGCCCCCACTCCGCACCCCTGGCATCTGAGGGCCTGAAAGAGTTTCCAGACACACTTTGGAGACTGTACTTCAGCAAGGTCTCCCCGCCACCTTCTTTTCAACCATTAGCGTGAAGGGAGCCCGCAGCGGTGGTTGGCCGGGGTCCCGTCCTCCTCGGAGGTCACCGGTGCTCCCTCCTAATGCCCCCTCGGCCCACCTCTCACCCCCCCCCACCATCCATACCACGACTCTCCCCACAGACTAGGAAGGGCGCTAGGGCCCAGAGGGGTGCAGGGCTGCCCCGAAGGTCCTGTCCCCTGCACACTCCCAGGCTGCACTGAGGAGGGACTGGGGGCTGGGGGTGGCTGCGGCGCTCAGGCGGGTGGTGTCCGAATTCAGAATGGAGGAGGCCAAAAACGAGAGGGTTGGAGCATTCGTTCCACCGGCCATGCGTCTGTCCACGGGTCGTGTACGCGTGTCACCGGGCGGGGCCTAAGTGTATGCCCGCATGTCGGTGGGTCGTCTTGGGTGACAACTGCTAGGGCGTATTTGTGCATCTGTCTGGGGCGTGAGGGGGGGGGTGGGGAGGGCAGGGCGTGAGCTGGAGATGTTCCCCTGGATGAAAAAATCTCTGTCACTCACACACACACACACACACACACACACCAGGATACCTGGAAACCTGCTCCTAATATCCCCACGCCCCTTTCATCAGGGTGTCTGAAATTCCTCCGAGCATCTTCCGGGTGGAGCCACACACGCCCTGAGAGGGAGGGGCCGCGTCCCAGCCTGGAAGGCAGTCCTCGCATGGAGCCCCTCACCCACCACCTTCCCTCTCTGGGCGCCAGCTCCCCCCCCCCCCCCCACTCCACCCAAGGCAGGTGGGTTACCTGCCCCCACATCACAGAGATGCAGGGAAAGCGCTCAGCCCAGGCCGCGGGGCTGCTGATAGGATTTGGGGAGGCTCCTCTCCCTCGCCCCTCTCTGCTCCTTCCTGGGCAGCTTGCCCCACTGGGGGCGCCGGAGCTCCCCAACTTCTGTTTCCCCAGCGGAAAAGGAAGAAAAGGGTGTCTTCAGCCAGTCTTGTCTTCTTCAAACGTTTCCTTGTATCGGCTGCCTCTCACCCTACGTTCCTTTTGCCCCCTTTAAGCTGCACGAGGCCTAGACCTTGCCTGCCTCTCTTATGCTGTCTCAAGTGCAGAACAGAGACCCCACTAGACAATGGATGGAGGAACCCCGAGCCCAGCACCCAGCCTTCATCCGCTCACCGATTCTCACATGGCTTGTATAATCACACCCACTCTGGCGGTGAGCAAACTGAGGCTCACAATATGAAAACCTTGTCTGGAACCCAGGACCAAGGACCCAGGACCCGGGCTGCATTTGACTTTCATGTGCCCAAGGCATTTTACCTTCCTGGGCTCCTTCCTCCATGAAAAATACAAAAGTCCTGGGGCATCTGGGTGGCTCAGTCGGCTAAGCATCCAACTCTTGATTTCAGCTCAGATCATGATCTCATCGCCATGAGATCCAGCCCCGAGTCAGGCTCTGCACTGATACCGTGGAGCCTGCTTGGGATTATCTCTCTCTCTCTCTCTCTCTGCTCCTCCCCCCTTCTGTGTTCACACGCCCACAGGCTCGCTCTTTCTCTCTCAAAATAAACAAACTTTAAAAAATGTGTGAGGGGCGCCTGGGTGGCTCAGTCGGTTAAGCGTCCGACTTCAGCTCAGGTCATGATCTCACTGTTCGTGAGTTTGTGAGTTCGTGAGCCTCGCATCAGGCTCTGAGCCTGGAGCCTGCTTCAGATTCTGTGTCTCTCTTCCTCCCCTCCCCTGCTCATGCTGTGTCTCTCTCAAAAATAAATAAACATTAAAAAAAGTTTTTCTTAATGTATGAAAGTTTTATTTTATGATCGCATTGGTATAAAGATGAATAAAACATTTTCTTCACCCTAAAATTTCCATTTCTTCCTGATTTTAAACAAAATGGAAGCATTTCACGGGCCTCTAAAAGTATGGTGGCCTTAGGCACTGTGTCTGCTGGGTCTGAGAAGGGAGAGTTGGCCCCGCAGCCTCCTCCCACCGGAAGCTGACCGGCAGGGCCTTGAACCCCAGGCCACTGCACCCCTCCCTGCCACTCTGGAGAAGGGCCAGGTGACTTTTTGCCCATTTCTGGCCTCTCTTAATAGCCATTCTGTGGTCCTGAGCATCCTGTTTCTAAGTGGTTATAACAACAACGATAATAAATAATAACAAAGATGATGAGTTCATCACACAGTCCTTTCATCTCTCTTCTCCGATCCTGCCAACAATCCAGGGCAGGGCAAGGACAGCCATCGCTGTCCCCTTTCTACAACTAGGACAAGAGGACGCAGAGGACGAGCGAGCGGTCTGACTGGTAGGAGCAGAGCCCCGGGCTCTGAGCGGTCTGACTGATAGGGAGCAGGTGGCAAGCAAGGGCCTGGCTTGGAAAGGCACCCGGAGGTGGGGGGGGCCCAGGTGAGGTGGGAAGGTGGGACTTCAAAGGGCAGGAGGGGGCTTTTTGGTGAGAAGTGGGGGGCAGGGGTGCATGGAGAGGGGGAGCAGGAGACACTCTCCGGCTGCCCAGGGGGTAGGGACAGTCCACTTCGGGCTGGCCTTCCCACAGGAGCAGAGCTGGGAGGCACAGAGCTCCTGGGGGCGTGGGGGGGGGGGGGAAGGGACCCAGGAGACATCTAGGAGGCACAGCCGAGGAGACTTGGTGACTGATGGGAGAGGAGGCAAAGGGGGTGGGGTGGGGTTGGCAGGGATAGTCTCCACATTTAGCCATTAAAGGCCCCGAAACTGGAAAGACCATAGCACCTGTAGGTAGTTAAACACTGACAGTGCAGCAGAAGCTTTCTTAGCCCAGTGGTACTTATGGGACCACTGATCAAGGCCACTCCATGCAATCTGTAAAGCACATGGGAAAATGTCCGACAGGTGCTACTGACCCTTTGCACAACCCAGACGTACCCATCCGTGCCAATGGAGGGGATACTCTTTTCTTTCTTCCTTTCTTTCTTTCTTCTCTTTCCCTTCCTTCCTTCCTTCCTTTTCTTCCTTCTTTTCTTTCTTTCTTAGGTTTATTTATTTTAAGAGACAGAGGGAGCAGGGGAGGGACAGAGAGAGGGAGGGAGAGAATCTCAAGCAGGCTCTGCGCTGCCAGACGCAGCCTGACCGGGGGGGGGGGGGGGGGGGGTGCTCAAACCTACAAACCCTGAGATCATGACCTGAGCTGAGATCAAGAGTCAGAGGCTCAACAGACTGAGCCACCCAGGCACACCAAAGTGGGTACACTTTCAAGGAGCTCCTGGAACCTTTAAGCCTCTCCTCCACCTCACTCCAAGCCAGGAACCCCCCCCAACCATGCCTGCTGGCTTCTGCTCTACCCATTGCTTGTTCCCCAACCTCTTTATATCGTCAAACATATTAATGGGGGTCCTTTAACTGACTAGTACACAAACTGCCAAAATATGAGTGCCAGATGGTCACCGTGTCCATGAACACTAAGTTGAGGTTTTGGAAATGTTTGTTAAAAGTAAATCCATTCGAAAAATTGCTGTTGAGTTTAGTATAGACGAGACGATTGTAGACTCAGGGAAACACGGAACATTCCGGAAGGCTCCTGAAGCTCAGATATGCCTCCATGCTCACCCACCGGCTGCTGGTGGCCTCAGGTCCTCTCCGTAGGGCTGCTCAGGGCATGGCTGGCTCTCCCCAGAACCAGAGCGAGAGGGACAGCGAGCCCCCCCCCCCATGCCCGTCTTTTTATAACCTAGTCTTAGAAGTGACAGTTCCATCGCTGCAGCCGTTTTCTGTCCACCAGCCACAGATATCACTTCCCAGCCACACTCAAAGGGCACGGATCACACCAGGGTGTGAATACCGGAGGTGGGATGGCAGGGGCGGCGGAGGGCCTCCTTGGAGCCTGCCTACCGCCACCTCCCAGGGACGCCGGGATTGAGCCGGGGAAGGAAGGGGTCTTCTCCTTAGAATGAAACACACTGGTGGCTGAACGCTGACGCTGTGCCAGGCACCGTTCCAAGAACTGTCCGTTGACTCAATGCCACCCTAGGAGGTGGGCACTGCTATTATCCCCACTTTATGGGGCACGTCGAGGGAAAGTAGGTTATTCTCAAATCCCACAGCCAGTAAGAGCTGGAGCTGGCTGGGATTCAAATCCACATGGTTTGAGCCCAAGGAGGAGGCGGGGCTGGGCATCTGGGTTGGGCACCGTGTGCCAGAGGAGCCGCAAGACGTAGGCAACAAGCCCCTCCCCCCCCCCCCCCCCCCCCCCCGCAGCGGAGGTTTGGGGCTGAAGTTCAGGAAGCAGAGGGGTCAGAACCGGCACTCTGGGTGCCCTTCGCCTGGCATGGGGAGGGCACTGATGAATCATGGGGAGGGGAGCTCACCTCCAGGAACAGTGGCTGCAGACAGAGGGCTCTGTGCAAGGGTGGCTAAGGGTGGCCAACGTGGCCACGGTGGCCTCTGCTTCATTGGGGCGGTGGGGAAGCACGGGAGGAGAGGGCAGAGTGAGGATGAGGGAGACCCCCCAAGAGAGGCTGCCGCGGGGACGGGGGGGGGGCATCGCTGGGGAGCAGCGCGGCTGTGGAAAGGCAGAGGGGACGGGACAGTTGTTGAGGGGGCGTGGGGACAAAGGCTGACGGAGGGGGCCAAGGTTTCCTTTTGGGACGGCTGGGTGGGGGGTGGGGTGGGGCCCGGGGCCCGGCTGTGGCCACGCCCCCTGCCCTCCCAGCGGGGGCCGGCACCGCCCCAGACCCCGCCCAGGCTGACGCCCCGGATGTGGCCTCCCAGGTCACCAGCCCCGAGGCGGCGAGTCCGGAGCTCCTCAAGCTTGCCACACCCAGGGGCTGTGTCCCCTCCTCGGCCGGTCCAACCCGTTTGCCCGGCGTCCTGCTGGCGGTCCTCAGTCCTGAGCCCCTGCCGCCCGGCTTCCGGGGAGCGACCCAGCCCCTCAGGCCGCGCTGTCACCCTGCCAGTCACCTCCTCCTGCAGGGAGCCCACCACGCCTCCTAACCATTCCCAGCCCTTTCGAGCGCGCCGTTGAGGGATTTGTGCAGACACAGCTGCAAGAATCCAGCTCCCCTCCCCCGCCCCCATCAAATACAGATATTTCATTTCTCCCCCAAACCCACTTCCCAGCACTCGCCAGGCGCCGCGGCCTCCGGGAGGCCTGGCCTCCTCCCGGGGGGTCCTCCCGGCGCCTCCTGACCAGCCTCAAAATCTCCAGCAAACACTGGGCATCCTCCTCGCTGCTCTCCTCGATTCCACCTGACCATCCAGCGATCCAGAGGCTCGGCTAAATCTCCAGGACCCTTGGGCAGATGGAATCGTCTGCTGGGCCCTCACCATCCGGCCGGACCCCGCTCACTGCGCAGCCCCCTGCACCCCCTGCACCCTGGCCACCTCCAGGCCATGCCCAAGTCGTTCCCCTGCCCACCAAGCAGCCCTCCCCTCTTCCAAATGCCCACGTCTCTCCCAGCTTTCAAGGCTCGGCTCAAAGCCTGCTTGCTGGGCTTGAAAAAGCAACGTAACCTCTCTGGGCCTCAGTTTCCCGGGTTGGAACAGGAAGCGGCTCTGTGCTTTGCGGCGGGGGCTGGGAGGAGGGCAGAGGCGCGGCCTGTAGGGGCGCCTGGCATAAGCCCCCCCCTCTCCCCACCGAGCCTCGAGGCCCTCCTGGCCCATCCGCCCAGCCCGGCCCGCTGCTCGCTAACCTCGCCGGGTGCTGACGGCGCCGCGGGCGGCCCATGCCGGCTCCCTGGAACCCGCCAAGGGCCCCTGAAACTAGGCCCGGGAGACCCCGCGGGAGAACGTCTGCGCGGCGCTGGGGGAAGGGGGCGGAGAGAAATCGGAAGCCGCGGGGCTCCCTCCCCGCCACGGGGGTCCCCACTGCGCAGCGGGCGCGCAGCCGAGCCCCGCCCCCCTCCCCCCTCCGCGAGCCTCGGTTCTGGCGTCGGGGAAATGGGCCGATCGCGGCGCCCGCGGGCCGAGTCCCGGCCGCGGGCCTGGCGAGGGCGCTCTGTGGTCCCATAGTAACAGCTACGCAGTCGCGGGGAAAACTCAGAAAACACAACCAAACGGACCGAGACAAATCCCCAAAGATTTCTGGAGCCTGGACTCCACCCCCAGAGCCACTACCGCGGGGCCGGGCGCAGCAGGTGTCATCATCGTCCCGGGTCTCCTCCAAGGGAGGGAGGCTCAGCGCGGCTCAGCGGCCTCCGAGGTCTTCGAACCCAGGCCCGGGGGCCCTCGGTCGCCCTCCCCCCAAGGGGTTTTCCTCCGTAAGGACGCCCGCCATCGCGTCACCTGCTCCAGCCTGGCCTGGGGGACAATGCCGCACAGCCGAGGGACCGGGCTGCCGGTTTCGACGCCCCCTTGGCTTGCGGGTGAGGGTGTCGTGTGCGCAGGCGCAGTCTGTGGACTTAAGGCTCTGCGCCTTCGGGGACCCGCGGGCATCGGGCTCCCCCAGCCCATTGAGCGTGCGCCCCCCCCACCTCCTCCCACCCCAGGAGATTAAGTGGGAACTTTGAACCCTGCCCCTGAACCCTGATGGAGAGGATTAATCCGATTGCTTTTCAAACCCTGGCCTCGCCCTGTAAACTCCTCCCGCAGCCAGGCTGCCCGCCCCCTCTCTCTGGCTGGCCTCCAACTCTTCCTGCAACTGCCCCCTGGCCAGTTGGGGAGGAGGACTGTTGGCCCATTCAACGGGCGGCAAATGGGGTCAGGCAGTGCCACGACCAGGAGCCTGACTTCCAGTGTCGTTTCCTGTGCATGTGGTTCCCCTCCTCTCCCGCCCTCCCTCCCCACACACTCTTGGGGGTCGAGAGGCCCACCTTCTCCGGAAACCTTCTCTCCTCTTAGTGACTCACCGCCCAGCCGGGAGTGGGTCCTCTGTTCAATGCCCTGGCCACACGATGGGGAGGGCCTACTCCTGACCGCTCCATTCTCCGGGTCCCCAGCCCCGCTGCCTGGGCTGGACCACTGAGGGGCGTGGAGCACGGCAGGCCTGCAGCCTCGATTTCTTTGGCACCCGCGCTCCGGGCTCAGTGGCCTGTGAGAGCTCTCCGGGCCTGGACCTCCCGGGCCCGAGGGCTTCTCCTGCTCCACTGGGTTCATCCCGAGGCCTCCTCTGCCCACTTCCACCCGTCTTCAGATAGGAGGGGCCTGGTTTCCCGGGAGGGGAACCCACCCAGCCACCCTGCAGGCTTCCCGCGCGGTGAGTGGTCCATTATTCTCCCCGCTCTGAGCCTGGAAATCAGCATCTCCTCTACTGGTTTGGGGAAAGCACTCCGCCCAGCAGTGGGGGGGAAGGGGTCCTGATGACCCTGCAGCTGCCTCTGTCCGGGAGCTCATGGGGGGGGGGGGCGGGGGATGGAAAAGGGAGGGGTGAGCAGCCTGGTGTCACAGTCCCGGGGTTGGGTCTGAGGCTGGGTCCTTACTTGACTTATCTCCCCTTGGCTTTTTGGCTTCTGGCTGGTTAGGGTCGTCAGGTCCTCACCTGACTCAGTTTGTCTGTTTACCCTAAACCTGAAGGGTGGGTACTGCCATCACAGTTTTCAGAGTCCTTCATTCATTCAGCACCTATTCTCTGAGATAGCCTCAGGACATGTCCTGGGATGACACAGACACAGCCCTGCCCCGCGAGGGATGACATACCTCACAGAGGTGATCCGTGCCACAGAACTCAGGGGAGGGGCATATCACAGAGAGTCCCTGAGAAGGAGCCACTGACAGACCTGCGAGGTGCCAGGATATGTGAAGGGGCTGCAGGTGGAGAGAAAGAAAAGCGTGCTAAGCAATTAGTCTGGACGCCGGGGAGACTCTGGCTCCCTTGAAAGAAGAATGAGGTGGGGGCCTAGAGCAGAGACTGAGTCCCACGGAGCATTGTGGGTCACGCAGGCCTTTGGATTTTAGCCCAGCAGCACTGAGCAGCCATGCATGGGTTTTAAGCTGGGGGAAAAGTGTGGCCATTAGGATTTTAGCGGATCCCTCTGACCTCGGTGCCTTCCCAGGGCTCTGCCAGCTTGGGAAGGAAAGAGTTTTTTGCTTCATCCTGCAACACTTCAAGGATGCCTTCGCAGCCCGGTGTGGCTTTGGGGACGCGAGGGGACGCTGGTGAGGGGAACCGGTGCAACACCCATTTTGCAGATGTTTGTAGACGGCAGTAAGATCCTGGCTGTGGCGGACAGAACGGGACAAAGGGCACCAGTTCTGCCTGTACCACTTAGACGGGGCTTCCCAGGGGAGGGCTCCCAGGCTGCAGAGGAGTAGGCACCGCCAGAGAACATGCCAGGAGGCAGGGCTGGGGGCTGGAGGAGTTTCAGAGAGAGAGGGAACAGCATGTGCAAAGGCACAGAGTCAGGAAAGAGCACAGTGTGCCTGGGATCCCCTGATCAGAACTTGAGTATAGAGAATCTGGAGTCTGTCTGCCCATCTGTCTGTCTGTCTCTCTCTGAGCCTGCTAAGGTGCAGACGAGGAGCAGAGAGGCTCCAGTGTTTGCGTGTACGTGGTGGTTGCAGGAGGCGAGGGTGGAGGATGGGCGGGGGAGGGGCAGGGAAGACCACATCAAAGCTGAGGCTGTTGGCAGGGGTGCGGGGTGGGCTAGCTGGGGCGGGGGGGGGGGGGGGGGACAGAGTGAGAGGTTAAAAGAGGCGAATCAACCTTGGGCTTATGTCTGTTTCCTCTGGAAACTTCATAAAAATGATGGCAAAGAATAAAAAGAGGCATCAATGAGAGAAGAGATGACCATGGATGAGGAAGACAGAAACTGGCCGGACTCAGCAGAGGAGAGGAAGCAGCGCTGGGCCTCCCCGGGCGCGAGAAAAACACCCACGTACCAGCGGAAACCGATGGGGCTGGGGCTGGACACTGTGGGAGGCCAGGTGGGGTCAGAAGACAGCCCCCGTGGTAGCCAGACCCCAAGGTAACCTCAGTGATTTCCTGCCTTCGATGTTCACACACACACGCACACGCACACGTGAATCCCTCCCCCCGAGTGTAGGCAGGACCTGGGATTTGTCTTCAACCAACAGAATATGGCACAGGTGATGAGCTGTCATGCCTCTGTCTAAGATACGACTGAGAGTCTCCTGTTGGCAAGAAGCCAGGGCCCTCGGTCACACAGCCACGGGGACATAAATCCTGCTCCAGCAGCCAAATGAGGTTAGATGCAGATTTTTCCCCGGCTGACCCTCCAGATGAGCATGTGATGGCACCTTGACCCCAGCCACGTGAGACCCCGAACTGAGGACCATCTCAGTTGGACTATGAAATAATAAGTGTGTGCTGTTTTAGGGTGCCTGATTTGGGGTGATTTGTTATACAGCATAGAGAACGAATACGCTCCCCAGTCCTCCAGCTGCTCAGCCGGGTAGGTCATCTGCTTCCTGTTTCCACCCATCCTCCTGTTGTGAGATTCCAGAATCAGGGCATCAGGTATGGCAGAGGCAGGCATGAGTGTGGGGCAGGAAAAGGTGCTGGAGTAACCCATCTCTTCCCTGCCCTGCTCCTGGAACACTCCTGCTCCAAGAACCACTCACGCATCCCCAGGCAAAAGACTGGATGGGACTTCTAGGAAGACCCAATAGCATCACCCTTGGAAGTTTCCAGATGACTCACTACCCCCGGCTGTAAAGGCCACGTAACTTCCTTTGGCGAATGAAAATAGAGTGGAAGTGACATGTGGCCCCACCTTTACCCTTTTCCCTCTGCCTCAGAAGAGTGCGTCCTGGATGCAGGCACTTCTTTGAGCCTACGTCCCAGGACACAAATGGCACACGGAGCAGAGCCGGAGATGCCTGCAGACATCATATAACAAGTGAAAATAAGCCTTTGTTGTGCGTGCCCCTGGGATTTGGGGGCTGTTTGTTACTGCAGCATAATTTAGCAAAGCTGACTGGTACACCCATCAGAAAAGCTGCCTGGATGCCTGACAACTCAACAGGGAGTTCTTTCACACACAGGAATTCCGACTGGCCTGTCCAATGCCCCACTCTGGTGTTAGTGGCAGCCAAGGCTCACCAAGCAGGAGAGAAACCCCTCCAGTGGGAAGGACAGAGACCAAAACAAAGAGAAAAAGAAGTGGGATGAAAAAAGCTGATTCTGGGAGCAGCAGCAAATGTCAAATAAACCCCAATTCCTCAGAGAGGACATTAAACCAGAATTTTACACACACACACACATGCGCGCACACACACACACACACACACACACGTAAAATAAACATTCAAAAATATATATATACATGCCAGAAGTATATGTGTGTGTGTGTATATATATATATATATATATATATATATATAGAATGTTTATTTATTGATTTCTGAGAGAGAGAGAGAGAGAGGCAGAGAGGGACAGAATCCCAAGCAGGCTTTGTGCTGTCAACACAGAGCCCAACACGGGACTCAGACCCACGAACTGTGAGATCACAACCTGAGCTGAAATCAAGACTCGGATGCTTAACCCATTGAGTCACCCTGGTGCCCCTAGAATGATATTTGTTTTAATGGAGCAAAGAGCTTGTGAAATGTAAAAGTTGATAGTCAAAATAAAGGGTGGGGGAAAAAGGGGGAAATCCCCTGAAGAGGAGACTTGAATGACAAAGAAATAGAAGACAGGAAAAGAAGAAACCAACCCACGTAGAGGATGAGCCCAGGAGTGCTACAGTGCAAGTCCAGGGGTCCTGGGAGGAGAGGTGTGAAAGGCCGCGTGCAACTTGAAATTCTGTACCTAACTAAGCCATCACAAAACATGAGGTTGGATGAAGAGCTTTTCAGGTGTGCAGAGATTGTACCCATCAATCTTCCAGGCACCAAGCTGCCGGAGGACGTTCCCTAGCAAAACAAGGAAACTGAGAAAGAGAAAGACGTGGGATCCTGGAGATGGGGATCCGATGGAAGAAAGAGGCAAAGGGGAAACCCAGGTCAACACTAGCTGTGTTGCAGGCCCCAGAGAATGTCCCAGCATGGATTGCTGCGGGAGGGGGGTTCCTGGGGAGGAAGCCTTGGGACAGGGGTGAGGACAGATTCTGGGATGAGCGGTCGACAGCACCTGGAGATTGTTGAAGCCCTGGGAGATCTTAGAGATGGATACAAAGAAAGCTATTAATTATCTATTGCTGATTAATTTATCTTACAGTTTGTGTGGGCCAGGAGTCTGGGCATGACTTCTCTGGGTCCTCCGTTTAGGATCTCACAAGGCTGCTGGGTGCCTGCTGGGTGCCTGCTGGGACTGCAGTCTTATCTGAGGCTCGACTGGGGAAGGAGCTATATCCAAGCTCACTGAAATTGTTGCTGGAATTCAGATCCCTGCTGCCTGGGACTTCAGTCTGGGACTGCAGTCAACTGCTGTCTTCAGTTTCTTGCTGACTATTGACCAGTGGCTGCCCCCAGCTACCAGAGGCCACGTGTCCTCCTTGCCACGTGGGCCTCTCAGCAGAGACCACCCCCAGTGTGGCTACAAAAGGGTGTGAGCACGTGATGGTGGGATCTTTGGGGGCTATTTTTGAAGTGGCTTAAAGAAAGCTAATT
Source organism: Prionailurus viverrinus (assembly GCF_022837055.1). NCBI lineage: Eukaryota > Metazoa > Chordata > Mammalia > Carnivora > Felidae > Prionailurus > Prionailurus viverrinus. Next base: position 140,132,346 of record NC_062566.1, read on the forward strand.
ATTAACTTCACGAAAAACTAAAAGTTAAACGAGAAAGGAAACATACCGCAGTACATTACTCGGCTTAGTAGCAAATGATATTTACATAATCGTTATATGAGACAACTCAATACCGGTTTCGCCAATTGTTACACGTTGGTAATGGGAGGGGACACAGGGAGAGCATGCTTGTGGGTGCCTTGCAGGGAGGGCTCTGAGAGAGCTACACCCTTATCTTCTGTAAAAGGGAGTCAAGAGATAATGGTTCAAACTGGTAAATCAAGTAACAGCAGCACAAGCGCGTTGTTTATAAACATGGAGATAAAATCCAGAAAAAGCCAGAAGAGTTGAGTGTGGTTGTTGGGGGGGAGGACGGGGCGTGGGGCTGTTGGGGAGGGGCTGCCGATCTTTATTAGGCCTGTTTATCTTTTCAAGTTCTGTGCATATCATGTGCATATACTTGGTACTGTTAAGTTGCTTGGATAAAAATGCACATTAATTAATGAAAAGAGAAGGAGATAAGGGTGGAGGGGGAAAAAAATCCCTAAGAGTGAAGAGCGAAGTCCCCTGGGTCCTGAGCTCTCCTGAGCCTCTCCTTACCCTGGGGGAAGGGGCCCCAGGGATCCAGGGGGGAACACCCACTGAGGAGGGAATGTGGTAACCAGAGCTGCCCAGGGAGAATCCAGTAACAGGTGACTGTTGGGGATGCGGAAGCCCAGAACTGGAGGGGCAGGGAGGATTGAGGAAGACCCTGGTTTGGGGGGGGGGTTCGGGATCCCAGCTGAGGGATGGGGGAGGAACCACAGGCCCGTGAGAGATGCCCCCTACCCCACCTCTCCAGAGACGTGGCTTGGAAAGATGCTGAAGGCTTCAGGGCGGTCTGGTTTGGTTTTAAATTCAGGAGATTTTGTAGAATTTGTTTTTATCTGAGGAATAAATGCTTCTGGTAAAAACGGGGCTGGGGTGGAGGCATGAGATGTCTTGGGAAAGCATCACCCAGCAACAGCGACCTCTGCTCCTGTCCTTCTGGCCCCTGTTGACCTGGCTCCTCCCCCGTCCGGCCCCCTCCATCTCTCCCACACAGAGGTCTCTCTCACTCCAGACCCAAGGTCTGCATCCTGCTTCATTCACTTAGGCACCTGTCTGGGCCCTCTTTCCTTGGCCGAGGCACGCAGGGAGAGCCATCTGACTCCTTTCCCAGGAGGCCCAGCGGTGCCTGGACAGCCCCACTGGGTGCCCCCGGTACCCAGGGGTGGGTGTCCAGACTGGGTGTAGGGTTTTGCTCTTATTAGCTCAGCTGCAGATGGGACACCTCTGCGCACCGTGCCAGGCTTTCTTGTGCCCCCCTTGTCGGGGAGGAGCCTGCCCTGGGAGCCCGGGTCCAGCTAGGAACGCCTGTCACAGGCTAGAGTCCCAGGCCCAGCAGGAGAGTGGCCCGAATGCTTGAGGAGGGTGTAGTGGAGGGAGGTGGGGAAGAGGACGGGCAGTGAGGGGTGGGGGTAGAAAGGATTTCTGGGGGTTCCTCAGTGCTTGGCAACCACTAAGGGCAGGGCTGCGTCTGGGGCTGGGCACCGGACGAGACACTGCCTAGAGCACAGAGGCTGGAGGGTGACTCTGGCTTTACCACTTCCTCCTTGCACATACTTTAGAGTGGCCCGGGGCACCTGAGGGGCTCAGTCAGTGAAGTGTCCGACTTCGGCTCAGGTCAGGATCTCGCGGTCCGTGAGTTCGAGCCCCGCGTCAGGCTCTGTGCTGACAGCTTAGAGCCTGGAGCCTGCTTGGGATTCTGTGTCTCCCTCTCTCTTGCTGCCCCTCCCCTGCTCACACTCTGTCCCTCTTTCTCTCAAAAGTAAAGAAACATTAAAAAAAATTTTTTTTAAGTGGCCTTGGGCAACTTGTTTAACCCCTCTGGGCCTCAGTTTCCTTATCTGCAATATGGAGCTGACTTCAGCCCACCTATCACAGGAGAGGGGGCAGGGGACAGCTGGGGAGGACAGAGCAGTTGGGGGCCCTCCCAGAGGAGGGGTGACTACGCTGGACTATGAAGGGAAGCAGAGGGGGGTGTGGGGCAAAATTTGGGTCTGGGCTGCCTACCCCGTGGCTCCAGCCCCTCCTGTGGCAGGGCCTGACCTCCAAGCCTCAGTTTCCTCAACCAAATAATGGGCCTGGCAGCCCCCACTTTGGAGGGACATGGCTGTTAACTAATAACTTGGCTCATTCCTGCCTTGCATGCCTGGGAGCTTCCTCAGCTCTGGGATGGCCCAGGCCAAGTGCCCTCTCCTCTTCTTGGGGACGTCCCGTTTGCTATTCTGTTGGGGAACCTGATTTTGACACGGGTGTGTTTCCAGGGACAAGGGGTGACACCAAGTCTGATGCCTTAGTGGGTATCTGGGCTCCTTCCTGGAGCCCTTCACCTCTTCCTTTCGTTTTTTTTTTTTTTAAGTTTGTTAAAAATTTTTTTTATTATTTATTTTGAGGGGGCAGGGAGGCACAGAGAGAGGGGGAGAGAGAATCCCAAGCAGGCTCCTTGCTGTCAGCGCAGAGCCCGATGGGGGGCTCGAATTCACAAACTGTGAGATCGTGTCTCTTTCTAGGCATGGACCACCATACCCACTCCCACTCTTGGCCAGCTGGGCTCTCGTGCAGATCCCCACACACCCTAGACCAGCGTCACCTGGTACCCCTGGCCTCCCGGAGCATGCCCACCGGGGCGTCGGGAAGGACTGCATTCTGTCTGGCATCCTGGATACACACATTCAATTACAACACGAATAGCGCTTCCTCTTACAAAATACCACGGTCTGGGGGCGCCTGGGTGACTCAGTCGGCTACGTGTCTGACTCTTGGTTTCAGCTGAGGTCATGGTCTCACTGTCGTGAGATCGAGCCCCACATCGGACTCCACGCTGGGCTTGGGACCTACTTAGCGTTTTCTCCCTCTCTCTCTGCCCCTCCCCCGCTCGTGGGTACGTGTGTGTGTGCTCTCTCTCTTTCTCTCTCTCTCTCTCTCTCAAATACAAGTAAAATTAAAAGAAAAACACCACAGTCTAGAGTAACTTATTTCATTTTTTAAGGCGCTGGTTGCCTCCTTCGTGATTGCCCCCAGCTGGAAACAACCCGATCGGCCAACACCTGGTGACTGGATAAACACGTGGGCTGCATTTGTTTTTAAAAAAATTTTTTTTTTCAACGTTTATTTATTTTTGGGACAGAGAGAGACAGAGCATGAACGGGGGAGGGGCAGAGAGAGAGGGAGACACAGAATCGGAAACAGGCTCCAGGCTCTGAGCCATCAGCCCAGAGCCCGACGCGGGGCTCGAACTCATGGACCTCGAGATCGTGACCTGGCTGAAGTCAGTTTTCTTTTTTTTTTAATTTTTTTTTTCACGTGGGCTGCATTTGTAAGAGGGAACCCGCCATGCAGTGAAAATGCACAGGCTACAGACACGCACGGCACCGGGCATGAACTTCAGAGACAGCACACGGAGTGACAGGATCCGCGTTCAACCAAGGCACACCGGATGATTCCATTTACGCGAAGTCCTAGAACAGGCGGAGTTAATCTCTGGCGACAGAAAGCGAATCGGCGGTTGCCTGCAGCGGGGGGGACTGACAGGGAGGGGCCTCAGGCACATTTGGGAGCCACGGAAATGCTCTATGTGGTGACTGAGGCGTGCGTTGGTCAAAACGTATAGAACCAGATACTCTAAGTGGGGGCGTCGCGCTGCCTGCTAATTTTGCACAAAGGGAAGAAAATGCCGGTTGTTCCAACAATTGATTTCGCGGCCTACTTAGTGAATCAGCGGCCCACTATCCTGACTGTGCTCACATCTGTGGAGAAGAGGGGCAGGAAAATACAGATGTCTGCAAAGAGAACCCCACCACGCTGGCGAGGCGGGGAGACCGCTTTGCGGAAGTTTGGTGGTGAGGGTGACAGAAGGTAACAAAAGAGGTGAGGGAGACAATTCCAGGAGCAAGGACTCAGGTAGGAGGGTCATGAGGTGCTCCGGGAGAACTGGGGCCCTTGTGGCCTGAGTGCCTCTGGAGGTGAGCTCTTTGCCCACCCGTCTTGTTCCGTGATGTACCCCCATGCCTGACGCCTCGTAGATTTCCACTGAATGAATGAGTGAGAAGAATTAATGCTGAGGGCAAGGGAGGGTAGTGTCAGCTGAGGCTGGGGCTGGGCTCCAGGCTGTGAAGGGTAGTCCGCTGGCTTTCTCCCGGAAAAGCCCTCCTGAGCAAGTCTGGAAGGGCCAGAACTGCCCAGAAGCGCGCTGGGGAGTCTCCTGATCCCATCGGTGGGCTCAGAAATCCTTCCCGCTGATTGGCTGACGCCCTGTTCCTGACTCGTTCAATGAAGGCTCCCTCGTCCTGGAGCTGAGGTCACTCCCACGGCCACCTCTGCAGCCGTCTCCTCCTGCCCCCATCTCCCCTTGAGCGGAGTGGACATCGTGAACGGCTGTGAGGTCTTCCATATGCAGAAAGCAGAGTGGAGCAAATAAAACTCACGGGCCTGGCACTGAGGGGCCACCGCCGCCCACGTGGCACCCAACAGCCACCCTCCCCCCCCCCCCCCAACCGCCTGTTAACCCTGTGCTCACAGTTTTGCTTTCTGGTTCTGCAAGAGGGGGCAGCGCTGCTGTACCCCCCGATCTGCCACCCCCTTGTGCATCAGCCGTGTCCCCAGCAGCTTTTCATGCCGGATTCTGGAGGGAGGTGTTGAGGGGATGCTTGCAGGTGTCCCCAGTTTTGAAAACCGAGTGCTTACGTGGGCCAGAGAGAGAGAGCTCCCCGAGCGGGCACTGCGCTAGGTGAGCCTGGAAGGGGAGAGGGCTTGGGGGTTGGGGGAGGGGAGGCCCCATCCCCTTCCCGATGGAGGACCACCCGGCAGCCGCTTCCCGGTTCCGAGCGCGCGAGCTCCTCAAGGCTGCAGCGTCTCTTTCCCGAAGGCGCCTCTCCAGGGCTAACAATAACGACCATTGCACCCTTACCGTGCACTGCCCCAGGGTCTGGCACACTAGTTAGTGTGCGAGTTCTGGTACAGTCGTCCCCATTTACACCTGAGGTCACGAAGTACTGAGTGATGGCTCCCCAGTCTGAAGCCAGCACGTGGCAGGCCTGAGTTCACAGCTGGACTTCCGTCCCCAGTCCCTGCTCCAACTATGGGGCCACCCAGCCAGCGAGTGTCTTGACTGCCCCATCGGACCAAAGCATTCTCTACAGAAAACCCTCCTTCCGTTAGAAACCTGTATGACCCAGAAATCCCGTTTCTGGGTATGCACCCAAAAGAATTGAAAGCAGGGACATGAACAGGTGTTTGCACACCCGTGTTCATAGCATTATTCACAGCAGCCTCAAGATGGAAACAACCCAAATGTCCATCGACACATCATTGGATAAACAACATGTGGTCTATCCACACGGTGGAATCTATTCAGCCTTAACAAAGAAGGGAATTCTGACAGGTGCTACTACATGGATGGGCCTTAAGGATATTACACTAATTGAAATAAGCCAGTCGCAAAAGGACAAATGTGTGATCGCTGGAGTGGTCAAATTCTTAAAGACAGAAAGTGGAGTGATGGGTACCGAGGGCTGGGGGTGAGGGAGCTGGGGAGTTGCTGTTTAAGAGGAGAGAATGTCAGGGGCGCCTGGGTGGCTCAGTGGGTTGTGTCTGACTTTGGCTCAGGTCATGGTCTCGGCTTCTGAGTTTAAGCCCCGAATCAGGGCTCAAATAAATAAATAAATGGGGTGCCTGGGTGGCTCAGGCGGTGAAGCAGCCAACTTCGGCTCAGGTCATGATCTCACGGTTCACGGGTTCGAGCTCTGAGTCTGGCTCCGTGCTGGCAGCGTGGAGCCTGCTTGGGATTCTCTCTCTCTCCCTCTCTCTCTCTGCCCCTCCCCTGCTCAAGCTGTCTGTGTCTTTCTCAAAATAAATAAATAAAACTTAAAATTAAAAACAAATAATAAAATGGTAAATTTTATGTATATTTTTAACACAACCCAAAAACAGGATTAAGCAACAAACCCTGTGTTGCTCTGTGGCAGGCCCAGCTACATAATTTGTGGGGCCCAACGTAAGATGAAATTTCAGGTCTCCTTGTCCAGAAGTGAGGAATTGGGGCTCCCGGGTAGCTCAGTCAGTTAAGCGTGGGACTCTTGATTTCCGTTCAGGTCAGGATCTCAGGGTTCCTGAGTTGGAGCCCGTGTTGGGGGAGGGACTGTCAGCACAAAGCCTGCTTGGGATTCCCTCTCCCTCCCCCTGTCCCTCCCCCTGGCCCTGTCCCTGTCCCTCTTCAGCTCCCCCTCCCCCTCCCTCTCCCCCTCCCCCTGCTCCTGCCCACTCACATGCCTGTACTCTCTCTCTCTCTCTCTCTCTCTCTTTCAAAATAAACATTTTTAAAAATTAGTAATTTCAGGGGCGCCTGGGTGGCTCAGTCAGTTAAGCGTCCGACTTCGGCTCAGGTCACGATCTCGCGGTCCATGAGTTCGAGCCCCGCGTCGAGCTCTGTGCTGACAGCTCAGAGCCTGGAGCCTGTTTCCGATTCTGTGTCTCCCTCTCTCTCTGACCCTCCCCCGTTCATGCTCTGTCTCTCTCTGCCTCAAAAATAAATAAACATTAAAAAAAAAAATTAAAAAAAAAATTAGTAATTTCACGTTGGCAACAGCGGAGCATTAAACCGAGGCCGGTGGGCTTCCTGGAGGCTGCAGCCCGGCCCGCGGCTGGGCTGCTCTGCAGGGTCATCCTGAGAGAGGGCTTTCTCTCAGCCAGGCAGAGGGTGCCAGACTCCTGGCCTCCAGACGCCCCCCCCACCATGCTGCTCGGTGGGGGTGGGCGGGAAATGTTCTTCCAGCAGCTTCCTACAAGCTCAGCTGGGGTGGGCCGCCTCTGTCTAGTCTAGTCGGACCTCGGCCTGGCCCTGCCCCGGCCTGCCCCCCACACACCCGCTCCTGGGGCATCGGATGAATGAATCAACTCAAACCACGTCACCACGTTTTATTCAGAATAATGACAGTCGCTAGCAAGTAGTTGGAATCACACTCCCGTGCCCTGGGCGGGGGAATGGGGTGGGGAAAGGCGGGGGACGGCCCAGCCCAAGGACACTCAGCCACCTGGGCCTGAGTCCTGTTCTCACCCCCACCAGGGATCTCCACCCGAGGTACATTCTCAGCTGTTCCTTTGCAGTGTGCCCATTTGCCTGGCTGGGAGACTGAGCCTGGCCTGCAGGTGACCTTAGAACGGACGCTCTCACTCTGCTGGCAGCGACTTCCCACCTGCCTTGCTGCCCAGCGGAGAAATCCCTCCCAGAATTCCACCATCAGCACCAGCAGGGAGCTGTAGCCATGGTGACCATGGGAGACAAAGGACACCGGCAAAGTAGCCTGGGGAGGGACCCCATGGAAGCCTCACTGTGAGCCCTGGCCTTCCGGTGGCCTTGGCCCTCTCTCTCTCTGGGCCTCAGTTTCCTTATCTGGACAATGGGGCAGGGTCCCAGGAGCTGCAATAGCTTCTTGATTTCTTGCTGGGTGTGCCTGTTCTTTTCTTTCCTTTCTCCTCTTCTCTCAGCAAAAATAGATCTGAAGGTCCTAGCAAGTGGGGGGCCTGGGGCGTGTGCTGACTTCTGAGGGGCCCAGGCTCCTCCCTCCAGACAAAGGCCTGGCTGATGGGGAAGGGTGGGAGGGTCACCTGGCACCTGCTGAGGCCCAGGGTGGCCCCTTCCAGGTTGGGGCCAGGCTTCGGGGGGGGGGGGGCGCGCTGGGGAGTGACGGGGATGATGCCCCTCTCTTGGTCTGGCTCTGCTTCTGGGATCTGCCACAACCCAAGCGTCCCCGACAGGACCAGGCGATAAAGTCATGGTGGAAGAAGCCCTCACTGCCCTCCCCTCCTGGTGGGTAGGCAAGGCCCTGCCTGGCCACCCACCTCCTTCCCAAGAGCCCGGTTCATCTGCAGTCACAGGCTGGGGGACACCGTCATCCCTCTACCACAAGCTTGGCCTCAGTTTCCCCATCTGTAAAAGAGGATGAACAGAGGTTTAGACTCCAGCCTCCCCCAGCCCTAGGATCTCCAAGACGTCGGTCCAGCCACCGTCACCTGGTCGGAGGTGCCATGGGACCCTGGGTCCCCCCTGGGGCTGTGCCTCAGGTACCTGAGGAGTGTCTGCAGGTGGAAAGTACTGTCCTTCTGTGCTCAGCCTCGTTGGGCCAGACTCCAAGGCAGGGGCCAGGTCACCGTGAGGGTTGGGACCCCAGAGCCCACAGTCCCAGGACCAAGAAAAGCAAGCCAGGTCCAGGGTCAGCCAGCTCCCCAGGGAGTGATCTCCTTACTGGACAGACACTCAGGGGCGATCCCATCTCCTCCCAGTGTGTGGGGATTCTGAGTGAGGGGGATGGGGACCGAAGGGGAGAGGAGAGGCCGTTCCTAACAGGGTAGGGAAAAGTGACCGGTCACTTGGGGGTGATAACGAAGGCCCAGCCAGCCCTGCTCAGGGAACGGATGGGCTCAGCGAGAGCACCGGGCGCTCTGCCAGAGGTGACGTCCTCCCTGCGAGCGACCTGAGCTAGGTCCTGCCCAGGCTGTATGCTCTGCCCAGGAAGCACAGCCAGCTGTAGCGGCCCAAGATGTAGACAAACTGTGTTGGACGGCGAGTGCCCTCCTGCCCTTCGATGCCCCCCAGCTCGCAGCCCTCGGGCCCCCTGCGTCCTGGCTTGTCGTTCCAAGTTCCTTCACATCCTATCCCGCCCCGAACGCTGCTTGCAATGTGCGAGGAGCTGACTGTGAGGCTCTGGGGGCCCCTTGGACGCCACACTCCCGCCCAACCCAGGGGCAGGAGGCGCGGGGGGCTTTGGGGGCAGCCCTGCCAGGGATGGGTCAGCTCATCAAAGAGCCTCACCCAGCGCATGGGGTGCGTGTGGGGGCGGGGGGCAGGGCCTGCTGGGGAAGAGGAGGGCCCTGCAATGTGCTCCAGCCAACCCCTCCTTACAGTTCAGAGATCCTTAGCCCGATTTTCCTGGGATGGGGGTTCTCTTCCTCACTGGGGGCAGCCCTGGGCCCCCAAGCCCTGCCCTACCAGTAAGGCCAGCTGCCCTGCACGTACCGAGGCTAAAAGGTCCACACGCTCTGGTGCCAGTTGTGAAGGAGACCTCGCTTTGGAATCACTGTGGACGTTCAGGACATACCCACAGTGCGGCCCTGCCCGCCCCGCTCACACTAGGCCCTGGTGGTCGGGGAGGGCTCTGTGGTGAGAGTGTTCTCCAGCCAGGATTGAAGCAGCAGGAGGGCACCCAGCCAGGAGCACAGGCCCAGCAAGCGGGCCTCCACCTCTCGCCAGTGGCAGGGAGATAGGTCTCCCCGAGACAGACTTTGCTAAGTTCCCAGGACTGAGGCCGGCGGACTCAACGGGACGATGGCAAGGGTGGCGGGGGGCCTCCAGCACCCCCTCCTTCCTGCGCAGCCACACCTCCCAGGATCCGTTCACAGGGGTCAAGTATATGCTGGGTTTCCCTTCTGCCTAATCTGTGATTTAAACCACTCTCTCTTCCAGAGAGAATTAGCAACAACCTACAGAAAGTCAGAAGCAATCAACTCGTAACAATTGGAATAGATAATATTGAACAATCAAGAATGTGGGGAGACATGCGTTTACCAATCCCTGGGCATTAATGATAGGTAACTGGGCCTCAGAAGTAGCTATGAGTCTCCCGGCAGGCAAGGCATAAAAGGAGAATGGGCCGATCCAGGGGAGTATGTCGGGCAATTAGGAGACTCACACTTATTCCCAGGAAGAAGCCCTCTAATGAACTTGTGTTCTAAACCTCAGGCAGCACGTGTTTTCCGTGGAAGGACTGCTGGGAACAGATTAGAAACAGCTGTGAGCTGGGCGGACACCTGCGGGGCCCTGCCTGCTGTGTGATCCCAGGGTGTCCAGTTGGACCTCTGTGCCCAGGCTAACCCGGCTCTTCCGGGTCTCAGGAACTCAGGAACCCACCGGCAGGTCATTGGCAATGCTGCCCTGGAGACCGAGAGTGGGCGTGCCTCTCTCTGCTGCAGGGTGTCCGAGGCCAGAGGCTTTGCGCACGCTCTTCCAGCGCCTGGAATGCCCTTCCCTCTCATCTGTCTGGCAAACCTCTAGTTGTGCTTTACCTTTCAGTTCACTTGTCCCCTCCTCCAGTCCCTGTGCTGACCAACAGCACCCTTACCCGCCTCACTGGCACTGTCTCTTTACTGGTCTGTTTCCCCCGACAGCCTGTAGAGGACATTCTGGTTGGGAACTGTGTCTGTGTCCTAGGTCCCAATGCTCAGGCTGGCTGGCACAGGTGACCCTGGCCTGGCATATTTGCAGAACAATCAATAGGGAGGGTCGTCTGCATAGAAAAAAGCCCAAGTTCATCCTCCCCGTTGTGCACAGGGGAGACTGAGGCCCTGCGGTGGTAAATGATGGGTCCCGAGGCCTCTGGTGCCACCAGAGCTGGGGCCTCAGCCGGAGCGGTCCCCCAGGTGAGGGAGGGTGGTTCTGAGAGTCAGTAGGGCAGCTCTAGGGTCTTGGCGCCCTAGGTTCGAGTCCCTGCTCTGCCGCTTTGTCACCCTGGGACCCTAAGCGGGTCACTTCTCCCTCTGGGTTCAGGTCACTCCTCTGCACAAAGCCGGTCAGGCCCGGGTGATGCCCCATGGGCTCAGTGGGTTATCCATGGAAGCACTTAGCAAGTGCTCAGCTGGGCGGGCCCCTCCGCCTGGAGAGCCTTGGTTACCACCTTGACTTCCTCTCAGCCCGCCCCGCCCCAGCCAGAGGCAGAGGCAGAGGCAGAGGCAGAGGCAGAGGCAGAGGCAGAGGCAGAGGCAGAGGCAGAGGCAGAGGCAGAGCCAGGGGCCTCTCTGCTCTCCCCTCCCCACCCTTGCCTACCCCCCAGCAGTCAGGGCTTGGACCAACCAGCAGGACTAGCTGGGGGAATGCAGTGAACCCAAAAAGAGACAGGACTGTGTGGGCTGGTGCAGGGCCCGTTCTGGGAACAATTGGGATCAGGTTCCTTTTTCAGGAGCTCCAGGCGCACGTAGGAGAACCCGGCGGGGCCTCCAGTGTCCGGCAGAGGAGTCTAGAAGTGGCCGGGAGTCCGAGTCATGGAATGTTGGGAGCGGAGGTGGACCCTTGTCGCCTAACTTGGGGGCTGGACTGGAGGGTCTGCTGGAAGGTGAGTGAGTGGCGCAGGGGCCTCCGGGACCAGCGGGTTTGCGGGTCAATGCAGCGCTGGCCCCGGCCCCCAGCCCGGGATTGCACGGAGCAGCCACTTGATGAAGGAACAAATGAATGGACGAGTGAACGAATGGAAGAGAGCAGGAGGCCTGAGCTCAGGACTGGGGCCACCAGGGAGGTGGGCCCACCTGTCCCGGCGAAAGTGCCTCAGGAGGGGCTCTGGGGGTGGGGCTCAGATTCCCACAGCCCCAGATTCCCACAGCCTGAGGGAGGGGGGCTCCGTGTCTTTGGTCCACTGGGAGATCATCTGGATTCGATCAAGGCTGCAATTGTGTTTAGGGATTCAGCTGTCCCCTGCGTAGCAACTGCCAGGCAGTTTCTCTCAGAAGCCACAGCTGTCCTCCAGGGAGGGACAGGTGGGGTACAGGGGGGCTGCCTGCCCACTCACTCGGAAGCTCTCTCAGAGCACTGGGCAACTCGGGGCCCAGGACCCACCAAGCGGGGAATGAGGCCAGGGACCAGCGGCCAGCCCTGCTCCCTGTGATCTGTGTGGTCTGGGCAAGCACTTCCTCTTTCTAAGTAACGTCACGTAGCCTGGGCTAGGATACGTGACAGTAACAGGCTCAGAATCTTTTTTTTTTTTTTTTAAGATTTTATTTTTAAGTAATCTCTATACCCAGTGTGGGGTTCAAACTTACAACCCTGAAATCCAGAGTTGCTAAAACCAAGACTACACTGTATGTTAACCAACTTCAATGTATTAAAAAAAGAAAAAGAAAAAAGAAATAACGAATCTGGTTTATAATAAAATAAAAAAAGAGTTCCATGCTCTACTGACTGAGCCAGCCAGGTGCCCCCAGAATCTGTTTTTAAACTATTGCCTACAGATTTTTTTTTTTATATAATAGCTTTATTGAGATATAATTTACATACCATAAAATCCACCCGTTTAAAATGTATGATACAGGAGCATCTGGGTGGCTCAGGCGGTTAAGGGTCTGACTTCGGCTCAGGTCATGATCTCACGGTTCGTGGGTTCGAGCCCCGCGTCGGGCTCTGTGCTGACAGCTGGGAGCCTGGAGCCTGCTTGGGATTCTGTGTCCCCCTCTCTCTCTGCCCCTCCCCCACTCACACTCTGTTTCTTTCTGTCTCTCAAATATGAATAAGCATTAAAAATAAATTAAAAATAAATAAATAAATAAAATGTATGATCCAGTGGCTGGGCAGCCATCACCATTTGAGAACATTTTCATCATCAGAAAGAATCGTTGTACCCATTAGCAATCACTGTCTATTTTCCCTACTCCCCCAGCCCCCAGCAAGCACCAGTCCTCCTGCCTGTATAGATTTGTCTATTCTGGACACTTCATATAAATGCAATCATACATGGCTGTTTGTGACTAAACGCTTTCCCTTAGCATAATGTTTTATTTAAAAATTTTTTTAATTAATTAATTAATTTGTTTGTTTTTAATTTTATTTAAATCCAAGTTAGTTAGCATATAGTGTAGTATTGGTCTCGGAATAGAACCCAGTGATTCATCACTTGCATCCCAACAGGTGCCCTCCTTGGTGCCCGGCACCCACTTAGCCCAGCCCCCCCCCACCTCCCCTCCAGCAACCCTCAGTTTGTTCTCCGTATTTAAGAGTCTCTTATGGTTTGTCTCCCTCTCTCTTTTAATCTTATTTTTCCTTCCCTTCCCCTATGTTCATGTGTTTTGTTTCTTAAATTCCACCTGAGTGAAATCATACAATATTTGTCTTCCTCTGACTGACTTCCTTAGTGTAATGTTTTCAAGTTCAACCACTCTATAGCCTGTATCAATGCTTTGTCTCTTTTCATGATCGAATGATGTGCCATCATATGAATAGACCACATTGTCTTCATCCATTTGTGAGTTGAGGCACATTCAGTTATTTCTATTTTTTAGTTATTATGAAAAATGCTGTTATGACTATTTGCATACAAGTTACATACACACATATATACAGTGTAAACACATATAAATGTTATGTGAACATATGTCTTCTCTCTTTTTTAAAATAGATTCTGAGTTTCTTTTTTTTTTAATGTTTATTTATTTTTGAGAGAAAGAGACAGAGCGCAAACTGAGGAGGGGCAGAGAGAGAGGGAGACACAGAATCCGAAGCAGTCTCTAGGCTCTGAGCTGTTACCACAGCCCGATGCCTGGCTTGAACTCACAAACCAGGAGATCATGACCTGAGCCAAAGTTGGACGCTTAACCGACTGAACTACCCAGGCGCCCGAGTTTCCTTTTTTTTTTTGTAATTTATTAATTTATTTTGAGAGAGAGAGAGAGAGAGAGAGAGAGAGAGAGATCAAGCGGGGGAGGGGCAGAGAGAGAGAATCCCAAACAGGCTCTGCACTGTCAGCACAGAGTCCGATGCGGGGCTTGAACCCACGAATCATGACATCATGACCTGAGCCAAAACCAAGTGTCAGTCCTTTAACGGACTGAGCCCCCCCCCCCCCCCCCAGGCGCCCCTGGACATGTTTTCATTCCTCTAGAGGGTATACCTAGGAGGAAAATTTCTGGGTCTTATGGTAACTCTGTTTCACTTTTTTTTTTAAGATTTCTTTTTAGAGAGAGAGAGAGAGAGAGAGTGCGCTTATGAGACAGAACAGGGGAAAGGGGCAAAGAGAGAGAAGGTGGGGGGGAAATTTCTAAGCAGGCTCCATGCTCAGCACTGACCTGGGTGTAGGGCTCAATCCCATAAGCCTGGGATCATGACCTGAGCCAAAATCAAGAGTCAGATGCTCAACTGAGGCACCCAGGTGCCCGTGTTAAAAAAAATAGATTGTGGCATATGCTTTTTTTTTTTTTTTTTAAGATTTTATTTTTAAGTAATCTCTGCATCCAACATGGGGTGTGAACTCACAACCCGGAGATCAAGAGTCACACTCTCGGGACGCCTGGGCGCTGCAGTCAGTTGAGCGTCCGACCTCGGCTCAGGTCATGATCTCGCGGCTTGTGGGTTCGAGCCCCGCGTCAGGCTCTGTGCTGGCAGCTCAGAGGTGGAGCCTGCTTCGGATTCTATGCCTTCCTCTCTCTCTGCCCCAACCCGCTTGCGTTCTGTCTCTGTCTCTCTCAGAAATAAATAAACATTAAAAAAAAAATTTAAAAAAAGAGGCACACTCTCCACCAACTGAGCCAGCCCAGTGCCCCTCCCCAACCCATCACTTAAAAAAAATTTTTTTTTCAATGTTTATTTATTTTTGAGAGACAGAGACAGAGCATGAGCGGGGGAGGGGCAGAGAGAGAGGGGAACACAAAATCCGAAGCAGGCTCCAGGCTCCGAGCTGTCAGCACAGAGCCCGACGCGGGGCTTGAACCCATGAACTGTGAGATCATGACCTGAGCTGAAGTCGGACACTCAACCGACTGAGCCACCCAGGCGCCCCGTTACCATGCATTTTTTAATGGTGAAATAACTAAGGGTCATTTTCTTGCTCTCGCTCTGTGTCTACCATGGCTGGGTCTCTCCTCTTACTCCAGGATTCAGGCGGATGTGGCTTCACTGGTTGCCATGCAAGGGGGGAGAGAAAGAGGAAGGGTTAAGTCACCTGCTCTTAGAGCTCCACCCAGAGATGATGCGTGTCACTTCCACTCACGTTTCAGTGGCAAAAGGAGTCTCCCAGCCTACCTAGCTCCAAGGACATGTGCAATCCTCCCATGTGTCTGCAAGGAGTAAACACTCTTAATGACTCATAGGAGTGAAATGATGTTCTTTCCTGCAGGACTTCTCAGTGCCTTTACTGTGCTGTGGTTCACTGTCCCGTTCTGGGGGGGGGAGTGGGATGCAGCAGACAGAGCAGCCCAGACTTACTCAACTGGAGAACTCTTTTCTCCTAGAGCTTCTCATGGGATGAGCATTCCCTGGAACCCCCTTTGGGAAGAGCTGCCTTGGCTGGTGGCTGGTGCACTTCCTAGAGCAGGGAGGGCAGATTTTGGAAAAGTACTACCTAGTATATATTTTAGGTTTTGTGAGCCACATAGAGAAACTACTAGGCTCTGCTGTTGTTTTTTTTTCAAAAAATTTTAAAAACATTTTTATTTATTTTTGAGAGACAGAGAGCGCGAGCAAGGGAGGGGCAGAGAGAGAGAGACACAGAATCCGAAGCAGGCTCCAGGCTCCGAGATGCCAGCACAGAGCCCGACGCGGGGCCCGAACCCACCAACCATGAGATCATGACCCGAGCCAAAGTCGGACACCGAGCCAACTGAGCCATCCAGGCACCCCTGGGCTCTGCTGTTTTATTGCAAAGGCCGCCAATGTAATATGTAAACAAATGGGTGTGGCTGTGTGCCAATATGAGGTTATTTGTAGGTACTGACACTTGAATTTCATGGAATTATCTCGTGTCAGAAAGAGAGGGTGTGAGAAAATCCCAAGCAGTTTCTATGCTGTCAACACAGAGCCCGATGCGGGGCTCAAACTCACCAAACGTGAGATCACGACCTGAGCCGAAATCAAGAGTCGGATGCTTAACAGACTGAGCCACCAGGCGCCCCTCTGAATTCTCATAAATGTGTTTGTTTCCAGGTAGGCCATGAGGTGAGCTTCTAGAGGACAGGTCCCTCCAGAATTCTGATCTCTAGGCCCAAGGGAGGGAGACCCTCATGGGGTCAGGGCTGCTGACGAGTGAAGGGAACGGGACTCGGTGGCCTGGTCAAAGATGCTGACGGGGGGAACGGGCTTGGAACACACAAGTTCCGGGAGGTTAATCCGCTCGCAGCTGGATGGGAGGGGGACATGATACATGGGTTTTCAGGGTGATGCTAGGGAAGGGAGGCTTGGTGTAGTTCAACAGTAGGGAGCCTTGGGGGGTTCTTGAGCAGAAGAGTGGCTTAATAGTATTACTATTTGGGGCGAGGGCCCTTCCTGGCTTTTGAGGCATTCCTTGGAGTGTCCAGATGAGAGTCCTGAACAAGCCATTGGAAGGCCCACGTTCAAGTTCGGGTTCTGCCTTTCAACTTCCTGCGAGGGCCTTTTCCTCCTGGGGCCTCACCTTCCACATCTGTCAAATGGGAGCAACGACCCTTGCAGTGGGGGCCTCCTGGGTTTGCTCTAAAGGGCCAAATAAAGCCTTGTCTCGAAGGACATGTGAAGAGCAGAGAGGCAGTCTTGAAGGATGATGCTGACGGCACAGAAATCTCGTTAGTGGGTATTGATATGTGCTAGGCACCGCGGGGGTGGTGAAGGCCAGGAGGGGGAGGGCACAGGCTTGCAGAGAGCTGGCCTGTTTCCGTGTCCCCGGCCCCTGGCGCAACTTGGGCACCCTAGGTGTGCGGCACTGGCGTGAAGGGTGCAGAGGCCTGAAGCGGGGTGTGGATGGGAGCGGCTTGGATCTCTGCGAGGTTGTTCTGAAAGAACCACAGCAAACCGTGGCATCGTCCGCACGCGCCGTGCCCCCTGTTCTCTAGGAACTGGACATCGAGCTCCCTGTGGCAGATGACATTTGGGCCTGAATCCGAGACGGAAGGCTCCCTCGTTTTCCAAGTGGGGAAACTGAGGCCAGCAAGTGTCAGGGATGGGCTCAGGGGCTCTCAGGCAGCCGGAGGCAGGCCGGTCCTGGCCCAGGCTGGGGCTCCACTGGATTCTTCCCCAAGGGTCCCACCCAGACACTCCCCTGCAGCATCAGAGAGTCCCGGCCACCGTGCCCTGTCCCTGGGAGACACAGATGCCAGGACGTGCGGGGAGTTGGTGCCGCTAATTAGTCACATCATTCTTGGCATCTCACACAGCCTCGGGGAACTGGAGAATGTCATTGTCAAAGTATTTTTGAATATTTGCCTTCTCAGCAAGTAGATGCTGTGAGAACACTCTGTCTTCCATTCGGGCGGATACTAACAAAAATAACAAGCACCGTGAGCTAGAAGGATCTGGGAGCTCGGGAGACAGGCCCGGAGGAATCCCTGGTGCCGCCAGCCACAGCTGCAACACTCTGCCCTCTGGGCCTCGTGTCCTACCCTAAACTGGCTCATTCACTCTTCAGATATTTATGGAAGCCTGGTGTGTGCCCTGTACTTCTCTGGGCTCTGGAGGAACAACTGTGAACAAAACAGACAGGAATCCCTGCCCTCAAGGGGCTGCCGTCCTAAGAGGGAGTCAGACAGTACAAATCAATAAGGTAGGCTAGCTGGGGGAGCGTGCAAAGGAAAAATAAAGGGTGTTGGGTTGAGGGGCGTGGCCTTCTTCGAGAGAGTGGTCAGGGTGACTCACTGAGAAGGTAAGATCTGAGTCAGGGTCTGAAGGAGGTGAGGAGTGAGCCCAGCAGATTTTTGGAGAAAAGGATTCCTAGCACAGAGGACAGCAGGTGCAAAGGCCCTGTGGTCTGGGGATGCTTGGTTTGTTTGAGGATCAGCAGGAAGGCCAGTGGTGCCAGAGCTGGATGGTGACACAGAGAAGATGAGATGACAAGACGGTGTCTGACAGGTCACAGGGGCCTGCTGCGGAGGGCCTTGTAAACCACCGGAAAGCCTGTGTTTTCATTCTGAGTAAGGTGGGAGCCACTGGAAGATTTAGAACAGGGGAATGACATGATCTGTTTTCTGCTTTAACCATGTCCCTCTGGTGCTCATGAGTCAATGGCAGAGGCAGACGGGCCCGGGTGAGAGGTGACGGGGTCACAGCAGGGTGCAGGCAGTGGAAGAAGGAGAGGGGCTGGTTTCCACATGTTTCCGTGGCAGAGTGGACGTTGGATGTGGAGTGTGAGAGAGAGAAGCCACGATTCCTCTGGGTTTTGGCACAAGCATGTGGGGGAAGAGGGGACGTGTCCCCGAGATGGGGCCCGGGGTGGGCTCAGTGTTGTGACGTGTGTGGTGCCCGTGGGACAACTCTGGGCGGACCGGAGCTGGTGGCTGGGCTTGAGGGTGAGTCCCGGCTGCAGATGACACAGATTCGGGAGTCACTAGAGTCGAGGCGTTCTTTAAAGCCAGGAGCCCGCCTGAGGTCACTGAGGGGTGAACGAGAGCAGAGGCCTGGGGCTGGGACCATGACGGCAGCATCCCTCTGTCCCGCACAGGGCAGCACCTAGGGGGGCTCGGCCCAGACGCCGATTTCCACATCGTCACAAAAGCCACAGGGGTGCTCAGGCCCCTCCATCCCAGACCACTGCCTCCTCCGGGACCTTGGGTCACCACCCAAGAATCCAGGGCGTGTCCTTTAGACAAGAGCGGCGGGCGGGAATGCCAGGGGACAGAGTGCAGGGTGTGAGACTGTGTCTAGGCTCAGGGTCACCCTAAGCTACCCATTACGGCCCAGCATCCCCTGTGGGTGGGCTCCTGCATTGAATTGGAAGGCTGAGTTCCAACTTGGATCCCTCCGTTCTTTGTGCGTGCCTGTGTGTGTGTGTGTGTGTGTGTGTGTGTGTGTGTTCGAAATCCACGTAACAAAATTCGCCATTGTAACCATTTTGAAATGTCCAGTGCAGTGGCGTTTAGGACATTCACAGGGCTGGGTCACCACGTCTGCTGTCTGGTTGTAGAACTTCGTCGTCAACGGTCGGACAAGACCGCGCGTACCCATTACACATGACTCCTATTTGTCCCCGCCAGGGCCTGACGACCACAAAGCTAGCTTCTGCCTCTGTGGATTTGCCTACTCTGGACATTTCGCGGAAGTGGAGCCAGACCCCGTGTGACCTCGTGGGGCCGGTTCCATTCCTGCGGCATCGCATCGGGTCAAGGTCATCCATGGCGCAGCCTGTGTCGGGCGTGGTTCGTTTCTTGTCAGGACTCGGTCCCCCATTCTTGGCCGGTTCTGAGTTGGACAGTCCCCACCCTGCTTCATCAGGCGGCCTTGAGGATGGTTAAGTGGGATAGGAAGAAGCAGGTCCCCGCGTCGCAGCCCAGAGGGGCGGGGTCGGCGCCCACAGCATGGGCAGGAGCCGCAAAAGGGGCTCGTGGGTGCTTTTGGGGGGGGTCGTGCAGTCAGCTTCGCCGTCAGCCAGCCTTCCTCCCGGGCGGGGGTCGGTGACCACGCGGCCATCTGGGCTTCCGGGGTTTGCTGCCGTTGTCTGTCCTTCCGCTGTCTCTGTCTGTTCTGGTTCTGTGGGCCCCGGGCGAGACTGAGGGTAAATGGATAGGCTCTACCACCATCTTTCCTTTCCTTCTAAGAACTTCTGAGGTTTCCGAAGCAGCCCTTTGGGACGGGCCTCATGCCCTCCTCGGAGGGGAAGTAGGGGCAGGGAGGCCTCCCAGAGGAGAGGGCCGTGGCCAGGTGACCGAGCGGGGCCGGCCTCGGTCTTTGCTCAGAAAATGCGGGGCATTTGGTGAAAGGGCTCTGATGTCCCTCACTTTGCCCCCCACCCCTTCAAAGGACGCCTCCCTCCCGGGACACCCATCCAGAAGCCACCTGCACTGAGGCCCCCCGTGTGCCGGGCCAGCAGGGGAAGATGCCGGTGAGCTAGCCATGAGGGCAGCAAGAGAGGAAGGACAGTGACTCTGGGGGTGGCCCCTCGGGTCACGACAGCCCTTCTCACGCCAGTGGCCACAGCGGCTCAGCGGGCCTTGCCTCCACCTGCGTCTCCCCCAGCAGCACCCCCGCTGGCACCATAAGGGGGACACAGGTGTACTGTCCCCGAGGCCAGCCACCGGCCAGGGACTGAAGCACACCCTGAGCAGGACAGACCTGGGCAGACAGACAGCTGGCCCCTGTGCCAGGGTGGAGTCTAGTGAGGGAGTGTTAAGGGGACAAAGAGGGCTGTAACTGTCATGGAGATAAGGCTGAGAGGGGGGCGGCGGGGAGGGAGGAGGGGGGGGAGGCGGGCTGCTGGAGGTGGGGGCCAGACACGTGGCTCTCCTGAGCCTGGCCCAGTGGCGGTGACCTGTCCCCAGGACTGTACGTTAACAGACCTCTCAGCACGGGCCCACCCCCCTCCCCCACCTGCCAGGACCGTCCGTCTCTGCTGTGTCTCAAGGGGAATCTATGGTCGGCCTTCTCTCATCTGCTGTCCTGTGGGGGAGGGGGGCTGTCACTCCCGCCGTCACTCCTGTGGGTAAGGGGTGGGTCCTCACAATGGAAACCGCAGGCTGGAAGGCGGTTTCTCTCTGAGGGTCTAAACGCCCGGGTGCGGCCAGAAGACAGCCTGCCAGCCGGCCTCTGTCAGCCACAGGGCTACCTGGGAAGCCAGAGCCAGGCCCCGTGTCTGTCCCCAGCGATATGTTTATGCTCTGGCTCGGTGTCGTTTAGGTGTCCCGGGCTGACCCCACGACCAAGTCAGCAGTGGTGATTTGATGAGCCCCTGCGCGTGCGTGAGGCTCCGTGCCGAGCCCGGATCCCAGACACCGTGGGCCACAGGTGCAGCCTCATGGAGCTTAGTTTCCAGGGGGAGGGCAAGTGCCACCCATCGGTCATTGCCATCGTGATTAGTGCCAGATGGGCTGGGACAGGGCCTGAGGTGGTCACAGAGGTCAGAAGAGCGCTCGGAGAAGGTGGCCTGTGAGCTGAGCCATGGAGGGTACACAGCCTGGTAAGGGGAGCATCTCCTGGGCAGCCCTGTGGAGGCAGAGGTCTCCAGGATGGGACTGTAGACACAGACCTGGGGCCAGGGGACCGTGGCCTCCATGTGGAGACTTGCCTTGGCCACATTTTTTTTTTTTTTTCATCTTATTCTGTTTGTTTCATTTGGGAGCCCGTGCTTTTAAGTGCACTTTTTATTAAAAAAATTTTTTTTAATGCTTATTTGAGAGTGTGTGTGTGAGAGAGAGAGAGAGCATGAGTGGGGAAGGGACAGAGAGAGAGAGAGAGACAGAATCTGAAGCGGGCTCTAGGCTCCGAGCTGTCAGCACAGCGCCCAATGCGGGGCTTGAACTCAAGAACGGAGAGATCATGACCTGAGCCAAAGTCAGACACTCAACTGACTGAGCCACCCGGGTGCTCCATTGCCTTGGCCACCTTTGAGGCCTGGGGTGGGGGTCTGTCTCTGCTGGTCCTTCCATGTGCATGTGGCCCCTTGAGGGAGCCACCCTGGGAGGCCTCATCCTTACCCCAGGCCTGCAGCTACCCCCCAAGTCCTCTGGGGGGGGGGCGCTTCTCAGGCAAAGAGTAAAAGCTTCCAGGTGGTATTTCAATAAAGAGTGGGGTGGCCTGGGCCGGAAAGGGCCTGGGTCTGCTTCCCTTCCCGAGTCCTGCCCTGCCGACAGACTCCGGCTCCGGTCTCTCCTCCCGTAACTGCACAATGGGGACCTGGCCAAACAGAGGTCTGTGGGATGAGGGTCCTCGAGTGGCCATCCTGTGGTCACCTGGTGAAGCCAGCAGCACCCAAGGAGGCCGTGGTGGAGCCAGATGGGGAGATGTCCAGGCCCTGAAGGGAGGCTCTCCCAGCCTCCCCCTGCACACGAGGGGTGCAAACAAAACAAAATCTGTAGGAACGCCAGGATACCTGTGATGTATTCTCTGTGTTTCCTTCCTCCCAATTCCCCTTTGTTGTTTAATCATCTCTACTTCATTGGGATAGGATTCATATACTATACAATTTACCCATTTAAACTATACAGTTCAGTCGTTTTTAGTGTATTCACAGAGCTGCAAAACCATTACCACTATCAATTCTAGAATGTTCCATCACCTCAAAAAGAAGCCCCGTACCCATCAACAGTCACTTCCTATTGCCCTATTCCTCCAGCCCCTGGAAACCAATAATCTTTCCTTCTCTTTGCATTTGCCTGTTCTGGACATTTCATAGGAAGGTGATCAGATATAATGTGGTCTTTCGTTACAATTTTTTAAATGTTTTTATTTTATTTTTGAGAGAGACAGAGAGAGCGTGAGTGGGGGAGGGGCAGAGAGAAGGAGACACAGAATCCGAAGCAGGTTGCAGGCTCTGAGCTGCTGTCAGCACAGAGTCCTACGTGGGGCTCGAACTCACGGACCGTGAGATCATGACCTGAGCCGAAGTCGGACACTCAACCAACTGAGCCACCGAGGTGCCCCTAGTTTTGATTGTTTTGATTAGATATCTGGCAGTGGAATTGCTGGGTCATATAGTAACTCTATATTTAACTTTTTTTCCCCTATTGTTTTCTGTATTTAACTTTTTGAGGAACGGCAGACTGTTTTCCAAAGTGGCCGCATGATTCCACATTCCCAGCAGCAGTGTGTGAGGGCTCCAATTTCTCAACATCCTCACTAACACTTGTTATTATCTCTTTTTTTATTATAGCCATCCTGGTGGGTATGAAGTGGCATCTCACAGGAGTTGTGATTTTCACTTCCCTGATAGCTGATGTTGAACATCTTTTTATGTGCTTATTGGCCATTTGTGCATCTTCTTTCGAGATATGTCTGTTCAGATACTTCACTCATTTTTTTTTTAAAGTTTACTTTTTTTTTTCAACGTTTATTTATTTTTGGGACAGAGAGAGACAGAGCATGAACGGGGGAGGGGCAGAGAGAGAGGGAGACACAGAATCGGAAACAGGCTCCAGGCTCTGAGCCATCAGCCCAGAGCCCTACGCGGGGCTCGAACTCCCGGACCGCGAGATCGTGACCTGGCTGAAGTCGGACGCTTAACCGACTGCGCCACCCAGGCACCCCAATACTTCACTCATTTTATTTATTTTTATGTTTCATTTATTTTTTGAGAGCAAGAGAGACAGAGCACGAGTGGCGGAGGGTCAGAGAGAGAGGGGGAGACACAGAATCTGAAACAGGCTCCAGGCTCCAAGCTGTCAGCACAGAGCCCGACGCAGGGCTCGAACTCACGAACCGTGAGATCGTGACCTGAGCTGAAGTCGGCCACTCAACCCGCTGAGCCACCCAGGCACCCCACTTAACTCATTTTAAAATGAGGTTGTCTTTTTATTGTTGAGGTGTGAGAGTTCTTTATACATTCGTGATGAAGTCTCTTACCAGGTGTGATTTGCAAATATTTTCTCCCATCATGTGGACTGTCTTTCCACTTTCTTGATGGTATTGTTTGCAACACAAAAATTTTAAATTTTGATGAAATCTGATTTATATACTTCTTTTGTTCCTTATGCTTTCAGAATGCATTTAAGAAGCCTTTGCCTAACTCAAGGACACAAAGACTTGCTCCTGTGTTTTCTCCTAAGAGTTTTATAGTTTTAGCTGTTACAGTTAGGTGTATGATCCATCCTGATTTATTTGTTGAGTTATGAACACATCAAGTAACAAGATCTGGAGGTGGGTCTAACGTCTCTGTGATTTGGGAGATGAGTGTACATTCTATTCTGAGCTCTTTCCAACAATTGTAATGTGATGAAACAGTACCATGAATTCTATGAGTGTCAGAGTCACAGCCATTGCTAATACCACCTACATTCATAACTGAAGAAAATGTTGGATTTCAGCTAAAGGCTCATAATTATCCTCCCAGGTTCACAGTCCCCCTGAATTCTATCCACAGACTGCCAGCTAAGAACTCCTGGGATGGCTAAAATTCCTGCCTCAAGTCTCAGGTTTTTTTTTTAAAGGTTTATTTTTTTTTCAACGTTTTTTTTTTTTTTTTTTTTGGGACAGAGAGAGACAGAGCATGAACGGGGGAGGGGCAGAGAGAGAGGGAGACACAGAATCAGAAACAGGCTCCAGGCTCTGAGCCATCAGCCCAGAGCCTGACGCGGGGCTCGAACTCACGGACCGCGAGATCGTGACCTGACTGAAGTCAGACACTTAACCCACGGCGCCACCCAGGCGCCCCGAAGGTTTATTTATTTTTGAGAGAGAGACAGAGAGACAGAGCATGAGCAGGGGAGGGGCAGAGAGAGAGGGAGACACGGAATCCAAAGCAGGCTCCGGGCTGTGAGCTGTCAGCACAGAGCCCAAAGCAGGGCTCGAACCCATGAACTGTGAAATCATGACCTGAGCCAAAGTCGGACGCGTAACCGACTGAGCCACCCAGGTGCCCCGAGTCTCAGTTTCTGAATAGTCTTGATGGGTTAAACCCTCCCAGGATTGGCTTCTGGGCTGTTTTCCTGCCACCCCAGCTCCAGTTCCCTTTGTCCTCTGCCTGGGTCTAGACTTGGGGAAGCTATCTCTCACCTAGCAGAATTTTCTAACAAGGCGAGGCTGCACAGCTGTGTGGCTGAGAAGTGGGGATCCTTCACTGGCCGGATGACTTGACCCCTAGGTGCCTCAGTTTGCTTACCTGCAAGGCATGGAACCAGTCATAAGTGTGTTCACCTGATGGGCTTAGTGGGCTGATTGAATCAGTGCAGGATTTCAAGGCTGAGTGAAGAACCGGGCACACAGGTACACCCTCAAGACCAGCTATTATCAGTAAGTCTTTCACAAGGGAGGGGGAGGGTGTTGTTTCCTCTGCTTACATATTCTTTCCTTGTTTTGCACCAGGTTAATGCCCAGTTATTTGTACCAAGAATCTTTAAGTTCTAACAGAAACTCAAAATACTCAACCTAAAAAAAATTTTTTTTATTGAAAAAGGTTTTTTTTTTTTTTTACTGTTTATTTTTTGAGAGAGAGAGAGACAGCGCAAGCAGGGGAGGGGCAGAGAGTAGGGAGACACAGAATCTGAAGCAGGCTTCAGGCTCTGAGCTGTCAGCACAGAGCCCGATGCGGGGCTTGAACTCAGACGGCGAGATCATGATCTGAGCTGAAGTCAGACACTTAACTAAGCCACGCAGGTGCCCCCAAATGCTCAACTTTAAAGGGCAGCATTTTAGGCCTGGTTGATAGGGTGTAGGGAGAAGAATTCAAAACTTCCCATCAGGCCTCAGCTCTCCTCTTTCCACAGGCTGGTTGGGGAGGGGTTGCTCCCTTGAGCAGGGCCTAGACTAGCCCGGGCCACATACCACAGGGCGCCTGAGCACAAGTCCTGGGAACCTGGCCCACCTGCTCCAATCAAGGTCCTCTCCGAGAGGCTCCAAGCTTTTCTGGGTCTTAGAGACAGGCTTTCTCCTAAGAGGGTCTGAAAAAGTTCTGGAAAGGGCAGTGATTGGCCTGGCTCGGTCATGTGCCAATGCCTGAGGCACTCACCGCAGCCAAGGGGCTGGGGAGGTCTGATTAGCCAGGCCTGGGTCACGTGCTTGTCAGGTTCTTCCCCCCGCCCCCCCCCCCCCAGCCAAACTCCTGAAGGAGGATGTTGGGGAGGAGCTTATGCTGGGGAGATGCCGGGCTGATAAAATTCAAAGGCCTTTCCCCCTCTTGTAGGGCTTGTATCAAGTGTTGGTCAGACCTCTCTCTTGTTTTAGGAATCTTCCCCTCACCGGGATTGGCTCCTGCTCTGTGCACCAACAGCACTCTGTCTCCTCTATCATCCACCTTTCACTCAACACATTTTTAATGAGCACCTGCTACGCATCATGCACAGAGCCTGGAACCAGGGAGGGGATGGAGGTTGCAAGGGGACCGGAAGGGAGTGGCCTGTGGGGTAGGAGAACCAGGCATCCTGAGGTCTAGAAAGGTCAGGGAGTTTCCAGAAGATGGAGTAGTGGACTCAGGTGCTGTGGAAGAAGAGCTCAGGGAAACCAGGAAATGATTGCTGGCTTCAGCAGCCTGGAGGTTGTGAGTGACCTCAGCAAGAATTAAGAGTAGGGACACAGCCTTCCTAGGGTGGGGTAAGGAAAGACTAGGAAGGAAGGAAGGGGGTGGAGAAGGCAGGTATAGACACATCTTTGGAGGTTTCTGTGGGGTTAGTAAAGAAATGGGGAGGAGGTTCATGGGACTTGGGAGCAAGGGAGAGTTATTCCCTTTCTTTGGAAAATGCTGACTCAGGGGAAAGAGAGAGCTTGAGGGCACAGGAGACCAGCAAGGGGAGGGCAGTGGGAAGTGGGTGCCTGAGATCAAGATCACAGTGGGAGAGACTAAAGCGGAGGCGGGGAGGGGGGGGCGGCGGGGGGTGGTGGTGGTAGGTGGGGACTTGGGCCAGTCTGGAGGCCAGAAGACGAGAGAGATGCCATTTGATGGCCTCAGATTTCTCGCTGAAGAATAAGGAGAGGTCATTGGCTCCGAGTGAGGGCGGAGGGCAGAGGAGCTGTGGGAGGTATAAGGAAAGGAGAGAAGGTGGGGATATATGGGTCTCAGAGAGTGGGAGAGAGTGTCACTGAAAAACATGGTCGGGCTGCTGACTGTGTGGCGGGCCAGTTTGAAGTCTGAGGTCACAAATTCCCAATCTCCAGAGTCGTGTGGATATCCCACACAATAGGTAGGGGCAGGAAGGGTCTTTTCATAAAATTGCAGGGTTCCCTACGGTGGAGGAAGATCAGGGCCGGGGAGGTGGACTCTATAAAAATCCATTAGGCCAGGAAGTAGTTAACTATTATCTGTGTTTTTCAGATGAGGAAGCTGGGAGGGTCAAGGTCAGTATGGTATCCATGTGGCTTTGGGTTCAAACTAGAAAGGGGCCTGGCATATGTTGAAGTAACTTAGGGGTTAATATTTGTTGAAAAAAGTGAATGGTTGGATAGTCCAAAGATGTAACCACAGCCAGGAAGTAGCCCAACCTTGGGGTTTGGTGGGTGGCACTCATGACCCGTGTCATGCTGTCCTTGCTGCCCTAATAAATGACTCAATATCACCTTTGCGCTGTTGTAGGCTAATCATTCCAGGGTCTGATGGTAGAACTTCATAGGACACCAAGTGAGCAGGGCAGAGTGGTGTTAACCTCATTCCTTACACAGTGCTCACCTCCAGATGAGTCACAGAGGCCCTCAGCCAGGTGGCCCAGCCCCAGAATGCCTCCTCTGGTTCCTAACCCTGGGCTTTGCCGTCTGGACCCTACCCAGGCCAGCTGGTGGAGGAGTATCCCAAGGGCACACATCTGTACCGCCTGGGGTGCTCCAATGAGAGGGGCATCCTTTTAAGGGGAGTCCTGGAGATGAGACCCTGAACTTGGTGCCAGCCGGCTCCTCCTCCGGGAGGGCTCCTAGCCATTGAGGCAGAAGTGATCGTGGTCACATCATTGAAGTTAATAATGATGGTTCATCCTGCATAAAATGTGTTAGAGAACACTCTGCTTATTAAGGTTTTAAAAACATAAAACTCCAGATTTCTCCCTGTAGCTATTTATATCTTGAGCTGGTGTAAACTGTCCCCTTATACAGCTCAGGTTTGAATCCACTTAAAAGTAACTTAAAAGCTATCCGTTGCATTAAAAAAAATATTTATAGACCTTCTCTTGTCTCCTAATTATGCAGGAGCAGCGCGCTGTTTAGGGGGGGGGGTGGTGGTGGAGGTGGGACTGACGAGGACTTCCAGGGGAGTCCCACGCTCCCCCCAAACCCCCATTCAGCGGTAAAGCAGCCCCCGGGCTGGTGGGTGATCACACTTCAGGCAGGGATGTCTCGAGCTGGGTCGTGCTCTCCCTTGCTGGGTGCTCGGCGTGGATCAGGGGAGGCAGGGCAGGCAGCAGATCCGGAAAAGTGGCTCTTGCCTGGGAGGAAGTTGACCCTCCTCCACTACCAAGGGCTTGGGATGAAAATAGCTTCTTCCTCTTTACCCTTCCTGGCCCCAGCCCATTTCTATAAGTCCTCCTCCCCATTTCTGTAAGTGTCCCCTCCCGCAGGGACGATTCGGTCTCTTCACTGAGGACTAACCGGCCCTCAACGATGGCAAGGGACCCGGGACCCGGACTTTGCGTCCGGGCAGAGGCCGCTCGGGACCCTCCCTCCGGTCCCCTTGGACGAGGCGCGCCAGCGACTGGGGCAATTGCGGCGACTTCCAACCTCCCCCAACCCAATTAGCAGAAGCCTCCACAAATACTCTGAGCACAACCCCCCCCCCCCCCGCTGCTTCCTTTCCCTTCGGGAGACTGTCACCTGGGAACCCTGTCCCCTGCAACGGGGACCCGCGGCGCTGAGCCGCTGCCAAATCCCTTGGGAAAGGTGGGGGCGCAATTAGTTTCTTCCAATTAGTTTCCCCTCTTTGTATAGAACCCATTCAAACTGTGGCTGTAATCCTCCGCGCGAAGGGGAAAATAGTCCCGACCTTGCATTCAATTTCTGTTCTCGTGTCGCGCATATTTTACTTTTTGAAGCCAACTGGACTCTCAGAGGGGCCCTTCGCGGAATGTGGGGGCCGAGGCTGCGGGTGGTGCGCGCAGGTGAGGGGGTGGGGGCCGCAGCGGAGGGAGGGGGCGGGGAGGGCAGCTAACTCCTCGCTATTGCCTAGAGAGATGGATCATGGGGCGTAGAGAGATTGCAAACCTCAAACCACGTACAGCGGGCGATACGCGTCAACCGAACCTGACCAACGGAAGCCCGGAGCCTCCCCCTCCCCGCGCTCCCGCCCCCGTCCCTTGGACAGACGGGCTCGCCGAGCCAACCGCGCTGCCGCTCGCCGTCCGAATCCCACACAAGCCAATGGGAGCGCGCGGGGGGGCGGAGCCAGCCCGCGTCGGGTTGGGCTGCGCGCGGCTTTCCCCCCCCCCCCCACCCCCGGCTCGCCCCAGGCCCCGCCCCTCCCCCCCCCCCCCCCCCCCAGCCCGCTCGCGGCTCCCGGAGTAGTTAGTGCCAGTGAAGTGCGGGCGGCGATGAGAGCGAAAGTTGCGCTCGGCTCGGCGCTGGGGGCTTGAAGCCGCACCGCGCTCCGCCCGCCGGGCCACCCCCGGCTCCGACTCGCGCCCGCGGGTTCCCGCCGCGCCCGCCCGGCCCCGCGCCTGCCCGCGCTCCTCCCCCCCACCCCCCCCCCCCCGCCCGGCGCCCCCTCCTCAGGAGCCGCGGGGCCCCGCCACTTTCGCCCGGCCCCGGCCCCCGCCGATGCCGGCCATGGTGGAGAAGGGCCCCGAGGTCTCAGGGAAGCGGAGAGGGAGGAACAACGCGGCCAGCTCGGCCGCCTCGGCCGCCGCCGCCTCCGCCGCCGCCGCCGCCTCGGCCGCCGCCGCCGCCTCGGCCACCGCCTCCGCCTCGGCCGCCGCCGCCGCCGCCTCCGCCTCGGCCGCCGCCTCGGCCGCCGCCGCCCCCAATAATGGGCAGAATAAAAGTTTGGCGGCGGCGGCGCCCAATGGTAACAGCAGCAGCAACTCCTGGGAGGAAGGCAGCTCGGGCTCGTCCAGCGACGAGGAGCACGGTAGGTGGCAGCCGCCCCGCGCCGCCCCCGCGCCCGCCCGCCCGCGCTGACCGCGGTGCTCTGCTTCCCCGCAGGTGGCGGCGGCATGCGGGTCGGACCCCAGTACCAGGCGGTGGTGCCCGACTTCGACCCCGGTGAGTAGCGCCCCCGGGCCCCGCGACCCGAGGGGGCGGGGGCCCCCGGACAACTTTCTTTTTGTGTGTGTTCGCCCTGCTGTCCGCGGGGAGAACAGCAGGGCGAGGACGGGGAGGGGAGCTCACACCCGAGCGTGGTCCGCGAGCGCGCCCCGCGCCCCGGGGAGGCTCAAGTCGCCCCCCGGTCGGGTCGCTGCCGCCTGGCCCGCTGCGCCCCCGAGGAGCGGGGCGGCGTCGGCCTGGGGAGGGGTGGGGGGTCCCGGGGTCCCGGCCGGCTGCGCCTCGGCCGGGGGTAGGGGTGGCGGCGCCGGAGAGTTAGCGTGCTGCGAGCGCCCCGGACTCGGGACGCCCTCCGACCCCTCTCTGCCCTGCCAAACGTCGCAGCACTTGCCTTTTTCTCTTCCTGCTGGCCCCCGGGCTTCTGCGTGCCCCTGCCTCCCCTCCCAGCCTGGGGCGAGGGGGGGAGTAGAGAAACGACCCCCCCCCCCCCCAATTCAGTTAAGAAGTGTGAGCTTCCCAGAGGGCGCCTGCCCGGGGAAGAGAGGCTTGCTCGTGGCAGTTCGATTTTAGGACCTATTTGTAAATGTCCGTGTGTTCCCTTTTTTGTTTTGTTTTGTTTTTCTTGAAGGAAGGGGTTGTGAAAAGAATAGAACCCTGGGAAGCTTTAGCCTAACGAATTATTTCCACCTCCAAGAGATCCCTCCACCCTAGAATGGAACATTTACTTTCCTTGCTGCTGTTCTGCGTGGAAGCAAATTTAAAGTGGTACCAGAAAAAATCTAATCAGACAAAGGAATTCGTCAGATTTTAGTGCGTGAGATTCTAGCCCGGCTCTCCATGAGACTGTTCTTTAAAGATTGTTGGCATAGAAGATGTTCGAAAGGACGTGGGTTTTATGAAATAAAATTCGAAAGAATCTTGCAGAAGTGGAGCTAACAGGCTTTCTGGTTGGAGGGCTTTAGAGCAGGAGGGTATCTAGGTTATGCCACTAGTTTATTTGAGAAAATAAATGCATAGCTGCCTTTCCTTGGAAACAAGACTGCAGAAAATTGCAAGGATCTAGTCCTTGAGAAAGGAGATCGCTCTTGAGCTGTTATTAAGGTACTGAACTCTGGGCGTTCTTTGAAGTGAAGATACACAGGGATCCCTGAGTGAGCTTTTGGGCACTCTGGGAATAAATGACCTTGCCCATATTTGCTTTCTAAATTTTAGTCTGTTGATTTAAGTCGCTTACATTCATGTAGTCTTAACACCCAGGTTTGTATTCCTTTTTAATTCCTGTTAGTCTTTTTGATCGGTTCCCCTTCCCCCACATCTTCCTTTTTTGGTAGTGACTTCTCATTGACAAGAGTGACAGATAGAACTGGGAGACCAGGCTTTTTCTCTTGTGTGCATGCCTTCTCCATTCCTAGGTTGGCCACCAGGGGAAGCATGCTGTTTTTTGGTTACAGTTGACCCTGTCTTCATTTTGTAGGTCAAGTCCATCTTTGTTTTAATACACGGAACATAAAGCATAGGTTGTCACCAAGTTTCTCACATAGATTAAAAAAAAAAAATCAACTTGCCACGGATCTTTTAGTAAGTTGGTCGATTTTTAGTACGCTTTGGTTATGTTGGTTTTGAAAGCTTTACTTAAGTATGTTGGATGTGACTAAGGAAATGGCAACAACAGGAATTAGATTTCTGATCTCCTTCTAAGTATCGATGTCAGTAGTGAGCCTGGCTTTGGGTTTGTTCTTTTCTTTGAAATGGCAGATATGGTAGGATCCTTTCTTGAGCTGCCCTTGTATTTTTCATGGAATAGGTACCAGCATGCATTTGTTAGAGACCTGCCACTCTAAAAGTGAAACATTGTAAATGTTCTGCATAGTCTGACTGCCAATGGCTTGGGTTGTGGCATTCACATTTACAGATTGCCTATTTTGTGTTGTTTTAAGCTGGAAAGGAATCTAACTGCTATGAAATAGTTTTAAGCCCTCTTTTGCCAGTCTGAGCAGCAGGACAGATTCATAGATGTGGCTGAAAATTGTGGGACCTTATTGTTTCTTAGTGAGTTTTTTCAACGTGTTCTTATATGGAACTTAAAATCTAAGGGGAGAGGAGACTTCCATTTTGGAGTAGAAGTGGTATACCATATTTGTTTCTTAGCCACCCCCCCCACCCCCCCCAAAATGTTTTTAGGTCTTTAGACTGAACAGTTCTTTCCATGAGTGTAAGCTAGGAGGAATATGGAATTGAGATTGGGATTGTTAGTGCTTGTCCTTTCTCCCTGCCTGAGTTTGGAATGCATTTTTTTTTAAACCAGAATTTTGAACAAGTGAGTGTGAAACTCTTCAGAGAGCCCTTTTTTTTCTTTCCTTTCTTTTTTTTTTTTTTTTTTAACTCTCTCTGATGAGTTGGAGTCCACTGTGAGTGGAAGAAGTTGATTTTAATTTTTTTTAAGTCAGGTTTTATTTACCCATATTATCCCAAATTGAGCCTATTTAGCTTTAAAAGCAAATGGTTGAAGCTGGGAACATCTGATACTCCCTGCATAGTCCAAAGAAGATCCATTTCTGTCATCCTTTACAAAATAGAGACTGAAACGGATGGGGCTCTGTAGCCCTAAAATACTCATTAGGTTTTCATAATCAAATTAAGACCCAGACTAGATGAGTGGCCTGTGGCATAAGGTGGCAATTTAAAATACCATCTATGTTTACAATGATAGGAGAAATTTTATCAATTAGTTTTGAAAACAGACACCAGAATGTAGCTCTACATCTTTAACTTAGGCTTTGTTCCCACGTATGGTGTCCAGATTGTCTTTCCATACCCCATGCCGTTGTGTGTGTTGTCATTGGTGTCTCAGAATTTGGTAATCGTAGAATAGAGTAAGAAGGAGGAATGCTTATTCTGTCCTACTTCTGGTAAGTTATTTCCTATATGTACTTGCAAAGCATAATTTAATTTCAAGTGAGTAGTGTTTTTCTATATAAAGATGTGAATGTTTTCCATGATCTTACTGGTGTGCACGCAAGGCAGGAATCTGGAGCCTATATATTTCTACCACCGTTTGGCATTCTAGCTAGAGAAACACAGTGACAGGATTTTAAGGTTGACTCAAGTTCTTTGTTTTCTGAAGCATGTGTTTTTATGTCAACTTTCATCCTGTGTTGGTTTTCAGTATCACAGTTCACTGATACTAAAATTATGACTCTTAAAGAAGAAGTTGTTATTGGCAAATATTGTTGAGATAATAGTCCTTTAAAAAAGCAACCTGTATTTGTACATTGAATCCAGTTTCATCAGATTTGAAATTTGGGGTTGTCATTGGCTCAGCTTGTCACTTCAGAGTTGATTTCTCTTAGTAAAATGCGTTACTGCTTTAATGTGGAATAATTTTGCTGAACAGGGGGTCTTGGCCTGTTTTTTGTTTCTTTTTACTGCTGGTTCTGTGTTTGTCCTTGACCACATTATTTTCTATGCTTTAGTTTCATCGTAAAAATCAACTCTATGGATATTCTTAAATTCACAAGTTATGGTGATTGTGGTGTGATTTAGACATACTTTGAGGCAGTGTTCACTCAAATGAGAGGTTAGGGTAATGATAAGTCCTGTGAGATCAACTTTGTTAAGTAGTGTGGTGGGGAGACACCTAAATCTAGTTGTCAGGAGATTGAATGCCCGATCTCTGTGACTAAGCAGGTGGTAAAAAGTGGAGCTGGTCACTTTATCTTCAGGAACCCCGGTTTCCTCTGTCATGAATCAGGGGTTCTTTGCATCCCTAATGGTCTAGGATTGTATCAGTTACAGTCCTCTTTGTAATTTCCTGTTTCTTTCAGAAGCAGTGTAGGGTAGACAGCTTGGGCGGTGAGAATTGTCAGACCTGGGTTTGGGTCCTGGCAGTGTCTCTTGCTAGCTCCGTATTGACCCTGGGCAAGTTCCTTCACTTTTTTTCTTTTTTTTAAGTTTATTTATTTTGAGAGAGAGAGAGAGAGTGAGTGTGAGTGAGTGTGCGTGGGTGCATGTGAGCTCGGAGGGGCAGAGAGAGACGGAAAGAGAGAGAATCCCAAACAGACTCCTCTCTGTGAGTGTGGAGCCCGACTTGGGGCTCGAACTCAGGAATCATGAGATCGTGACCTGAGCTGAAAGCAGGAGTTGATGGCTCCACTGACTGAGCCACCCAGGCGCCCCAGGTTACTTGAGTTTGCCTTCATCTGTAAAACAGAGAATAGAACTTTCTTCGTCAAGAGAAGGAATTACCTTACACATGTGAAATGCCTAGCGCCGTGCCTGACGCACAGTGAATGCTAAGTAAACATCTCCTGGTGTCCTTATTTTAATTGTCATCCATGTGACTGGGGTTGCCAACCAGTGGTCC
Source organism: Prionailurus viverrinus (assembly GCF_022837055.1). Classification (NCBI taxonomy): domain Eukaryota; kingdom Metazoa; phylum Chordata; class Mammalia; order Carnivora; family Felidae; genus Prionailurus; species Prionailurus viverrinus. The sequence goes on from NC_062566.1 coordinate 140,166,014, forward strand.
TTGCATTACCTGCTTTACTTGGAGGGAAGACCGGGTTATGATGAAAACACTGACTTGAATGCAGGTTGTGCGCTGAGATATTTGAAGATGATTGTTTTTGAGTCACATGTATTTGCTACGATTTAGGGATATAAAGATAGAGAAGGAGTCCAAAGCATTTGCAGAGCAGAAAAAGAATACTGAGGACCAGAGAGTATAGGTAATTCAGGTCAGGTTTCTAGATTGTACTAAAGATGCCTCGAATCCGTCCCCAGGCCAGGAGAGGTACACGTTAACTAGGTTCTGAGCCAGGGAGTTTTTACTCTAAACTTCCAGGTCCTTGTCTCTGAGAGTTAGTGTTTTCAAGGTGGCGTTCTGTTACCACCGTACTCCCTTCCTGGGGTGATGACTGTCATTCAGAGGTTAGCTGATTGAAGCTCACCACAACATAGTTGTTTTAAAATCAGTGTTAATTTGTACTGAAGAAATCTCGGCTTACTTTTAGAAAGCCATTTTCCTTGGTATTATAAGGTTTTTGCAGGGCAGTTGAGTTGAAAAAGCCTGAAGTCTTTGGAGATGAAATATCAAAGTTGTATCCAAGTTACTGTATTTTTCCCCAGGTTGTCGTCTGTTGTTTTCTTCTTTACAACGTAGGTTGTTGTAATTATGGTTTAGCTCTCATTTCTGAGCTTTTCTTCAGAGGTTCCATGAATGTTGTAAAAAGAAATAGGCTTGTTTGTCACCTACTCTGATGGAAAACAATGATCCTTGTTCAGGTGTATGTTTTAAGTTTGTATTTCTGTTTAAAACAGAACTTTAAATCACTTTCTGGGAGAGGAATCTCTGTACCAGTGTAGTAAAAGTCTGAGTAAGGTACGGCCTGGGGATGGAACACTGGTTTAGTCATTTGGACTGAGTTAATTTTCCCTGCAGCTTTAAAGAGCAGTTGTGGAAAGTAGGGTTATAGTTGCAGTGTAACAGTTTCTTCTGTTTTGTGTTTTGAACCGTTTCATTAATACATCTTGGGGCGTGCCGGTGGCTCAGTCAGTTAAACGTCCAACTTTGGCTCATGGGCTCAGGTCATGATCTCGCGGTTTGTGAGTTCGAGCCCCGCGTTGGGCTCTGTGCTGACAGCTGGGAGCCTGGAGCCTGCTTCGGATTCTGTGTCTCCATTCTCTCTGTTCCTCCCCCACTTGCGCTCTGTCTGTCTCTCTCTCTCTCAAAAATAAATAAACATTAAAAAAATTAAAAAAAAATACATCTTATCTAATGTGTTGAGTTTCATAAGAATTTCCTTTGTTGAATTTTAAAAATGGAATATTTTGAAGTTGATTTAAAAAGCATTCTCCTAAAATGTTTGAGAGAAATCCATATTTTAGAATGACATTAGGATGTCATTTAAATGAGATGTTAACAGTAATCCCTAAAACTCCTGTTTTCAAATTAGGCAAATTCTTTAAAGATGTGGGTTTTAGTAAAAATTTCATACTAGACCTAATTTTTGAAGTTTTTGGATTTTCCCTCCCTCAAAGTAATGAGAGTAAAAATTAAAATGTCCATCTAACCCAGCCTTCCTTTGTCCTAGATGAGGAAAATAGGGGCTGGGGAGATAAAGTGACTTATATTTGTCTTTGGGTACCTGACCATTGAAGGTACTGCAAGGTAGACTGGAGACCATAGGAGGTCAGGCTTCAACCTTGTGTGATTTTAGATGTTTTAAAGCCTTGTTACTGGGAATGGCAATTGGGAGCAGTGATATGTGTTTATAATTTTAGAACCAGAAGTAACAGTTGAGCTTTTCACAAATTGAAGTGACTGGATAGTTATTATGCATAATTTGAATATGTTTGATTATTACCATAGGATAGGGCAGAATTATAACGATAGAGTGATTTTTAAAAAAATAAACATTGAGATAGAACAGGAAATAGTACACGTCCCCACCACTGTGGTTAATACTTTATATATTAGGCCGTATTTGCGTCAGGTGCAGCTAAAGGCTAATTCTTCCCCTCCCTCTACTAATTCGAAGTTGATTTACGTTTTTCCTGTGATAGTTCATTTGCTTCCTCTGAGAAGCATATGCTAAGCTAGGATTAGATTTGCAAGAGATTCATAGGGGTAAATGCCTGTGAAGGATAAAGAGGAGAGGAAGGTGAGGTGGCAAAAGCCCCTCAGACTGGATGTAGGTGCGACAGCCCCGAAGGAAAGCAGAAAGCACAGTGATGGATGGTTGGATCCCGGCGCCTGAGGCTGGGATCCAGCTTGGAGAAAGCCTCAGCCGCAGCACATTGCTTGTTGGAGGAGCCCATTGGGCAGGGGTGGCCCTGCTCTAGAGTGTCTGCTGGGTTCAGGCATTGGCCTGGCGCTGGTGTGTATGCTGCAGCGGGTCCCAGAGGTGCCAGGCCGATGGGACTGCCAGCTAATGAAACATCTCTCAGCACTTCTCTCTCGAAGGGAAATCGGAGCGGCCGGCTCTCAAGGCCTTCAGAATTCCCGTGCATGTTTTTGTACTTTAATACATGCTTAGGGATGATAAGCAATATGTTTTGTTACTGTCAAAGTCTTTTTGTAAGTGGAATTATTTTGTGCATTCATTTGCTTTGATGCTTTCCAAACAAGTACATGTCCACCAACAAGGCACCTAAGTTCCTTTTCACCCAATCTTCACTGTAGGGTTAGATTTATTAACTTTTTGCAGCGCTATCCTTTTGTGGTTTATGTTGGCATTTTTTAAAAATGTCTTTTTATATGTTTTTTGGCTACTTGAGTTCCTCCCATGGATGTGTCTTTTGCTGTTTTTCTGTAGAGTGTTGGTCTTTTTCTTATTGATTTGTGTGAGTTCTTTATATTTGGTGCTAATCCTTTGTTAGGGTTGCGGGTTGATTGAGTTTCTTTGATTAGGAAGGAATAAAAATAATGTTCCTGATTGGATATATTTCTGCCGAGAGCCTGGCCTTGGTATATAGTCCCTGGAATTATTGTCACCAGGACCCTTGACTTGGAAGATGAATGTCAATGAGACTTGACGCATCTTCGTTTGTTTTGTTTCAGTGTTAGATCATTTTGGTGTGCTAACTTATCAACTGCTTGACCCAAATTACAGTGCCAAGTGATCTGAAAGCTTCGGATTTAATTTCTGTCCAACATGTGGTTATGTTAGCATGTTAGAGGTTAAAGTTATGGCTTTAGTTCCTATGACAGAAATTGAGTTTCTTACAAATGGGTATGGTGCTACATTGATCTGTCTAATGGATTTGCCACTAATTGAAAGGGAATGGGTGAGTGTGCGGATGGGGAGGTAAAACTCGTCATCACTAACAGAAAACCTCCAAAGGAATGATCTGTCAGTGCCAGGTCAAGACAGTGCTTACTGTGTGTCAGTCTGGTTTGAACACTTAGTATTTATTGTTTTAATGTTTATTTTTTTTAATGTTTGTTTGTTTTTGAGAGATAGAGCGTGAGCAGGGAAGGGGCAGAGAGGGAGACACAGAATCTGAAGCAGGCTCTAGGCTCTGACTGTCAGCACAGAGCCCAACACGGGGCTTGAACCCACGAACCGTGAAATCATGACCTGAGCCGAAGTCAGATGCTCAACCAACTGAGCCACTCAGTTGCCCTGAACGCTTAGTATTTATTAAATAATTTTAAATATGACAGTCACAACAATCATATAAGGTAACGTTATTATTCCCATTTTCCAGATGAGGAAACAGAGGCTTTTTGTTCTGGTTCAACCTAATAACTTGCCCAAGGTAGTGCATTCATTCTAAGATGCCCTTAGTTGTAAGATGCACCATTACTTACTTATTTTTCTTTTTTGTTTTGGTGTTTTGTTTGTTTATTTATTTATTTACATCCGAGTTAGTTAGCATATTGTGCAATAATGATTTCAGGAGTAGATTCCAGTGATTCATCCCCTATTGTAACACCCAGTGCTCATCCCTACAAGCGTCTTCCTCAATGCCCCTGACCCATTTAGCCCATCCCCCTTCCACAACCCCTCCAGTAACCCTCTGTTCTCTGTCTTTAAGAGTCTCTTATGTTTTGTCCCCCTCCTTGTTTTTGTATTATTTTTGCTTCCCTTCCCTTATGTTCATCTGTTTTGCATCTCAAAGACTTCATATGAGTGAAGTCATATGGTATTTGTCTTTCTCTAATTTCGCTTAGCGTAATAGCTTCCAGTTCCATCCACGTAGTTGCAGATGGCAAGATTTCCTTCTTTATGATTGCCAAGTAATACTCCCTTGTATATATATACCACATCTTCTTTATCCATTCATGCATCGATGGACATTTGGGCTCTTTCCATACTTTGGCTATTGTCGATAGGGCTGCTATAAACATGGGGGTGCGTGTGCCCCTTCGAAACAGCACAGCTGTATGCCTTGGATAAATACCTAGTAGTGCAACTGCTGGGCCGTAGGGTAGTTCTGTTTTTAATGCAACATCATTTTATATATCACTAAGAAAGGAAAAACTCCAAGATACCATTCATTGTTAAGTTGGAGTCAGATTTCAACCTACTGTATTTCAGGGAGAGTCAGCCAGAAATCCTTTTTAAGAAAAACACTTAGGGGCATCTGAGTGGCTCAGTCGGTTAAATGTCTTACTCTTTTTTAAATTTTTTTTTACAACGTTTATTCATTTTTGGGACAGAGAGATACAGAGCATGAACGGGCGAGGGGCAGAGAGAGAGGGAGACACAGATTCGGAAACAGGCTCCAGGCTCTGAGCCATCAGCCCAGAGCCTGACGCGGGGCTCGAACTCACGGACCGCAAGATCGTGACCTGGCTGAAGTCGGACGCTTAACCGACTGCGCCACCCAGGCGCCCCTTAAATGTCTTACTCTTGACCTCAGCTCAGGTCATGATCTCAGCGTGCTCAGTTCAGGCCCTACATTGGGTTCCGCATTGGGCTCCGTGCTTAAAATACTTAAAAACAAACATTTAAAGATAGAAGTAGTGCTTTATTGGATCAGTTGGTTGGTTGTTTCCATGTGCTCCCAGGTGTTCTGGAGTTTTATGTTTATGGTTGCCAGAATCTGCTTCGTGCCCAATTATATTCCTCTTCTTCCTGGCAGTGAAAACACAGATTGGTTTGGTTGATTGGCGCAGATTGGAGTGAGTTGCTTTGCTACTGCATGTATGTTGAAATAGTCTTCAGAGCTTAAAATACAATTACAGGGGTTTTTGGAGGGGAGTGATTTCTTAAGATTATATGATTTAAGGTTATAATGGATAATGTTAGTTTAGCCACCCTTCAGTTTAACAGATATGAGAGTAACATTTAAATATCAACTATCCCGTCTCCACCCCCAGTCCCACCCAATATATTTTTTTACAGGTTCACATTGAACTTGAGCTGTGGAATAAATTTAAGAACCATGTCTTGAATAAGGTGTGAGATGATAAATTAAAATATCTGAGAGAGTATTTTTAAAAAACCCTTGATTTCACCCGTACCAACTATCTGGTTAGTATTGTTCAGCAACTAATCCCTTCCTTGTGTATTATTACCGTCCTCCTTCCCCTATGCAAAAACAAACAAACAAACAAACAAAAAACCCTAAACCAAACTAACCCTGTCCCCCCTCCATCCAAGGTATATATTTCTTGGTGCTACTAGTTTTGTTCTATTTTTCAGAGACCAGAGTATAAAGAAAATTGCAAGCCTTTTCCTGATCGACTCAAACGTGAGCTGTGCCATGTTTGATTTTATCATAGTGTAATTTAATTAAGGACTAGTTTTTGTCTGCCTAGAACCTCAAGGCTTCCTTTGTACTTAAACTGAGGGCACTTAGGTGAGTCTTTGCTCCTAAAGGTGAACTGTGCTATTCTTCAGTTTCATCTAGTGGCCAGGAAAGACTGCTTGATGGCCTGTGTCTGAAAAGGTAAATTAAAATTTTGGGGTTACCTAAACATTAACGTTGACCTGAACTAAGGGTATTTCTGTGCTGTGTTACGCACACACACGTGCACCCCTCTCACAGAAGGTTACGTGCCTTTACCTCTGCTGGCGTGGGGCTCGTTCTGCTCCAGAATTAGCGTGGACGCAGAAGGTAGGGATAGCAGAGTAGGGGGAGTAGTTAGTGTGGTCTTAATACTGTAGAGTTTTCTGGGAGCTTCTGCTTTGATAGAGGGCAGCGGCATAGTTCTTTGAGCCACCAGTTCAGGTTTAAATACTTTAAGGCTCGGGGTCCTTGGGTGGCTCAGTCCTTTGAGTGTCCGACTCTTGATTTTAGATCGGGTCGTCATCTCAGGATTCGTTGCATTGAGCTCTGTGTCAGGCTCTGCACAGGGTGTGGAGCCTTCTTGGGATTCTCTCTCTCTCTCTCTCTCTCTCTCTCTCTCTCTCTCTCTCTCTCTGCCCCTCTCCCGCTCATGTTCTCTCTCTCAAAATAAACAGATAAACTTAAAAAATTTTTTTAAGGCTCATCTTCTGCTAACTTGTCACAGGTGGATGTGGTTCTGAGTTTAGTACGAACATGTTCTTGGTGTGGCTGATGTTCCTTGAATAGGCATTTTGTAATGCACAGTTAATAACTAAGCAGCAGGCTCAGTCATTTAAGAAATGGAAACCCAAGGAAAAATGAATTTTTAGATTACATGTAGAAGCTGATTTTCCCTATTTTTTGTGCTCTCGTTATAATGAATTTATGTAAATTAGAGGTGCACATCTTGCTTAAATACATTAATTTTTTTTGGTTTGTTTTAAGTTTTATTTGTTTAGGTAATCTCCACACCCAACATGGGGTTTGAACTCATGACCCTGAGATCAAGAGTCATATACTCTTGATCTCCTGAGCCAGCCAGGCACCTCCCAATTTTTTTATCAAGGTGAGATTCACATAACATATACAATTAACCATTTTATCTTATTATTTTTTAATGTTTATTTTTGAGGGAGAGAGAGTGCCAGCAGAAGAGGGGTAGAGAGAGAGAGAGACAGAATCTGAAGCAGGCTCCAGGCTCCATGCTGTCAGCACAGAGCCTGATGCAGAGCTAAATTCAAGAACTGTGAGATCATGACCTGAGCCAAAGTTGGACACTTAACTAACTGAGCCACCCAGGCACCCCTAAAATTAACTGTTTTAAAGCGAACGATTTATTGGCCTTTAGTACATTCACATTGTTGTGCAACCACCACCCCATCTAGTTCCAAAATACCCCTAAAAGGAAATGTCATCCCCGTTAGGGAGTTACTTCTCATTCCCCACTGTCCCCAGTCCCTCATACATTGCTGGCAGGATACAGAGGGTCACCTAATCCTTCCTGTGGTGGAGAGTGGGGGGATTAAAGGAACCAGGAAGTTTTAGGTGAAATGCTCCTTTGAGCCAAGCTTTAAAAAATAGTTTTGTGGTTTTTTTTTTAATTTTTTTTTTTCCAACGTTTGTTTATTTTTGGGACAGAGAGAGACAGAGCATGAATGGGGGAGGGGCAGAGAGAGAGGGAGACACAGAATCGGAAACAGGCTCCAGGCTCTGAGCCATCAGCCTAGAACCTGACGTGGGGCTCGAACTCACGGACCGCGAGATCGTGACCTGGCTGAAGTCGGACGCTTAACCGACTGTGCCACCCAGGCGCCCCTAAAAAATAGTTTTTTTAAGGGCACCTGGGTGGCTCAGTCACTTAAGCATCTGACTCTTGATCTCTGCTCAGGTCATGATCTCACAGTTCATGAGTTTGAGCTCCACACTGTTAGTGTGGAGCTTGCTTGAGATTCTCTCTCTCCCTCTTTCTCTGTCCTTCTTCTTGTGTGCTCTCTCTCTCTCTCAGAATAAAAAAAAAAAAAAAAAGTTTTTTTCAGGGGTGCCTGGCTGGCTTAGTTGGTAGAGCATGTGCTTGATCTTGGGGTCATGAGTTTGAGTCCCACATTGGGCATAGAGCCTACTTAAAAAAAGAAAGGTTTTCAGTGTTTATAATTTTATGGTTTTTATTAATTTAAAAATTAATAATATATGTAAGCTATAAATATTAAATTATTTTGAAAATTCTAATCTTAAAAATTTCAGTATAGATTTTCTTTTTGTCTTGAGCTGCCCAATAATGGAGCCACTACTATATGAAAATATTTAAATTTAAATTTATTGGGGCACCTGGGTGGACTTCAGCCAGGTCACGATCTCGCAGTCCGTGAGTTCGAGCCCCGCGTCAGGCTCTGGGCTGATGGCTCAGAGCCTGGAGCCTGTTTCCGATTCTGTGTCTCCCTCTCTCTCTGCCCCTCCCCCGTTCATGCTCTGTCTCTCTCTGTCCCAAAAATAAATAAAAACGTTAAAAAAAAAAAAGTTTAAATTTATTAAATTTAGATAAGGGACTCCTGGATGGCTCAGTTGATAGATCATGTGACTCTTGATTTTGGGGTCATGAATTCAAGCCCCACGTTAGGCACAGAGATTACTTAAAAAAAACAAACAACCTAAATAAAATAAAAAATTCTGTTCTGTCACACTAGCCACAATTCAAGTGCTCTATAGCACTGTGTACTTACTGGCTGCCGTATTGGATAGTGCAGAACAGAACATTTCTGTTACTCCAGGAAATTCTATGGGACAGCATTGATCTAGAGATTCTGATGAAATGAAAGTTTTGTTTTTAATTTTTATGATTGGTTCAGAAATTTTGCCTCTTTAATCAAGGTGCATAGTGAGATGGGATGGCTGTGTACTCAGTTCTTTTAGCTGGGTATCTGTTGTTGTTTTAAAGTTTATTTATTTATTTTGAGAGAGAGGGAGAGAGGATCTCAAGCAGGCTCCGCACCGTCAGCGCGAACTCGAATCCATGAACTGGCAAGATCGTGTCGGGAACCAAAACGAAGAGTCGGTTGGTTAAGCGACTAAGCCACCCAGGTGGCCCTGGGTAGTTGTTTAATGTTACTGTTAAGGCGTTCACGATGAGGTTCCTTGAGAACACAAGTGGAAATGGAAAGCTTAGGAGAGCTTTATTTTTTGAGGTGATTATTTGGTACCTAATTAAACCAGAAAGATGATTAAGATGCATGGCTATATTGAAGATAAATATAGGACTTAAAAAACCAACAGTATTGAGGGCTCAACCTTGTCTTGAAAGATTAGGTTCCTAAAAACAGCCTTATTGAGGCATAATTGACATAAAATTAACTACGTATTTAAAGTGTACAGCCCCGTGTATGATAGGCTAATTGAAGTCCCCCTGCTTACTGAATCTGTTTGTCTTTTTTTGTTTCATTTTGGATAGTTTCTATTGCTATGTCTTTATTTTTTTAATGCTTATTTATTTGAGAGAGGAAGAGAGTGCACTCAAGCAGGGGAGGAGCAGAGAGAGAGGGAGAGAGAATCCCAAGCAGGCTCCTTGCTGTCAGCACAGAGTCTGTCTCTGGGCTCGAACTAATGAACCACGAGATCACGACCTGAGCCGAAATCTAGAGTCACACTCAACCAACTGAGCTACTCAGGCGTCCCTGTGCTGTGTCTTTAAGTTCTCTGTTCATTTACAGTGTATGATCTGCCCTTAATCCCATCCAGAATTTTTCATCTCAGACATTATAGGTTTCATACCTTAGAAGTTTGATTTGGGTCTTTAAAAAATATATATATAGTTCATGTTTCTGCTTAACATAGTCTTTCCTCTAATATCTTAGACACATTGAAATACAGTTGTAATTGTTCTAATGCTTTTGTCTCTGAATTCTATCATCTGCGTCATTTCTGGGTTGGTTTTGATTGATTGATTTTCTCCTCATTATGGGTTGCCTTTTCCTGCTGCTTTGCTTGTCTGGTAGTTTTTAATTTGGATGCCAGACATTATGAATTTTACTTTGATGGATGCTGGATATTTTTGTATTCCTATAAATATTCTTGAGCATTTTTTCTGGGACATGGTTAAGTTCCTTAGAAATAGTTTGTTCATTTCAGATCTTCAAGCTTTGGTAGGCGGCATCGGAGCAGCATTTCATCCAGGGCTAATTATTTGCCCCCACGGAGTCAAAACTCTCGTGCGTGCTCCACTGACAGTCCGTGAATTCCGAGGTTTTCTACTCTGGCTTTTGGGAGCCCGCACTGTTCTTGGCCCTATGTGAGCTTCGTGGATCGTTCCCTTTTATCGTTTTGGGTGGTTCTTCATCCACAGGCTTCAAGAATTTTCTTCCGATGTGTGGTGACGTGCTGTCAGTGCCGTGCCCACTACCCGCGGGGCCCTCTGCAGACCTCGGGCAGGCGCAGCAGTTGTGCACAGCCTTCTCGCTTCTCTGACGTTCTTCCCCCCGAACTCAGGCCTGCCTTGGCTTCCCTGACCCCAGCCTGTCCCCTCAACTCAGAGAGACTGCCTGACTAGTCCTGAGTTCCCTCTCCCTAAGCTGCCAGCTGGAAACTCTTTGGTTGTAGGACTTACTGCTTTGTGCTCTCTCAGGGTTCACTGTACTATGTTGCTTGGTGTCCAGTGCCTTGAAAACTTGCTTCATGTAGTGGTCCGGTTTTCAGTTGTTCGAGACAACAGGGTAAATCTGGTTCATGTCACTCTACTTTTGACAAAAGGCTAGATTTTTTTAAAAGGTGTAAGCAGAGGGGCACCTGGCTTGCTCAGTTGGTAGAGCACGTACGTGACTCTTGACGTCAATCGTGAGTTTGAGTCCCACGTTCGACGTAGAGCTCACTAAAAAAGATACATATATATAAATGGTAACCAGATGAATTGGTTATATTCCCCCTCCCCTTTTTTTTAAAGTTTATTTATTTAATCTCTATACCCAGTGAGGGGCTCGAACTCATGACCCCGGAGATCAAGAGTCACACGTTCTTCCAACCCAGTGAGCCAGTGCCCCGGTTATATCCCCTTTTTGTTAGAAAACATTAATACTTGTTTTATATGTTTTGCCCCTAACCTATTTGGTTTCTTCTTGATGTTGTTACGGCTTTTAAACTTTTAAATTTGGGATTTATGTTCATGGAAACATCAAGTAATGGTAATGAATAATAAATGTAATAATAAAGAATAATGATGCTTTTAGAAACCATAATACCAAACTTTGTGTTTTTATAAAGCCACTATTCATTTCAGTATTCGTGATAAAGTGCTTCATCCGGTCTGCCTGTTCATTGACACTTGATGATTCTAGCCCACAATTTTCCAAAGGCAGATAATTTTTTTGAATTCACTCTTCTTTAAAAAATAAATTCTTTAGGGGGCGCCTGGGTGGCTCAGTCGGTTGAGCATCCCACTTCAGCTCAGGTCATGGTCTCGCAGTTTGTGGGTTCGAGCCCCGCGTCGGGCTCCGTGCTGACAGCTTGGAGCCTGGAGCCTGCTTCGGATTCTGTGTCTCCCTCTCTTTCTCCCCTGCTCATGTTCTCTCAAAAATAAATAAATGTTAAAAAGAGTGAATTATTTAAAACTTATTACTTGTAGTATTTCTGAGAGAAGTATAATTGAGGAACTATCTCATTCTTGGACTGTCTTGGACCCAACTGCATCTTGCTGGAATGTAGTAAAAAGAATATTTGTGTGCGTTCCTTTTGAAACACAGAATTCCTATTGTCTTCTAGTCATTTTCAGCTAAATGTCTTTTAGATTTTTGAACATCTGGTGCATTTGTATGCCATATATTGATACTACGCTAAATTAGAGTTTTATGGATCAACGCGCGAACTGTCATTTGGAGTAGTTGCTTGGTGTTCTGCTTGCTTGGCAACAGGTCAGTTGCCATGGCGCCGCCATTTTTTACAGCGTTGTTAATGCAGCGAGGAGTTGGGGGGCAGGGGTGCGGGCCCCTCACCCTGTTAAAGTAGGGTATGAACTGGGATCGCCGAGCTTTTATTTAGTTTCGCACATTAAGTTTCTGGGTAACGTTTTAAGAGTTTTATTGCTATAAAAAAGGTTTTAAAGCCCCACTTTCTGCCTTACTAAGAACAAGTAGCGAAAGCAGAGGGCAAGTGTTGATGCCAGTGACTTGAAGCGTGGGTCCCACAAACTTTGATGCAGTTGAGACAAAGCTAATAATCGTGAGGCGTTCTAGAAGCAGGCTTTTACCTCAGACGTGCTCGTTGGTTGACTGTGTTGAGTTGTGAAGGAAACAAACCAAGAACATGTATCAAATTGGAATTACACTGTGGAAAAGTAAGAGGAGGTACGATTACGTGTTTTAGTTTTACCTTTTTAGGAGCATAATTACGACCCTTTGGACACGTCTGTTACCTTGTTTTTCACACATTCCACTTTTGTACTTGCTTTTAGGGACTCGTGGGAGAAAGTGATGGACTGCTACACTTTTGCTGGTCTGAGAACACTGAAGTTTTCTCTCAGAGAATATTACACATAATTTTCCTAAATATTAGTAACTTTGCTTTTTTTGCTAATGAAAAACTTAAACATGAAAAAAAAAGTATTAATGAATCCTGTATGTTCAGCAAACAGATTTAATAATTGTAAGGTTTTTGCCATATTAAAAGCATTCTTTTAATGCTCATTTATTTTTGAGAGAGAGAGATAGAGTGTGAGCGGGGGATGGGCAGAGAGAGAGGGAGACACAGAATCCAGAACAGGCTCCAGGCTCTGAGCTGTCAGCACAGAGCCCGACGTGGGGCTCGAACACATGAACTGTGAGATGATGATCTGAGCCAAAGTCGGATGCTTAACTGACTGAACCACCCAGGAGCCCCTGCCCTGTTTTGTTAATCAAAAAGTTTTTATGGCTGAAGTTGAATAAATTTGCTTTTAAGTGGTATTTGCATATTATAGAATATGAAGTTGTATATTAGACTTAATTATTTATTGACTGTCTACTATTTTTCACGGTCACAAAATGCCTGGTCTGCTATGATAAAGCCATGTGATAGAGGTACATCTGTGCTCTGCAAGCCTTTGGTCGGTGGGACGAGGTGATGTGGTTGAAATGGGGTGTGGAATGAGAGGCTCTCCCGACCCTTAAGCTCGGTCTGGAAGGGCAGATGCAGGGACGAGGGAGCCACATACTTAACGTGGAGTCCTGCGGGCAGAGAGGGCTTTTGCGGGGAGTCATGAGTAATTTGATACAGATGAAACTCACAGACGTAATTGGGAAAGTGGCGGACGGTGAGACCGGACAGGTAGGTGTATGCCAAATCACAAGGGCCTGTGTGCCAAGCTAAGGAATTTATTTCATTTTGCAATAATAGGTTTATTAAGATGTAATTCACATACCATAAAATTCACTCTTTTAAGCTACAGTTTGGTTTTAGTATATTCAGAGTTTTGCAACCAGTACCACTATCTTTTAAAAAAAATTTTTTTTAAACATTTATTCATTTTTGAGAGACAGAGAGAGACAGAGCATGAGTGGGGGAGGGTCAGAGAGAGCGGAGGTCACAGATTCCAAAGCAGGCTCCAGGCTCCGAGCTGTCAGTACAGAGCCTGACATGGGGCCCGAACTCATGAACCACGAGATCATGACCTGAGCCGAAGTTGGATGCTTAACCGATTGAGCCACCCAGGCGCCCCCCATTACCACTATCTTAATTTCATTTTCATTATCCCGAAAGAAACCCCGTACTTAGTATCAGTCATTCCCTATTTGGAATTTATTTTAAATGTTGCTTAAATAATTTTTTTTTAATGTTTATTTTTGAAAGAGAGAGAGGGAGAGAGAGCGTGAGCAGGGAGGGGCAGAGAGAGACACACACACACACAGAATCAGAAGCAGGCTCCAGGCTCTGAGCTGTCAGCACAGAGCCCGACGCAGGGCTCGAACTCACAAACCGTGAGATCACGACCTGAAATGAAGTCGGACACTTCATCGACTGAGCCACCCAGGCGCCCTTATTTTAAATGTTGTTTAGATAATTGTCAAAAATCATTAAAGACTGATGTCTCTTTGATATGTATAAAATATACTTTCCTTAATGTTTGTATTGTGGAAGCAGAAATGCAATATTTTTGTGAAATAATGCATGTTGTATTGACCATGAAATAAATTTATTTATTTATTTATTTATTTATTTATTTATGTTTTTAAAGTTTATTTTGAGAGAGAAAGAAAGAGCGCACAGTGGGGTAGGGGCAGAGAGAGAAAGAGGGAGAGGGAGAGAGGGAGAATCCCAAGCTATGGGGGGCTTGAATTTACGAGCTGCAGGATTATGACCTGAGCTGAAGTCAGACACCTGGCCGACTGAGCCACCCAGGTGCCTCATCATTCAGAAACTTTTAAATGAGCCTCTGCTCTTTTTCTAGATACTCGTCTAGGCACTGTGACCAAACTTGACATCTTAGCCCTCATGGAACTAAGTTGTAGTGAGGGAAGGAAATGAGGACGGATTTGAAAGCTCTTCGACTGTTAGAATAGACGGGTTTTTATGGTAGATTAGATGTAGGGAACAAGGAGGCCACAATAACTTCTGGACTTCTGGCTTGGGTGACTTGATGATTGATGGTGCCATTCACTAAGATGGGGTTTTGAGATTGAGATCCCTGCACATAATTTAGGCAACACTGGGGCGCCCGGGTGGCTCAGTCGGTTGAGCGTCCGACTTCGGGCTCAGGTCATGATCTTGCAGTTTGTGAGTTTGAGCCCTGCGTCCGGCTCTGTGCTGACAGCTCAGAGCCTGGAGCCTCCTTCACAGAGGAAGATTCTGTGTCTTCCTCTCCCTGCCCTCCCCCCTCCCCACCCCCCATCAAAAATAAAATAAACATTAAAAAAATTAAATAATTCAGGCAACATTTATTGAGAATTGTTATGGACTCTTTTCCTGTCTCTCCCCTAAGTTAGGTCCACCTTGTGTCTTCCCCTGTGTGTACCTTGTGACTTACCTCCATTATAGACCGTCTCTGTCTTTATTAGCTCTCATTTCTTCTCCGCTGCTCATTGAAGATGGGAATCGCCTGTATCATTTTTGTATCCCTCCCACAGACCATCTATACTGGTTTACAGAACATAATTCTCATTGCCTCCCCTGCTGCTGGCCTCCCATAAGCTGCCATCATCTGTAACTCGAATCACTGCCGTAGCCTTCTAGTAAGTCTCCTGCTTCTAGATATTAAAATGTAAGTCAGTGTGTTTCTCTGCCATTTAAAACCTCACAGTGGTCCACATTTCAGGTGGCCTTGTAGGACCTACTCAGTCTGGTCTGGCACCACTACTATGACTTTATCTCTTTTGCTTCTCTCCAATCTTTGCTCAGATGTTACCATCTCCGTGAGGCCTGTCTTGATCTACCTGCCTCCCTCTTCATGAGTGTGTTATCTCTAAAATATGACTTACAGACAGTCTAGTACATACTGTATGATTACAACTCTGTGACAGTTCTAGAAAAGGCAAAACTGTGGAGACAGTAAAAAGATCACTGGTTACCATAGAGTAGGAGGAGAGAAGATTAAGCAGAGCACAGGACTTTTAGGACAGTGAATCCACACCGTATGATACCGTGATGATGGGTACATTTCATTATACATTTCTCTAAACCCATAGAATGTACACCAAAAGTGGACGTGAAGGTAAAATGTGAACTTTGTGTGATTATGGTGTGTCACTGTAGGTTCATCCGTGGTAACCAGTATAACACTGGCGGGGGATGCTGATAATGGGGAAGGCTGTGCATGTGTGGGAGCAGGTGTATGTGGGAAATCTCTGTACTTTGCTCCCAATTCTGTTGTAAACCTAAAACTGCTCTAAAAAAAAGTAAAGTCTTTAAGTATAAAAACAGCAGCAACAAAAACCTAATCACAAAGATCACCATTAAATAAAATATTTATTCTTTAGTATAATTAAATCTCCACTAAACTATTTGAAACAGTTGGTTTGTTTGAATCAGGATTCAGACATGAGCCACATGTTGCAGTTTTAAAAAATAGCTTTTTTGAGGCACAACTCACATTCAGTAAACTCATATTTAGAGTGTTTTATAAAATGTTTATTTATTTTGAGAGAGAGCACTCGCATGCGTGAGTGGGGTAGAGGGAGGGAGGGAGGGAGGGAGGGAGGGAGGGAGGGAGAGAGAGAGAGAGAGAGAGAGAGAGAGAGAGAGAGAGAGAGAGAGAATCCCACGCAGGCTCCCTGCTCAGTGCGGAGCCCGATGCAGGGCCCCATCTCATGGCTGTGAGATCGTGACCTGAGCTGAAATCAAGAGTCAGATGTTTAGCCAACTGAGTTACCTGGGAGCCCTGATTAGCTTGGCATATGCGTACACCTGTGAAATCACACTGAAGATACGGATTATATCTATCATTTCCAAAAGTTTCCTCAGGCCCCTTTGTAATCCCTCTTACCTGCCCCTCCTTCAGGCAACCACTGATCTTCTTCACTGGAGATCAGCTTGCATTTTCTGGAGTTTTAAAGAAGTGGAATCTTAAATTGTTCCATTTTGTCTGACTTCTTTCATTCAGCATAATTATTTTGAGATTCATCTGCATTTTGCATGTATCAATTATTTTTATTCCTGAGTAGCATTACATTTTATGGATACGCTATATTTTTTTTATCCACTCACCTTTTTTTTAATATAATTTATTGTCAAACTGGCTTCCATACAATGCCCAGTGCTCATCACAAGTGCCCTCCTCGGTGCCCATCACCCATTTCCCCCCCCCCCCCCCCCCCCCCCCCCGGTCAACCCTGTTTGTTCTCAGTATTTAAGAGTTTCTTGCAGTTTGCCTCCCTCCCTCTCTGGTTGTAACTTCTTCCCCCCGCCCCCCCATGGTCTCCTATTAAGTTTCTCAAGATCCACATATGAGTGAAAACATACGATATCTGTCTTTATCTGACTGACTTCACTCAGCGTAATACCTTCTAGTTCCGTCCACGTTGCTGCAAATGGCATGACTTAATTCTTTCTCATTGCCAAGTAGTATTCCATTGTGTATATAAGCCACATCTTCTTTATCCATTCATCAGTTGGTGGACATTTAGCCTCTTTCCATAATTAGGATATTGTTGAAAGTGCTGCTATAAATGTTGGGGTACACGTGCCCCTATGCATCAGCACTGCTGTATCCCTTGGGTAAATTCCTAGTAGTGCTATTGCTGGGTCGTAGGGTAGTTCTATTTTTAATTTTTTGAGGAACCTCCACACTGTTTTCCAGAGTGGCTGCACCGGTTTGCATTCCCACTGACAGTGCAAGAGGGTTCCCGTTTCTCTACATCCTTCCCAGCATCTGTTGTTGCGTGAATTAATTTTAGCCATCCTGACCTGTGTGAGATGTTATCTCAGTGTGGCTTTGATTTGTATTTCCCTGATGATGAGTGATGTTTTTTCATGTGTCTGTTGGTCATCTGGATGTCTCCTTTGGAAATGCATCTATTCATGTCTTCTGCCCATTTCTTCACTGGATTCTTTGTTTTTCGGGTGTTGAGTTTGATAAGATCCTTATAGATTTTGAATACTAACCCTTTATCCGTTATGTCATTTACAGATGTCTTTGCCCGTTCGGCCGGCTTCCTGTTGATTTTGTTGATTGTTTCCTTTGCAGTGCAGAAGCTTTTTATCTTGATGAGGTCCCAATCGTTCATTTTTGCTTTTAATTCCCTTGCCTTTGGAGATGTGTCGAGCAAGAAATTGCTGCAGCTGAGGTCAAAGAGGTTGTTGCCTGCTTTCTCCTCTAGGGTTTTGATGCTTTCCTGTCTCACATTTAGGTCTTTCATCCATTTTGAGTTTATTTTTGTGTATGGTGTAAGAAAGTGGTCTAGTTTCATTCTTCCACATGTTGCCATCCAGTTCTCAGCACCATTTGCTAAAGAGACTGTCTTTTTTCCATTTGATGCCCTTTCCTGCTTTGTCAAAGATTAGTTGGTCTCCACTCACCTCTTGATGAACGTTGGGGTTATTTCTGTTGTTTGGCTATGACAGGACTGCTATGAATATTCAGGTACAAGTCTGTGTGTGAACAATATATTTCTTTTTCTCTTGGGTAAAAGACTCAGGAATGGAATCATATAGTAGTTGTATGTTTAATTTTTTAAGAAACTGCAAACTTTTTCAAGTGGTTTTACAATTTTACATGTCCGCCAACAGTGTATAAGAGTTGCAGTTGCTCGGGACGCCCCGGGGGCTCAGGCAGTTAAGCGTCTGACTTCGGCTTAGGTCATGATATCATGGTTCGTGAGTTCAAGCCCTGCATCGGGCTCTGTGCTGACAGTGCGGAGCCTGCTTGGGATTCTCTCTCCCTCCCTCCCTCCCTCCCTCCCTCCCTCCCTCCCTCCTTCCCTCTGTCTCTTTCTCTCTCTCTCTCTCTCTGCTCCTACCCCACTTGCGTGCTCTTTCTCAAAAGTAAATAAGTAAACTTAAAAAAAAACCTAAAAATCATATACACATATATGTATATATACATACACACAGTATATAAAAAGAATTTCAGTTGCTCTGCAACCTTCCTAACAGTTGGTATGGTCAGTCTTTTTTTAATTTGACATTCTAATATGTGTGTAGTGGTATTTTGTTTTAACTTCTGTTTCTCAAGTGACAAGCGATACTGAGTTTTGGTTTTTTATCTGCTTATTTGCCATCCCCTTATCTTCTTTGGTAAAATACTATTCAGCCCCGTGATCTGGAAACTCTTCAGAGTAGTAAGTTGAGACTGTTGGAGCATTCATCTCTCTTGTTTCCCACCCTCAAGGATCACCTGATCATCAGGTTCTTCATCACCTGACGGCCATTGTCTGGAAGATCATTGTTTCATGTATATATATATATATATTTTTTAATTTATTTTTTTTAATGTTTATTATTTATTTTGAGAGAGAGCAGAAGGGGCAGAGAGAGAGAATCCCAGGCAGGCTCTGTGCCATTAGCACAGAGGCAGATGCGGGGCTCGATCTCATGAACCGTGAGATCATGACCTGAGCTGAAATCAAGAGTTGGGCGCTCACCTGACTGAACCACCCTGGTGCCCCTGTTTGTTCTTTGGGATGTTTCAAGGAGGAGGGTCGATCTGGTCTCTGTTACTCCATCTTGGCCTAAAGCATGCACGCTGAGTTTTAATGTATAGATTTCTCCCCTTTTTTTTTTGTTTTTTCTTTGTAATTAAGTTGTGGAAAACCATTGGATTGTCTGGTGGAAAGAGTCCCTCATTCTGGATTTGCCGATTGCATCCCCTGGCTGTTTTTATCATGTTCCTTTGTCCTCTGTATTTTCTGTAAACTGGTAGTTAGATTTAGAAGATTGATTTTTTTTTATTAAAATTACTTTTGTCAGGAATAATTTCATAGGAGCTGTTTTGATCATCCTGTATTTTTTTAATGTTTATGTTTGAGAGAGAGCATGCATGCTCATGGTGGGAGGGGCAGAGAGAGAGAGGGAGACAGGATCCCAAGCAGGCTCTGCGCTGACAGCAGAGAGCCTGATGCGGGACTCTAACCCACCAACTGTGAGATCGTGACCTGAGCTGAAATTGGGCATGTAACCGGCCGAGCCACCTACGAGCCCTGCGCATCCTAGTTAAAATGGAAACTTCCGCTGTACTCCAGGCCTCTTCATCCTGCTCTCCTCTTTCTTATTTTCGTAACACCTTCTAACATGCTATAAATGTACATATTTGTTTAATGTCTATTCTAAAATATAAACTCCACGAAGGCACGGGTTTTCGTTTTGTAACCCCCTTGCTTTGTATCCAGACCGCTATATCCCCAGAGTGTAGAACGTTGTTTAGCACATAGTCGGTACAAAATAAAATCTCTTGAATAAGTGAATGAAATACAAAGGCATAGAACTGGTAAACTGCCCATCCTTCGCTACGGTCCGCAGAAAAGTAACACTTGGTTTGGTTAGATTAATTGTGTTTAACAACATTATTAAAACTTGGGGACAGTCCTCTGGGTTTGGGGCAGTTAGAAACTCCAGAGGTGGATTTCGGAGGACGGCTGTGTCACTGGCTCTGTGTCTTCCTCTGAGAAAGCCTCTGTTTGGTAGCTGCCAGAGACGGATTGGCTCTTTACAATCTTAGCCCAAACCTAGCAGCCTTTTTCAAGCAGAAACGCAGAGCAGTGAACGCTTCGGGTGAGGCTGCCCTCTGCCAGACCACACGTGTCGCCAGATGCCAGGAGGAAGCCCAGGAACGTAGCCATTCCCGTCAGGATCCCCACACCCCTCCTTTCCCTCAGCACACCTAGCTCCTCCATCACCCTCTGCCTTGGGACCATCAGGATTAATCTCATCATGTGCTCCCCTCCTGCCCCCACCACTTTTTTTCTTTTTGTGTGTGTGATCAGTCACCCACAAGGCCAGAATTATTGGGTCATCCTCCCATTATGTGGATTCTAATCTCCAAGACTCTACCCGCATTGTTTCTTCTGATCCTATCTCCCACCTCTGACCTTCTCTTGACGTCTTTACACCGAGCCTTCTGAAATCAAGGTGCCTCAGCAAGAATCCCCGAAAATCCCTAATTTCTTCGGTGAATTTCCCCTACGTTCTCGTTCCAATAGAAAATTGGTTTTCTCCTGCTGGAACTGTTTTTTCCCTGCAGTGCTCTCAAGTAGTGCTGGCTTCCTCCTACATTTCTCACATCACCGGGCCTGGAAGTGGGATGTCCTCCTTGTCCTCTATTGCCAGTTCTGTACCGTTCTCCTCTCTTCCCGAAAACACACTGCTGTGAATGTATGTCATCGGATTATACCACTTATGACTGCTTTTTGCTGTATGTAACCTGCCTTTGCACGGACTGCTGGAGGAGCGAACCTTTATCACTCTGGAGCGGCCCTCTTTATCTCTAGTAATGCTCCTTGCCCAACAACTTGGCTCTGCCGGCTCCTTTTCGCCCGTGTTTGTGGGCTGTTTTCATTTGTGCGTTCACCCTTTATTCTGATGATTTAGGTATGTCTAAACAGGTTTTTATCCAAGGCATAAAAAGCAAATCTTTGCTTTTATCTAAGGCATTTAGTTCCATGTACAGTTTCACTTAAGTATTTACTGACATATTTGAATTTAGATCTGTTGACTCAGACCTTTCTATTTATTTGACCGACTTGTTCTGTGTTTCTTTTTTGTTCCTTCAACCTTCTTTTGCATTGACTTAATGTTTATTATTCTGCCCTCTCTCCTTAGCTTGCTAGTTATGTACTTTTATTAAAAATGCCATTAGTAGTTGTCCTAGAGGTTACGGTTTGTTTGTTTTTAGTTTTCCAAGATTTATTTATTTATTTATTTATTTATTTATTTATTTATAGTGTTTATTTTGAGAGAGAGAGAGTGCAAGCAGGGGAGGGGCAGAGAGAGGGAGACACATAATCCAAAGCAACTCCAGGCTCTGAGCTGTCAGCACAGAGCCCGACGCGGGGCTCGAACTCACGAACCGTGAGATCATGACCGGAGCTGAAGTCGGATGCTTAACCGACTGAGCCACCCAGGTGCCCCTAGTTTTCCAAGTTTTTAAGTTGTGGTAAAATAGACATAATATAAAATTTGTCATATTTAACTATTAACATTTTTTTTTGAAGTGTATTTATTTATTTAGAGAGGGAGAGTGGGTATGTGCATGAGTGGGGGGGAAGGGCAGAGAGAGAGGGAGAGAGAATCCCAAGCAGGTTCCGTGCTGTGATCTCAGAGCTCAACATGGGGTTTGATCCCACCAACTGTGAGATCGTGACCTGAGCTGAAATCAAGAGTCAGACACTTAACCAACTGAGCCACCTAGGTGCCCCTAACCATTTTTAAGTGTACAGTTCAGAAGTATGAAATATAGTCATAATGGGCTATTTATTCATCATCATCTTCCTTTTCCAGAACTCTTGTCATCTTATAAAACTAAAACTCTATTCCCATTAAAAGTAGAAGGCATTCTACTTTGTCTGTATGATTTTGAGTACTCTTAAGTATCTTATGTAAGTGAATCATACAGAGTTTGGTTTTTGTGACTGGTTTATTTCATTTGGCACAGCGCCATCAAGATTGATGCATGTTGTAGCTTATGTCAGAATTTCTTTCCTTTTTAAGGCTGTTCAAAGGACAGTTTTGCAGGATATAGGATTCTTGCTTGAAAGCTTTTTCTTTTAGCACTTTGAGCTTTGCGCAGTGGCAGTATCATAGCCAATGAGGCTTATCCAAGGCGCGATTATTACTAATTGAAAACTTTTAGCACTTTGATTATATTGGTCCACTGCTTTCTGGCCTCTGAAGTAGTAGTAGTAGTTGATGTTGTTCTTGTTCTTTTAATGTTTATTTATTTTTGAGAGAGAGAGAGAGAGAGAGAGAGAGAGAGAGAGAGAGAGAGAGAGAGATGGAGGGAGGGGCAGAGAGAGAGAGGGAGATACAGAATCTGAAGCAGGCTGCAGGCCCCGAGCTGTCAGCACAGAGCCCCATGTGGGGCTTGAACTCATGAACCATAAGATCATGATCTGAGCCAAAGTTGGACGCTTAATCAACTGAGCCCCCCCTGCTCCCGGCCTCTGAAGTTTCTGATGAGAAATCTGCTCATTAACTTACTGAGGATCTTTTATATGTGATACATTATTTCTCTTGCTGCCTTCAAGATTCTGTCTTTGTCCTTGACTTTGGAAAGTTTGATTATAATGTGCCTTGGTGTAGGTCTCTGATTTATTTCTATGGAGTTTGTTGAGTTTCTTACATGTTTATATTCATGTCTTTCATCAAATTTGGGACGTTTTTAGCCAGTTAGTTTTTCAGATCTTCTCTTTGCCCCTTTCATCTGGGATGCCCACAACTTGTATTTGGTCTGTTTGATGGTGTCCCACAGGTCCCTTATGCTCTCTGTCCACTTTTCTTTCTGTTCAGTCTTTTCTTTCTGTTTCTCAGACTTGATAATTTCTATTTTCCTATTTTCAGGTTCACTGATTCTTTCTTTTGCCTACTCATGTCTGCCTTTGAGTCCCTCTAGTAAATTATTAATTATACTTTCAACTCCCGAATTTTTTTGGTTTCTTTTTAGGTTTTCTATCTCTTAATTGATTTTTCCATTTTATTTATACATTGTTTTTTTGACTTTCTCCACATCTTTTTTTAGTTCTTTGACCATTTTTAAATCTTTGTCTAGTAGGTTTGCCATCAGGTCTTTTAAAGGATAGTTTCTGTTGAAACTTTTTCCCCCTTTGAATTGGCCATACCTTTCTGTTTCTTGTATGCCTTGTGATGTTGTTGTTGTTGGAAAGTGAACATGTGAGTCTAATAATGTGGTTAACATCCCCTTCCCCAGGTTTGCCGTTTTTGTTATGTATTCACTCATTCATCTATTCTTCAGTAGACTTCCCCCCCCATGTCTCTATGTCAAGGATCATCCTGAGGTTAAACTTAAGGTTTCTCTGATCTGTTTTTTTTTTTTTTTTAAGTTTATTTACTTATTTTGAGAGAGAGAGAGAGCGAGCTTGTGGAGAAAGAGAATCCTGAACAGGCTCCACACTATCAGTGTGAGGAGCATGATGTGGGGCTTGAACTCATGAACCTGTGAGATTGTGACCTGAGCCAATATCAAGAGTTGGATAGTCAACTAGTTAAGCCACACAGGCGCACCAGGGTTTCTCAGATCTTTTCTGAGACTATGCCTTTCTCTGGGCATGTGTGGTCACTTTCTCATTTTCCCTGTATAGTGCATGCATTTGCTTTTTTTTTTTTTTTAAGTAATCTCTGTACACAGTGTAGGGCTTGAACTCACAACCCCAAGATCATGAGTCACATGCTCCACCAACTGAGCCAGCCAGGTGCCCCTATGCATTTGCTTTTGTATGGCCTAGTCATCAATATCTGCCTCCCAGAAGGTGAAAATGAGAAGAGTGAAGAGTGTGTGTGTGTGTGTGTGCGCGCGCGCGTATAAAAGGGACAAGCTTCTTAAAGTCCCCCGCGAGTGACTCCGCTAGAGGATGAGGGGCTTGTTGTGGTGTGGGGGTGGTGCAACAACAGTGACGATCTGCTGCTTGTCTGCACCTCTGTTTTCAGAAGCAGCATTTGGTGGTCAGAGCACAGATTGTCAGCATTTGGAAAACACGGTCCTTTCTGCACACCCTGGCTCCCACATGCTGTGTACAGGCTGTGCCAGGAACTGAATATGTGCACTGCTTCCTGCCCCATGGCCAGGGGCAGGGATGAGTAGCTGCTACTGTCCGGAGAGCTGAGATTGACCAGAACTGACTGCGGTTTACTGCATGAGTTTTTCTCTTGGACATTGCAAGCTTTCAGTAGACGCCAGAGATCCAGCACAGTTACATCAGACAGCCTCTGCCACTGTAGTTGCCTGGGGCGGAGGCGGGGGAGGCGGCAGACAGATTTGTGGGGCTTCCTCCTCTACCGTCTTCCCAGAATCCTCTCCCCTAGAGATTATAATTTATATTTTTGATTTATCATCCTGTTGTAAACTGGGTGCTTTTACCTTCTTGAAGGGCAACGCAACAGCCATAGGATGCCTAACTCCGCTTACCCCTGTGCTCCCTTTGTGCCTTTGTTGTTTCATATTTTAAGTCTTACATACGTTGATTCCTGTAAGGAACTATTATCTTACACAGTCATTTTATTTGGATTTATTCATATATTGACCATTGACCATTTTGTTGTTCTTCATTCCTTTGTGTACCTGGTGAGTTTCTATCTGGTTTGTTTTGTTTTGTTTTGTTTTTTGCACCTTTGGATATTTCTGTCAGTGTAGGTCTGCTAGTGATGGGTCTGTCTGAAACTGTTTTTATTTCAAGTTATTCTTGTAGGTTATTTGTATTGGGTATAGAATTCTAGGTTGTGCTCTCTTCCTTTTATAAAAGTGCTTTAGGAGACTCTTTGTGTTTGGGTTTCCCGTCCTTTTCAGTAGTAGGTTAACTGTCAGTATCACTGTAACCCTCCTGTTTCCCAGGCTGTATTAATTGTTTGCTCTTTCTTTTAGCTATTTTATTGTGATATTCCTAGGTATGAAGTTTATCTTTGTTTCTTAAAGTTTAGTCTACTTAGGATTCTTAGAGCTTCTTGAACCTGTGGCTTACTGTCTTGTTACTTTTAGACAGTTCTCAGTCATTCTTGTGTATTGCTTCTGTTCCAGGCTCTTTTTCCTTTCTTTCTGGAATTTCAGTTTCATATGTGTTCTGCATCTCTGTCTCCTAGCCTCTAAGTCTGTGTTTTCCAAATTTTTACTTCCTGGGCTTCGTTTGAGATCTTTTATTTTAATTTGTCTTTCTCCTTTTATCTATCTTCTTTTAAATCCGTCCATTGAGTTCTTAGTTTCAGTTGTATATCCTTTTTTTAGTTTTAGAGCCTCCATTTGGTTCTTTTTTTATAGTTTCTAGTTCTCTGCTAAAATTGTAAATCTTGTCTTTAAAGTCCTGGAATATCGGAAGTGGATAGTTGACTTGTCAACAACATGGGTGTGAACTGTGCGGCCCACTTCTATGCGGATTTTTTACAGTACACTAAATATATTTTCCTTTCCTTATGACTTTCTTAATAACATCTTTTCTCAAGTTTCAGTTGTGAGAATACAGTATATAATACATGTAACCTGGAAAATATGTGTTAATTATGTTATCAATAAGGCTCTAGTCAACAGTAGGCTATTAGGTTTTGGCGAGTCAAAAGTTATACGTAGATTTTTAAAAATGTTTATTTTGAGAGAGCGCAAGAGTGTGTGAGTGGGGGAGGGGCAGAGAGAGAGGGAGAGAGAATCTCAAGCAGGCTCTGTGGTGTCAGCCCAAAGCCCAGCACAGGGTTCAGTCCCACCAACTGCGAGATCATGACCTGAGCCGAAATCAAGAGTTGGCTGCTCAACCGAGCCACCCAGGCGCCCCATCTATATGCGGATTTTTGACTCCTCAGGGTCTGTATGCTCCCCACTGCTGCACTGTTCAAGAGTCAACTGTAGTTATTTTTAAATCTGGTAACTAATATCTGGAATGCTTGTGGTCTGTTTTTGTCTTTTATTTCTTCTGTCTTGTGTTAATGTTGTATTATTTACTCACATGCCTGATCTCTTTTGACTGTGTATTTTATATCAAACTTGCAACTTGGAAAATTGATTATAAAAAAATCTGAGGCCTAAGGAAAGTATCTTCTAGGGAGGTTTTATTTATACTCACACTGTGCAATCAGCTTACTCCCAGTAGAAATTGTTCAGGGCCGACCTGCAGTCCCTTTGAGGGTCTGTCTACTTCAGTTTTATTCTTTTTTGTTTTTGTTTGTTTGTTTTTTTAAGTTTATTTATTTTTGAGAGAGACGGAGACAGAGAGCACGAGTTGGGGAGGGGCAAAGAGCGAGGGAGACACAGAATCTGAAACCGGCTCCAGGCTCCAAGCTGTCAGCACAGAGCCCGACGCGGGGCTCGAACCCACCAACTGTGAGGCCATGACCTGAGCCGAAGTCAGATGCCCAACCGACTGAGCCACCCAGGCACCGCTGCTTCAGCTTTATTCTTCCAGAGTACAGCCTCTCGGAGTCCCAGTTCAATGGAATGGCCGTTCGCAGGCTGCTGCTCCCTCTCCCTCTCCCCGGTGGCAATCCGTGAAGTCAGAGCCATTACCCTAACACCAAGAGCCTGTCAGATGCATTATTCAGCGTCTCAGCCTCTCGGTGCCATCCTCCAACGTTGGCAAATGCCTCTGGGGGGAAAAGTGACCCCCGTAGCTGTAGTTCCCTTCCTAAGTCTCAGTCTCTGCTGTGTTCCAGCTCTATCTTGTCAGTTCACCGATTCCTTCAAGCAGACGTTTTTGACGTTTTGTTGAGCTTCTCTGATCGTCCTTGGTGGGTCTGAGTTACCTAGTTTATTACTAGAACGGAAGTGGCTTCTTCTTTTGTCACTCGCTAAGCGCGGTGTCTGTAGTCTTTTGTAATTTTTTTTGCCCTTGAGGGTAATCCATCCTAGAGCAATGGTGAATGGCTGAACAACTATTCAACAATAGTGACAGGGCTTCTTAGTTCCTCGACCTCTCTCCCATGTATCCTGTTCTCTACCCTACCTTGGCCACCCATTCCCTTGGATCACCATCATGTGAAAAAACTCTTGTCACTTCAATTTCAAACTTAGTACTCTGAGTACCGCTTCCAGACTTTATAGCTCCCACCTTCAACCATCCCATTTCCTGCAGTCTTCAACCCCATCGTAAATTTCAGTTCATTGTCCCTGCCGCATTTCCCCTGGTCACTCTCTTTGTTGACCATAAATTCCATAGTCATTACAGCATGTCCTCTACTCATACTCTCTTGTTTTCCTCGTGTTTCATCAATAACCGTGTCTAAGCCACAATCTGTGTCTTAGCCTGGATTCCCTGGAAAAGATGGCAAGAGTGTATGTGCTGATGCTTTCTTTGAAGTTAGAGCGAGGAGGGAAAAAAGAGGATGAGGCAGAGAAGAAGGGAGAACAAATACAAAGTGGTATGTTTCTAAGCCATCACAGCTTCGTGAGAACCTTAGCTGGTTGCTTGGTCATCCTGGGAGTCTCTAGGGAATCATGGCACCTCTCAGAACACTCCCAGGGGATGGGGGCGGGCAGCAGGCAGGTATGTGGAGGTGGAAGCTGAGAAGTTTGACGGCCCTTTCTCGTCTCCTGTCTCTTAATGGTCAGAGTTGCCCCATTAGGGTCTTAAAAATTTTCTTTTTCACGTTTATTTTTGAGGGAGAGAAAGTACGAGCAGGGGAGGGGCAGGGAGTGGGGGACAGAGGATCCGAAATGGGCTCTGTGATGACAGCAGCGAGCCTGATGTGGGCTCAGACCCACAAACTGCGAGATCATGACCTGAGCCAAAATGGGATGCTCAGCCGACTGAGCCACCCAGGCGCCCCTGCCCCATAGGGACTTCGTTATTCTCTGCTTTCAGGTTTGTTACTTGGCCTCTACAGGCAGCCCCTGGGGAAGCTGCTGAATTAGGTGTTGGAGCTGCTGTGGCTTCTGTCACAGTGCACACGGGGAGGGCTACCAGGGCTTAGCCTTTATAAGCCCTGGGGGAGGTAGAGACAGTTGGTGATGTTAGGAAAGAAGACGTGGGTAGTGGGCTGAGGCTTAGGATCATCTGAAGCTTGCAGATTTCTGCCAGGCCTGGTGGGGCTGTTCCGGCTGGGAAGTGGGACAGCAGGCGAGTCCGAGTGTGTGGGGGGGAGGGTGCCTGAAGTGCGTCTCGTAAGGCCTGTTTAATGCAGCTTCTGATTCTTCTTTTTCTTGAATCCGTGTGAATTCCGCTGAATGTGGTTAGAGAGACCATACTGACTAATCTCATTTTGAAATCATGACCACCAAAATCTCGTAGGCCCATTACAGGTTTATTGTTTTCCTATCTAGTTACTCTTCTGTAGAGTATTCAAATGTCTCATTTAAAATGTTCCATTTTTCCTTCCCCCTTTTCCCTTTATTTAACTGGGAAAACATTGAAGCAGTTGCACGTGAACTTCTGCAGGCTGTCATTCTCAACAGCATATAAGCAGCCTGTTAGATCTCACTTGTGTAAAAAGGTTTTTCTTGATAATTGTCTATACTCTGTTTTCCATTCTTTTCTTCTGTTCTCTTCTCGAACACGTTTCTTTCAGGTTTTTGTCCCCACTGCTCTTCCAGAATTTCTCATAATGTCACTGGTGACCTCCATGTTGCAAGAGCTAATTGTCAGTCTTCCCCGTTTACCCCAAGAGTCCCAGGTACCTCACTCCTGTTTGAAACCTGATTAGTTTAGGGCTCTCCAGAGAAACAGAACTAGTAGGATATATATATTAAAAGACATTTGTTATAAGGAGTTGGCTCACATGACTGTGGAGGCCGAGAAGTTCTTAGACCTGCCAGTCAGCAAGCTAGGAGAGATGGTCTAAGTTGTAGTCTGAGTACAAAGGCCTGAGAGAGAACCAGGAGATCCCATCCCGTGTCCCAGCTCAAGCCGTCAGGCTGGAGAGGTTCCCTCTTAGCCTTTTCATTAAATTCAGGCCTACTGTTTGGATGGGCACCGCCCACATTAGGGAGGGCAGTCTGCTTTACTCAGTTTACCGATTCAGATGTTAATCTCACCCAGAAATACTCTCACAGACACATCCAGAATAATGTTTGACCGACATCTGGGACCCTGTGGCCTGGTTGAGTTGACACGTAAAGTTAACCATCAAAAAACCCTCTCTCCCCCAAGACATCTAGAACAAGATGCCAGTTTAATCTGTAGGAGTTCCAGTCCCCATCGCCCCTGACCTCAGCTCCCGACTACTCCTTTCTGTTCTCCACTCTAGTCACGCTGCCTCCCTTCTCTTTCTTGACTGTTGCCCGGTGTGTTCCTGCCCGTAGGGTCTCTGCACTCACTTTTCTTCTGCCTCCAGTGCTTTTTCCTTGCTTCTCTACCCCTCCGCTTACCCTTCATCCATACGGCTTATGTTCTTCTTTCTTTCCCTCCGCACTGAACTGTCACACTCTCACTGAGGCTTTTCCTGGCCAGTCCATCTGAACATTTCGGCTGTTTCCCTGGTGCTTCCTGTCCTCCTTCCTTGCTTCATGGTTTTCTCATTCCCTCTTGCATTGTCTAACATACTACCCTATTTATCTTCTTTCTTGTCTGACTCCTCCACCCAGAAGGTCAGCTCTGTAAGGTGGGGGCCCAGCTTCTAGAAGAGCGCCTGGTACAGGTGTGTCTCTCGGTAACAACTTCCTTTTTTTTAAAAAAACACGGACAGAACCTCTTTCCAGTAAGTTTACAAAATAGAGGTTTTTAGCCTGAGCTCCCAGCAGCGAGCACCTTTATTGGCTCACAGACGCCTTTGCATAGGTCTTTTATAGATACGCCTTTTATAGCCTAACTGTGGATGAGCTGACGTAATTCTGAAGGCACCGTGCCAGGCTTCTCGACTCTCTTCCTTCTAGTTGTGTGTGTGTGTGAGTGTGAACCAGCTCCGTGCCGGAGAGCTTTACAAATAACCTCTTACTTAATTCTCAGAACAGCCCTACTGCACAGTGGTATCATCCCCATTGTGCAGACACTGAGGCAGATTTAGAAAGCTTGAACAACTTGCCTGAGGTCTCAGCTCGGATGTGGGAGAATCCAACTTGATCTAGTCCTGTGTTCTTGAGTGTTACTGCATTAGATGCCTCTTCCTCCTTAGATATTTTGTGTCACACAGGAACTTAGGAATGTTGGGCAGACTATTTAACCCCTTTCGCCATGATAGTGTTAAATATTCAAAGTGTCTGCTTAGCGAATCTCAGCACAAAGCACCCATTCAAAGTTAGGAATCCTTGGGGCACCTGGCTGGTTCAGTTGGTTAAGCTCCTGACTTCGGCTCAGGTCACGATCTCGTGGTTCATGGGTTTGAGCCCCGTGTCGGACTCTGTGCTGACAGCTGGGAACCTGGAACCTGCTTTGGATTCTGTGTCTCCCTCTTTCTCAGCCCCTCCCCCACTCATGCTCTGTCCGTCTCTCCCAAAAATAAATAAACGTTGGGGCACCTGGGTGGCTCAGTCGGTTGAGCGTCTGACTTCAGCTCAGGTCATGATCTCGTGGTCTGTGAGTTCGAGCCCCGCATCGGGCTCTGTGCTGACAACTCAGAGCCTGGAGCCTGCTTCTGATTCTGTGTCTCCCTCTCTTTCTGCCCCTGCCCTGCTCATGCTCTGTCTCTCTCTCTCTGTCAAGAATAAATAAACATTAAAAAAAAAATTAAAAAAAAAACAAAAATAAATAAACATTAAACAAATTTAAAAAAATTTTTCAAAGTTAGGAATCCTTTCTAAGATCAGTGCAAAAAAATAACTAAAGCACCTCAAGCCTTTCTCGACGTTATCCTTCCCAGATCTTCTGAGGCTTAGTCCTCATTCTAGGTTTCTGGATCTGAGGTACAATACTGCCGC
This sequence comes from Prionailurus viverrinus, assembly GCF_022837055.1. Lineage (NCBI taxonomy): Eukaryota > Metazoa > Chordata > Mammalia > Carnivora > Felidae > Prionailurus > Prionailurus viverrinus. The sequence continues at coordinate 140,196,644 of NC_062566.1, forward strand.
TTATAAGATCAGAAGGGTAGTGGTGACTGCCATCGTGAAGGATCTTGCCCTTTCTGGCTCAAGTGATTATTAATCAGTCCCTTCCACCTCTGGAGTATTCTTCCATGAGAAATTACAGGAATCCCCTCTCCTTCACAGGAAAGTGTTAAGAAACCACTCCTGTTTCGTGGTTCGAAATGACTATTATTTCGTGATTCTTGCTTCGTTGAATAGTTGTTCTGCTGGGCTTACGTGGACGGTATCATTTGATTGCTCGGTGGGCTTGGTGTCGTCTGCTGGCCTCACTGAGATGCTGGGCCACCTGGGCCTCTTTGGTCTCCGTATGGTCTCAGGGCCTGACAGTTTTCCAGTGGGAGAGGTCTCGAGTCGGATAGTCAGACTTCTCACGTAGTGGCTCAGGGCTCCCAAAGCAAGCATTTCAAGAAGGAGGAAGCAGCAACTGCTAGTCCTCTGGAAGTGTAGGCCCGGAACTGGCACATTATCATTTCTGCCACACTTCCTCGCTTAACATGAGTCACGGACCAGCTCAGATTCGTTGTGAGAGTTGACTGTGCAGGGTGTGGGGGTAGGTTTACTGGGAGTAGACTGGCCCAGACTACTCTTGAGAGTGAACAAGAGCCTATTAAAAATTGTGCCAGGTTGACAGGTGTAAACTGGGATTGTCCAGGACTAATCTGGACATATGGTCATCATAGCCCTGCTTGTGCCCTGGAGGAGGCAAGAGATAGGTATTACCCTGAATCTTTGCATGTGATTCTCCTAGCGTAAAAATAGGACCATGTTCAGTATGCTTCTCATGTTTGGCTTTATTTTATTTATTTGTTTGTTTATTTATTTTAATGTTTATTTTTGAGAGAGAGAGAGAAAGGGACAGAGAGAGGGGGACAGAGGATCTGAAGCAGGTGCTGTGCTGACAGCAGCAAGTCCGACGTTCCGACGTGGGGCTCGAACCCACGAACTGTGAGATCATGACCTGAGCCAAAGTCGGACGCTCAGCGAACCGAGCCACCCAGGCACCCCTATTTTTACTTTTTAAAAATGTTTATGTATGTATTTTGAGAGAGGGGGAGTGCATGTACATGAGCCAGGGAGGGACAGAGATAGAGGAGAGAGAATCTCAAGTGGGCTCCCTCCTGTCAGTGCAGAGCCTGACGTGGGGGCTCAATCTCATGACTGTGAGATCGTGACCTGAGCCGTAATCATGCTTAACTGACTGAACCACCCAGGTGCCCCTGCTGTTGATGTGTTAAGTTGAACATGACTTCTTTAAAAAAAATTTTTTTTTAACGTTTGTTTATTTTTGAGAGAGACGGCGTGCACAATCGGGAGGGACAGAGAGAGAAAATGAGTCACAGAAATTGAAGTAGGCTTCAGGCTCTGAGCTGTCTGCACAGAGCGGGACTCAGGGCTTGAACTCAGGAACCGCAAGATCATGACCGCAAGCCGAAGTCGGATGCTTAACTGACAGCACCCAGGCGCCCCAAGTTGAACATGACTTCTGAACACAACCCACCAACTTTGTTTTGGGTGCTCAGTGACTATAGAATGAATTACTTGGTCTAACAATAGAGGGGGGGAAACTGGCTTTGAACTTAGAAGATTTTGTTTGTTGGTCTCTAGTGGGTGGCTTTCCGGAGATATTTTTCAAGATTAATTTTGGCCATGTGTCATTTTCACCCTATAGAACTTGGAATCCTCTCCTAAGATATAGCTCCATTCTGCAGTTAATCAGATGATCTCAGAGGTCTCTTCCAGCTCTAAAATTCTGCTCTAATCTTACAGAAAGTTGTTACCCAAATGATTATTGGAGAGCCATGATAAAAGGCCTTCAGAGTTTGGATGTGATCCGGGGCCACGTGGGGATCCAGAAAACTTTATGCACTAAAGTTGCTTTACTCTATACCGTGAAGAAAAGTTAGTTTGCAGTCCAAAATGGAATTTGTTCTCAGAAGAACGTTGTCTTTTTTTTTTTTTTTTTCTTTTAAGTAGGCTCCATGCCTCGCACGGGGCTTGAACTCACAACCCTGAGATCAAGACCTGAGCCAAGATCAAGAGTCAATCAGATGCTTAACCGACTGAGCCACCTAAATGCCCCTAGAATGTTAAGTCTTAAAGGCTGACTGTAAAAAATTATTCTAAAGTTCAAAATCCCACTTTTCTGTACAATAGATGATAGATTTGTGAGGCATGCATTCAAGATCTCATTTTGATGCGAGATGCCTCCAGAATGTGTCATGTCTACGTGTCTGTGTACACACATGTGATCGTGCTTCAGGAATGTAGTATGAGGGTCCATTTTGTCCTTCCTGAAGTTCGTGGTGGGGGGGGGTGGCGGTGGTGGAAAGGAGGTCATTCCTAGGGAGTGTTTACCTGATGCAGTTTGTGTTTTGCCCTGGTTGGTCCAGGGAGGGGGAAGGGGTAAGTGAAAATTCTTGACCTGAATGCAGTGTAACAGTCTCATTACTAATCCTGACTACAGTATATAAGACACAAAGCAGACCTCTCCAAACCAAGTTGCTGCAGATTTGAGTAGTTGTGAGATCTCTTCCTGGCTAAAGAAGTCAGTAATGTGACTATCGTCAGATGAAGCTTGGTGCTTTCTGTCATCTAGGAGCAGGGGGTTCCCACTGATTCTGGGTGATATATACCAAGTAAATATTCTCTGTATTTATGATGTCTTTCCCCCCCAGCATATTTTATATCACATTTTTCAGTGATGCACCAGCCGTCACACTGGTGACATTTGTAATAGGGAGACCTAACCTCGGATGTCGCTGTGTGTCTGCTTGCAGGGTAGGGGAGGAAGGTAGGTTGGTAAATCAGGAGGACGAGTCAACTTTGCTTTGCAGTTGTTTGACAGGTTCATACACATTGAGGTTTAGGGAAAATGTCTACTTTTAAGATGGCTTTGGCACAGATGATATTTACAAAAAAACTACTAAATAGGGAAAGGATTATCATTTATAGAGCACCTTTTATGTGTACTCCTTTTTAGCTGTCTTGTGAAGACCATACCTTTTCTACATGAGGGAACGAAGGAAGAGTGACTTTGCCCAGGGCTCTGTGTGATGAAGCTCGTAGCTGTCAGAGCTTGCGTTTGGTCTCAGGTTTGTGTGCCGCCAGCGTTCTTGTGGTCCATCCCCTCACCCCAGGTTGGTGATTTATACCAAGGTTCTTCCCAGGTCCTTCCTGACTACCCTGTCTGTATTTTAACCTCCACGAAATACATAGATCCAGCCTCCCTGGAAAAACTGTTACATCTGGCTAGATTGTCTCATATGCCTATTTCTTACATTGTTGTAAACACTGAACACACTGGATGGATTTTTTTACCCTGGGACCTGTGAACCCTTGGAAGTTGTGTGCAAAATGTTGTATGTGCATGTGTGTGTGTGTGTGTGTGTGTGTGTGTGTGTGTGTGTGTGTGTGAAAATATCAGGATCCATCGCTTTCATAAAATTCTCATTGCTTTCTGACTCAAATAGCCAGCCTCAGGAGCCCCCACTTTATGCCATTAATATTTTCCAGTACTATTGTTGAATGAATTAATATACATAAAGTGCTTAGAGTAGGACCTTACAAGAAGTAAATTCACTATTAGTATTGTTATCAAGTTTTCTGTGTGCATGGTCTTCAAAACGTTTTAATAATTGGATAATAACCTATGGAATAGAATATTACCAGACAGACCAGCTTCTTATTGTTGTCACTCTTTGGGTTCAAAATTTTCTTTTTTCTTTTCTTGTCTTGTCTTTTCTTTTCTCTTTCCTTGTTTTAGGTTTTGGACGGCAATTTATTTATTTATTTTTTGAATTTTTTTTTTTTCAACGTTTATTTATTTTTTTGGGGGACAGAGAGAGATAGAGCATGGACGGGAGAGGGGCAGAGAGAGAGGGAGACACAGAATCGGAAACAGGCTCCAGGCTCTGAGCCATCAGCCCAGAGCCTGACACGGGGCTCGAACTCACGGACCGCGAGATCGTGACCTGGCTGAAGTCGGACGCTTAACCGACTGCGCCACCCAGGCGCCCCCATTTATTTATTATTTTTAAAAAATATTTGTGAGAGAGAGAGAGAGACAGAGTGCGAGCAAAGGAGGGACAGAGAGAGAGGGAGATGCAGAATCTGAAGCAGGCTCCAGGCTCTGAGCTGTCAGCACAGAGCCTGATGCAGGGCTTGAACCCATGAACTGTGAGATCGTGACCTGAGCCAAAGTCAGCTGCTTAACTGATTGAGTCACCCAGGCATCCCAGGAAGGCAGTTCACTGATTTCTTTTTTTTTTTTTTTTTTTTTTTTAGTTTATTTATTTTGGGATGCCTGGGTGGCTCAGTCAGTTGAGCATCTGACTTCATCTCAGGTCACGATCTCACGATTCATGAGTTTGAGCCCCACATCAGGCTCTGTGCTGTCGGTGCAGAACCTGCTTCGGATCCTCTGTCCACCTCCCTCCCGCTCCCCTGCTCATATTCTGTCTTTCTCAAAAAAAATTAAAAAAAAAAAATTAAAAAAAAGTTAGCATGTGCCCGTGTAGGGGGAGAGGCAGAGGGAGAGGGAAAGAGGATCTCAAGCCGGCTCTGTGCCGTCAGTTGCAGAGTGTGCAGTGGGGCTCAATCTCACAAACTGGGGGATTGGGACCCGCGTCAAAATCAAGAGTTGGACGCTTAACTGACTGAGCCACCCAGTCACCCCCAAAATTTACTTTTCTTAGGGATGTGATCAAAATAGGTGAAGGGAGGAGTGGGAGATACAGGCTTCCAGTTAGGGAGTGGATAAGTAATGAGGAAGAAAGGTATGGCATGGGGAATATCGTGGTATTCTAAGAGTGCCGTGTGGGGACAAATGGTAGCTGTGTTTGTAGTGAGCACAGCATAACATACAGAGTGTAGCTGTGGAGTCACCATGTCGTACATCTGAAACGAATGACACTGCGTGTCAACTATACTTTGAATAAAAAGTCCTCTTTACCAGATCATTACAAAAAAGTTTTTGTTTTCCTTTTACAAGCTATTTGAGATGAATCTTCACATATTTATAGCAGTTCCCTATATCTTGGATTATTTCTGAAGATTCCCCAGAGTGAAAATGTATGAACATTTTGAAGATTTTAGATATTGCCAGATTGCTTTCCAGAAGACATATACTAATGTGTACTGGCAATACATTGCACTCTGCATTGCTATATGCTCTAGCTTGCAGTAAACAAATAGATAAGTTTAATAAGCAGAAGATTGCCTTGTTTCATAAGTATTTTTCCAGTTTCTAGACAGGTGAAACGTTTTCTGTGTACTGTTTTGTGAATTGTATTTATGTCTTTTTCCCATTGAATAGGGTTTTTATAGTTTTCTTATTAGTTTGAGATACACTTAGTCACCTGTTACAACTATGTATTCTGAGAATGCTTGCCTTTTTTTTTAAAGTAATTTCTTTTTTTATCATTTTTTTTAATGTTTATTTTTTTGAGAGAGCATGCAAGCTGAGAAAGGGACAGAGAGAGAGGGAGACACAGAATCCGAAGCAGGCTCCAGGCTCTGAGCTGTCAGCACAGAGCCTGATGTGGGGTTCGAACCCATGGACTGTAAGATCATGACCTGAGCCAAAGTCAGATGCTTAACCGACTGAGCCGCCCAGGTGCCCCTATATTAGTTATAACAGAAAATAACTGTCTTCTCCACAATTTGGATTATGTACTTCTTTTACTGCAAATGTCAGTACTTAAAAAAATGTTGGTTTAGAAAACCATTGAAAATGTTTAACTTTCCCCAGATCACAAGTTTAAAATGTAGAATTGGTTTCTACCTTGTGTTCAAGCCAGTGTGATAAATCTGCTACATCAGAAAGAGCTATGTACCAGTCCTGGAAATAGTACACAAATAGCCCAAAGTCATTATCAACTGATGCAGACACCGTTGCTGAAGCCTTATTTACAGTTGTGTTCGGGAACACTGGGTAAGGGCAGGCTTAAGGAGGGAGATTCTTTTTTTTTTTTTTTTTTTTTTTTTTAACGTTTTCATTTTTATGTTTGAGAGAGAGAGTGCAAGAGGGGGAGGGGGCAGAGAGAAGGGGCAGAGGATCCAAAGCAGGCTTTGAGCTGACACCAGCAAGCCCCATGTGGGGCGCCAACTCATAAACCATGAGATCACTCCCTGAGCCGAAGTCGGACACTCAACCGACTGAGCCACCTGGGTGCCCCAAAGAGGGAGATTGTAGTGGAAGGCTGTTTGGAACCTGTAGGGAATGGAGAGGTGTTTGTTTGTTTGTTTGTTTGTTTGTTTGTCTTAAAATCTCTACTGAACTCATGACCCCAAGATCGAGAGTCGCATGTGCCCCCGACTGAGCCAGCCATGCGTCCCTGGAGAGGTGGGTTTTAATGGGAAAGGTACTCAGCGTTATTCCTACCTTCATAGTATTGTTTTTTGTCCGTGTTTTAAATACAGTTCTCCTGGGATTCTTTCCTTGATTTGTACAGCTGCCACCGTAGTGTTCATGACTGTATCCATGGGAACACAAGTAGGATGACATGAGTTTTTAACTTGTTGCTAAGCAGATCTAGCCTGGAACGTATTAAAATTTTCTCATTAAAAGGTGTTTGCATGTTTTACCTTCTGTGGGGGAAGGTAACCAAACAGGGCAGTTTGGAATTACAACTGTGAAACTGTATAAACCCTTTTAGTAGAAAGGACCGGTTGTGTTTTTAATTAATTCAATATTTGAAATGGAAGAGAGTTCGTTGAAATAACTCACTGTGTTCTGTAAGTGTGGCCTCTTACACTTAAAAGGTCAGTCTTCAGGTGTGTGTGGACTGCATGTGAACACCTGATTCCCCCTAAGAGTGTACATAAAATCCCAGAATGACAACATATTGTAGGTGGTCCTTCTGACCCCGAAAGACTTGGGGGTCTAATCGTGGAAGTCTCATGGAGATTGAGATACTGGTCTCATTTTGGTTGACATTTTAATTTAAAAAATTTCATAGGTTGTGTGTCATTGGTATAAAACAGCTAAATTTCAAAGAGATACACAGTAAAACACAATTGGTCTTTTGCCTACATCTTCCAAGGCATACAGTTCCCCAGAGGCTGCCACGCTTATTAACTCCTTGTGTCATTATAATTTAAAGAATTATTTGAGTAGTTATTTCGTAATAATAGATAACAGGGACGTCTGGATGGCTCAGTTGGTTGAGCGTCCAACTCTTGATTTCGGCTCATGTCAGGATCTCACAGTCCTGAGATTGAACCCCGTGTTGGGCTCTGCACCGACAGCACACAGCCTGCTTGGGATTCTCTCTCTCTACCCCTCCCCCACTCATGTGCTCACATTCTCTGTCAAAAGTAAGTAAACATTAAAAACAATAGTAATAGGTAATATTTATGCATTTCTGTGGGCCAGCCACTGTGATAGGTGTATTACAGAACAGTCTTAGGAAGCAGTCCATTGTAACTCAGTTAAACTCACTTAATTCTCCCATAATCTAGTTACCTTCTGTCATTAAAAAAAAAACAAAACAAAACTCAAGTAACTCAATTTCACTGATAAGGAAACTGAGGCTTAGAGAAGTTAAATAACTTGCACAGGATTTAATATTTCTTGCTCACTAGATTGTATGCTCTCAAGAAAGGAGGCTCCATACTTTATTTCTGCTTTATTCCCTGTGTGCAGCATAGTCATGATGGGGGTTGGTAATGTGTCAAGTGTAATATGAAGGCCAGTTTTACAAGAGGGATGGTTGTGTCTTCATTTCTTAAGCTGTGAACTTGTTTAGCTGTGACTCAAACTTCTCTTTGTAGAGAAGTCACATTGAGTATTGGAGCAGCACTGAATCTTCATATTTATTAAGGGAACCTTACACTTTTGGATTTCATGCTGGGAACATTTGAGAGAACCCCTCCTGATCTGAGAAGGTCCAGCGTTTGGAGTTAAGGGTGATGCGCACAGGGATTGAGAGCATTGTGACTCTGTTCCTTGCGGGTCTGTTTGGTTCTTACTCCTTTCCCTCCACTCCTGCTCCAACTATATCTTGGTGCCGTGTCTTTTCAGTTTCTTGATCTCAGTGAAGGAATAAGTAGGAATTGAAGGGATCAAATCGAAGGAACAAATTCTTTTGTTAAAAGTCAGTATTAATGAGTGTCTGTGACCTTGAAAATCTGTGTTTGGTATTAGTTGTATGTAGTGCCTCTACCTTCTTACCTTTGAATAGAAGAAAACAAAAGTTTAGAGCTGGATAGGATTACTGAGATTATTTAGCAAGAGGAAAGCCAGGGACAGTTCAGTTCCATAGATAATTGTGGAATTATTTTCTTCATTTGTTAAGTGGGCTTAATGATCTCACAGGGTTGATCCTGAGGATTATAAAAGCCACATTTATGCATCTTTGTGTGATAAGTTCTTCACTTCCTTGGACTCCTTTGTGAGTGTGCTGTGAGACAACCAGACATAACAGTCTTAGAAACTCTGATGTTTACTGGAGAAGATCTTTAGAGGCATCTTTATAAAAGTCTTGGGCTGGGACACCTGGGTGGCTCAGTCGGTTAAGTGTCCGACTTCACCTCAGGTCATGAGCTCACCGTCTGTGGGTTTGAGTCCCACGTGGAGTTCTGTGCTGACAGCTCAGAGCCTGGACCCTGCTTCGGATTCTGTGGCTCCCTTTCTCTCTGCCCCCCCCCCCCCCCCGTTCTCTCTCTCTCTTTCTCTCTCTCTCAAAAATAAACATTAAAAAAATTTAAAAAAGAAAGTCTTGGGCTGATGATTTAATGGTAATACTAGTAGTTAAACTTGCTGGGCACTTAGTATGTGCTAGCATGCATGGTATGGGGGGGGGGGAAGTATTCTGAGTCCTCATAGCAAGGATTGGAGTAGGGGAGAGTGGAGTCAGGAAGGCCATTTGAAACAGTTTATAGTATTATAAGCTTGAGAGTGAAGGCTCAGCTAAGCAGTAGAAATGGGACGGATTTGAGAGGATGTGAACAAAATGCACCGGGCTGGTGGAGAGGGAGGGAGGCAACTAGATTGAGCTTTGATGCTCTGAGTGTAATGGGGTTCTATAAACAGTGGAGCTGTCTGGAGAGGTCACTAATGTTTGGAAACTGAAAAACTAGGTCAATGCAGAGTACGTACCTTGGCAGAAGTGGGGAAGCCGGGCCCAGAAGGAGAGGTGGTGATACCGGTGAGCAGTAAGCAGACTTGCTGCTGCAGAAGCTCGGGGAAACCTGCAAACTACAAGCGCCAGGCGTCTCCCAAGGCCCGGGGCCCGCGCGGATGGGGTGAACCGGCATGGATGGCGTGAACCCGCGCCGATGGCATGGAGGGGGTGAACCGACGCGGATGGGCTGAACCGACGCGAGTGGGGTGAACTGGGCGCGGATGGCGTGGGTGGCGTGGATGGGATGAACCAGAGGGCGGACTGAACGTCTGTGGGAAGTTCTTAAATCCTCGGATTCGGGCTTCACTCCCAGAGCCCGGCACCTGCCCCTCTCCTGTCCCAGCAGAGGACAGATTTATTCTTGGCAGAGTTTGGAGTAGAGGGGCACTACATTTGAAGAGGGAAGGATGGATGAGACCGGAGGTGGGAGTGTGGGGAGGTGCACAGATTTAAGTGAAAGCTTGCGTGTCCAATGGTGAGAAGCCAGTTTTCACAGCCTAGCTTATACCCTAGAGGCAGCAGGTTAGAAGATTCTTTGGAAGGAAAGTGGTCCAGATATAAATGTCAAGTCTTGCCAGTTGTCACCCTGTATTCAAGTTAATGTTGCCATTACTGTTGCTTTAAAACAACATTTTAGGGGCGCCTGGGTGGCTCAGTCGGTTAAGCGGCCGACTTCAGCTCAGGTCATGATCTCGCGGTCCGTGAGTTCGGGGCCCACGTCGGGCTCTGTGCTGACAGCTCAGAGCCTGGAGCCTGTTTCAGACTCTGTGTCTCCCTCTCTTTGACCCTCCCCTGTTCATGCTCTGTCTCTCCCTGTCTCAAAAATAAATAAAATGTTAAAAAAAATTAAAAAAAAATAAAACAACATTTTATTAGTTGTCACAGTTTCTGGTGGTCAGGATTTAGGAAAGGTTCAGCTGGACAGTTCTGGCTTGGGTTTCGTTTCAGATCATTGTCACATGGTGGCTGAAGCAGAATGGACTGGGCACACATCTTTTTTCACATTTCAAGGTGGGGAGGGTAATGTAGATTCCATCTCTTGATAGAAGTTGAATCCAAGTCAGATTGTAGGGGTGCCTGGCTGGCTCAGTTGGTGGAGCATCTGTCAGTTGATCACGGGGTCGTGAGTTTGATCCCACGTTGGGTGTGGAGGCAGCCCCCTGGTCTGTTTGAAATATGAGTTGAAACCTTCTTGCATCTTTTTGAGGTTTTAGAAAAGTTTTCCTCTCTTTTTTTATTTTTTATTTTTTAATTCTTTAACTTACATCCAAGTTAGTTAGCTTATAGCGCAATAATGATTTCAGGAGTAGATTCCAGTAATCCAACCCCTATGTGTAACACCCAGTGCTCATCCCAACAAGCGTCTTCCTTAATGCTCCTTACCCAGTTAGCCCATCCCCCCACCCACGACCCCTCCAGCAATCCTCAGTTTGTTCTCTGTATCTAAGAGTTTCTTATGTTTTGTCCCCCTCCCTGTTTGTATATTGTTTTTGCTCCCTTCCCTTATGTTCATCTGTTTTGTATCTTAAATTCCTCATATGAATGAAGTCCTATGATATTTGTCTTTCTCTGACTAATTTCACTTAGCTTAATACCCTCTAGTTCCATCCACGTAGTTGCAAATGGCAAGATTTCATTCTTTCTGATTGCCAAGTAATACTCCACTGTATGTATATCCCACATCTTCTTTATCCAGTCATCCATTGATGGACATTTGGGCTCTTTCCGTACTTTGACTATTGTCGATAGGGCTGCTATAAACATGGGGGTGCATGTGTCCCTTTGAAACAGCACACCTGTATCCCTTGGATAAATACCTAGTAGTGCAATTGCTGGGTCATAGGGTAGTTCTATTTTTAATTTTTTGAGGAACCTCAGTACTGTTTTCCGGAGTGGCTGCATGCAACTGCATGCTGAATGCAACTGGTGTTTGCATTCCCACCAGCAGTGCAAAAGAGATCCTCTTTCTCTGCATCCTCGCCAACATCTGTTGTTGCCTGAGCTGTTCATGTTAGCCATCCTGACAGGTGTGAGGTGGTATCTCCTTGTGATTTGGATTGGTATTTCCCTGATGATGAGTGATGTTGAGCAGTGTTTCACGTGCTCATTGGCCATCTGGATGTCTTCTTTGGAGAAGTGTCTATTCGTGTCTTCTGCCCATTTCTTCACTGGATTATTTGTTTTTTGGGTGTTGAGTTTGATAAGTTCTTTATAGATTTTGGATACTAACCCTTTATCTGATGCGTCATTTGCAAATATCTTCTCCCATTCTGTTTGTTGCCTTTTAGTTTTGCTGATTGTTTCCTTTGCTGTGCAGAAGCTTTTTATCTTGATGAGGTCCCAGTAGTTCGTTTTTGCTTTTGTTTCCCTTGCCTCCGGAGACGTGTCGAGTAAGAAGTTGCTGTGGCTGAGGTCAAAGGGGTTTTTGCCTGCTTTCTTCTCTAGGATTTTGGTGGCTTCCTGTCTTACGTTTAGGTCTTTCATCCATTTTGAGTTTATTTTTGGGTATGGTGTAAGAAAGTGGTCCAGGTTTCATTTTTCCACATGTTGCTGTCCAGTTTTCTCAGCACCATTTGCTGAAGAGACTGTCTTTATTCCATTGGCTATTCTTTCTTGCTTTGTCAAAGATTAGTTGGCCGTACGTTTGTGGGTCCATTTCTGGGTTCTCTATTCTGTTCCATAGATCTGAGTGTCTGTTTTTGTGCCAGTACCATATTGTCTTGATGATTACAGCTTTGTAGTACGTCTTGAAGTCAGGATCGTGATGTTTCCAGCTTTGGTGTTCTTTTTCAGGATTGCTTTGGCTATTCGGCGTCTTTTCTGGTTCCATACAAATTTTAGGATTGTTTGTTTTAGCTCTGTGAAGAATGCTGGTGTTAGTTTGATGGGGATTGCTTTAAAAAACTTTTTCCAGCATAAACTGGAGTTGATCTTTCAACCTATAGCCATTTCTTCTTTTGAGAATTGTTTTGCCTTCAGGAAGGCTGGGGATAAGAAATGGTCGTATTTTTGATCCCAGCAAATCCTGACGCCTTTATTTTTAACAATTTGTTCCCCAGCCCCTCCTTCTCTCCTCTCACTTTGTCTTAGGCGGTGTGAAGAAGCTGGGCGGCACCCACAGTATTTTCCCTGGAAATCTCAAGTGGATCACCGAGTTTGTTGGGCGCACTTCCTGTTTTCCACCACTCCATTAACAAGGGTCTCCTCTTCTCCATGTACGGTCATATTTTTCTTCCTTTTCACCAAACCTTTACTGCTAGTCTCCTCATTGAGGCCTTCTCTAACGACCTCCTCAAGGCCTTCCAGTTTGTCCTTGCCACCAGGAAGCCGGTAGTAGTACCATGTGCTTTAGGTTTTTGTAATAGCAACATCTCACTTCCAGGTGCCAAAATCTGTCTCCCTATTCTTGCTGCCTGAAAATGACCACCCCCCCCCACCCCCCCAAGTAACTGACTTAGAATAAGTGCATGGTTTCTCTGGGGCAAGAAGTTGGGGGTGGCTGGACTCTGTGGTTCTGGCCCAGGTCATTTCTGCGGTTGCAGTCAGTCAGGTGGTGAGCCGCGGGAGCGGTGGGCACAGCGTAGGTGTGTGTGGGGGGGGTGGTGGCTGGGCTCCTCTCTCTCCACGTGGTGTCAGGGCCTCTGCAGGAGGTTTCTGTGTGGGGAGTCGTTTGTGCCGCCGCTTCAGGGCACTCTGCTTGCTTACCTGGACTGTCCAGTGATACGTGTCTCACGGGAACCAGGCAGGCAGAATGTTTCATCTCCTTGACTTAGTCTTGGAAGTCGTATCATGTCATTTCTGCTGCAGTCACAAATTTGCCCAGGTTCGAGAGGAAGAGAACTTGGACCTCACCTCTTGAAAGTAAGTGGTTCGGTTGGCTGCACTGTAAGAAGATCATATGAGATGGGCATAATGAGGTCAACTGTAGAGAACACAGTCTACCATGGCCCTTAGTGAAACAGTTAGATCCCCGTGTGATCACACCGTGGGCAAGTCTTGCTACTTAATAAGCTCCATCTGTGCACAGGAACGTAAAGCCTACTTTTTGGTTAGTACTTCCTTCTTTCAGGGATCATCATACACATGATGGAAGCCTCTAGCAATCTAACACAAATAGATAAAAAGAAACTAAAGAAACAGGAAATGCAAGTTGCAGAAGGAAAGTTCAAGCTTTCCTTACAATAGACTTGGGGTGCCTGGGTGGCTCACTCGGTTAATAATCCCTCTTCGGCTTAGGCCGTCATCTTGCGGCTCGTGAGTTCGAACCCCACGTCAGGCTCTGTGCTTATGGCTCAGAGCCTGGAGCCTGCTTCAGATTCTGTGTCTCCCTCTCTCTGCCCCTCCTCCCATCATGCTCGCTCGCTCTCTCTCTCTCTCTCTCTCTCTCTCTCTGCCTCTGTCTCAAAAATAAATAAATTAAAACATTTAAAAAATACTTGGAAAGTAATTTAAAAAAATTCAAAGCAAGAGGCTTAAAGAACTGAAAGAGGGTGTTACATTCATGATACAAAAATAGGATGGGGTAAAATAAGCAACCATTCAGAAGACAAGAAGAAACTCTTGGAAAATTAGAATAGTAGGGAAATTTTTCAACAGGAAACTGAGGAAATCTAGAAAGTAGTAGGCAAAGACAGATGAAAAGGAGACTGGACAATGCCAGGGCCTTGATTGGAGCCTTGATTGACAAATATCATTTAAAGTGGGAGGAGGGGGGCGCCTGGGTGGCACAGTCGGTTAAGGGTCCGACTTCAGCCAGGTCACAATCTCGCGGTCCGTGAGTTCGAGCCCCGCATCAGGCTCTGGGCTGATGGCTCAGAGCCTGGAACCTGTTTCCGATTCTGTGTCTCCCTCTCTCTCTGTCCCTCCCCCGTTCATGCTTTGTCTCTCTCTGTCCCAAAAATAAAAAATAAAAGTTGAAAAAAAAAAATTAAAAAAAAAAAAAAAAGAAAGTGGGAGGAGGAAGTGTGGAAACGTGAATATGGACTGTGTTTTAAGTGATGATTAATATCAGTTTTTCCAAAGTGTGATAATGGCACTGTGTTTATGTAGCCGAATGTCCTTATTCCTGGGAGATACATACTGAAGGAGTTCAGTGTTACGACGTCTGCATTTTTCAAATGGTTGTGTGTATATATAGAGAGGGCAGGCACAAGAGAGAGATAATTAAAGCTATTATGGCATAATGTTAATAATTAATGATGAATACAAAACAAAACAGAAAAGAGTATATCAGAGTTAATGGATGGGTTCACGAGATCCAACCTCTGAATTACTAGGTGTTCCAGAGAGAAGTGAAAAAGAAAATGGAGAAGGAACAGTGATTAAATTAACATTTAAACATTTTCTCCGACCGAAGGTCATAAATCTCTGGATTGAACAGATACACTGAATGCCCAGGACAGGGAATAAAAGAAAATATAAACCGGTACATCACCATGAGGTTTCAGAACAGTGAGAATAGAGTGGATCCCAAAATCTTCCAGAGGGAACAAATCAGGTTATGACGATGGAATGTGAATCACCATGACACCGTAATGCAGGTGACAGTGGAACAGTGCCTTCAGATGCAAGGAGTGTTTCTTCCAGTCTAGGATTCTGCCAGACTGTGTATGTGAAGTGTGGAGACAAAGACATTTTTTAGACAAGTAAGTCTATTTTTTTTTTCCCCCTAAAGAGGGGTAAGGTCTTAACCCTCCCCCTCTCTATATGTACTACCTTTTTGGGGACTCCTTGAGAATAAGTGCAGACATGATACTTTATTTTTGTTTTCTGGGGTTTTTCATTTGGTTTTTGTTCTTTTTTTTTTTTTTTTTTTTTAAGTAGGCTCTTTGGCCATCATGGGCTCAAACTCATGACGGTGAGATCAGGAGTCACACACTCTGAGACTGAGCCAGCCAGGTACCCCAAAGCTTTTATCTTTAAGTAATCTCAGTACCTAATGTGGGGCTCGAACTCACAAGCCTGAGTTTAAGAGCCAAATGCTGTACTGACTGAGCCAGCCAGGTGCCCCGAGGGTTTTTTATTTTTATTTTTTTAATAACAGCTTTATTGAAATATGAATCATATATGCCCATTTGAAGTGTACAATTAAGTGATTTTAATATATTTACAGAGTTGTGCATCCATTATTATATCTCTTTTAGAATGTTTTCATCCAGAAAGAGACTCCAAACCTCCTAGTAGTCACTCCCCTTTTTTCCCAACACCCAGCCATAGGCAACTGCCCGTCTGTTTTCTGTGTCTGGATTTGCTTATTCACATTACAGATAACAGGATCATATCACAGGTGATCCTTTGTTACTGGCTTTGTTTTACGTAGTACTTTTTAGGTTCATCCGTGTTACAGCATATTTCAGTCCTTCATTCCTCTTTATTGGTGGATATTTATTTGTCTTATTTGTCTGCTCATCGGTTGATAGACGTTTGTGTGGTTTCTCCTTTTTTTTTTAAAGTTTATGTATTTATTTTGAGAGAGAGGGAGAGAGTGCGTGAGTGGGGGGAATCCCAAGCAGGCTCTGTGTTGTTAGTGCGGAGCCCGACGTGGGGCTCAATGTCATAAACTGTGAAATCATGACCTGAGCTGAAACCAAGAGTTGGACACTTAACCAACTGAGCCACCCAGGTATCCCTGGGTAGCCTAGTTGTATATGAAGACAGTGAAGAAAGAAAGAAGAGAGAGTTGGAACAATCACAGTAATCAGCAATGTTTAATGACTAAGATTAGTCTATTATTCAGTCAGTGTATTAAGTTTCAGGGGGAAGTGGGTAAAAAACCCACAAATTTTACAAACCTTACCACACACACTTATAACAAAACAAAACAGCATTTCTTTGGATAGTGGGAAAGGGAGGTCAGACTTCAAAACATGGTGGACAGGATTATGCCCTTTCATTTGTCTATCACATGAACTCTAGAGTACACGTCTACGTCTCTAATTTTACAGATGGGGAAACTGAGTCCTGGGTACTTTTTGATATTTCTATATTTTTGCAAGTGATTGGTTATTCTGTAGCTGTTGTATAGGAAGAAATAGTCCTGGAGGTGACTGGGCTCCATTTGTCCTCATTGGAGTTGTGGGTTCCTTACAGCCAAGTTAGGAACAGCTTTCCTGAGATGTTTCAACAGTGTGGGACTCATTTCAGAGTTGTCAGTCCTAGTCATCGAATGTTCGATGGTTTGCCCTTGCACTGAATAGTTTAGTTATCTTCTCAATAGTAATTGCTGTATGAGGCGTTGACACTTGGACTCATAATAGAATCCAGATATTTTCTTTTCTTTTCTTTTCTTTTCTTTTCTTTTCTTTTCTTTTCTTTTCTTTTCTTTTCTTTTCGAGAGAGTGTGTGCACACAGACGAGGGGCAGAGGGAGGGAGGGAGGGGAGGAGAGAGAGAGAGAATCTTAAGCTGTCTCCATGCTCAGCTTGGAGATTTCCAGATATCTTTTTAAAAAAAAATTTTAATGTGTATTAATTTTTGAGAGAGAGAGATTGTGAGTAGGGGAGGGGCAGAGAGAGAGGGAGACACAGAATCCTAAGCAGGCTCCAGGCTCTGAGCTGTCAGCACAGAACCCATGAACCGTGAGATCATGACCTGAGCTGAAGTCAGACGCTTAACCAACTGAGCCACCCATGCGCCCTGGAGACACCCAGATATCTTAATGAGAATGTGCTCGTTTTTATTTTTTGAAGTTAATTCCTGGGGCTCCTGGGTGGCTCAGTCAGTGAATTGTCCAGCTCTTGAGGTGAATCATCCAACTCTTGATTTCAGCTCGGGTCATGATCCCATGGTCATGGGATCGAGCCTTGTATTGGGCTCTGCACTGAGAGTGGAGCCTGCTTAGGATTGTCTCTCTCTCTCTCCTCCCTTCTGGCACTCTCCCCCGCTTGTTTCTCCCTCTCTCTCTCTCTTTTTTAATTTAACGTTTATTTATTATTGAGAGACAGACCCAGAGTGTGAGCGGGGGAGGGGTAGAGAGAGGGGGAGACCCAGAATCTGAAGCAGGCTCCAGGCTCTGAGCTGTCAGCACAGAGCCCGACACGGGGCTCGAACCCACGAACCGTGAGATCATGACCTAAGCTGAAGTCAGACGCTTAACTGACTGAGCCACCTAGGCGCCCCTGTTTTTTCTCTTTTAAATGTAGTTCTTAAATAGTCTGTTCTTTGGTGTTATTTTTTTTTTAATGTTTATTTTAGAGAGAGACAGAGACAGGGAGAGAGAATGACTGGGGGAGGGGCAGAGAGAGAGGGAGACACAGAATCCGAAGCAGGCTCCAGGCTCCGAGCTGTCAGCACAGAGCCTGACCCGGGGCTTGAACTCACAAACTGCGAGATCATGACCTGAGCCAAAGTCGGCTAAGCCACCCAGGCCCTCCTCTCTCTCTCTTTCTCATAGATAGATAGATAGATAGATAGATAGATAGATAGATAGATAGATATAGTTAGTTAACTCCTAACTTGCTAGCAGTTGATGGAACTATCGTTTTTGCACAATAAATTGACGTGGTTGGTTAGAATAATTCGATGGTAAATTTGAATATTGCCGTTAATGGGGGAGACTGGAGTGGATAGATATGGTTGATGTGAGTGAGCATACTTGTGAAAACATGGGTTCCCTAATTATTTAGAAAGCTGCACGCATCTGACTTCTTGTGGCTGTTGCCTGAGTTCTATCAGTAGACCTTTTGAGAAGCTTACCCTGGAGATCTTTACCCTGAGTTGGCTGGAGTAAGTAGGAATGGCTAGGTCCGCTTTAGATGAAAGCGTTGTAACTAGACTCTTAAAAACATCCTTGTGATTAAATTTAGTTTTCATGTCTGGATCGATCATTAAAATTTTTTTTTTCAACGTTTATTTATTTTTGGGACAGAGAGAGACAGAGCATGAACGGGGGAGGGGCAGAGAGAGAGGGAGACACAGAATCGGAAACAGGCTCCAGGCTCTGAGCCGTCAGCCCAGAGCCTGACGCGGGGCTCGAACTCACGGACCGCGAGTGGATCGATTATTTTAAGCTCCTCATATGTACTCGGACCTTTGCTACTGTTTTAAAATGCTGTTTTATTTAATCGCTATAAGGAAGGGCTTGTGTCCTCCATTTTTACAGGAGGGGGGCGGGGAGAGAGAGAGAGAAAACTGAGGCCTGGGGACATTAGAGGAGTCTCCTTTGGTCTGGGCAGAGCTGGGACTTCATCCTGTTACACCAGACTGCTCTCCTAACCCAGGTGAATGTTCGCTGCATTATTAAAGAACGGCCGGCTGGGAATACCTGGGGCCTCCCTTGTCCCTTTTCCTGGACGGAAGGAGGAGTTCAGAGAAGGGAATTACAGCCTCCCTCTCCCCTACTCTGCCGTCTTGTGGCACCGACCAGATTTCTCAGACCTTTGCCTGAGTGTTTTACGTGATTGTACCGTGTCCGTTTCTTGCACACAGTAAGCTCGCGCATCTGTGTGTCCTTCTGAACGGTTCCCTTCAAGTATTGTTGTACTGTCCTGCATCTGTATTTAAATATTTGTGTTTAAGTATCTTGTGTCCTTTCATTGAGACCCTGATTTGGGTGAAACTTCTTCAAACTGCATTTCTTTCTACCCCATTCCGTTTTTATTACTTATTTTTAAAATGTTACGTATATAAGCAGTCTCCACCCGCAACGTGGGACTGGAACTCACGACCCTGAGATCAAGAGCCACACTCCTCTGACTGAGCCAGCCAGCTGTTCCCAGCATATTCTGTTTTTATTACCTAGAACTCCCAGCTGAGATTTTTTTGATAGATACATCAAGAGGCACCTTCTTTAACATTTTCTGTCTTCCAGGGTTGGCGAAAATGTTATTATTGATAAATAATAAATGTACGGAGAATGCATAACTGTGCCCATAAAATGGGAAGGGTGCGTGTCTGCAAGATTTCAAGGAAGCATGGATCACAAAGCTATTAGGAAATCGCTGCTGAATGTTATAGCGTTATTCCTTAATTCTTAAAAGACTTGTGATGTTTGTGACCGTCATGTACAATATGGATTCCGTTTTGAGTCGGGCACTTGGGTAAAGAGTAAGTAAGGATTTGGTTTTCATTTGAGCTAGTCATGTAGTCATTGAGTCGTGCCTTATAATGTCTCTGGGGTGCAGACAGCACACGCCTTCTGTGGTGTGGGGGGGCCTAGAGAGAGGGGTGTGCTCCCCGGCAGAGGGAGGTGATCAAGACTGATCTGTGTGATTTGTAATGGTTGGTCTTGATCTCACCACCTCTTGGCCTGTGGTTGGCTTTTCCTTCGATGCCCCCGCTCGGGGGTGGTATAAATACATTTTGGAAGCTGCTTGTGTACTCTTGGGTCAAGAACCAGCACAGAGGGTGTCCCCTCCCCCCCCCCCCCCCGGCCCCCGTGCCCACCCAACTCCACCCCTGTCTCTCCATAATGTCTCTCCCCTGTCTCACCCCCTCCTATGCCTTTTTGGGCTTCAGAACTAGGGTCAAGAGGGGTCTCCAGGGAGAAAAGGGGGAAGTGTCAGGGGCTAGGTGGCAGCGGTGGGAGTGACAGTGGTGGACTTAAAAAACATGTATATTTGAATAGGTAATACAGGTACGTGGCACAAAATTCAAACATGCAGAAGCCTACATACAGTGAAAGGAGACTTCTCCCGCATTCTTAGCCTTCACTTCCCCTCCCTGGAGACAACCATTTTTACTCGTTTCTTCTGGATGTGTTGACACTGGCTTCCAAAGGAGTATCTTAACTGTTGTACTTCAGAATGTCAGGAAGCTTGGATGGTTCACATTCAGACATTATTTTCCTTTCGTGAAGCTCATTGGTATTCCTTCCTCTCGGTGCCTTTCCTGTTGCAAGTTTGTAGTTTGTGGTTTTCACTTTATCATGACACTTTCCTATGTTTTTATGATTTTCCACTTTTTAAGAACTGGCTTTGGTATCTCTTTCAGAAGGTTGCAGTGAATTCAAGCTAAGGTTTGTGAACACTCCTGGCACATGATAGTTAATCAATAGGTATTTCCTTTTGTTTTGTCTCCTTTCCCTCCCGTTGGTGGTGTGTATAAAAGAAAACATGACGAAAAATTATTTGTGGATTCTAAAATTAAGGTTAAGCTTGTGTGAGTTGTTTCTTGGTGAACTCATTCATCTGAGTGGAAATACGTTATTTTCATTCGTTGAATTCACTTTGCTCAGATTATTAAGAAAAATAACAAAAGATTACTCAAGTCTTGTTTTTCTTCCCTTATAATTTCTTTACGTTGATTCTAGACCCAAACATACACAGAGACCTGTGAAAAAGATTTTTGAAGATGTTCGCAAAAACGGTCCTTATCGTAGTGATGGATGCTGATGTGTGTCTAGTCTCTGGATTTATGTTTTCCTCTTGTGTTGTTTATGGTAGGTCTCCCTCTCTCTCTGCGTGGCTGGCACTCACGTGTACGTGCTCTCAAATTTAAAAAAAGAGTTGCAAGCTGTAGTTTTGATGTTTTTCATGTTTATGGCTCTAATTCTGGGAATTTTATTTTTATTAAAAAAATGTTTTTAACATTTATTCATTTTTTGAGAGACAGAGCACAAAAATGTTGGGGAGGGGCAGAGAGAGAGGGAGACACAGAATCTGAAGCAGGCTCCAGA
The DNA here is from genome assembly GCF_022837055.1 of Prionailurus viverrinus. Classification (NCBI taxonomy): domain Eukaryota; kingdom Metazoa; phylum Chordata; class Mammalia; order Carnivora; family Felidae; genus Prionailurus; species Prionailurus viverrinus. Next base: position 140,217,397 of record NC_062566.1, read on the forward strand.
CTCCAGGCTGCAGCATAGAGCCTGATGTGGGACTCCCAACTCATGGACGGGGAGATCATGACCTGAGCTGAATCAGACGCTTAACTGACTGAGCCACCCAGGTGCCCCTAATTTTTAAATTTTAGAATGAGAGAGAGTGCATGCAAGTGGGGGGGGGGGGGAGAGAGAGAGAGAGAGAGAGAGAGAGAGTGAGAGAGTCCTAAGCAGCCTCCACACTTAGCGCACAGCCCCGATGCGGGGCTCGATCCCACAACCCTGGGATCTTGACATGAACTGAAGTCAAGGGTGGGATGCTCAACTGACCAAGTCACCCAAGAGCCCTAATTCTGGGAGTTTTTAGAGTGTTACTTTCTCAGCAAGGGAGAAGCCACCAGTCCCCCTGCCTTGCTGAATACTGTACGTTGTGAGACCCCCTCACCCAGTTTTCCCGAGTGTTAACATCTTACATAACTGTTACATTACACTATGCAAACTAAGAAGCCAACACTGGGACATTACTATTACTAACCAAACTTCAGACTTTGTCCACATTTTACTAGTTTTCCCATTAATGTGCTTTTTCTGCTCTGGAATCCAATCCAGGCTACCACATTGCATGTCCTGCCTTCTCAGTCTCCTCTGGTCTGTGACAGGTTTTCAGTGTTTCCTGGTTCACGATCTTGAGAGTTTTGAGGGGTTCTAGTTGGGTCCAGTATTTTGTAGAATATTCCTCAATTTATCTGACCTTTTTCTTATGATTAGACTGGGATTATGGCAGAATCTACAGGGATAAAGTGTCCTTTGAATTTCATCATATTGGAGTTGGAGGGCAGTATATGTGCTATAATCCTGACCTCTCACTGGCGGTGTTAACTTTGATTACTGGACCCAAGTGATGTTTAGCGGGTTCTGTGCTGTCGTTACCCCAGTCCACTTGCATGCTCTGTTCTTTGAAATTAAGTTAACTAAGTACAGTCTACACTCAAGTGGAGGGAATTAATCTCCACCTCCTGGAGGAAGGGAGTATTTATATAGATTGTTTGAAATTCTTCTGCAAGGAAGCTGCTTTCTCTAGGAAATATCTTCTTTGCCCACTTTTCTGTTGGCTTATTGGGCTTTTCATTTGGTTTAAAAAGGTGTTTTACCTAGGATCTCCATAAATATTTGGATGAATTACCGAACAGCTACTTGTGTATGAACACGCATGTTTTGTTGATAGAAAGTTATGAGGTCTCTACTGTCAGACAAGTAGATCAGTAGATCTTCATCCCATCAGCGTCCATAAATAGCTGGGCACCAGGGTCGTTAGGACCCCTAAGTTTTCCATTTTTATATTGGCTCTTCTAATGTCAGACAATATTAACAACAACAGAGAAGCTCGCTTTGTTTTACCAGAAACTCCTGGGAATTTCCACAGAGTACCCGGACAAGGAATTATGCTTACTACTTAAACAAGAAAGGTCTGGACTGAGTGTAATCAAGTGTGGCTGAGAAAACACCAGGCTGAAGTAGGGGTGGGAGCTTGCCTTGAAGACAGCTTTGACACTGGATCACCGCGGGCAAGGCGCTTCATGTCTCTAGAGTGTGGTTTCCTCAAATTAAGCAAGCTCCATCTGTGAAGTTCTTTGTAGCTTTAATAGTCTAAGTCAGTTTTTGAGCTTGCATGAATTTTGGAGAAATTCTCGCAAGCTAATGCGGCGTAGTAGCACGTGGACAGTATAGGAGAGAGCTTTCTTGCTGTTGTTTTTATGGGACACATTTGGATTTGGAAGCAAAGGAAAGAAGCTGAAAGTTTGGTGAGGAAGTTACTGCCATCTGAACAAGCCACTTGGGGCCTAGGCCAATGTTCGGAACTGTAAAAGACAGCCATAGCCAAGAAGCATGAAGGGAAATTATGTTCAGTTATTTTTAGGTTTGTTGTTCTGTTCTGTTTTTTCTGGTCTGACTTCCAACACTTGACTTTAATGATAAGAGTAATCAGTTATTTGGTAAATAGAGTCCTCAGGGTGAGCCAAGACATTTAGCCGAGCACCTTACATATATTGTCTCATTTAATTCTTTCACTTCCAGGTAGAAATTCTTTTTAACTGCTTTTTTTCCAGATGAGAAAAAGTAAATAAATAAAGCCTTCCTTCCAAGAAACTTTTTCGAAGGTGTCTTAAACTTTGTAAGTGGCAGAACTGGAATTCTAACTCAGGATTGTTATCTTAACTGATGGTAGTTTGAGCTCCGAGCCCATGTGACTAACCAGTTGCCTTAGTAGGTTCTCTGTAGGTGTGTTTATAGGTTCTGCTGAATGTTCACATGGTGCCGCTTTTTGATACAATAACTAAGAGCTTGATGTACAAGGTGGTATTTGTTGTGATTTGTAAGTGATTTTCTTAACAAATATGGAAATTTGAACTTTTTGCCTACGTTACTTTTGGGGCAGAAATTAAGTTCTTTTCTTGTGTTGTATAATAAAATTGACTTTTCAACCTGTTCTATATTAAGAAGAAAAGAGATGTACCTTTTCGGTGACTGGTATTAAGAAACTGACAGCATCTGGGTTTTTGCCATTGTGAAAGTGTGTTATTACCAGATTGGTATGCTAATGAAGAAATTGTATGGTAATTTTCATCTTCAAGTGTAATATTAAGGATAGAAGTTTCCTTAATATGGTTTCACTTGTGTAAATTATAATCCTATGAATTGGCGCGGGTTTGTTTTCAAAAGAAAACAACCAGTAAAATTGTATATTGTGACATTGCCAAGTTCTTCTGGGATATAACGTGGTTTATTTTTATATAGGGGTTACTATTTGAGTTAGAACAGTAATAGTTGAAGCTTCAGACTACATATACAATACGAGATCATTGCTGACAGGAACGAGACGGTATCCTCCCCAAAAAAGCCTATTAGGAAGTTGTTTGCATATCGGTATATGTCGGAAAGAGAGGAATTCCCTGCTTCCTATTTAAAAACACAGCGACAAGTCTTCGTTTCGGTTTGGTTCTGTGCTTTCTGGAACCTGGCCCCTTTTGACTCTGCTCTTGGGTCTGATTAGCCTGACGGCATTGAGGCCCGAAGTTACGCGTCCTCTACTCCTGTCATGGTGCCAGCAGTGCGCCCTTTAAAGTGTGTGTGGGACCAGAAACGCCCAACGGTTTTTCAGGGGGATGAAGCACTGTAAAGAGATCGTGGAGGCCGGAATCTAATAAAATCCTCACCAATCTGGATTAGCTGTAGAGGAGTCAGTAATAATTCTGTCAGTTAAAAAAAATCTGACCCATAGTGCTGTTTTTCACTCCGTCAAAAGATCGGCTCTTCATTCCTTCTTCCGTTAAGCTACCCCGGTAGCTTTGTACTGTCAGGATCCCCTGGCCCCGTGAGACTCAAGAGGGAAGAAGGCAGTTTTCTGGTTTGAGGATAATGCAGTCACCAGTATCCTTTATACTTCTTCATTGTTGACCTTGGGGACCGCCCCGGGAGAGCGCAGCCCCGTGGGCGGTAGCTGCCTCGCTAGAGGTGAGCACGGGGGTTACCGGAGCCCCCCGGGAGGGCCGGCCCCCAGCCCCCCCGCCCGGCGCTCTCGGGACTGAGCTGCGCCGGGTAGTTGCGGTTGATTTCAGTAGGCCGTGAGCCGCCCTGGCGGGTGATTCTGTAATACGCCGTCTTCTTCACGGTCCGCTCTCCCACTCTGTTTCCCCACGTTACTCGGTGCGCTTCTGCAGCTCTGACCGCGCCTGGTTTCCGCCGTGTGGCCGTCCCAGACACGTCTCTTGTTGTTGGACGTGTGAGCTGTTGCCAATTTATTGCCGATTTTAGCGGCACTTGATGAACAACTTTGTAGACGAGTCTTTTGTCTCAGGATAGATTGCTAGAGGCTGTGGTAAACTTTGCCAAGCGGCTCTTCAGAAAGCCTAAACTCATTGACAGTACACGTTTGTCAACATTTTTGGTGGCTACTTTTTCTGTACCCACTTTTTTAAAAATTTATTTTTGAGAGAGAGACAGACAGACAGGGTGTGAGCAGGGGATGGGCAGAGAGAGAGAGCGAGACACAGAATCCGAAGCAGCTCCAGGCCCCGAGCTATCAGCACAGAGCCCGACGCGGGGCTCGAACTCACGGACCGTGAGATCATGACCTGAGCCGAAGTCAGACGCCCAACCGACTGAGCCCCCCGCAGGCGGCCCTTCTGTACCCATTTCTTACATTCTGCTCTGCTAGACTTTTGGAAAGAATCCTGTGTTCGTTCTCTTTTTCCTAACTCTGCTCTTCCTAAGGAAGTTCTTGTAACGTGTGTACTTTCAGAGATGCGTCTTCAGCTGGCAGTTCGGTAGTTGACGTTTCCGTGGTCCATGGAGACGCGGTGAGGATGCCGGGAATGTTCTGTCATGGGATCAGCCCACCACGACCCTGGATTTTTTAAAATGGTGGTACATCACTGTTAGACTGTGGCTGAAGGGCGTTTCCTTCTTGGAGTACCTGGCGGTGACACATTAGTGCTGTCTTGCTTCTGTGACGTTATTGGTGGAATAAGGTTAAAAGAGGAATAGGGGTCCCTGAGCATAAAACATTTTCACTATGAAATTAATTGGTCTCTGAACTGTTTTGTCTCTCTTTGTTTTAAGGCTTCTGTGTGGTGATACTACATTGGTGTTAAGTGACGAGTTAGTTAAATCGATAGCATTGAAGAAAAGGATTTGTATTTTTCTAGAGAAGACTGATTCTGAATCCAGGATACCTGTAGATCAGAGGCATGAGAAGAAAAATAAACTGAGTGCACAAATTCAGTTGCTAGTGTAGACAGTGTTTACTTCAGTGGCATTTGGTTAGGCTCGAACTTCCTTCTTGGGAATCAGGAAAGGGACATAGAACAGGCGTTGGGTGGTCTCAGGTTACTGCACACTGATGCAGCCAGTTCTGAGGTCAGCTTGAAATACGTGAATCGTGGTATGTGTGGACTGGCCTGTCCTCAGGGACAGTTTGTGCCCTTAGGGAATCGAGCCCCGTTGGGGAGAGAGGGGCAAGGGGGGAGCGGGAGGGATGCCTTCCCGAGGCCCGAGCTGCAAGAGTAGCTTTCCAGCCTGTTGGCTGCCCTCCTCGTCAGTGCGGACTGCTGGGTGATGGGGAATGGAGCATGCGCTGCTCCCTTTCTAGAGCTTTCCGTGACTTGGCCACCTGACTTGTTGCCGTATGCATTTTAGCTTCGCTTTTGTGTGCCAGACAGCGACGACACACAGAGGTCTCAATGAGGGCCTCGGTCTCACGGGGGACACAGAAGAGGACAGCTGCTGCAGTGGACACCAGCTGTGTAAGATGTGCCCTTTCTAATGCTCGTAGAAACCTGGACACAGGAAGGCATTACTCTCCATTTTTCAGCGGGGGTCGGTGACACTGTGTTCGTCACTCGGGAGCAAGGTGGCTAAGATGGGATTCAGACCCAGCATGGGATTTAGTCTCAGGTGTGAGCTCAGATCCTGACCAGTGTCGTGCTTGAGCGCAAGTCAGTTAAGCACTCCTTTTTTTTTTTAATGTTTATGTATTTTTGAGAAAGAATGCAAGTGGGGAAGGAGCAGAGAGAGAAGGAGACGGAGGATCCGAAACAGATTCTGCACTGCCAGCACAGAGCCTGACACGGGGCTCAAACTCCCGAACCGCGAGATCATGACCTCAGCCATCTGAGCCAGCCAGGTGTCCCTTAACCCCTCTTTTCAAAGAGAGTAGAACTTCTGATAAGGTTGTTTTGTGTATTTTAGGACACACACGTTGTAAAGTGCTTTAGCTCAGATATTGGCATATAGTAAGAGTTACGAATAAGATCTTACTGACCCCAAAGTCACTAATAGTAATTACTACCAGTAATAATTTACAAAGCCATTTTTCTTTGCCCAACAGCACTGTCTTTTCTTTCCTTCCATCCTCCCTCCCTCTTTCTTTCTTTCTTTCTTTCTTTCTTTCTTTCTTTCTTTCTTTCTTTCTTTTTCATTCATTCATTCATTCATTCATTCACTCCTTCCTTCCTTCCTTCTAAGATTTTTTTTACTTTTAAGTAATAGCGACACTCAGCATGGGGCTTCGACTCACAAACCCCGAGATCAAGAGTTGCAGGCTCCCCTGGCTGAGTCAGTCAGGTGCCCTGCAGTGGGGCTTTATGCAGACCATGAATAAGAGTCTGAGCTGAGATCCAGTACACCCCCACTGTTTCGGGAGCAAGAGGGGACCATTCACCTGGGCTGGGAGAGTTAGAGCAGACTTTCCAAAGGTGGTAATCCTTGGACTGTTTTTTTTTTTTTTTTTTAATTTTTTTTTCAACGTTTTTAATTTATTTTTGGGACAGAGAGAGACAGAGCATGAGCAAGGGAGGGACAGAGAGAGAGGGAGACACAGAATCTGAAGCAGGCTCCAGGCTCTGAGCTGTCAGCACAGAGCCCCAAGCAGGGTTTGAACTCAGGAACCGCGAGATCATGACCTGAGCCAAAATCGGGCGCTTAATTGACTGAGCCACCCAGGCGCCCCATAACTTTGTCTCTTTTGATGTTGACTTTAATCACTGGGCTGAGGTAGTATTTGTCAGGTGTCTCCACTGTAAAGTTAATCACTCTCCCACCCCCTTCCATAATGTCCTCTTTTGAGGAAGACACGGTGTATTCCATACTTATGGAATGGAGACTTATGATCTGTCTGTGTGGAAGGATTTTACGTTATTTTATTTTTTTTATGTTGTATTTATTTTTGAGAGCGAGAGAACACAAGTGGGAGCTGGGGAGGGACAGAGAGAGGGGAACAGAAGATCAGAAGCGGGCTCTGTGCCGACAGCAGCAAACCCTTTTGAGGGGCTTGAACCCACAGACTGTGAGATCATGACCTGAGCCGATGTCTGGATGCTCAACCAACTGAGCCACCCAGGGGCCCCTCTGTGGAAGGATTTTAAACATCAGAAGTGATTTGATGGGAACTGTGATTCAGAAACATTGCTCTAGCCAGAATGGAGAGTCTGAATTTGAGGCTCTTAGTCTGCAGCTCCGAAGGCAAGGTGAGAAAAGGTGACGACCTCAACTTCTGGCAGTAGCAGTGGGGCTGGAGAAAGTGAGTTGAGAAAATTTGAGGAGGTGTAATTGAGGGGCCCAGTGGGCTGGGGAGAGGGGACTGGCAGGAGATGGGGGAGGAGGGGTCTGATAGGACTTGCAGGGACCCAGCTGGGGTTGGTAAGGTCATCAGGGGCACATACTGTCATCATGGTTTGTCAACTGGTGATGTTGATTTTCATCACCTGGCGGAGGTGGGGCTTGTCAGGCTTCTCATCACATGTAGGGGCACTTGGATGAAGTTTGAGTTTTTAAGGGATTTATAATGTTTCTGTGTTTACTGTAGATTTTAATTCCAGAGAGCTGGTGACAAAAGAATTTTGCATTTATTTATCCCAGCTTAAACTTTTAGCATTTAAAAAAGAAGAGCCTGGGGACACCTGGGTGGCTCAGTCAGGACTTTGGCTCAGGTCATGATCTCACGGTTCGTGAGTTTGAGCCCTGCATCGGGCTCTGTGTTGACAGCTCAGAGCCTGGAGCCTGCTTCGGATTCTCTCTCTCTGCCTCTCCCCTGCTCGTGCTCTCTCAAGAAATAAATCTTAAAAAAAATTTTTTTTAAAATAAATAAAACATTAAAAAAAAGAGCCTGGAGGAGAGAGCCAAGGAAGTATATAATTTGATTGTAGGAAGATACAAGTATTTAGATACCAAAATTGTTTCTGACTTCTTTGTTTTTTAGAGGACAAACTGTTGTCAGTTTTTAAATGTGAAGGTAATTAATGGGATAATACTGTGAGGTGAAAAAAATGTACTTTAGCTTTTGATCTGTCTTTATACTTCTGATACTTTATGGTGTCTCTAAAATCTAGGCAGTATATGTATATAATGGTTAACACAATGGGCCCTGGAATCTCCTCCTTGTGGGTGAGATCTTGGACAAGTTACTCAACTCTCTATGCCTTAATTTTCTACTATGTAAAATGGGGATAGTGATAGTACCTGCCTCATAGGGTTGTTAAGAAGATTAAATGAGCTAATACATGTAAAAGTCCATAGCACCTGGTACATCATAAGTGAGTATATATGTTAGTTATAGCGGTCGTAGTAACGGTAAACTTGTATCGCTGTACAGATTGCTTTGCATTTCTTTCTGGCTGCCCAAAATGAGAAACCAAAAGTTTGGATCACAAGATGATTTTTGGTTCCTAACCTAAATTTAACACAGGTTAAACCTAAGCATGTATAGTTTCTCGGGATATAGTGAAAGTATGATGGCCAGTTGGTACATTTAAGAATAAGCATTTACCAAATTTTATTTTATTTTTAAAGTGTTTATTTTGTGAGAGAGAGAGAGAGAGCGAACACGCGAGCGAGCAGGGAGAGGGGCGGAGAGAGGGAGAGAGAATCCCAGGCAGGTTCCTCACTGTCCATGCAGAGCCCAAAACGGGGCTCAAACTCATGAATCTCATGAACCATGAGATTATGCCCTGAGTTGAAATCAAGAGTTGGATGCTTAACCAACTGAGCTGCCCAGGCACCCTGAATTTACCAATCAAAAAAAATTTTTAATGTTATTTTTATTTATTTAATAAATAATTAAATGTTTGTTTAATTAAATAATTTAAAAAATTAAATAATTAAAAAAATTTTTTGTAGTGTTTATTTTTGAGAGAGAGAGAGAGAGAATGAGAGAATGAGCAGGGGAGGGGCAGAGAGAGAGAGGAAGACACAGAATCCAAAGCGGGCTCCAGGCTCTGAGCTGTCAGCACAGAGTCTGATGTGGGGCTCGAACCCACGAACCGTGAGATCATGACCTGAGCCAAAGTCAGATGCTCAAGCAACTGAGCCACCCAGGCACCCCTTGCATTCCTTTATTATTTTATTGATTCCTACTGATGAATAATAATCTATCCTATTCTGGGTTTGTTCGTTTTTGTTTGTTTATTTATTTGTAGTCTCTGTACCCAACATGGGGTTCAAACCCCAAGGATCAAGAGTCACATGCTCCTTGGGCTGAGCCAGCTGGGTGCCCCTAGAGCATTGCCTTTTTAACAGTTGCTCCTAGTACCAAGAGGATAATGCATATATTGTGTCCTACAAAAACAGTCCTTTTGCCTTAATTCACAGATTTGGGCAGAATATTGTTTATAATGTTTTTATCCTTAATTTCTAATGGGTTTAGAATTATATCCACTTTTGTGATTGCTAAAATTATTTGTACCTTCTCTAATTCTGCTGATATTAGTCTATCATATCCGCTTTTTCTAGACACCAGCCTCGATTTTTGTTAATCCTCTCTTGATAGCCTGGTTTTCTATTTCATTAATTTCTGCTCTCTGCTGTCTTCCTTTCCTTGGATTTATTTTATTGTTCTTTTCATGTTCTTAAGTTGGATGCTTAGCAAAGCAATTCTTAGCCTCTATAATTTATTATAAGCATTTCACGCTGTAAACTTTTTTGGTAAGTTAACCTCTTCCATTGGTTCCCATAAGTTTATAGTGTCTGTTATTCAGTTTTAAGTCACTTTAATTTTTTTTTGTCAAGATTTCTTCCTTGACCCAGGATTATATTAAGAGTATTTTATCTTTTCTGAATATATGAAGATTTTTGGTTTATCTTTTAATTACTGACTTTTTTTAATTTAATTTTTTAGTTTTAAAAATTTACATCCAAATTAGTTAGCATATACTGAAACAATGATTTCAGGAGTAGATTCCTTACTTCCCCTTACCCACTTAGCCCCTCCCCCCTCCCACAACTCCTCCTGTAACCCTCAGTTTGTTCTCCATATTTATGAGTCTCGTTTGTTTTGTCCTTCTCCCTGTTGTTATATTATTTTTGTTTCCCTTCCCTTATGTTCAGCTGTTTTGTCTCTTAAAGTCCTCATGAGTGAAGTCCTATGATTTTTGTCTTTCTCTGACTAATTTCACTTAGCATAATACCCTCCAGTTCCATCCACATAGTTGCAGATGCCAAGATTTCATTCTTTTTGATTGCCGAGTAATACTCCATGGTGTATGTGTGTGTGTGTGTGTGTGTGTGTGTGTGTGTGTGTGTGTGTGTGTGTATATATATATATACACACACACACACACACACACACACACACACACCACATCTTCTTTATCCATTCATCCATAGGTGGACATTTGGGCTCTTTCCAGACTTTGGCTATTGTCGATAGGGCTGCTATAAACATGGGGGTGCATGTGCCCCTTCGAAACAGCACACCTGTATCCCTTGGATAAATGCCTAGTAGTGCCATTGCTGGGTTGTAGGGTAGTTCTATTTTTAGTTTTTTGAGGAACCTCCATGCTGTTTTCCAGAGTGGCTGCACCAGCTTGCATTCCCATAATTATTGACTTTTAATTGCATTGTGGTTTACACAGTGTAGTCTATATTCTACCTATTCTTTGAAATGTGTTTAGAGTAGCTTTATGGCCTTGTACATGGTCATTTTTGTAAAATTTGCTTGAGAAGACTATTTAATTTTTAGATGCAGCTTCAAAGTATGTCCAATAAATAAAAATTGTTCACTTGTTTAGGTCTTAGGTATCTTTTAATTTTTGTTTGGACTGTCAACAGATGTATTAATCTCCCAGTATGATGATGTATTTGTCAACTTCCCATTTGTCCATCAATTTTTACCATGTTTATTTTGATGCTTCTTCATTAGGACCATATAAAATTACAATTGTGTCATTTAACTTTCCTTTGCCCTACTCTTAAGTTTTATTTTGTTAAGGTGTCTTTCATTTTTCTTTTTTGTACTGGTTTAGAAGTTTATATACACTAACTTTTGGTAATTATTCTTGAAGTTTTACTGTACGCACTTAATTTAACATCTAAAGTTGGGGTGCCTGGGTGGCTCAGTCACTTAAACGTCCGACTTTCGATTTCAGCTTGGGTCACAGTCTTTTTTTTTTTTTTTCTCCAATTTTTAAAAATGTTTATTTATTTGAGAGAGAGAGAGAAAGAGTGTGAGCATGGGAGAGGCAGAGAGAGAAGGTGGCTCCAGGCTCTGAGTGGTCAGCACAGAGCCTGATGCAGGGCTCAAACTTACGAACCATGAGATCATGATCTGAACTGAAGTCAGATGCTTAACCGACTGAGCCACCCAGGTGCCCCTCAGGTCACAGTCTTAACGGGGTTCATTAGCGTGGAGCCAGTTTGGGATTCTCCCTCTCCCTTTGCCCCTCTCCTGCTTACACACACTCTCTTTCTCTCTCAAAACGAATAAAGTTAAAAATCTAAAGTTAATCTTTCATCTTTAGAATGGTTCAGCTTTGATTCACTACCCCTCAGTTATGTGGTGTTAATCTCCAGAATTACAGTTCTGTTCTTTTGCAAAACCCCCTAAATTGGACATTATTTTTATTTTTTATAGGCATTGTTTACAAAAATCTTGTTTACTTACCATTTCTTCTTTGAATATCAACCTTCCTTTCAGGATTTTTTTTCCCCCTGAGCAAAGGGTAAAAATGTCCCAAAGTTGTGTATGTGAGAACATTTGTAGTTTGCCCATATTTCTGAGAGTTTTGCAAGATATGTTCTTAAGATTGCCTCTTAGCACTTGAAAGATATTCCACTCTATCTGGCTTTTGGTGTCTTGGGGAATTTACTGTCAGTCTGTCATTTTATTTGTAGGTGATGTTTTTCTCTCAGACTTTTAAAATTCATATCAACCTTTACTAAAGATTTTTTTTTTTTTTTTAGGTATAATTGACACACAATGAAATGCATAGATCTTAAGTGTTAAGTGAGATTTGACTGTTGTATGTTCCTACGTATCTAACACGTCAGACAAAGGGAAGAACATTTCCATTGGCACACCTAGTTCTCCTGGACCCTTTGCCAGTTACCACCCTTCTCTACCACCTACTCTCATTTCTGCCACCGCGTAACGGATTTTACTCTTCATATTAATATGGATTTCATATGAATACACTTACACAGCATACATTCTTTAGTGTCTGGGTTATTTTTGTTTTATTTTGTTTTGTATTTTTTTTTGCTCTTCATTTTGTTTCTAATTCATGTGGTTGCTTGTATCAGCATTTTGTCCCTTTTTATTTCTGTGTGTAGCATTCCTTTGTGTGATTGTGCCTCTATTCCGCACCTGTTGATGGACACCTGGGTTGTTGCTAGTTTTGGGCTGTTATGAAATAACATGCTTTTTGTGGGTAAATATTTCTCTTGAGTAAATATATAGGAATTGAATTGCTAGCTAATAAGGTAGTTTAAAGCCCAATTTTATAAGAAATTGTTTCAGAAAATTTTTAAAATTTCCCTTTTTGTCTCTGGAATACTTTAATTTTACCATAATGGGACTCAGGTCTGGTTTTCTTCTTATTCATCCTGCTCGGTAGACATGCTTCCTATGTCTGTGGATTCGTGTCTTTCATCATATCTATAACATTATTAGGTTTTATTGCTTCAAATATTACCCCCTGATATCTGTTCCTTTTTGGGGGACCTTGATTAGACATAGGCTAATCTTTTTCCATCCTCCACAACTCTTAACCTGTCTTTCATACTTATGTTTTTATCTCTGTGTTGTATTATGAATAATATTTTAGATTTTATAGCTCTTCAACTTCATCTTCCCTACTACTTTATTAATTCATTGAGTTTTTTGTTTGGATGATTTTTCTTTTTTTAAAGTACTAGCTGGTTCTTTTTAAAATCTTGTAATTTTTTAATGCTTTTTTATTTTTTAAGTTTATTCATTTATTTTGAGAGAAACAGAGACAGCATGAGTGGGGGAGGGGCAGAGAGAGAAGGGCAGAGAGGATTCCACGTAGGCTCCCCTCTGCCGGCGCAGAGCCCGATGTGGGGGCTCGAACTCATGAAAACTTGAGGTCGTGACCTGAGCCAAAAGCAAATATCAGACGCTTAACCAGCTGAGCCACCCAGGTGCCCCTTTTGATGGTGTTTTGTTGCTTACTCATTCCAACTTCTGCTTCCTTAAACATTTCATATGTATTTATAATTCTGTATTTGTTAATTACAGTATCTACAAACTCTCACTGATAGTACTTTTTTTTTTTTTTTTTTTTTTTTGTCATCTTTGAATGTGAGATCATCTTGTTGATCTTATTGTGGCAATCTGAGAGCTTAATCCTCCAGGAAAGTTAGCTTTCCTCCCACTTCTGCTAGGCCAAGGAGTGTAAAAAGGGGATAATCTTGGTTTATAGTTATAGGGGTTTTGTTTTGTTTTGTTTTGCTTTGTTTTGCTTTGTTTTGTTTTGTTAGAGAGAGAGAGAGAGCACATGTGCAAGCAGGAAGGGGAGAGTGAGAGGGAAACCCAAGCAGGCTTCATGCTCAGTGTGGAGCCTGATGTGGGGCTCGATCTCAGGACAGTGAGATCATGACCTGACCCAGAATCAAGAGTTGGACACTTAACTGACTGAGCCACCCAGGCGCTGCTAGTTACAGGTTTTTAAAGTTGTTTCTTTATTGCCCACTTATTTTTTAACTGAAACTGAGTGTGATACTGCTTTCTTTACTTTATTTCCTTTATAACAGATGTCCCTGTCGAGTCCAGAGTTCTTGAATTCTGAAGATACATTTAGTTTAGTTTTTGTAACTAATCTGTGCAGGTTTTCCCATTTTTAGGAAAAGAGAAACATAAGAGCTAAAATTGTCATTAAGAAATGATTCTTCACAGAATTACATGAATTTCCTTAATGTTTTTCTTTAAAAGAAAACGTGATTGCAGACGCAGTACTGGGATGCATTTTTATGATAAAAAATCCAAACAGTAAGGAAATATATGGAGCCAAACACAAATCCCATTTTTCCTCCCAACCCAGTGCCTCACCTCTTCCCTTGAGTTAGCCACTCTTTAAATTTGCAAGGTGGTTTGTTGTACCTACAGTTTGTATTTTTACTTTTTAATTCATTTATTGGCAAAGAAATACATATGCTAAAAGCAACTAAACAAGAATTCTCACTTGTTTTTTTATAATAGCTTTATTGAGATCTAATTCACAAAAAAATGTACATACAGTTCACTTGTTTAAAATATAGGGGCGCCTGGGTGGTGCAGCCGGTTGAGCGTCCGACTTCAGCTCAGGTCACGATCTCGCGGTCCGTGAGTTCGAGCCCCGCGTTGGGCTCTGGGCTGGTGGCTCAGAGCCTGGAGCCTGCTTCCGATTCTGTGTCTCCCTCTCTCTCTGCCCCTCCCCCGTTCATGCTCTGTCTCTCTCTGTCTCAAAAATAAATAAAAAGTTAAAAAAAATTTTTTTAAAAATTAAAAAAAATATACAATTCAGTGGTTTTCAGTATTTTCACAGAATTGTGCAACATCACTGCAGTCCATTTTAGACCATTCTCATCCCACAAAGAAACCCCGTCATTCCCCATTTCTCCCAAGTGTTGTACACCTTCTGGCAGTCATTGATCTGTAGAGTTTCCTGTTCGGGACATTTCCTATGAGTGGGATTATACGGTATGTGGGGTTTTTGTGACTAGCTGCTCTCACCTAGCATAATGTTTTCAGGTTTCCTCCATACTGAGCATGGATTAGTACTACATTCTTTTTTATGGCAGCATATTCCATCATATAGATATAATATGCAGTTGACCCTTGAACAGCATGGGTTTGAACTGCACACACCCACTTATATGAGGATTTTTTTTTTTTACAGTACTGTAAATATTTCTCCTTAGGAGTTTCTTATTGATAATTTCTTTCTCTAGCTTACATTATTGTCAGAATATAGTGTGTATGTGTGTGTGTGTGTGTGTGTGTGTATTACACACAACATACAAACTATGTGTTGACTGTTTAGATTATCAGTAAGACTTCCAGTCAATAGGGGGCTACAAGTAGTTAGGTTTGGAGGGAGTCAAAAGTTATACCCAAATTTTTGCATGGGAGATTAGCACCCCTAACCCCCCTTGTTTTTCAAGAGTCAAATATGTGCCCATTCATTGGTCGATGGAATTTGGATCATTATCACCTTTTGGCTGTTGTGAACAATGGTGCTCTGAACATTGGTATATGAGTTTTGTTTTGTTTTGTTTTGTTTTGTTTTGTTTTGTTTTGTTTTGTTTGAGACAGAGAGAGATAGAGCATGAACAGGGGAGGGACAGAGAGAGGGGGAGACACAGAATCTGAAGTGGGCTCCAGGCTGAGCTGTCAGCACAGAGCCCGACGCGGGGCTCAAACTCACGGAGTGTGAGATCATGACCTGAGCTGAAGTCGGATGCTCAACCGACTGAGCCACCCAGGCGCCCCATTATATGAGTTTTCATGTGGGTATATGTTTTCATTTCTCTGGGTTGTATACCTGGGAATGGAATTGCTAGGTTATATGCTAACTGTATTTAACCCTTAGAAGCACTGCTAGACTGTCTCTCAAAGTGGCTGTACCATGCAGTTTTATATTCCCATCATTCTAGACAAATAATCCATTTTACAAATGGGTGAAAGACTTGGATGGATATTTCTCCAAGGATTATACACACGTGACCAATAAGCATATCAAGCATACTCCATATCATTAGTCATCAGAGAAATGCAGATCAAAACTACAATGAGACCCTACTTCATACTCCCTGGCTAGAATCAGAAAGTCCAATAATAACAAGTGTTAGAGAAGATGAGCAGGAATTGGAACCCTAGTACTCCTGGGAGAATGTAAAATATAAATGTAAATTGATGCTCTGGTCTCAAGCAGTTAACAAATGCAGTAAGCCTTAGGGAATGAGAACTAATTCAGTTTCGGGGCAGAACAGAAAATATGCCAAGAGTATTTTCCCCTTAGTGCGGGACAAGATGATTTCCAGTTGGAACATCGGCACTGTGTTAGGTAACATCATATCACACAGTGAAGACTTTTTAAAAAGCCATTTCACAAAATGTTGCACAATTTTCGACATAAAAACTCAGAAAATATTTGCCTCCCGACCACCCAGATTTGCGGAAAGCAATGAAGCATTACATATAACTAGCCAAAGCAAGATCACACTCTTAGAGTGGCCGTTACCTGATTTTTAAATATTGTTATCATGCAGATTTTATACTTTAAATGTATATACCCCTCATAACATGTAGTGTCGTGTTTATATTTTTAATATTTACATTGTGGTATTATATATTTAACTTTTTATAATCACTTTTTATAATCAAAATTATTGATATCTGTATATCTGATGAATTTTATATTCTGTATTTAGTTCCTTTGCATCTAACTATGACTTAGCCAATTCCTGTTGATAGACCTTTAAAATTTTCCTATATTTCAGAACCATAATCAAGCCTGTGGTGACAGTCCAAATCAGAGTTCTCCAGAGAACCAAACCAGTAGGGGTATGTGTGTGTATGTGTAAGAAATCTTCACCAAAGTTTATGGACACAATGAAGCAACATGCCAATGCTTTCTATTCTTAATTCTTTGAAAACAAATTCTGATTAGGACCCAATAGGTTAACTTCAATAGGTCTGACCTGCAGTTTTGAAAAACATTGTTACTATATATATTATACCTAGATATGGATTGCTGTGTTGCAGGGTATCCACACTTCTATTTTATCACACACTGCCAGTTTTCTCTCTAAAGGGGTTGTACAAATGGACATTTTCACTACTAGTGTGAATTCTCTTTTTTCTTCCCCTTCACGGGCATTTGTAATTTCAGTTACCTTCTACTTTCAGTCAGGTCTGGGCTTATTATTTTTTCTTTTTTAGATAGAGTGTGTGAGTGGAGGTTGGGGGTGGGGGGGGGAGAGAGAGAATGAATGAATGAGTGAGTGAGTGAGTGAATGAATATATGTATATATATCTTAAGCAGGCTCCATGCCCATTGTGGAGCCCAACACAGGACTCAATCCCACAACCCTGAGATCATGACCTGAGCCAGAATCAAGAGTCAGAGCCTTAACTGATTGAGCCACCCACATGTCCAAGTCTGGGTTTATTTTGTAAGGTTTATAAAACTTGGCAATCAACTTTAAACAAAGAGAGCAGCTTCAGAGTTAGCACCGTTAGCAGACATCAGTATCTGTCCAGAAATTAATGACATTGCTTTGTTTTCATCATATTTATTTCTTTAGTTTACACTCAGCAAAATGGATTAGTTTTTGGTGTACATATTTGTGAGTGTTAGACGAGCATAGTTTCACATCACCACCACCATAGTTGGGATACAAAACAGTTTAATCTCTTGAGAAAATTACCTTGGACAGTTCTTAGCCTCCCTCGTACTTCTAACCCCTGGAACAATGATCTTTTTCCACAGTTTTGCCTTTCCAGAATGTTATATAAATGGAATCATATTATATGTAACCTTTGGAGACCTGATTCTTTCACTGAATATGATGAATTGGAGATAAGGCCATATATCAGTAGTGTATTTTTTATTGCTGTTCAGTATTCCACGTGTGGATGCTCCACAGTTTATCCATTTACTTTTTGAAGGACATTTGGGTCCCCTCCCCCACCTTGCTAGTTTTTACCAGTTGTGAATAAAGCTGCTGTAAATACCGTATACAAGTTTTATTGTGAACATACGTCAATTCTGTAGGGTATGTACCTAAGAATGTGATTGATTGTTGGGTCAGTAATTTTTTAAATATCATTGCATCTTTTTATATAAAAACTGCAAAACTTTTCCTGACTGGCTTTGTCATTTTGTTTTGCATTTACACTAGCACTGTATGAGAGTTTCAGATATTCCATTCTAGTCAGTGCTTGGTATTGTCCATTTCTTTTATTTTAGATATTCTAATAGAGTATGTGTTAATTTCTCATTGTGGCTTTAATTTGCATTTTCCTAATGGCTAACGATCATTTTCCTAATGGCTAAGCATTTTTTCATGTGCTTACGTACCATCTGTATATTTTCCATTGGTGAAGTAGTTGTTCAGATTTTTTGCCCATTGTTTAGAAAGTGGGTTATTTTCTCACTGCATTTTTGAAGTTCTTTATACATTTTGGATACAAGTTCTTTGTCAGATATGTGATTTGTAAATGTTTTCTCACAGTCTACAGTGTCTCTTACAGTTTCTTTTGTAGAGCAGACGTTTCAAGGTTTTGATTAAGCTCAATTTACCATTTTTTAAACTTTTATAGATTGCACTTCTGGTGTCATATCTAAGACCTCTTTTCCTGAACCAAGTTCATGAAGATTTTCTCATTTTTTTTCCTAAAAAATTTATCATGTTAGGTTTTACTTTTATATATGAAATCCATTTTGAATAAACTTCTTCTAAGGTGTGAGGAATAGGTTGAGGTTCACTTTTTTTTTTTTTTTTCCTCTAATGTTTGTTTATTTTGAGAGAGATAGAGACAGTACAAGCAGGGGAGGTGCAGAGAGAGGGCAAGAGAGAATCCTAAGCAGGCTCTGCGCTGTCAGCACAGAGCTCTATGTGGGGCTCCATCTCAGGAACCATGAGATCATGACCTCAGCCAAAAGTTGGACACTTAACCAACCAACTGAGCCACCCAGGCACCCCCAGATTCACTTTTTTTTTTTTTTTTTGCATATGGAGATCCAGTTGTGAACAATCCTCTTTGTTGAAAGGGTATTGAATTGAATCCTTTCTCCATCGAATTGCTTTTTTGCACCTCTGTTACAGATCCATTGACCATATTTATATGAGTCTATTTCTGGTCTGCCTTCTGTTCATTGATCTGTGTACCTGTGTTTTGCCAATACCACACTGTCTTGATTACTATTCCTTTATACATTAAGACTTAATAGCGAGTGGTGTGAATCTTCCAACTTTGACCTGGTTGTTCTGGCCTCATTTGACTTCCCTTTTTAATCTGTCCTTTTGTTTTATATTAATATGGACTCACAGGTTGTTATTTTATTGCTGTCATTTATTTATTTTTGCTTACATTGTTTTTAGATTTGGCCAGGGAGGAGGCAGATCCCATCATTCTTTGAACACTTTTTTACCTCCTGGCATAACAAGATATTTCATGGTCCTCTTGTAGATTTCCTGTCATAGTCCTGGAATCAACCATTTCTCCAAGGAGACCTGGTTTCTTTTATTGGAGAATGGTGTTTAGAATCGAGATCTGGGACCTAGGTGTGCTCATGTCCTCATTATTGCTGGACTGTCATTGCATCAATGCTCTCTCAGGGGACATTGAAAACTATGAGCTTGTACTATTACACATCAAACCTGTCCAGCACTACAGAATTCTTTCTATCCCTTCCTTTAACTCTTTCACTCAGCATAATTGAGATTCATTTATGTATATTTAAATAGTTCTTTTTTTTTTAAAGAAAAATTGCTGAGAAAAATTATTCCATTGAGTGGCTATACCACAATTTTAGTTATGAAATTACCAGATCCCCTCCCCCCCAAAGTGATGGCACCATTTTACATTCCGACCAAACAGTACATGAAAGTTCTAGTTTCTCCACATTATTGCCAAACCTTTGTATTGTTAGTCTTTTTAATTTTCTACTTTTTATAGGTATGTTTTGGTACCTTGAATCATTTTAATTAGCCTTTCTTCGTTACCAACAATAGCCAAACTATGGAAAAAGCCCAGATGTCCATCTACTGATGAATGGATAAAGAAGATGGTGTGTGTGTGTGTGTGTGTGTGTGTGTGTGTGTGTGTGTGTGTGTGTGTAATGGAATATTGCTCAGCCATCAAAAATAATGAAGTCTTGCCATTTGCAATGATGTGGGTGGGGCCAGACTGTACTATGCTAATAAGCAAAATAAATCAGTCAGAGAAATAACCATATGATTTCACTCACCTGGAATTTAAGAAACAAAACAGATGAACATATGAGAAGGGGAAAAGAAAAAAGAGAGAGCTAAATAAACCATAAGAGACTCTTAGAGAACAAACTGAGGATTGATGGAGGGATGTGGGTGGGGGATGGGTTAGTTAGATGGGTGATGGGTATTAAGGAGGGCACCTGTTATGAGCACTGGGGGTTGTATGTAAGTGATGAATCACTGAATTCTACTCCTGAAACCAATATTGCCCTGTATGTTAATTAACAAATTTAAATAAAATTTTGAAAAAAAAATAATTTGCCTTTCTCTAATGACTACTGATTTTTAATAGCTTTACATTCCATGTGCTTATTTGCTATCCTTATATTTTCTTTGGAGGCATGTTTATTCAAATCTTTTGCCCATTTTTTTTTAAATACATGAAATTTATTGTCAGATTGGTTTCCATACAACGCCCAGTGCTCATCCAAAAGATGCCCTCTTCAGTACCCATCACCCACCCTTCCCTCCCTCCCACCCCCCATCAGCCCTCAGTTTGTTCTCATTTTTTAAGAGTCTCTTATGCTTTGGCTCTCTCCCACTCTAACCTCTCTTTTTTTTTTCCCCTTCCCCTCCCCCATGGGTTCCTGTTAAGTTTCTCAGGATCCACATAAGAGTGAAAGCATATGGTATTTGTCTTTCTCTGTATTATTTTGCCCATTTTTTAACAATATGATTATTTCTTTGTGTTGAGTTCTGAGGGTTCTTTATAGATTCTGGATACAAGGCCTTATCAGATATGTGATTTGTAATTATTTTTTCAGTCTTTGGCTTGGCTTTTTGTTTTCTTAAACGGGTCATTTGACGAGTAGAAGTTCTTACTTTGGATAAAGTCCAATTTATGAATCTTTTCCTTTATGGATTGTGCTTTTGGCGTTGTATCTAAGATCTTTTTCAACCTAAGTTCAAAAGATTTTTGCATGTTTTCTTCTAGTAGTTTTATAACTTCTGGCTTCACGTTTAGTTCTGTCATCAGTTTTCAGTTAATTTTTGTATATTTGTATATGTAAGGTATGGATCCATTTGATTTTTTTTAAATGTTTATTTTGAGAAAGAGAGAAAGAAAAGGGGAGGAGAAGAGAGAGAGGGAAAGAACCCCAAGCGGGCTCTGCGCTGTCAATGCAGAGCCCAACCAAGATCCCACCAACTGTGAGATCATGACCTGAGCTAAAATCAGGAGTCGGATGGATGCTTGACCAACTGAGCCACCCAGGCGCCCCTGTTTTGTTTTGTTTTGTTTTGTTTTTAATATGAATATCCACTTGTTCCAGCATCGTTTGTTGAACAGATTCTTTTTCTCCATTGAATTTTGCCTTTGCACGTTTGTGGAAGGAAAATTAGTTGGTCCTATATGTGCGGTTCTGTTTTTGGACTCCCGTTATGTTAATTTATTTCCCTGTGTGCCAGGACCACACACTGTCTTAATTACTGAATCTTTATAATTAGTTTGATTCAGGTGGATTTTCCAGTTTGTTCCTTTTTTTTTTTTTTTTTAAATGTTTGTTTATATTTTGAGAGAGAGAGAGAAGGATAGCACAAGTGGGGAAGGGGCAGAGAGGGAGGGAGACACAGAATCCAAAGCAGGCTCCAGGCCCTGAGCTGTCAGCACAGAGCCCAATGTGGCTCAAACTCACAAACCGTGAGATCGTGACCTGAGCTGAAGTCAAGAGCCAGACACTTAACTGATTGAGCCACCCAAGTACCCCTGAAAGAGATATTCTTTAATTTTGATTTTTATTAACTATTTTGATTTTTACCTTTTTTTTAAAACAATCGATCTCATTTCCTACAACTTCGCTAACTCATTTTTTGAGTAACTTTTTGTAGATTCTGTAGATTTTCTACACAAATGATCATCCGTGAATAAAACCATTTTAATTCTGCTTTTCCAATGCGGATTCCTTTTATTTCTGTTTTGACTTCTGATTTTTATTTAAAATACGGGGGCGCCTGGGTGGCGCAGTCGGTTAAGCGTCCGACTTCAGCCAGGTCACGATCTCGCACTCCGTGAGTTCGAGCCCCGCGTCAGGCTCTGGGCTGATGGCTCAGAGCCTGGAGCCTGTTTCCGATTCTGTGTCTCCCTCTCTCTCTGCCCCTCCCCCGTTCATGCTCTGTCTCTCTCTGTCCCAAAAATAAATAAACGTTGAAAAATAAAATACAGCAAGATTGGGGCGCCTGGGTGGCTCAGTCGGTTAAGCATCCGACTTCGGCCCAGGTCACAATCTCGTGGTCCGTGAGTTCAAGCCCCGCGTCAGGCTCTGTGCTGATGGCTCAGAGCCTGGAGCCTGTTTCAGATTCTGTGTCTCCCTCTCTCTCTGACCCTCCCCCGTTCATGCTCTGTCTCTCTCTGTCTCAAAAATAAATAAACGTTAAAAAAATTTTAAAAAAATAAAAATAAATAAATAAAATACAGCAAGACTGTATTCCATGTGGGGTCCTCATCTTTGTTGATTGTATTTCATTTTTAGATTATGTGTAGCAGTAACACTGAGCTATATACATATAAAAAGGTGTCCTCAGGGGCCAATGGGAGCATCTCTTTTCTCCTTTTCCTGTCTCTGTATCCTTCACACGCTGTTCCCACTTTGCCTGATTTCCAGTGTCCACTCTGGTTCTTTCCCTCCCACCACCCTGTCATTTTTCTTTCAAGTAACTGCCCCATAGGTTTTACCGAAAGTATAGGAATTCTTTCTTTATAAAACCTAGAACACATTGACAGATAAAATTAAGTAAAAGATTAGATACCTGTCAGTGTCATAAAGACAAGAATTCTTAAACCAGGCTTTATGAATTTTCTAAAAGTGTGTTTATATTGGTGTGTGTGTTTCTATTTCATTGGGATTTTTTTCTAGAGAGCGGAGTCCATAACTTTCATATCCTTAGAGGAATTTATTTAAGCAAACAAACAAAAAGGTAAGAATAATAACTTTAGAATGAATGAGTTTGGGCCTACCCAGTGCAAGGGTTAGTGAGATTAGTAAGCCTCTTGTGTCTTGAGTCCTCTGTACCTTTGGAAGATAACATTTTATTTTATTCTACTTTTTTTGAAGATAACATTTTGAATGTCTCTGTTGTAGTGTATGACTGTTGTTTGTGGTTAATCCATTTATACATGTCAGCTCAGCACCTGGCACTTGTAAACCTTTGGTCTTCTATTTTGTATCACAGAGTTTTAAGAATTTGAATGCACTTTAGTTTGCTTTCAGATTAAGTAGTTAAAAGAATCTTTGGATTCCTGTTGTCAAGTCCCTAAAAAGTTACTGTGGCAGAGAAGGATAAGGGTATTCAAAGCACACGGGAAGAATACGGATATCCTGGGTGTCCCGTGTCTGACGGCCGGGCATCCTAGTGTGTAGCGGTTTAACCACTGGGCACTGTAGCCATGCAGTCCTGTCTCCGCCTCCTTCTACCAAATGACCTGTTGAGTTTCCTCACGGAGCAAATGAGAGTAGTAAACCTGTTTGTTAAATCAGTAAACGACTTAGAAGTAGACGTGTTTGGGCAGACTCAGAGCCCCCCTCACCCTGGGACGGTAAGGGTGCAGGTTTCCTTGGGGCAGGTCTCAGTAAAGGGTGGGCGATGTCATGATGTTCCGAGGATTAAAAGATCAGAATGGCGCTGTTAGTCATCGCTTGTTATGTCTGTTAAATTATAATAATTTTCTTTTTTATTTCTACCAAGCCAAACTAGCGAGACGCAGTCAAGAACGAGACAACCTTGGCATGCTGGTCTGGTCACCTAATCAGAATCTATCGGAAGCAAAACGTAAGTTTTAGAACACTTTCATTTTTCACCTTTCTTCTTTAAAGCAAAGTTTTTTTTTGTTCTTTGTTGTTTTTAAATGTTTATTTTTGAGAGCACACAAGCGGGGGAGGGGCAGAGAGAGGGGGACAGAGGAGCCAAAGCGGGCTCTGCAGTGACACCAGCTAGCCCAATGTGGGGCCTGAACTCGCAGAACCGTGAGATTAGGACCTGAGCTGAAGTCGGATGCTCAACTGACTGAGCCACCCAGGCGCCCCAGACAGTGTGCATTTCTTTACTGTGGCCTGTCATAAGGACTTAAAATTTTTTTTTTCTTCTTAATGTTTATTTATTTTGAGAGAGAGTGCGAGCAGGGGAGAGGCAGACTGAGAGAGAGAGAGAGAGAGAGAGAGAGAGAGAGAGAGAGAGAGAGAGAGAGATGGTGAGAGAGAATCCCAAGCAGGCTCCGGTCAGCACAGAGCTGTCAGCCCCGATGTGGGGCTCAATCTTACAAACTGTGAGATCATGACCTGAGTTGAAATCAAGAGTCGGACGCTTAACAGACTGAGTCACCCAGGAGCCCCAGGGCTTAAAATTCTTAACCAGTGGTTTCATAATTTACTTTATCCAAAATGCTGTACAGGCTAATACTGGAGTAACTAGGAGGAAAGGCTCAGAGTGGAAAGGAAATTATAACGTGGTGTATAACTCCCCCAGCTGGGAATTTACAGATCCGTACATTTCTAATTGGAGGGGTTACAAAGGGCAAAAATATGTCATTGGAAACAGGCTTTATACTGTAAGACTTCAACTTAACTAGAAGAACTTGTGAATTGACTCTTTGTTTTATGAGTTTAAAGTTGTATTGGGATGAATACACTGAGCTACTTTGGATTTTACTGGGGAGCGTTGGGGTCCTATAGTTACTAGTAATATTAAGTGTATATTCAAAGTTTGCTTTTTCAGCTTTTCTGTTGCCTCTGCTCAAATAATATCAGCAAAAATAATTTTGTATCAGACATTGCCATAAGTCTCTGGCAGTTTCAAATTTTTTCTTTTCTTTTTTAAAAAAAAAAATTTTTTTAATGTTTATTTGTTTTTGAGAGAGCAAGGGAGAGCACAAGCTGGAGAGAGGCAGAGAGAGACGGGGACAAAGGATCCGAAGCGGGCTCTGTGCTGGCAGCAGAAAGCCTGACACAGGGCTTAAAGTCATGAACCAAACTGTGAGATCATGACCTGAGCTGAAGTCGGACACTCACCCGACTGAGCCACCCAGGTGCCCCCAAAGTTTTTATTTTCTTCATAACTTAAGGGTGAAGAAAAACTAAATCCCCTTTTGGAGAATTTTTCAATGGGGGTTCATAGGTAGAATTTATGGGGATTTGTAAACTTAGAAATCACATGCAAAGTTTTTTGGTATGTGTTCATCTTTCTGGAGAAAAAGGACATTAGGTTTTCAAAGGGGTCTTTGACAAGAGTCAGTGCTCTGAAATGGGGTTGGACTTGGAAAGTCACCAGTGCTAAATGTTATCAGGAAACTGTTAAATTGTGAGTGAAGGCTCAAATTCTTAGGCTTTGATCAGGATTTCCCGAAGTGTGTTTTCCGGTATTAAAATAAGTGTTGATAGGTTTCCACTGCCAAATGAGTGTGAGAGATGATACATATTAAATAATCTCTTCTTGTGTATTCGGTATCCGTGTCAGCATAGTCAGGGTGCAGAGAGCTCATATGGTAGAGAAACATGTTTAATTTTGACCAAGAAGGATCTTTTTTTTTTTTTTTTTTCTTCCCTTTCTTTTTCTTTTTCTTTTCTTTTGTATAGTACCCTCCATGGAACACGGGAAGTTCAAGTACTCTTAGTAATGGTGAATTTAGCAGTAATAAAATAATCTCAGTCTGATCTGATTTTAAGAGTATCTTAATTTTGCCTCTATCAGGCTGCTGCTTAATGAGTGTATAATGAAGAACAGAATAGCAGAAGGAAGGGTATTGGCATTTCTGATGTCTTTGCTGTGCTGGGGAGGACGTTTTAAGTATTTCCTGTTTGTTTATTTCCCCTTTGAGCCCTTGCATTAACTTAAAAAGCAATCAGTTCCATTTTTGAACATGTTCTTTTTAACAGAAAGCTGAAATCTTCCTCCCTGTAATTTTTAGAGCTTTGTTTTCTTGAACTCTGCTACAGAAATCTTCCAGATGAGTCTTTTGGATGTTCTGGCCATCCCACCTCCTTTACCATCCTGGTCCAAGTTCAACCTGCCTCGTCGCTTTGGGTTTTTTCTAGACGATTGGCTCTTTGGGTGCCTCTGTCTCTCGTGCTCCCAGACGTTACAGTTGGTCACAGTGTCCGTTTGAAATGTTGGTGCCCAGAACTGAATATCCAGAATCATGAGCACTTGTTGAGTCTTTGTGCCAAGCACTGCGTTAAATGCATTCACACTTCACAATAACTCGAGGACGTTTTTGCCCTTGTTTCACAGTTGGCGTTCCACGAGCCAAAGAGGTTTGGGAAAGTGACACAGTAAGAGGTTGAGCATTATCTAGGTTTGCTGAGGTCGTGAACCCTGGTTCATGCTCTGAGTGCCTCTCTCAGGGAGAGCTCATTAGGTCTCGGTGTTCTGTATTTCGGCCACTGTCCTTTTGTTACTTCAGTTCACCGTTGATCAGTGCCTTTTGCTCATGTATTACCTGTTGACATCTGTGGAGTCAGAATTTAATTTTTATATTTTCTCATTCTTTCTAGACCTAGAAGAAAAGATAAGAATATGAAGTTAGTAGATTTTTATTTTTTTGTTTTTTTTTTTTAATTTTTTAATGTTTATTTTTGAGAGAGAGAGAGAGACACAGAGTGTGACTGGGAGAGGGGCAGAGAGAGAGGAAGACACAGAATCCAAAGCAGGCTCCAGGCTCTGAGCTGTCGGCACAGAGCCCGATGCAGAGCTCGAACCCACAAACCACGAGATCGTGACCTGAGCTGAAGTCTGACGCTCAACCGACTGAGCCACCCAGTTGCCCCAAAGTTAGTAGATTTTTAAACAATGCTGTTGCCTAAAATAAATTTGTGGTTTTAATGTAAGCCTTTAAAATGACTTTTAAAACCAGTATACAAGTTAACATTCACGTATTGTTGAAAGTTCAGAAGACACAGAAACTTACAAAGAAGGAACTGCTCACACGGTATCTCATTACCCAGAGATAAGTGTTGTTAAATGCTCTGGGATTTTTTCCAGTCCTCTTTGTTTCCTCTTCTGTCCTATAAGGGATATGATGGTGTTTCTCCATGTGTGGGTTTGTCTGTGTCTCTGTATTTTCCCGAATATTGACCGGAGCTTTTCCCACACTGTGAGATAACCATGCGCTATTCTGTCATCACATGGATATGGAAGTGTATCTACCCTTCTATTGAAAGTGTGTTGTTTCAGATTTGTTGCCTGTTGTAAAAGAAAGCTGTAGTAAAATACTGAATCCTAGAGCTTTGTCCTCTTTTGTTTTTTGTTTGTTTTTATTGCGTTTCTAGTATTTTCTTAAGATAGAGCTCTAGGAATGGAATGTGGGTTAACGGGAACTTGCCAAACTGCTCAAGTGTGAGGATGTGAACATGACGTGGCATCTTGATGTGAGTTAGGTTCCTCTTAGTAGGCTCCCACTTGTGGAGCTTTGGGAATCATCTAGTTCTTGGCTAGTCATCTAATCATAGGCCTTAAAATGTGATTGAAGTGTGATTGCAGACACGTATACATAATTTTTTCCGTTTGCACACCTATCATTCCCCCGCAACTCCCTTCTCCACAGTATAGTGTCACAATAGAAGTTTTTTCTACTTTCCTTTCTTCTTGATTTTCTTTTTTTTTTTTTTTTTTTAGTTTTTTTAAATTTTTTTTAACTTTTTTTTTTTTTTTTTTTTTTTGAGACAGAGAGAGACAGAGCATGAACGGGGGAGGGTCAGAGAGAGAGGGAGACACAGAATCGGAAGCAGGCTCCAGGCTCTAAGCCATCAGCCCAGAGCCCAACGCGGGGCTTGAACTCACGGACCGTGAGATCGTGACCTGAGCCGAAGTCAGACGCTTAACTGACTGAGCCACCCAGGCGCCCCTCTTCTTTATTTTCAAAGACTGTGAAAGTCTTGGCTGTCCAACATTGATTCTGATTCTGTGTAGATAGGAGATTTGGAACATGTATAGATGGCTAGCAGGTGTCCCTCGTCTGAGGATGTCTGCAGATCCCTGGTTTTTCTTGTGTTTTCTTTCTTCTCAAGTGGCTGTTTAGATAGAGCTGTGCCTCTTAGGGGTACCGCAAGTTTACAAAAGTATTTTGTGGTTATTAAAATAAATGCTGTTGTTAAAATTTCACACAATACAGAATGTATAATGTAGACACTTAACGCCCTCTCATAGTCACTGTGTATAATATATATGCTTTTCCTAATATTTTTATACATACTAATTAATATATAAATTTTTTTTTTTAATTTTTTTTTTCCAACGTTTATTTATTTTTGGGACAGAGAGAGACAGAGCATGAACGGGGGAGGGGCAGAGAGAGAGGGAGACACAGAATCGGAAACAGGCTCCAGGCTCTGAGCCATCAGCCCAGAGCCTGACGCGGGGCTCGAACTCACGGACCGTGAGATCGTGACCTGGCTGAAGTCGGACGCTTAACCCACTGCGCCACCCAGGCGCCCCAAATATATAAATTTTTTATCACAAAGTATGAGTTCAACAATTTGTTCTTGATGGTATATCTGGGACTCTGTTCTATCTCAACACATTTACTATTGCCTAGTTTTTAAATAACAGGTATGGGTGTCCCATAATTTGATCTTCCTAAAAAACTGAAGTATGGTTGATACACAGCGTTGTACTAGTTTTCAGGTGGACAACACGGTGATGCGACAACCCTGTACGCTATGCTCACGAGTGTAGCTGCCACCTGTCACCATGTGGCGGTGTTACAGTGCCACACTTGCACTGTCCCTTTCATTCCTGTGACTTCCTCATTCCATAAGTGGATGTTTGTAGTATTTCAGTTCTTCTTTCTTTTTAAAACTTACTTATCTTTTTAAGTTTTTGGCGCTCATCACCACAAGTGCACTGCTTGATCCCCATCACCTAGTTGACCCGTGCCCCCACTCCTGCCCTCTGGTAACTGTCAGTTTGTTCTCTGGAGTAAAGAGTCTGTTGCTTGGTTTTTAAGCTTTTTAAAAAAGATGTAGGGAATGTTCTCATTTCTTTAGGATAAATCCCTAGAAGTAGAGTTCCTAGGCTAAGGGGCAAATGCATTATTTCTTGTTATTTCTTTATATTCTTTTCATTTTCAAAAATACATGTAATGTTTAGAGCAGTTTTAGGTTCACATCCAAATTGATCAGAAAGTACAGAGATTTGGGGTGCCTGGATGGCTTAGTCGGTTAAGTGTCCGACTCTTGATTTTGGCTCAAGTAATGATCTCACGGTTCGTGGGATTGAGCCCCATGTCGGGCCCTGTGCTGACAGCCCAGAGCTTACTTGGGATTCTCCCTCTCCCTCGCTCTCTGCCCCTCCCCCATGTATATTCTCTCTCTCTCTCTCTCTCTCTCTCTCTCTCTCTCTCTCTCAAAATAAGTAAATAAACTTTGAAAAAAGAACCAAGCTTTCCCAAATACTTCTGCCCCCACAGTGCACACCACCCCCTGCCATCCCCTACCAGAGCGGTGCACTTGTCGTAATCGGTGAACCTACGCTCATAACATCGTTGTCACCCAAAGTTCATAGTTTACATCAGGATCCACTCTTGGTGTTGTGCGTTCTGTAGGTTTCGGCACACGTTATCGTGACACGTATTCACTATTGTAATATCGTACTAAATCCTTTCCCTGCCCTAAAAACTCTCTGTGCTCTGCCTATGCGTCCCCTCCCAACCCCCTAACTCTTGGCAACTACTGACCTTTTTACCGTCTCCATAACTTTGCCTCTCTCAGAATGTCAGCGAGTTGGGGTCCTATAATGTGGAGTCTTTTCAGAGTGGCTGTTTTGACTTAGTAGTATGCATTTAAGTTTCCTCCATGTCTTTTCCTGGCTCGTAGCTCATTTCTTTGTAGCGCTGAACAGCATTCCCCTGTCTGGACGGCCTGTGGTGTGTTTACGCGTTCACCTGCTGAAGGACGTCTTGGTGGCTTCCGAGTTCGGGCAGTTACGAAGGAAGCTGCCGTAAACATGTATGTGAAGGTGTTGGCGTGGATGTAAGTTTTCGGCTCCTTGGGCTAAGCACGAAGGAGCAGGATCGCTGCATTGTTTGTTAAAGAATACGTTTAATTTTGTAAGAAATTGCAAGACTGTCTTCTGGAGTGGCTGTGCCGTTTTGCATTTTTGCCAGCCGTGAATGAGAGTTCCTTGTAAGTATTTGGTGGTGTCGGTGTTTTGGATTTTAGCCACTCTAAATAATACGCGTATAGTTCATGTTCTTTTAAACTAAAAAGCAATAGGTACGTACAAGATAAAATCTTCTACGTTTTGGGTGTCTGTTAGTCCTGACACACTTTTTTTTTTAATGGTCATATAATACAGGTGTTTCATAGTTAAGCATTTTTTTTTTTTTTTTAATTTTTTTTTCAACGTTTATTTATTTTTGGGACAGAGAGAGACAGAGCATGAACGGGGAAGGGGCAGAGAGAGAGGGAGACACAGAATCGGAAACAGGCTCCAGGCTCTGAGCCATCAGCCCAGAGCCCGACGCGGGGCTCGAACTCACGGACCGCGAGATCGTGACCTGGCTGAAGTCGGACGCTTAACCGACTGCGCCACCCAGGCGCCCCCATAGTTAAGCATTTCTAAACAGTGTTGTAGTGAACATCATTGAAGTGGGGTTGGTAGGTCAGATGGTATGTACTTTTTAAATTTATAGATTTTTTTCTACATTATAGGAGTGTTCCTGTTTTCTAAGACATCTCCAGTACTGGGTATATTAATTTTTTTCTTTCATTCTTTTTAATGTTTTACTTATTTTGAGAGAAAGAGAGTGTACAAGCAGGGGAGGGGCAGAGGGTGGGGGGGGGGGGGAGAGAGAGAGAGAGAGAGAGAGAGAGAGAGAGAATCCTGAGCAGGCTCTTCGTTGGAAGAGGTGGGGCTCAAACTCACGAACCTTGAGACCATGACCTGGGCCAAAATCAAGAGCCAGACATTTAACCAACTGAGCCATGTAGGCTCCTCTTAATTTTTTTCTTTAAAAAAATTTATTAATAATTATTGTTAAAAAAAAATTTTTTTAATGTTTGTTTATTTTTGAAAGAGAGACAGATTGTGGTTGGGGGAGAGGCAGAGAGAGAGGGAGACAGAATCTGAATCTGAGCTGTCAGCCCAGAGCCCGACGCGGGGCTGGAACTCCTGAACCACGAGATCATGACCTGAGCCGAAGTCAGGTGCTTAACAGGCTGAGCCACCCGGGCGCCCCTTCAATAATTAATTTTAATTGTAGTAAAATACACATGATGTGAAATTTACCATCTTAACCATTTCTTTGCTTCCAAGTAAATTTGATTGTGAAATTATAACAAGCAAATGAAATATGTTGGTTTATATTTCCAGCTTAACCATTTTTAAGGGGATAGTGGTCTTAAGTACGTTCACATCGTTGTGTACCCAGCCTCCAGAACGCTTCTCATCTTGCAGAACTGAAACTCTGAACTCGTTAAAAAAAAAAAACCCAAGCCTACATTTCCCCCTCCCCCAGCACCTGGCAACCACCATTCTGCTTTCTGACTTAATGAATTTGACTCCTCTGGGTACTTCGTTTGGTGGAATTACACTGTTTTGGTGACTGGCTTATTTCACGCGACAGAATGTCCTCAGGTGTCATCCACATTGTTGCCTGTGGTACAATTTCCTTCATTTTTATGACTGAGTAGTTCTTCCTTGCAAGGAAAGGCCACATTTGTCTCTCATTTACCAGTGATGGACACTTGGGTTGTTTCCACATTTTGGCTGTTGTGAACGCTGCTGCTGTGAACATGGGTGTGCAAATATCTCTTCGACACCCTGCCTTCATTTCTTTTGGGTGTATACTCAGAAGCGGGATTGCTGGATTTGGTAATTCTAGTTTTGAATTTTTTAAGGACCTGCCATCCTGTTTTCCACAGGGGCTGCTGTCATTTTAAATTCCCACCGACAGTGCATGGGGTCCAGTATCTCCACATCCTTGTCAGAATTACCATTTTCTGTGTGTTTTGTTAATAGTAGCTATCCTTGGGGCGCCTGGGTGGCGCAGTCGGTTAAGCGTCCAACTTCAGCCAGGTCACGATCTCGCGGTCCGTGAGTTCGAGCCCCGTGTCGGGCTCTGGGCTGATGGCTCAGAGCCTGGAGCCTGTTTCCGATTCTGTGTCTCCCTCTCTCTCTGCCCCTCCCCCATTCATGCTCTGTCTCTCTCTGTCCCAAAAATAAATAAACATTGAAAAAAAAAATTAAAAAAAAAAATAGTAGCTATCCTAATGGGTGTGGGGTGATACCTGATTGTACGGGAATATTATTGCTTTTTAAAGTTGGCTGAACTGACAGAAAAGGATTTCATTAATTATTACTAAGGTTGAGCGTCGTTGTATTTTGAACTTTTAAGAAAGTTTATTTTGAGAGAGAGAGAGAGAGAGAGCGAGCGAGCACATGTGAGTGGGGGAGGGGCAAAGACAGAGGGAGAGAGAATCCTAAGTAGGCTCCACACTGTCAGTGCAGAGCCCGACACAGGGCTCGATCTCACTAACTGTGAGATCGTGTCCTGCACCAAGATAGAGTCACTTAACTGCCTGAGCCTCCCAGGCACCTCTGTATCTTGACTTGTTAATTCTTCTGTACATAGCAGTCAGGCCTTACCTTATGTGTTGTTTGGTTTGTTTTTTAGAATTACATGTAGTTAAATTGATTAATCTTACTTGTGGCTGCTCGCATACTGTCATGCTGAAGAAAGCCCTTCCCCCACATATTATATACTGCGCACACCTCTGTTTCTTCTGCCCTCCCCTCCTCCCGCCTCTCTCCTCGTTACATCATTGTTCTATCTGGAACTATTTAATTCTTTCTCAAATCTTCACTTAGGTTAAACTCGTGTGTGTACTTTGGTCTTTATCTGAATTCTTGACTCTGTTTCATTGACTGATCTGTTGTTTCCTGATTTGTACCATTTTTATTCGTTTCAGTGTTCCTGGTCGATGTATTTATTTTTCTGGGTGAAGTTTAGGCTCATAGTTTCAAGCTCTCTCCAAGAGTATCTTGATTGGGGTTATCTGGAATTTGAGTTTGTTTAGTGAGCATTGGTTTCATTCACATTTTTATTGAGCGCTTTGTGTGCTTGGTAGTGTGTGGCAGGAGTGAGGGAGTCAGGAAGCTTATGTTCTAATGGAGAAAGAAGGGAAGATGAACCTGTAAACTGTAATTTATGTGTATTTCCTCTACTCCGGCTCTTCTTTTTTGGATGCAAAAAACTTGAGGTCTAGAAAAGTGAGGTCAAATGCTTAAGGAACCACAGCTTCTTAGTAGCCAAGTTTGGGCTAGATCTCTGGTCTCCAGATGGCATTTATTATACACATCTGCCTTCATATGCTGCCTTTCTTAATAAGCTATAATTGCATTCTTAAAGCATTACTGATACTAGACTAGCTGCTTTGGGCTGTGTCTGAGTGAAACTTCAGCGAGAGCTACGACCTTTAGGGTATGCCTAGAAAATGTGCCTTGTAGAGACGCATTGCATATGGAGGAAATATAAATAATTCCAGGTAGCGTAGAGGAGAACAGTATGCTTTTATTATTATTATTATTATTATTATTATATAGTATATATACTAAATAATATATAGTATGTAATAAGTAAATAGTATATATATTAAATAATTCTGGAAAATTACTTGATGTAACAATGGCATGAGATTTAGGGGACACAGGAATGAATGAAGGTTGAAAAGTGGTAGAATCTGGACGTTGGCAGATGGTGAGAGAAATGGAAAAATGTTCACTAATTGGAGATGAGGACAGTCGAGTCCCATTTTAGCTTCCAGCACCTCCTATGGGCTGTTAGCATCCCTCCCCCACCCCACCCCACCCCCGTGGTGGGACCCAGCAGAAAGTCTACATTTTCCTGGATAGAAACAGGGGAAGTATTGGAAACAGTTGACATTCTGGGTAGAATGTTGAGGAGGGTAAGAGTTGGCTTGTGGGCAAGGTGCATAAGTGTGCTGCAGGCCGGGGGAAGGACGCCTGTGCGCCTGTATTTGTCCGTGTACGAAGATGCGGGGAGCAAATGCAGTGCTCTGTTTTGGAGACCTGCCTGGCTGCGACACCTGTGGTCCTTGGGGAGGTGAGAAGCCTTGAAACTGTGCCAAGTCTCTTGGCAGCCTTGTGGTTTAGTGGAGAGCCAGGGCTAGAGGCAGTGAGTGTCGATCCATTCCGGGTGAGAGAAGTTGATGCCCTCAAGGCTGTTGCTGTTAGAGGGAGGCTTGATCGAAATGTGGAAAGTCAGGGGCGCCTGGGTGGCTCAGTCATCCGACTTCAGCTCAGGTCGTGATCTCATGGTTCGTGGGTTCAGGCTCCGCATGGGGCTCTATGCTGACAGCTCGGAGCCTGGAGCCTGCTTCGGATTCTGTGTCTCCCTCTCTCTCTGCCCCTCCCCTGCTCGTGCTCTGTCTCTCTCTCTCTCAAAAAATAAGTAAACATTAAAAAAAAAAAAAGTGGGAAGTCAAATTGGCAGTGTCGGAAGTGTTTGAACTTGCTCAAAGGAGATGGAGATCATGGGAACATGGGGTAAGGGGGGGGGGGGGTCCGGGGGGCTTTAATAGGCCTTTAAGTAAGCAGGGCGCTGTCATATCTGGGCACGCCTGCACCCTGCCGTCATTATTCCACGCGTGTGCATGAAGATGCCTGTGGGTCACTCTTGTTTCTGTGATAGGACATCATCTCCCTATCGGCCTTGCTTCCTGGTCACCATTGTGAGGTACATGGTTGCCCCCCTCTGCCCCCATGTGTGAGCACCCTCCCCACCCCATTTCAGGCTGCCCTCCCTTGGTCTGCACCCTAGATGCCCGCCCTGCTTGCCCCAACCTAATGGCCTTAGGGCAGCCTTCTGTCTGGGGCCGCTGCTGTGGGTGCAGTACACGGTACCTTCGTATCGCCCTCTTGTCCCTGCCCTGACACGTACACCCAGCCAGGGCCTGGACTTTGTGTGGCAGAGCAGCTGAAAGTTAGCAAAACCAAGTGGACATGTTGGTAACGAGAAATCTCAAAACTTTTTTTTTTTTTTACTAGATAGTCTTGTTTTCTTTGAAATGTATACAGTTAAGCCAGACCTTATTCCCAGTCTGGTTCACTTTACTGTGTTAATGAAAAACAAACAAACAGAAGTTTGCCAAAGCAAATGCAGTCAAATGTAATACAAAACGGTGGCCTGAGAGCACAGTTTAGAAGGCAGTTTTAGGAGAGAGGATAGGTCAGGAAAGGGGATAATCAGAGCATGACTTTTGTTGTTTGACTCTCTTTAAGGTAGGGCTTGGCTGTAGGAGGTGAATTGGAGCCAGAGGGCAAGCCAGGGTACAACTGTGCCCACTGTGGGTCGCTTCCCGAAGAAGCAGATTTCCTAGACTCAGCGGCACTTGCCTCGGGTGTAGAAATTTGCAGGGTAACGTTGGCTATTGGGAATCCGGAAAACAGATGGTCCCGCTCATTTATGCATCGCCTACTTTATAGGTTATGTATAATCAGTGCTTTTGCAGTTATTTAAGTGTTTGATTGCATTTTGCTTTTATTTTATAAAAATGAGGAGAAAGTGGTACCGTGGTAAGCACAAATCTCCATGTTAAAATTGACATAGATGGAGATCATTAGCTAATGCCAGAGACCATCAAGCTGGATGTGATTTTTGAAGCTAGTTGACTATTGACTATAAAGAAAAAAATTAACACCTACAACGTGCTAGACATACAGAATTTAAAGATGTGTCGAAAAGCAAAGTCAAATTAGAGATTTTTAAAAATTTCTTTTTAATGTTTATTTATTTTTGAGAGAGAGACAGGGCAGGAGTGGGGAAAGGGCAGAGAGACAGAGGGAGACACACAATCTGAAGCAGGCTCCAGGCTGTCAGCACAGAGCCCGATGTGGGGCTGAAACCCACGAACCGTGAGATCATGACCTGAGCCAATGTCCGACG
This sequence comes from Prionailurus viverrinus, assembly GCF_022837055.1. Classification (NCBI taxonomy): domain Eukaryota; kingdom Metazoa; phylum Chordata; class Mammalia; order Carnivora; family Felidae; genus Prionailurus; species Prionailurus viverrinus. Next base: position 140,253,035 of record NC_062566.1, read on the forward strand.
CTTAACCGACTGAGCCACCCAGGCGCCCCAAATTAGAGATTTTAAAACAAGTTGTAGCTTTCTTGGAATGAGAACCTTCTTTGGAGCTGCAGCACACGCAGGCGCTTCTCTTAGGGCATTTGAGTTCAGTCCACATTGTCAAGATTATATTGTGTGTGAAAGTTTCATAGATACAGAGTACATTTTTTAACTTCCAAATGAATACATAGTACATGTCAAGAATCACTGTTCAAAACATTCCAGTGGCTTTCCAGTTCACTACAGTGTCAGAGGACTGGACAGTTGGCCACAAGGCCCTACGCAGTCTGAGCCCACTCCTGAGCCTTTTCCATCCCTTTGTCTGGAATACTCTTTTCCCAGTGTCCACATGGCCCTCTCCCTCAGTTCCTCCTCGCTGCTTACGCGTCCACTGACAGAGAGGCTTTCCTTGACCACACTATGAAATGAGAGTACTGCCTTACCTTGCTTCATTTCCTTCGTTTTATTTATCGTCGTCCGACATGGTATTTTTTGCTTCGCCTCTCTACTGAAAACTGATGAGGAACCTGGTGTGTGTGCTCCGTTCTCCGGCAGTCCTCTTGGCACGTGGTGGGAGCACGATAAATACTCGTCCAGTGAATGAGGAAATGATGGGGTTGTGGACACTGCCCTGTGTGAAGACTTGCAAACGCAGGCTTTCCAGCTGTGTGTTCTGCACCTTGGTCATCTGGAATCCTCCAGCATCTTCTTTGCCACCCGCCTAATGACCGTTCGTTTGCTCGGTACATATTTGAGAGATGTGTATGCGCCAGGCACTGGGGGAATACGAGAGTGGACAGTCTGACAAATCCCTGTGCAAGTGTAACTCACAGTCTGATGGGAACCTGCCCTGGTAAATTACAAGGTCATCGACAGGAAGGAAAAGTGTACTTAAAATTCATGCCTGCTAGTTCTTTGACTGGAATGTGTGCAGGGGTAGGGGTCGGATCAGCACTACTGGCCTTAGTTCTCAGTTTTTTATAAAGAAATGGCTTTCAGAGAGCTTGATAATTGGGATGTGAATGTTTTTTTAATGTATGGACATTATTTTTATCATTTTTATTCTTATTTATTTAGAGTTAGGTCAAGTGGTAAGAACTTACTAGAAAAGACACAGCTGGGTTTACAGACTATGGTTGAAGCGTGCAGTTAAAAATTAAGGGTTACTGTACCCTTTCATCATATCCGTGTGTCTTACCGTCATCCTTTTCTTTTAGACTTCAAGAATTTCCTCTTGTTACATTATAATTTATTTATTCTTTCTGTTCACGATGGACATTTGCTTGCAGTTCTTTATTGTTACAACTGCTACTGCTGGGAACTTTCTTTGACTTGGTTCTTGATATCCATTCGACATGTAGATCCTCAGCTGTGAGGTCAGTGCCAGAATATTTCCCAAAGTGGTCAAACTGGTTCATACTGCTACCAACAAAGTGCAAACTTCATCTGCTTCGTGTCCTTGCCAGTAGTTGCTCTCGTGGGACTTCAACGTTTCAGACCGTCCAGCGAGTTCAGCACTGTTCTCCTACCAAGGAATTCTGCTATTTTTGTTACGTGTGATAGTGGTATTGTGGTTCTAGAAAAAACATGTCCATATTTTTAAAAAGTTGTGTATTGGGGCGTATATCTGGCTCAGCTGGAAGAGCATGCGACTTGGTCTCTCAGGGTCGTGAGTTCAAGCCCCATGTTGGGTGCAGAGGTTACTTCTATGAAACATTAAAAAGATGCATATTATATATATGTGGGGATGAGATAACTGGGATTTACTTAAATTCTTGAGCACAGTGTAAAGCACATTTTGGGATCAACTGGCCGGACTGGAATACAGACACAGATTATTGTTTAAATGTTGAATTTACTGTTCTGTGGTTATGTAAGAGAATAATACACCTACTCTTTGAAGATACAGGCCAAGGATTTAAGAGTACGGAGGCATAATTATGACACTCTCCAATGGTTCAGAAAAGAAATTACATATACACATACAAGTTTGTTTTTATCGTTAAAAATAGCCTGTAATTCCTATACCCATCACGTGGGTATAACAAGTATTAAAATTTTGCTTTCATGTCCTTTCTCTATGCTTCTGTGCACTCTGGTTTTAAGCACAAATAGGTCATATTGTAAATAATAGTTTTTCAACTTTAATTTTCTGATAATTAAACATTAGACTGAGTTTTGATCCCTGAATAATATCCCATCATATAGCTCAATTTATTTCACCATGTCTTCGTTCTTGAATGTTTCTATTTTTTCAATTTTCCCCTACTATAAATAACAAATGAGTAAGCAGGAATTCATAATGTCCTTTTCCAGTAGAAAAGAAAGCCTTCCTTGATTCTGCAGATCAGGTTTCCCAGTTAAGTGTGTTCAGAGTTCTTTTTCTCTGACGCCTATGACAATTGGAGTTAATTATTTGTGTCATTATTTCTCAGCCCTCCAGACTGAGCTCTCTGAAGGCCGACTGTTTTAATCTTAACTGTAGAAGCAGCACTGGGCACACAGTCGGCCTGAAAGATGCATTGAATCAGTGGAGAAGGGTTAAATGTAAAATAGAATAATTAAATATAAAATACCACCTTTCTGCACACCTGCTTTGAAAACTCCAGTTTCTTTAACTGGATGAAAGTTCCCCCACCCCTACCCTCACCCCCCAAGATTCAGGCATTGGAAGTGGTAGGATTTACAGCTTTGGCGGAAAAACCTGCCCACTCCCAACAAACACGCCATTCTCCCCCGCCCCCCATTCTCACTACAGCACTGTGCAGTTTAGCCTCCGTTTTGAGGGCTCCGGAAACCTGGGCCCACAGAGGGGAAGCGACCTTGCATCAGGTCGTGCTCCCGCGCACTTCCTAGAACCCAGCCTCCCTCTGTGTTTCCCTTGGCCTGTTGTCTCACTTAGAGATCCCTCTTTTGTGTGCCCTTGTACACAATGGGTTGTACTGAGGGAGGGACCATTGTAAGTACAGGGCGGCGGAGGCAGGGTTAAACATAGGCCCCTATAACTCAAGGCTTGTAGACAAGCTGTAAGGAGTCACTAGGATTTGCGGGCTCGTAAACCCTTCTTCTGACCACCTCCGCCTTTCCCTGCCCATAACTCCTTTGCGGGAGGTGGGCCTGAAATCAGTAATTTAGAAGAGAATCACTTTGTATAGTCACTGAAAGGAAATATTTTTGCATGATTGAAATTCACAACTCACAAATTCGCAAACCTCCTTTTATATAGTAATAATATAAAGAAGCACATTTCTTCCTATGTCTGTGGTCCTGATATTGTCTGATCTTTTTAATACCCAAACTTAAAGATTTTGTGCTTGTTGAAGTGCTTTTTATCACATTAAAATGAAGAATGTTACCACACTTGTGTTCTTTACCTTAATGTAATGCTCTAATTCACCAATTCTCGAAGTCATCTGGGGGCATTGTAAAAGCAAACCAGAACATCTAGAGTATAGTCGGTTCTTTCCTTGATCAGGTGTGTTCACTTCCTCAGAACTCACCGAGCTGTGCCTTATACGTGTGCCTTTCCTCTATGCCCATCATGCTTCCTAAAACCGATGTATGCATCCACACACATACGTATACACACATAAACACACATACGTGCAAACACATGTATGTGTACAAAAGAGGGTGGAGCGCAAGAGTTAGTACTTCAGAGAAGTTTCTTGGCTGGTTCTCTTGGGTCAGGGCTAGGAACCAGTGGCCTGGCGGACATACAGCTCTAATGGGGCTGGAGGACTGGGTTTCTCTCCATAAACTGCTTCTGTGGCTCTAGAGTGCAGTCTGCCTCGAACGGAAACTCACAGGTGCTTATGAAGGAATTCATTTCAGTAAGATTTTGCTTTTGTGTATCTTGGCTCCTCTGCTGCCTTGTGAAGGGTTAGAACCGGACGTCATCTCTTATACTTTTGTCCGACAGATGAGGAAATGGGTTTAGCTTGTAAGCTCCTAACGGAAAGCAGGGACAGAGGGCTCCACTGTTGCCAGCTACGAGCTTGTGAGTGAATCCGTAGTGTCTCTTTGCCCCCTCTTCTGTCCGGGAATGTTGCCTTTAGTTAAGACAGAGGCAGACCTCGTCTTGGGCATTGTTCCTTCTGCTCATACTGTACAAAGGGAAACACCTAAGAGAGCAAGTGAAGTTATTTTGAGTGCACAGGTGCCTGCTTAGGGACATGGTCGTCAGGCAGGTTGACTTGCTGGGAGAGATGCATGAGAATAGTGGGTCGCTGGACTGATTTATTCTTCACCGTAGGCTTTGGGCATTTTTAAGGGAAAGGTGGTTATTGTTGTAATTACAGCCAGACGTCATTCTAGTGACGATCCATTTTGAAAACACAAGAGATCCTATCTGTGTGGTTCTGGAAGGCACACAAGTGTATGAGAACTGGAGTAAAGGTGGAGGCATGTACTTCCCTTTTCCTATTGCAAGTTTTTGTTCGTTTTGTTTTGTTTAGAGAGAGTGAGCACATGCTCCAGGAGGGGAGAAGGGCCAAGGAAGAGAGGGAGGACCCTTAAGCAGGCTCCGTGCTCAGCATGAGGTCTGACACGGAGCTCGATCCGGTGACCCTGGGGTCACGACCTGAGCCGAAATCCAGAGTTGGACGCTCACCCGACTGAGCCACCCAGGTGGCTCTTATTGGCTGAGTTATTTTTTTAATGCAGCACACAAAATGTTAAATATAACATGAAAAAAAAGCTTTTTTTAATTACTCATAAAATGTTTGCCCTGGAGCCACTTGTAAGACCATAATAGTCAATCCACTCTTCTGCTGATGAGGAAAAAAGGAGTAGAATTTATCTGCAGTCATACAAAGTTGATACTGGTTGGAGGGGGAATATAGAGGTAGAGATTAGGTAGGAATAGGTGCCAGAAACTGAATTTAAGTAAGTGTGGTTTGGTGGGGTATTTATATATATATTTATATGTTATGATGATGATGATGATGATATTTATATATATATTAATGTTTACTTTTGAGAGAGAACGAGTGGGGGAGGAGCAGACAGAAAGGGACAGAGGCTCTGAAGTGGGCTCTACGCTGACAGTAGAGAGCCCCATGTGGGGCTCCAACTCATGAACTGTGAGATCGTGACCGGAACGAAGTTGGATGCTCTACCAGCCGAGCCACCCAGGCGCCCCAGTGTTTATATTCTCCTTTCCACTTGATCAGATTGTCTGTGAGACTGAGTTGGATTTTGTAGTATTTACTAGAGTGTTGGGGGATGGCGCTTCTTCTGTAAAGTGGGATTTTAACAAAAGTGCATTTTACTACTGTGTGCGCCCACCCTCACCCCCGCCATGCCCCGGGGGATCATTGGGATGTTAACTGTAGTAATATCTGTGCCCACCAGGTGGCACAATTGCTTTACTTAAATGATTTAAGCTCTTTTTGATTCTCTGTTAGTGATAACTCATTTCTTATTTTAATAATAAAAGGAGATGCCACGATATGAAAAAAATTTTGGCATGCTCAGTTTGAGTTATGCGAGAGAAACTGGTGCCACGTTTCCTTTGTAGTACGAATGCTGCTGCAAATGTTACGATGGTAACATTTTTTTCGAACTGTATTTAAGGTTATAGCTTTGTCCCCAACCCACCTTATGGTGTCAGCCTCTCGCTCCAAATAGCATATGCAAGATCACAAGGTGTCCTGAGTCTGCAGTGTCCAGAGGAGGGAGGAGTGGGTGAGCTCAGGTGACCGTGGCAACTTTCATCTGCATTCTTCCCTTTTTTGCAGCTGAGTGCGAGACTCCCGCTAATGGTACTAAGGACATTTAGTTCGTCGGCTTGAAACCTGAATATAGAAAACAAGTGAGGCCTCCGACAAGGCAGCCATTTGCCCGTTACCCTCACTTTCCATCGCTTCCTTCATCAGCCACAGTTTGATTTTCTTAACTCCACTCAAGCGACATGGACTAGGTTGGCTTGCCTGGCTCAGTTCTCTGTACCGTGGAGTGCCCTTCTCTCTCTGTGTCCTTTACTCAGGAGATGGGATAGCCTATAGAGGTTTAACATCACAGGTGCTGTGGTCACACACTCTGTGTGTATGTACGTCTTGTTTCTGCTGTTTACCAGCCGTGTGACCTTGGCCAAATGACTTCTCTGAGCTTCAGTTTCTTTCTTTAGGAATGGGACTGATAATGGAATTATTGGAGAGGATTAAAAAGAATCCTTTAGAGGGGGCGCCTGGGTGGCTCAGTCGATTGGGCGTCCAACTTCGGCTCAGGTCATGATCTCGCGGTCCGTGAGCTCGAGCCCCGCGTCGGGCTCTGTGCTGACATCTCGGAGCCTGGAGCCTGCTTCGGATTCTGTGTCTCCCTCTCTCTCTGGCCCTCCCCCCACTCGCGCTCTGTCTCTTTTCTGTCTCAAAAATAAGTAAACATTAAAAAAAAATTTAAAAAAAGAATCCCTTAAAGAATTTTAGAACAGTGGCTGGCACATAGTGAAGTCTCAAATATTAGCTACTGTTATTAATCAGTATAGCTATTGAATCTTTAGGAAGCTTGTCTTGATTTAACATCATTATCATCATTATTTACTGATTATTTTGGATCCCATGCTAGTCTACATCTGTACTGTTATTTATGTATTTCTGTTCTCTGTTACTTGTGTTGTTTCAAGCTACCTCAGGAAATCAGTTCATTTTTCTTCTGTATTTTGGCCTGCTTTTCTGTACACAGTAAGGGTAGTTCAAGAAATGTTTGAGTAGGCTTTAGGAATTTTGTGAATTTTCCTGATGAATCTCACACACATTCTACCTTTAAGTGATGTTGCCCCAGAACATAACGCCTTTACCTGTACTTTCTGTAATGCTAAATTCTTGTCAGAGAAGCCAATGGTTTGTACAGTCTGTGCACTTTTTTTTAAAATTTTTTCTAATGTTTATTTTTGAGAGAGAGAGAGAGAGAGAGAGACAGTGTAAGCAGGGGAGGGGTAGAGAGAGAGGAAGACACAGAATCCGAAGCAGGCTCCAGGCTCCGAGCTGTCAGCACAGAGCCCGACGCGGGGCTTGAACCCACGAACCGTGAGATCATGACCTGAGCTGAAGTCGGATGCTTAACCGACTGAGCCACCCAGTTGCCCTCCCGTATGTGCACTTGTTAAAGAATCGAAGTGATACGTATCTTTATCCATCATAATTTAAGATTAGACATTTCTCCTTGGTTGTTTCCATGGGAATATTCAAGTTTTTAAAATATTGCACTTACACAACGATAGAATGGTTTTTAAAGGAGAGTACGCCAAGTAACCGATCTTTCTGCTTAGAATGTCCGGTCAGCCTCTTCTTGCACCCAGATGACTGCCCGGTTCTGTCCCCCGTGCAGTGGGGAAGGCTGGTGGGTGCGAATGACCGGGTCCTTGCCAACATCCTGGCATTTCCTTAAGCCGCATGGACTTTGGGCATCGTCCTAATCACAGCATACTTAATGACCCTCGCCTGCCTGCAGTGGCTCCTCACCCCCAGATTGGGACGGACTCTGGTTAACCTTTAATTTACTAGAGATGAAATCAAGATTACTGTTGCCAGAGATGAGAAAGTACTGGAAAAGTCCCCGGGAACCCCGTGTTCATTGTTTTAGAGCTTTTTGCCTCCCTTCCTGATTCATCCTTCATCCACCACCTAACGTATCCGGTCATCCTTTGTTTTCATGAAGGCATTTGGGAGTGGATTTTATCGTCTTAGGTTGAAAGCTTATTTTTGCTTTTAAGGAAAGCATGTGGGAGGTTTTGAAAATGCACACTTTACATTTTCATCATGCCCTACCAGCAGCTACTGGCATGTTCTGGAAAGGAGCAGGGTAGGTGGTAGAGAAGATATTGGGGACTCTAGAAGCTGGTGGGTAGCCCTTGTCCCCCTGACTGTGTAAGGGAGCAAGAGCTGAGGACCCTGTGCGTACAGTAGGGAGGCAGTGAGAGACAAGGCCGTCGGCAGCATCCGTTGTGCGCGCGCACGGCCCTGTTCTGGATTAAGTCCGGTCTTCAGCATTCTGGGAGGACTTCCTGCTCTGCTGTGGTTTTCAGTTCGGTGCTGACGCAGCTTTCCTGGTGAGAGCTACTTCCTGGGAAGGTCAGGAGAGTGGCTAGAGGTACCGCGGTCGAAACCGTAGCGCTCACCGTGCGTCAGGCACCACTGCCTGTGAACTCCTTTTGTCCAGAGACAGCCAAGACTGGACCTGCGTCTCTCTCACCACACACCTGACCTGTGCTGCCTTTTCACTTGCTGGGAAAGAACCTTTCTCTCCTGTGACATCATTCACATGACAGCACCCCCAGCATTCTTTTGGCAAATTGTTCATCCAGTCTTTGTTGGACTTTGGGGACATGAAAAGAGTGAACGGTTGTATTTTTGCTGGTGGGTATCAGATGGTAATTCTTTTGCAAGTTGCAAGGCTCCCCATCTATTGACTTGTTTTGTCACGCCTTCACCTCACCTAGTAGAGATACCAAGTGACTTCCCCCTAAGTGGCTCTGATTAAGTCCTTTCTTCCTTTGTTTTAGATTTGAGTCCTCAGAGGAGTCTACAAGGAAATCTAAAAGAGGTGTGATCTTAAAGGTTACTTATTAACAACACTTTACTGTTTGCAGCACAGAAAATGTTCTGTCCAAACTTGCCTGCAACGCTCAGAATCCACTGGTCAATTTTACTGTTCCTGCCACCAGCTAATTTTTCTGTTAAAAAACAAAGCAGATGAAAATACCAAAGTAGTATCCAAAGAATGCTTTGTTTTCCTTGTAATTTTTGAGCTAAATCCCGTTGGAGACCTGGGGAGACAGGTTTACTGGCCCTGTTACTGACGGAGCAGAAAAGACTGGAGCAGATAGCATCTGCCCCCGAGAACGGTGGGCAGGGCAGGCTACTGGGACAGCGCACAGCCCCGCGGGGCCTGCCCCCTGCCCTGCCCAGACACCTGGTGCGCGGATTTGCTCGCAGATCACATGCCTGGGCGGTGGCTGTGCACGCACCACGCGCCCCTCATCCAGCGAAGGTAATGATAGTGTCTGGACGTTTGTACGCTTGCGGAGTTGAGCTTGTAGAGCGCAAGTTTCGGGTTCATTTGCCGGATGTCTATGAAAAGGAACCGCCCTTCCAGCAGACCCTCTCTGGGGTTGACCCTCAGTTCACTGCAGATCGTTTTTCCCTCTTCCCCGTACACAGCCTTGGCTTGAACACATCTCATTACTTAGTTTTATCACCCGACCTGCGGTCTTTCCGCCGGGGTCCCGTGTGAGCCGTGCAGCCTCACCGTGCATCAGCATTGTTTTAAAGAATCTTAGGGCATTTTCCTCTTACTTGGCATAATCCACCCTATTGTGACATAATAAGCAAGGGAAACACTTTGGAATAATTCCTCCCCATTTTTCAGACCACCGGTTCCGACTTTTGTGACAAACCAGGGTCATTTAGTTTGTCATTCGCTCACTCGCGGGTAAATAGGAATCTCCCTACGGTTGACCCTTGAACACCTTGGGGCGCCCAACACCCTGTGAGGTAAAAAAAAAAATCCACGTACAAGTTTTGACTCCCCAGAAACTTAACTGCTGATAGCCTGCTGTTGACCAGAAGCCTTGCTGATGACATAAGTAGCCAACGCACGTTGTCGTGTGTGTTATATGTGACACGTACTGCATTCTTCCAGTGAAGGAAGCCAGAGAAAAGCCAGTGTTATTGAGAAAATACTTTGACAGCACTGGACTGCAGAAGATTCTCGTAAAAGTGGACCCGCGTAGTTCACACCCGAGTTCAAGGGTCCGCTCTATATGTTCTGAGTGAAATCAAACTGTCTGTTTGTATGGACTTTCAATATTTAAAAAGGAAATGGAAAACTAGTGCTCGGTGTTGAAACTAATACTGAGTGGCACTCTGTGTAGTCACTGTTTGAACGACATCGACTTTTTCTGTCAGTGGAAAAGCTTTTCCTCTAGTGTTAGAATACCTGTTCATAGAAGAGTTTGAATTCTCTTTCAGAATTGGTTTCTTTTTGGTAAATTGGCTACCGGTTGTGCCACAATCAGGTAAGATGGTTGTGGGGTCATTGACTAGCATCCTGAGCCTGGGAGGCTCTGACTTCCATCAGGCTTCTGTTAACTCGCTGTGTTACAGTGGGCAAGTGAACCAACCGCTCCAGCCTGTTTCCTCAGCTCTGAAGTGTGGTCATTGCACCTGGAGAGAGAGACTGGGGGGGGGGGGGCGGGGAGATGGCCTGGGGACAGAATTCTGTTTGTTTCAGACAGTTCTGTGCTATTTGATTTTTTTTTTTTTTTTTTTTTTGGAGCTTGTGTTATTTTTGTACTTTACCAAAAACAAAACAAAGCAAAAAACTTATATAGGAATGTAACGAAGTGTTATTGATTAGCAGGCTCTCTCTTTTTTTTTTTTTTTTTCCTGGAAGGAAGGCTAGAAAATGTAGAGAGGAACTAACTTTGGGGATGGCAACTTCCCCTGGATATCGAGTCAGTTTTCCTTGGCGTTACCTTAGTGCTTGAAAAACTGGCACTTGTCACCTTGTGTTGGAGTTTGAGAGCAGATAGCAGGCACTGGTTCATGTAATTCATCTCTTAGATTTTTTAGTATAGAGATAAGTTGTTTGTTTTTCAAACTCAGCAGAGACTAAAAACAAACCCCCGTTTAATATTTCTTTTTATTTCTTTTGATTATCTTTCAGGGTACCAATGTGATATTTGTTTATCATAGAAAATTTAAGTAGAACTAAGTTTAAAAAGAAGAATCATGATCTCTCCCATCCATAGATGGGATATGTTAAGTACCGTTAATATTAGAGTATATTTTTAGCCATTGCTTTGTAGGATTTCTGTGTGTAAGATCCATGATGGGATCATATTATATATGATTCTGTTTTGTTACTGTCTGTTCTTTATTTTTTTCTTGCACATGGAAGGCCTGAAATATATATATATATAATTCTAGTGCTCATGTACTGTGGTTTCCTGTCCCTCAGTGTGTTTACTGGCCTCTTGTCTTGTTTTTCAGTAGATGAATACATTGCCATTGCTAAAGAGAAGCATGGGTACAACATGGAACAGGTAATGTCATGGTTTTCTTTTGTTGTTAAAATGGGTTTTTAATTGGGAATGCGAGCTAAGCTGGTGTAGCCACTCTGGAAAACAGTATGGAGGTTCCTCAAAAAACTAAAAATAGAACTACCCTAAGACCCAGCAATTGGACTACTCGACATTTATCCATGGGATACAGGTGTGCTGTTTCGAAGGGGCACAGGCACCCCCATGTTTACAGCAGCACTATCAACAGTAGCCAAAGTATAGAAAGAGCCAAAATGTTCACCAGCAGATGAATGGATAAAGAAGATGTGTGTGTGTGTGTGTGTGTGTGTGTGTGTGTGTGTGTGTGTGTGTGTGTTAGTATTACTCAGCAATCAAAAAGAGTGAAATCTTGCCATTTGCAACTACGTAGATGGAACTAGAAGGTATTATGCTAAGCGAAATTAGAGAAAGATAAATATATGACTTCATTTGTATGAGGACTTCAGGAGACAAAACAGATGAACATAAGGGATGGGAAACAAAAATAATATAAAACCGGGGTGGGGGGGGGAGGTTGACAAAGCAAAAGAGACTCATAAATATGGAGAACAAACAGAGGGTTGCTGGAGGGGTTGTGGGAGGGGGGATGGGCTAAACGGGTAAGGGGCACTAAGGAATCTACTCCTGAAATCATTGTTGCACTATATGTTAACTAATTTGGATGTAAATTAAAAAAATAAAATTAAAAAAAATTAATAAAAAATGTGTTTTTTTTAATGGTTTTTATAGCCGACCTGTTAAATTGTGTTCTGTGTGTTAAGTAGCCATGCAATTTTTTGGTGGTCACTAGCAAATTAAACAAGGCCCTGGTCCCCTTTTTATTGCTTGAGATGAGTATTAGAGGGCCCTTTGATTTGAAAGGCACCTGTTTTTCTGCAGGTTGGTAGTATTTAGGGCTTAATACTTCCCTATTTGAATATGTGGTTTGTCATTTGTGTGATGGGTTTTATCCTGACTCCGAGTGACATGTCTCACTCAGACCCACAGTGTTTTCTTTTCGTATTAACTGTTTTGAATCAGTTCCAAGTTGTAATATTTGACTAAGGTTTTCTTTTAAAAATTGTTTGGAAGCTATTAGAAATCTACGAGATTAATTTTTCCCCAAAAGTATGATGATAATCTTTTTTTTTTTTTTAACGTTTATTCATTTTTGAGAGAGAGCACAGGCAGGGGAGGGGCAGAGAGAGAGGGAGACACAGAATCTGAAGTAGGCTCCAGGCTCCGAGCCGTCAGCACAGAGCCCGACATGGGGCTCGAACCCACAAACTGCGAGATCATGACCTGAGCCGAAGTCGGATGCTCAGCTGACTGAGCCACCCAGGCGCCCCTTGATGATAACCTTATTTCAGCTTATTTCTAACTCCTATTTTATTTTATTATTTAAAAAAAATTGTTTTTAACGTTTATTTATTTTTGAGACAGAGACAGAGCATGAACGGGGGAGGGTCAGAGAGAGAGGGAGACACAGAATGTGAAACAGGCTCCAGGCTCTGAGCAGTCAGCACAGAGCCCGACGCGGGGCTCGAACTCACGGACCGCGAGATTGTGACCTGAGCCGAAGTCGGACGCTCAACCGACTGAGCCACCCAGGCGCCCCTCTAACTCCTATTTTAAAAATCAGCATATTAATTTGGATTAGTGCTTTCCTTGGCATTGATGTAGATTTTACAGCCTGTAAGTTGCAAGCTTTTATCCTCATGATTGAGGTCACCACTGAGTTACGTTATATAGACTTAAACTCTTTGTTGTAGCCTTGGCCATACTTTTAATTATTTCAGCTTGGTAGAATTTGTTAGAAAAGCTGGTTATAGTAGGATAGTACCAGAATCTTTAAAAGCAAGAGGTATATCCCTTTTCTTTTTGTAAACCCTACTCGTGAATTTCACGAAGTTGCTCAGAACATCACCAACTTTTTAAGATTTTATTATTGTTTATTTATTTTTAAAGTTTGTTTATTTTGAGAGAGAGCACGAGCACAAGCAGGGGAGGGGCAGAGAGAGAATGAGAGAAAATCCCAAGCAGGCTGTGCACCATCAGTGCAGAAATCAGAGTCAGATGCTTAGCTGATTGAGCCACCGAGGAGCCCCTGAAGATTTTAAGTAATGTCTACATTCATCATGGGGCTCGAACTCACGACCTCGAGATCCAAGAGTCGCATACTCCACCAACTGAGCCAGTCTGACATCACCAGTTTTTAATTCTATTTAGAAAGTGTAAAAGTCATTAGGTGATTGCTAAATATACCTAGATGAATTTTTAAGGATTCTGGTCTTCGAAATTCTGATTGGTCTCACTTGGGAGTTACCAGGAAAAAAATTGCTGAATTATCTCTCATTTCCAATTTGTCACCCATTTGAATATTTTCTCCCTTCTGGGTTACCAAAAAACAAAACAAAACAAAAAAACAACAAAGAAAACCCTCTTTATATTTGAGTTTTTTCAGGAAAAGAGTAACAAAACAATTAAGTGCATTTATAAATTACTTTGTCCTTTCGTATACAGAGGCATTCAAGTGTGGCTTTTAAGAGCACAGATTCCAAAGGCACCTGGGTGGCTCAGTCGGTTAAGCAGCCGACTCTTGGTGTTGGCTCAGGTCATGATCTCGTGGTTCGTGGGTTCGAGCCCCACATCGGGCTCTGCGCCGACAGTGCGGGGCCCACTTGGAATTCTCTCTCTCTCCCCCTCTCTCTCTTTCTGCCCCTTCCCCACTTGTACGCATGCTCGCTCTCAAAAATAAATAAATAAAGAGCACAAATTCTAGGGCCACACTGCTTCTGCCACCTACCAGCCCTGGGCCATTGGCAAGGACTTAATTCTCAGGGCCACCGTGTTCTCATCTGAGAAGTGAGCACAGTGGAGCGTGTCTCGCGGGAGTGCGCACGCATCAGCCGCGTAGCAGTGTTTCCCGGGCTGCAGGGGCGTGCGTGCTCTTCTTTTGCCAACCTCATTTCCATTTTAATGTTTCACTCACGTCTTTGGTCTAAAATTTCACTGATACTATTTTTCTAGGCTCTTGGGATGCTCTTTTGGCATAAGCATAATATTGAAAAGTCATTGGCTGATTTGCCCAACTTTACCCCCTTCCCAGATGAGTGGACTGTGGAAGATAAAGTCTTGTTTGAGCAAGCCTTTAGTTTTCATGGGAAAACTTTTCATAGAATCCAACAAATGGTAAGTAGATGAAACCACTGATTTTTCTTTTTTTCCCAGCCTCTCTCCCCTGCAGCATACCTGAAAGATAGGGATGTCATCCGCAAGCCGAGATACTCTCGTGTTGAACAGAGTAGCTCATGCTTGCCGTGGAGTAGATGAGAGGCTTCAAGTTACAGGAGCAAAGCATCTCCTGGCACTTCCCAGCTTGAGAGCAGCTGTAACACGAGCCCCCCGCCACCCCATCCCCATCTCTCTTGTTGGGACTCCCCACATTAATCCGATAGAAAGCGTCTTTGATGGTTGTTTGATGAGGTGTGGCGCCTCGTGGAACCCTGTCTGCCTGGGGAAGGTTGGCTTATCTCTTATATTCTAGAAGGCTGTTTGGTGGACTCCTACCAGGAAAGCTTTTGTTGATGGTTGCACGAGTGCTAAAGTGAATTTTTAAAAAATAACCTAGGAGTTAGGCTAGACACTTCAGGTGTATGAAAACTTGGGTTCGTCTCAGCCTGCCTTTGGCGATCCTTCCTGGGCTGAGTTTCACTTACAGTCACACTGCAGTAGTTTGGAAATGTACCGATGAGAGTTCTTCTTGAATCTTCTTCTCAGAGAAAAGGGTTGTGCCTTAAAACATTTCTGTGTGTGTGACCGTCCTTGTTAACCGTATCTAAGCACACTTGATTTGTAATGATCAGCTCTAAATCGAAACCAACTCAGTTTTTATGTTTAGCTTCCTGATAAATCTATAGCAAGTCTGGTGAAATTTTACTACTCCTGGAAGAAGACAAGGACTAAAACCAGTGTGATGGACCGCCACGCTCGGAAACAGAAGCGGGAGCGGGAGGAGAGGTCAGTTCCTGCCTGGAGGTGGTGTCTCCCCGCGTGGGGGATCTCTCGGGTCACTAGAATTTCTAAGAGGCGGTCGGTGCCCAAAGGAAAGGGAGTTTCCCAAATGCCTTCCTGGTGGAGCCAGATGTACACAAATATTCTTCAGTAATGTTCGTGAGCTGTATCATTAACGCGTGAGCCCACCGTTCTTTGGGTATTCGTTTCTTACCACTCTCTTCTTCCTTCATTCAGTAAACTTCCACCTTATTTCTTTATTTTTCAATTTTTTTTTTTTAGACATTTATTTCCGAGAGACAGAGACAGAGACAGAGCGTGAACGGGGGGAGGGTCAGAGAGAGAGGGAGACACAGAATCCGAAGCACGCTCTAGGCTGCGAGCTGTCAGCACAGAGCCCGACGCGGGGCTCGAACCCACGAACTGTGAGATCATGACCTGAGCCGAAGTCGGCCGCTTAACCGACTGAGCCACCCAGGTGCCCCAAGAAACTTCCAGTTTAAATGAACGAACTTTTCCACATACTCTTTCATACCGCTGAAGGGTGTCTCCTTTTAATAAGAAGGAAATCTATTATTGCCTAGGTAGAATTTTTTTGGGTATACTTACACAAGATTTGTTTGCCACGTTTTTATGTCTGGTGTGTTAAAAGATGACAGTACAGTTTAGATTTCCCTAATCCCTTTCTTGACCATCTATTTTGTGTGTGAGAGGGAGGGAAACATTCTGTGATTCTTCTTCCTAAGGAAACCAGCTATAGGGATAGCTTGGTGAGTAGGATACATCCGAGCCAACACTTCCGCCAGATGGCGCAGAGCAGGGGGCGGCCCTGTGCTCACGCGCAGAGGCAGGTTGGAGTCTCACTCCAGAGGTGGTGTGAACTCACGTGCGGGGTCAGTGCCACACGCCTCTTCCCCGAGCCTCCGCCTCCTCAACTCTAAAATGAAGCTGCTCACAGTCTAGAAGGCAGCAAGTGGACATAGTGGTTTTTGTGTTAGGTTGGTGGCTTTTTGAAATTTGTTTTCCACGTTTTCTGTAATGCTGTTTTTTAATTTTTTTAATTTATTTATTTATTGAGAGAGCGAGAGAACAAGTGGGGGAGGGACAGGGAGAGTTGGGGACAGAGGATCTGAAGCAGGCTCTGCGCCGACAGCAGAGAGCCCGACGTGGGGCTCAAACTCACAAACTGCGAGACCATGACCTGAGCCAAAGTCTGACGCTCAAATGACTGAGCCACCTAGATGCTCCTGTAATGTTATTTTTAAATTTTTTTTAATGTTTATTTATTTTTGACAGAGACAGAGACAGAGACAGGTCGTGAGTGGGGGAGGGGCAGAGAGAGAGGGAGACACAGAATCCGAAGCAGGTTCCAGGCTCCGAGCCGTCAGCACAGAGCCCGACGCGGGGCTCGAACTCACGGACCGCGAGATCATGATCTGAGCCGAAGTCGGACGCTCAACCGACTGAGCCACCCAGGCGCCCCTGTAATGTTATTTTTTTTAACTAATAATACAAATGAAGTGAAGGGAGAGAGACTATCTGATCTCCATGGCCCCATCTCAGGAGGGTATTTTATGATTTTAAATAGGATATGGTGGGAACAAAGTGGTAGTATGACTCCTGGAGAACTCACATCCGTGGGCCCGGCTGTGAAGCGGGGGCAATGGTGGGAACGTCTGCCGAGCACTCTCCAGCTGTAAGAGTCTGTAAAAGTGTTGACCTTGATACGTCTGGATGCTGTGTGGTCTGCAGCATATATACTAGTGGGTCTGTTTTTGGTTTAGTGCTCTTAGTAACCAAAGAAAAGTGGCAAATGCTAATGCATTTGTTTTTATGTTCCAATAACTTTTGATTAAAAATATTTATTTCCATTATACGTTAGGACTCATTTACTTTTTATAAACAAAGTCTTGTGCTACAGACAGCTGTACTCTGCTAACCCTGAAATTAGAGTTAAATAAAAGAATAGGTTGGGGTTTGTTGTCCCCCGAGTATGAAACGGTAAGAGCATCTACTGCCCCGCCCTCACCACAGGCTCCGCTCCCCGGTGCTTCTCTGTGCACCGACCCTGAGAGCACCTGTCCCCCGCACCGCCCCCCCCCCCACACCCCCCACACCTCCCACACCCCCCACACCCTCCCCCAGCCCCCCGTGGGGAGCCTGAGCCCTTGAGCACCTGTGCAGACCGGGGCGCTAGCACCTGAGGGATTGGTGGAAGGGACAGCAGGGACGAGAGAGGTCCCTCAGCCCTGGCTCACTCTCCTTTTGAACTCTCTCTCCTGGGCCAGAACTCAGCACAGGAAGGTAAGGTAGCACGGCCATCTGGGCCGGATCCTGAGACGGTGGGACGAGGAACTGGATGGAACTGGGGGGAAACTGGGGCAAGCTGTGCTCGGCTTCTGTGATCCTCAGTTTTCTTACTTTTCAAAGTAAAGGCTCTACTATGGAGCTCTTTTAAAAAAATAATAATACGTGGAAGGCTATAAAGAAAGGCATTTGAAGTACCATGTCAATGTGAATGTTCTTTTTAAAATTAACCTAATTTAAAATCTCAGTTTATCCAGAGCCAAAAGGCTCTCCCCCTTCTGGCGCTTGCATTGAGTCATGAGTGTGTACTTGGGACTTGAAGTGGAGTTTCACTTTTTGGGGATTTGTTCCCAGCGCATGGGGACTTTATTTTTGAGTAATTTCTCAGTTACATGTAATGATTGTGTCCTAGCCCACCACGAGATGATTACGGGGCAGTTACATAAATGCCTTAAATTTGATCTTTTCAGTTGAGAGTTGAGAAGAAACATTTTACAAATATGAAGCAACAATGTTCTAGACCTGATCCAGAAGTTAAAAATCTATTTCAGTAGGTTGTTGTTGTTGTTGTTGTTGTTTTAATCATTTAGAGTAAGAGAACTAGGGGTTGGTTTTAATTTATTTGAATTGTAAAAATGTTTATCTCGGCAATCTGAAAACATACTGATTTTGTATTAAATCTGTCATTAAATCAATTTATTGCTTATATTTGTATATTAAATAGAATTAGTACCAAATAGTCTTTCAGTAACTTGTTCTTGCCTTCCAGTGAGGATGAACTGGAAGAAACAAATGGAAATAACCCCATTGACATTGAGATTGATCAAAACAAGGAAAGCAAAAAGGAGGTATTTTTTTCCCTAGTATTGTTTAGGCAAATAAATTTTATTAGTACCATACGTAAAACATTCCTCTTACTTATTCTATTTAATATATTTATTGCTATGTACAAGGCGTCATGATAATGACTTTTTAAACAATACTAACTTTGCTGTATAGACTTTAGAATTTTGTTTGCCAAGAAACAGGAATAAAGGAAGCCCTAAAGCAAGCGATAGCATTACTGAGTAACGAGTTTGTCCTCATTGGGCAGCCGTCCTCACTGCCTTCTTTCCTAGGCCATCAGCCCAGTAAACGAGTGTGGGCGTGGTACTGGTGAGGACCAGGTGAGGGCTTGGTTCCTCCTCTCAGCCTTCGGGATGTCCTCTCGATGGCCGGCGCAGGGGCCTGCACAGTGGGGTCATGAGCTGGGTCATGAGTGCACTGCAGAGGGCTGCCAGGGACTCAGGGCAAGTTTTCCCGTTACTCAGAAACAGCAGCGTAGGTCCTACAGCAGCGAGCCTCACACATGGGGAATTTTTAATCTTTCACATCTTAAAAATCATTATGTCAGAAGATTCGAGAGGCCCATGAATTCCTACAGTTGTATATAACTTTTTTTCTGTGTATATTTATGACATTTCTTTATTGTGAACTTTTCACTGAGAACGATGGGGTGTCTGAATGATCTTATTAAGCCTTTTGAAATGGGTTGCAGGCTTAGGTTATTTTGCCCATTCATAAAAATTGAATAAGGCCTATGTGGGATCCCTGAGGGCCCCCCAGGGAAACCCGGGGCTCCTTGGCACAGACTGGAAAGCCCCCACCACACAGCATCCCCTGCGGCAGAGCCCTTGCAGGGAGGATAGCACTACAGTCCCTGGAAGGAAGGGCCCCTTAGTCCATCGGCCCCAGTTCAGGCTGGAGTGTTGGATCCCAGCGTGGTTATGACTTTGATATGTAAGTTCGTAGAAGTGCTTTTCTGAAGAGAGTCTGTATCTGCAGCTTCAGTAAAACCTCAAAGAGTTCTCGATCTCGGAAGGTTCTGAAGTAGGAGAAGAGCTGTTCTTCGGCATGGAAAGACAGAAGGGTCCAGGCACACCTAAACTTTAACATCGCGTCAAACATACATGCTTTTTGTAGGCAAAGTAGGAGATCCAGCTAAACAAAAAGGAGAAAAAGAAAATGATGATATTGTCACCCTTAATCACTGCTAACGTCTTGGTGACTCTTTCCAGATGACTCCATGAAATGTATATGCCTATATACACACTTATGACTCTGTACTTGCTTTTTTAAAAACAAAAAATGGGATCTCAGTATATCATTTCTGAAACCTTTTAAATTTGGTCTTTCTTGAACATGTTTTTATGTCAAATACCTTTTGTGTACATAGCTGTTATTAGCATGTTACTTTATCCTACACATCTTTCATAATTCAGTTAGGCAGTCTTAGGGCTTTTTTATCAGGTTCCCCCGTGCTTTTTGCTGTTATAAACAATGCTGAACTGCTGGTCTCATGATTAAATATTGGCTCACTTAATTTTTTCCACTGGAACACATTTCTGGAAGTTGAATTGTTGGGTCCAAGTCTTCTAGTTACATTTTTAAGGCTTCGTTTGGTAGGCTGTGTGTCACCAAACTGAAAACTGATCATTCTTTCTGGATGGCACTCCAGCCCAAATAACAAGATCATTTTCAGGGTTAGCGAAGTTAGACTCTTTGGGAAATCAAATTGTACCTACAGTTAAGAAGCTTTGTCTTGATACATCATTATCTATTAGCTTCCTTAGGGGAACATTTTAAATGAAAGGGGAAAGGCTTGATTTAACTTCCGTAAGTCTTAATGTAGCATGATTCCTGCTTAAAAGAGAAAAATGACTTACATCTTAAGTTTCTTTCTGTACTAAAATGTTGTGAAAACAGGCACGTGGTCAGTAGGTGATCTCTGCTAAACAGCATAGAGCTGTTACAGACGAGATGTAGTTTATTGCCTACTAACATTTTTATGTACTGTCTGTTACCACCTGTTCAAGAATGTACTGGTACCGTCGTAGTCTGCAGGGTCGATTTATGTCAGTGTTTTAAGATAGGAAGCAGAAAACCTGCACATATTCTCGGCTTCATCAGCAAATGTTAATACACTAACAAGATGAGATTATGAACTGTTACAAAAACTTCTTAAAATTGTTATCAGGACAGTATCCTTTCCTTGCCAAGATTTTATTGCATTTCATTTCCAAATGTTTCAGTTTTAGAGAAAGCACTTAAAAAAATTAGCAGCAGTCATGCATTATCAAACGACAGCATATGTTCTTGAAGCAAATTATACGGTTGCCCTAAAAGTTAAGTGTCATCCAAAAGGAGGGTATATGAAAAACAGTCATAGTTACATGTGGAAGTTTATATTTTTTATAAACTTCCGTATAGAGTTAAAGAATTTAAATGGGTTTTATGTATGTGCTGAATCATTTTTTCCTTTTATCTTTCTGTGGCCCTAAGTCCATCTGTTTGGCCAAGAACTGTTAGGATAAAGGAGCTCACCATTCACATACACAAAGCACACCAGAAGAGAAGACAGATCTCTTTTCTTCCCGTATTACTGCAGGAAGCTCAGAACGCTTCTTGCCAGAGGCTCAGAGTGATAGAAAAAGGTCGTGTTTATATAGGAGGGCAGTGGATTCTACTTAGAAGTGTGTTTCTGTTAACTGCCTGTTAGTTTGTCGATGGTGATTACGATACGGCATGGTATTTGTCAGATGGTTCAGAGCCATGTTAGGAAAGTAGGCGTATTACTGTTCATCTGGCATTTTCACGTTCTGGAGTCTCATTTTTCAAATCTGTGTACCATGCAGGTGCCCCCTACGGAGACAGTTCCTCAGATCAAAAAGGAGAAACATAGTACGCAAGCTAAAAATCGAGCAAAAAGGAAACCTCCGAAAGGAATGTTTCTTTCTCAAGAAGACGTGGAGGCTGTTTCTGCCAACGCCACTGCGGCCACCACGGTGCTAAGGCAGCTAGACATGGAGTTGGTCTCCATCAAGCGGCAGGTACCGCGGGTCGGGGCTCACTGACGCCCAGGGGTCCCTGTGTGTTCCTCACACCTGAGCGTCCTCTTTCCACAAGCCTCTGAAGGGCATTTTATTTCTAAGGAACTGGACCGAAGACTTAGGTACTGATCCATTGATATTTCTTTCTTTTTTAAATTTTTTTATTTTTTTTTAATGTTTATTCATTTTTGAGAGAGAGAGAGAAAGAGAGAGCGAGCAAGTGAGCAGGGAAGGTCCAGAGAGAGAGAGAGGGAGACAGACATAGAATCTGAATCAGGCACCAGAGCCTGAGTGGTCAGCACAGAGCCTGACATGGGGCTTAAACTCAGGAACAGTGAGATCGTGACCTGAGCTGAAGTCACTTAACTGACTGAGCCGCCCAGGCATGCCCACATTGATGTTTCTTAAATTGACTTTGAAACTAAAGGTATATATGTATATCTTTAATACACACACACACACACACACACACACACACACACACACACAGTGTGTATATGTGTCTGGGTGAATTTTCATAGTGTGAACACACCCACCACACGGCCACCATCTGGATCAAGAGATGAACTGCAGCCTCCCAAGCCCCATTCATGTCCCCTTTTATTACATTTTTTTAATGTTTATTTATTTACTTCCATTTTTTTGAGAGGGAAACAAGAGTGAGCAGGGGAGGGGCAGAGAGAGGGAGACACAGACTCTGAAACAGGCTCCAGGCTCCGAGCTGTCAGCACAGAGCCCAACGCGGGGCTCCAGCTCATGAACGGTGAGATCATGACCTGAGCCGAAGTCGGACGCTTAACCGACTGAGCCACCCAGCTGCCCTTCATTTCCCATTTTAGTTGCTGCCCCGAGGGGACTCAGCCTTGCCTCCCAGGCTTCACTAGTGCCCATCTCACTCATTACCCACCTCCTTCCAGTTGGTGGCCACTGGTCTGACGTTTTATTTTTAAAAAAAATTTTTTTTTTTTTTCAACGTTTATTTATTTTTGGAACAGAGAGAGACAGAGCATGAACGGGGGAGGGGCAGAGAGAGAGGGAGACACAGAATCGGAAACAGGCTCCAGGCTCTGAGCCGTCAGCCCAGAGCCTGACGCGGGGCTCGAACTCCCGGACCGCGAGATCGTGACCTGGCTGAAGTCGGACGCTTAACCGACTGCGCCACCCAGGCACCCCTGGTCTGACGTTTTAAACCAGACATTATTTTTATTCATTTTGGATTTTATATAAACAAAGTCATATGATGTAGTTTCTTTTATGCCCAGCATCGTTCAACATATGAGATCCATCCAGGTCGTCCTTTCTCATTGTTGTATAAATATCCTAAAACTTATCCACTGTACTATTACTAGACATTTGGGTTGCTTCCCATTTGGGGCCGTTGACCAGTTAATGCCGACGTGGATGTTTCTTTGACTCTTGCTGTATTATGTATGCATCTCTGTTGCATGTACACCTAAGAGTGGGATTACAGAGTATGCCTGTGTCCAGCACTTTCTAGAATAGTGCCAAACAGTTTTCCACGGTGGGCTGCCAATTTATGTGAGGTTTGGTTGGCCTGCATTAGGGCTTACTCACTAACTGTTGCACTGTTGACATTTGGGCCCGGAGAATTCCTCGTTGTGAGTGTCCTGTGCATTGTGAGATGTTAAGCAGCATCTCTGGCCTCTAGATGCCAGCGGTTGTGACCTTGCCCCGTCAGGTGTGACAACAGAAATGTCGTCAGGCCTTGCCAAAGTATTACCGCCCTCTCCCCCCCGCCCCCCCCCCCCGGGGGTGGGTCAAAATTACTTCCCCTTTCCCATTCTGAGGCTCACCTTTTGATGAACAGAAGTTCTTAATTTTAAGGTAGTCTAGTTTCTCATTCTTTTCTTTTGTAGTTAGTGCTCTTTTCAGTTTTGGTAAGAACCTTTACTAAGAGTACGAAGATATTCTCCCATGCTGTCTTAAGTGTTGTTTGCCTTTACATTTTGGTTTTTTTTTTTTTTTTTTTTTTTTAATTTTTATTTTTGGGACAGAGAGAGACAGAGCATGAACGGGGGAGGGGCAGAGAGAGAGGGAGACACAGAATCGGAAACAGGCTCCAGGCTCTGAGCCATCAGCCCAGAGCCCGACGCGGGGCTGGAAATCATGGGCCGCGAGATCGTGACCTGGCTGAAGTCGGACGCTTAACCGACTGCGCCACCCAGGCGCCCCTGCCTTTACATTTTGATCTTCCGTCTATCTGGAAATGTTTTTCTGTGTATGCTGTTACATATAGGGTGGATATTCATTTTGTTTTCCACGTGGCTATCTGGTTAACAGGGCTGTTTATTGGAAAAAAAACGAAAAAAACACAAACGATCCTTTTCCCACTGCAGTGATGGGGATCTTTGTTTCAAATGCAGCGTCTGTATGTGTGTGGTCTGTTGTGACTTTGGTGTGTTTGTCCGTCTTCACTGGCACCATCCTGCCTCGATTACAGGGGCCTTACAAACCTGAGTGTCTGGGCCAGGTGATAGGTCCTCCAAGATTGTCTCTCCTGGCCCTTTGTGTTTCCATAGAAAATGTAGGTTCACCTTCTTGGTGTCCAGAAAAAGAATTCTGCTAGAATTTTTATTGGAATTGTATTGAATCTCTAGACCAAAATGGAGAATTAACATGAAACCAGACAGCCACCCCTGTGATTCGTGAACGTGACACCTCCCCTAGCAGCACAGATCTGTCACCCTCTCCGTGTTCTGCCGCCTCTGTGTTGGGGGCTTTGTCAGAGTTCTCCCTGGATATTTGCTACTTTACGATAATCCTTTTCTGATTATTTGCCCTGGTATGGGGAACGGCTCATCATTACGCCGTACATTGAAACTGCAAATTCAGCGGAGTAGCCGGCTGACTCTTGTCCCTTCATTAGTGCCCTGCCCCTCCCCCATCCTTCTGTCTCTGGAATTTGAGGCAAATTGTGGACTGATGGTTTACTTGTAGTTTTTGCTGCTTTTGATTTGTTGGTTTGTTGGTTCCTTAGAAGGTTAAACTGGAGGCTGGCAGTCCTTTCCCAGATGAGAGGAGGGGTCTGTGCCCTGGTCTGGCAGCTCGTGGCGGGGGACAGGTCACAGCAGGACCAAGTGTTCCCCAAGCAGTCAGAGGATTGGCTCCTACGCTTGGCTGCTGGCGCAGTTGCACCCTAATCTTGGGAGAGTCACTTAATCTTTCTGGGCCTCTTTTCAAATGAGGAGATTAATCCTTGCCTGCCTGATCTTACAGGCTGTCTGAGGGCTGCGAGAGAGAGAGAGAGAGAGAGAGAGAGAGAGAGAGAGAGAGCGAGAGCGCGCGAGAGAGAGAGCGCGCGCGCGCGCGCGAGAGGGAGTGTTTTAAGCTCTGTTTGTGCTGGAGGGGCTCTCTGAACGGGGCCTGGAGCCCCCACCCGCATCTTCGTCCTCCTTCCTCCTGGAGGGAACTGTCTCCCCCTGTGCCGAGCGGACTCCTGACGCTCACTGGTCGATGTTAATGTTTTGAGCAGAGAAAATGAGGCCCTTCTTGCTCGCAGGTGTTACTGACTTCGCAGTACAATAGATAGAACTGTCTTTGGTTTCACGGCCAGAGTCAGGAGCAGGACTTTTTTTATTTGAAAGTAGCTACTGAGAATCATGTGGAATAGAGGGGCTTCGGTTCATCGCTAACAGAGGAGACAGGTCGCCTGCCCCCCTCACAGCCTGTCGGGGTTGCTGCCGAGTGCACTTGTCGACTCACAAATGGCCATTTTATCTGGATGCTTCCACATGTGGTGGTGTCCCAGGGAAGGGTTCACATGAAAATAGCAGAAAACCTGACTGATAGCAGCTTAAACAATTGAGGATTTATTTTTATCAAATAGCAAGGAATCCCAGCATCGGTGGCTCCGGGCATTAGTCCGTTTGTTCACGGTGTTGCGACAGACCCTGATTCTTTTGCATTTTCTCCTCCACCATTCTTAGCGTAACCTGCTTTTCATCTCGCTTGTTGGCTCCCGTTGGAAGCTTCCAAAGCTATTTTGTGGCCTTCACGTCTGCACTGGGGGCCGATGGAGAGGGGCCGGAGGCGGGGCCGACCCTCCCGTCCTTCCAGCAGGAAAAGCTTTTACCTTCTCGGGAACTCCTGTCCTCCCTGCGTGCTGCATCTTTGCAAAACGGCTCCTCCTAGCCCCGAGGAGGACCACCAGCCTCTGTCGAAGATGCCAGAAGGGGGCTAGGGGCAGACGGCTCTTAGATTAGCCGGCGGCCAGTGCCTGTTGCGCTGGGTCTTTCTGAGTAGAGAATGAAAGGGTCACACAGGAAAGTAGGAAAAAAAAAGTCGCTAGGTAAGGCACCAGGCGAACTTGACTGCTATTTTGTTTTTTTCTTTAAATGCTGGTCACTTTAAAATTTTTTAATGTTTTAAAATTTTATTTTTTTTTAATTTTATTAAAAAAAAATTTAGGGGTGCCTGGGTGGCTCAGTCGGTTAAGCGTCTGACTTCGGCTCAGGACGTGAGCTCACGTTTCATGAGTTCAAGCCCCACATCAGGCTCTGTGCTGATAGCTCAGAGCCTGGAGCTTGCTTGGGATTCTGGGTCTCCCCCTCTCTCTGTCCCTCCCCTGCTTGTGCTGTCTCTCTGTCTCCCAAAAAATGAATAAATGTTAAAAAAAAATTTTTTTTAATAAAAAATAAATTAAAAAATAAATAAATAAATTTAATGTTTATTTTTGAGACAGAGAGGCAGAGCACGAGCAGGGGAGGGGCCGAGAGAGAGGGACACAGAATCTGAAGCAGACTCCAGGCACCCAGCTGTCAGCACGGAGCCAGACGTGGGGCTGGAACTTACAAGCCTTGAGATCATGACCTGAGCCAAAGTCAGACGTTCAACCGACTGAGCCACCCAGGCGCCCCTTTATATCCTATTTTTTATCCAGCTTGTTGCCACTCTGGCTTCCTTTCCAGCTGGCATGATGGTAACCAAACCCTGTTCTTATTCATAGACACTGAGTATTTCTAATAAGGAAAATGCATTAGGAAGAGAGGTGAAGGTTAATGAGAATTTAGAGCTAACTTTTAGTTCAGAATTTGCAGGTATTCTGTATAGTCACTTACGTAATCTCTGCTTCTTTATCAATTTCAGAGAGAAAATGCATGTGGTGAATAGGTTGGTCTCCTTAGGAAATGTGTATTACTTACTCACAATGCAATATATACCCCATTTCTTACCTGTGTAAACAACCAGGCAGAATGAATAGAACGACATAGTAACCGGAATGCTGGGAGGCATGTAGTATTCTGGATAGCTGATTCTTTTGAGAATTTGTTAATTCTCTGTCACAAGTTTATGTCACTGAATATAACCTTGAATTATGAACATAGCCTTGAACATGCCCTTGCAGCATTTTATGGGTGGTTGGTACCTGAGAGCTCTGGGAAGGAGTCTTGAGACCGTGCTGTTGGACGGGGTAGCCAGTAGACACGTGTGGTTATTTACATTTAAGTTTGGATTAAAGTAGAAGAAATGAGAAGTTCAGTTCCTTAGCTGCATCAGCCACATATCAGGTGCTTAGTAGCAAGCTGCGGGCGGTGGCCGTCGTGTCAGATGGCACGGCTTCAGCATGACGTCGCGTCAGAGAGCGTTCTGTGACAAGGTGCCGGTCTGAGAATTGGGTGTTACTTTCCCAGGAACTTACTGTGGGTGAATTTCTGGTACCAGTTTATTTTCTTCTGACTTGTACCTTTTCAAAAATAAACTAAAGCAAATTTCAGAAAACCGAGGTCTTCAGTTTTGGTTTTACTATAGAGCAGATTTTATGCACATTTCCTTTATTTTTCTTTTCAGTTGTCTCTGTGTTCTCACTTGGCGTGGGCCGTGTGTCTGGCAGGCTCTAAGGCCCTTACTAGTGGCAGACAGGGTCACTTCCTCGTCCCTAGAGTGCTGGTCCTACTCACGGGGCCGCCAGTCCCCTGTA
Source organism: Prionailurus viverrinus (assembly GCF_022837055.1). NCBI lineage: Eukaryota > Metazoa > Chordata > Mammalia > Carnivora > Felidae > Prionailurus > Prionailurus viverrinus. Next base: position 140,280,225 of record NC_062566.1, read on the forward strand.
CATCTCCACTCCCCTTTAAACCTTTCAGAAGAAGTGAACCCAGGAAAGGAAATGCAAAATTGGAATTCTGTGAAGTGTAAGTACTTGAAAATGAAATTTGAGTCTAAGTAGGAAAAGATTGTTCAAGGAGGAGAGAATTATTAAAGGGTCTGTGAGGCTGTGTCCTTCACCACCATCCCCCACCTCTCAAAGTCCTGCTTTTTCTTCGTTTGCCTTAATAAGGTGGCTGCTTTTGAGGGCACCTTCTGCTCCGGAGCGTCTCCGATGTTTTATTTGGGAAAATGAATCTGATCCTCCCCTTGCTTGCTTTTTTGCCCATGGGATTATTTAGAAATGAAAAGCCCTAGGGTTGATGCCCCCCTGGTCCTTGGCACGGAGGCGCCCCTGCACGTGGAGCTGAGAGGGAGCCCGTTCCCAGGCCCAGCTCCTTCAGGAGTCCGTGCGCAAGTCCAGCGGACTGTCCGGTGGATCGATTCAGTGGTTGGTATTGTTCATGTCTTTCTTTCGATTACTTAGAGGCAGCGAAAGATCAGGTGCGTCGAATCAATACGGTCACGTGGAAAAGATCTAATTTGTGAGAAAGTGAAGAATTACAGTTGGCCAAAATTAGGCTGTGGGAAGGTAACACGCTGCTTTCTGCTTTCTCCTCGTGAAAGAAGGCCGCCCTGCGGGCTCCTGCGCAGGGGGTGCCTGGGCGGACCGCGCCGGGCCCCGGGAGGTGCACCTGCCGGCCTCCAGAGCACTGCCTCTCGGCGGCTTCCGCTCGGCCCGCGTGGCGGGAAGCCAGGCGTGGCCTGGTCTTGTGTGTCAGGCTTCAGATGTGGGTTCCGCCGCTCGGGGTGACATGTTCTCAAGTTGTGAATTAGGGCTGGGCACGCAGGAGCCTTTTAGCCACCATGCCCTCCTTCCTGTTGTCCCTTGTCTGCTGCCCTAAGCAAGTCCATTAAAGAATCTCGGTAGATGCTCTGAAGGGATACTATAGCGACCTCAAATTTTGGTTACCATACAGATTAGGAACTTCTTTGCTCTTGGTTTTTTTCTCTTATTTTTTTTTAGTTCTGTTTTCTTTTCATACCTTTACAAAAGTTGTTCATTTTTAAAATTTAAAAATTTCCTTTCTTTCAGATTCAGAATATTAAACAGACGAACAGTGCCCTTAAAGAAAAACTTGACGGTGGAATAGAACCGTATCGGCTTCCAGAGGTAGGACTATATTGACCATCACCTCAGAAGTCATACCCAAGTTGCATGTGTTTAAGAATTTAATATTGGGGCGCCTGGGGGGCTCAGTCAGTGGAGCTTCGGACTTGGGCTCGGGTCATGGTCTCCCGGTTCATGGGTTCAAGCCCCGCATCCAGTTTTCTGCTGACAGCTCAGCCTGCTTTGGATTCTCTGTCTCCCTCCTTCCCGTCCTCCCTCTCCCTCTCTCTCTCTCTCTCTTTCTCTCTCTCTCAAAAATAAATAAGCATTAAAAAAAAAAAGAATTTAATATCTCTATAATGTATCTCCAGTATACATCCCATAGAAAGAAAGTTATAGACACAATCTTTATAAACCCAATTGACGTTGAAATTCTGGTATTCTGAGAAATTGTAAGAAAAAAATAAGATTCATGACGTCTGACGAGGATGCCCTCGCCTGTAAACTGCATTATGCTCATACGGCTCCTCTGGGTGTGCAGGTCGCTCAGAAGTGTAACGCACGCTGGACCACGGAGGAGCAGCTGCTCGCAGTACAAGGTACGGGGGTCCTCCTAGTAAGGGGCTTGGGGCCGCAGGTGCCTTTAGGAAGAGTCGTGCCCCACCCCACTCCCGTGGCACCACTTGTGTTGAAACACGCTCTTAGGAGTGTGTCGGGTTCTGAATGGTCAGAAAGTATAAGATCCTGAAAGCAGCAGACTGAATGTTAAGAGTTTTATGGTTGGAGCTCTTCTAGTCCTAGGGACCCGGAAAAGATGCGCAAAGTCCACCGGGTGCCGGCTGGGTGACATCAGTCGTCTTGGGATACGTGACTGGAGGTGCAGGTTTCTGGATGACAGGGTCATACCGGCCTTCTTGGATCAGTCATGTACGAAACAGATCTAGGTTGCTGCTTTTTCCACTGTATAATACATTAAGATCGTGCCTGCAGTTAAAAGCTCCATGTGTTTTCTTATCTGGATCTAAAGGAAGGGGGGTAAGTCTCAGTTGTGTGGGGTTTTAAAAGTTGTTTTTATCCTGTATTGAAAAACAGTGCTCTCTTACATCCTTAGCCATCAGGAAATACGGCCGAGATTTTCAGGCGATCTCAGATGTGATTGGGAACAAATCAGTGGTACAAGTGAAAAACTTTTTTGTAAACTATCGACGCCGCTTCAACATAGACGAAGTTTTACAAGAATGGGAGGCAGAACATGGGAAGGAAGAGACCAATGGGCCCAGTAGCCAGAAACCTATCAAGTCCCCAGATAACTCTATCAAGATGCCTGAAGAGGAAGACGAGGTAAATCTGAAACGGTAGGATCTCTGCCAGGTTCATGCTCCATATTCAGTTTCTTCTTTGATGGCCTTTCTCAGCTGGAGAAATATTTTTAGCTCTCAGCTCTGTCAGTGACTTGACTTTTCCCTATAAAAACCTTAATATGTGTGTTGACACCAGTTAGTTTTGGTCACTAGGTATATCGCTCACATTTTAATTCCCGTACAGATTCCTAGTTCCATCCTGGTTTTCTCCAGCCACAAAATATTGCACGTTACCAAAGTTTCCTTAGGTCCTGTAAGAACTCAGCCATAAAACGGTAAGTTGGAAGTGCCGTGAGCAGTGTCGGTGAAGCTCGGTATCGAAAACGTGTTGTCATCTCAGTAGGAGGTTAATGACCTTACTAGTGAATCGGCTTGGCTAGCCAGCCAGGACCTCCTGCGTCCGTCTCTGCTGTCCCAAGTCGTCCAGGCTTTGATGCTGTCGGGGCTAACAGGTTGAAGTATTGATGGAGACAGTTCTGGGTCCTGTGTTTGGCCGGAGCTTCCAGGCTGGTGGCCGACATTCTGGCAATCTCCAGGTTAGCTATACCGATTTCATCGCCTACTCAGCAGAGATTAGGCACGAGGTTACCGAGGCTGCACAGACCCATCTGCTACCTCCCTGCTTCCTGTGACGGGGTCACCTGCCACTTCCCCGTCCAGCCTGGCCTGCCCTGCCCTGCCACTCCCACAGAGAGGAGGAGGGGGCCGGGCAGAGGTAAGAGTTAATTGCCAATCACTTTGGTGTGAGTTTGTTCACGGACACGGAATTTTAAGGATTAGTTGAGCTTTCCGGGAAAATCTTCTCATCAGAGGCTCCCCCAAACCGTGCGGGAGTGATTTGAAATTACCTAGTTAGTACTGTCTGTTCTCCCCCTTTGCTCCAAGGGTCTGGCTGTAGAAGCAGCCCAGAGACCCCCTCTTGAGCCGAGCACAGAGTGCCTCACGAGGGAGACCCCCCGCCCAACGTGACGCACCCAGCGGGTTGGGCTCTTTAGAGCTTTGTGCCAGAAAATCTTTGGACTGTCGATAACATTTATAGCAAAATTCGTATTATTAACAATGTGAGTGGTTCCCCCGAGCCTGAGACCCCGGAACATAACGGCTTACAAGCAGAAGTTTTTATCTCTCAGCAGTGATGTTTGTCCCGGTGCTTGTTGTCCCTTTAGCAACAGATTAACCTCTCTGAAGTCCTGGACTCAATTTAGGAAGCATTGAGAAGATGAGAATTATGAAGGAAGGAACATTAGAATTTGCCGGAATGAAAGCTTTCTTCCACGTATGTTCTCGAGCTTTAGAGCCAGGAAGCAGAAATCATAGGAAACTCTCCAGATTTTATCAAAGCAGGTGTTGGCAGGGGTAAGCCTAAAAATACGGTCATAAATTTGGGACCAAGGGTCACCACCAACGGGACAGGCTCTCAGTTCTTGTGCATATACTTTCCTTACTTTTCTTATGTCTGCTTCATTCACTCACAGTTACTTTTTTTTCTGAAAAAGTCCAGAAGTCCATTCTTCACGGCCCACTTACCATGTCGATCGCACATGAAAATAGCCCGGTCATTCTCTGCCCGGTCTGTGGTAGCATTGGCCCAGCCATGACTGGCCTCCCACCACAGGCACGCCTTTGTTTGGCCTTGGGGGTCCATCTTCCACGCAGCTGGTTCCCCAGCCTTCTCCGCAGAACTGGCGGCATCGCCTGACTTGTCCTTAGCGGACAACATTTATCTTGTCTGTAAACATTCTCACCCTCTTCAGCCATTTCCACCCCCTCCCCCCACAGTTCATTTCCCTTTTTTGGGTCCCTTTTATGCCCCCTGTAGTACCCGCTTTCCCGCTCCACCGCCCTGCTTTTCTGTTCTCCATACGTTCGTTTGCAAAAGGAAATGAATCTGTAAGGACCAGCTACTGTTCTGTGTCCCGGGGGGACTTGTAAGAGCCCTGGTTAATTGTCCAGTCAGTGCCAGAAATTGGCCTCCTCATTCTTGTGTATCCTGTGGAATCCAGCAGCTAAGAGAGATGTCTGCTGGCGTCCTGCCCACCCCTTCTGCCCTCAGATTTTATGTGTTATGCGGCACAAAGAGGGAGGAGGCCTTGAGAACTGCCAGAGGTTCTAGTAACGTAACTGTTAGCTGTAGGCTGTTTCCTTCGGGGCTGACAAAGGGCAGGCGGCCCAAGGGTTTTGAGCTTTTGAGATTCCGAGTTCTCTGAGGTGGACAAGGATGCCGTTCCCGGCGAGGGGTGGATGTGTGTCCGGGTGAGGGGATGCGGACCATGACCGGCTTGGAGGTAGAGTCTCACTCACAGTTACAGAATGAACACAAAGCCCCTGACCCGGCTAACCGTTCTCATCAGTTACGATGTCAATTGAAGGAACAGCTGTTTTCAGATTGGGGTTTATAGCCCAGTGGTTCCCCCAGCAGTAGGACATCAAGGGGCGCCTGGGTGGCTCAGTCGGTTAAGCGTCTGACGCCTGCCTGGTTTGGGCGCAGGTCCTGAGCTCACGGTTTATGAGTTTTAAGCCCCATGTTGGGCTCTGTGCTGATGGTGCAGAGCCTGCCTGCAGTTCTTTGTCACTCTCTGCCCCTCCCCCCCGCTCGCTCACTCTCTCTCTCTCTCTCTCAAAATAAATAAACCTGAAAAAATTTTTGAACGTTTTTAAAAAAAGGACATCATGAGGGTAGCAGTGAGCACTGAGTAAGGTACTTGGGACACTTGGGAGTGCAGTTAAGAAATGCCTTTGAGGCTTTTATAGAGGACCCTGCCGCCTTCACTCTCCCGTGTGTCCCCGCGTCCCAGCAGGGGCCAGGGGCTGTTGGTTGAATGGGGCCCGGGCCACGGCACCCCCTCCAGCCAGGGTGGTCGGCCCCGAGTGCTACTGTGTCGGCCCAGGGATTTTACGTAATCCTGTGGAGGGGGGTCGTTACTGTGCGCATTCTGGGGACAAGGAAGCTGAAACTGAAAAAGCAATCCCTCCGCCAAGGATACACGTCTAGAAAGCGGCAGAGCCAGGATTTGAGCCCGAGACTCCTGGCTGTAGAGGCCTCCCTCGTGCCGCCTGCCGCCGCCTCCTCGGGCCCCGGGCTGAGAGCCCGCAGGGCCCTGGGTTTGCGGGACAGCCGGGCGGGCCCACACCTTCCTGCCCTCTCGGGTCCGCCAGAGGTAGCGGCTTGAGTTGTTCACCTGCGCTCTGATGCTTCGTCCTTCTTCCTTCTCCTCTCCTCAGGCTGCTTCTGTGCTAGACGTCAGATATGCATCTGCTTCCTGAGAAACTCCGCCAGCTTTGAGCACTTGGTATGGACGCCTGTGTTATCCAGGATATCAGGTATCACACGCCATCACCTAGCCACCTGCGTCACATCCCTGTGGACAAGCAGCTGTTACCAAAAAAGGCGCGCACTTCCGGTCCTGTGCTGCATCTGCCTTAATCCTGTGCTCGTTCCTCCACGCTGGCGCCGCTCCCCAGAGAGGCCCGCCGCATCTCACGCTCTGCCCCGGCGCTGGCGGAGCCTCGTGGCCCGCACGCCTCCCGTGACCCCGGGGACCCCTCCCCAGTCGGAGTTCCTGAGCCCCACCCGTGGCAGCTCTGCCCAGTCAGCAGCTTCAAACAGGTAGTCGACTTGGAAGGCACGACTCTGCTCCCGCATGGCCTGCGGTTCCACCTCGTGCATCGTGAAATTTTCAGAGTGACTGTGACCTGTCGGCCTTTTGGAAAGTTTCTCTTGTTCTTCTCTGAGGCGTCCACCTAAGCGATACCATGCTTCTCTGGAAATCGCAGGGTGCTGGCAGACTGCGTTATAACCTTCGTCGTGCCAAACGTCCCGAGACAGCTCCCGTCTCCCCAGACATCGGGCGTAATTAGGGTTTGTAAATTTAGCTGGCTCAAATCTCGCCCTTCCCCCTTCCCAGCTGGTAGAGAGCTCATTCACAGCAACTGTCCTTGGACATCAGCTTAGAGGGAATGTGGACTCGACACTTTCTGCCTTCAGCTTTCAGCACTGGAATCCCGGGACAGGTGCCGCTCTGTCTTTCCCGGCCCCCCACCCCCACCCCCCCCCCCACCCCCCACCCCCCCCCCCCCCCCCCCCCCGCCATCCGGCTCCAAGAGACGCGGTCCACACCACTGCACCTGGTGCTCGTGCATTTGGAATTGGTGCCTTCTCCTTTTGGCAAACCACGTTATCGGCCCGTTTTCTGTTTTAGTGTCTTACTTCTTCTTTAAAGTTTATTGCTTGCCAAAGAGAACATCACTGAGATTAGGAGACGGGGGAGAAATTGCTGCAGATTCTGACAGAGTGCAGATTTTAAATGTCAGGTTAGCTCCATAAAGGGGATTAGAATGGCGGGTGATGGCTTTATAGAGCCACACGCTGTGCGTTCCCCATCCTGCTGGTACGCCGTGTCACCCCGTACAGCCTTTTGTCCTTCGTGTGCTGATGTGATCGTCTAAACTCCATCCTCCCTCTTTTATTATCATAGTACAGGACAGAGAAGTGACCCGTTGGTTGGCTCTAGTAAGACCAAGACGGAAAGAAGCAGTGTGCAGAAGTGGTCTGTAATGCCTTTTGGTTGGACTGGGAACAAGTAAATATTTCTCATAAATGTTCTGAGATTTCCAGAATCACTTGATCTCGTACTGGACTGTGGACCTGCTGCAGGGCTGAGGGACAGACCTCACACTGCCCTCTCGCGTCCCCTGTGTCCCGCCCGCGGTCCGTGCAGCCCGCACTAAATATGTTGAAGGAGCTTTTCTGTCGCCGTAGTTTTGCGTCATTGAAACACTTTTCCTGCTTTCAATACCAAAAAGAAAAAAAAAAATGCAGATGCTTTAAGGCACAAACAGAATTCGTAAGAATTTAAAATATGCAATTAAAATTTGATGTGTTTTGACTCCCAAGCACCTTGCTTTTTCCCTTTTTTTTTTTTTTTTTTTTAAGGTCAGCTGACTGTCTCTTTAGGAAGAGGGTCAGCTAGAAACCTAGACTTTGGAATTGTACATTTTTAGAAATCCGGAGAAAGGTCATTCTCAAGGGGAGTGAAGTGGGACTCTCCTGACTTCGTCATCTTGTCCCTTCCCGGGGTGTCCGTGGGTCAGGTAAGAGCGTGTGAACGGCATGAGAGGAGGCTGGCGCGGGCAGCGCAGTGACACTTAGGAACGACGCGGGGTGTGAGCCTGCTCTGGCTTTGGGAGATGGCAGGGCGAACATGGAGAGGAGGCGGCCTGCAGTTTGCACATCGCTTCGAGGGGACACTGGGCGAGAAGCGAGGCCGAGGGTTCTCTGTGCTGCTTCTCGGGGCCTCCTTCCTCATAACAGGGCAGCGGCAGGGGTCTCATTCTGCCCGTAGGTCGGAGGCCTGTCCCTCTCTGCACGCCCGGGCCGTTTGCCTGGAGAGCTGGTCCCTTCTGGCAGTGCTCGCTGGCTCGATGGCGCTTCCTCGGAAGCGTGGCGGGCCCCCGTGTGTCTTGCCCCGTGCCCTTACGTGCCGCCGGGCACCGAGCCGTCCCCCGTCCCGAAGGGTCGCTGCTCCGGCTTGGCGGACCACAGCGGCCTGGTTCTGGTCCCTCCACGGAGCAGAGGCATAGCATTGCCATTCGCCTGAGGTTGGGAAGATTAGAAAGGTGGTTGTCTTTGCCTGGCCCCCTTGTAGTTTCATGCCTAAGGTAGCGTTGTGCTTCAGACGTTCCATTACACTTGTCTTTGCGACGATGTTGTAAATGCAAGAAATTACTTCGCTTTAAAAGCCGAGTGATTGATCTTATTTATGTGAAGCCCCCTTTTTAACATATCAAGACTTCGGTGCATAGCAGGTCGTGTTTGGATGTGTAAGGGTCCACAGTGACAGCTGCTTCGGATGCAATGTTCACTTAAGCTTTGTCTTCTTAAAAACGATCAATGTGAATGTCATAATTATATATATATTTTTGTGGGAAATTTCTCCTAAGTATAAGTTATTGTGCAAAATATAGTACCACTGAAGCAAATGATAGTTTAACTTTTAGTTTAGAAATCCTAAAAGATATAAATTGTATTGCATATGCATTAAAAGTTTGTTTTATTTAATTTTATGTAGGTGTGTAAGGCGTTAGGAAAAAATTGTTTTCACTTATCCATTTAAACACCTTGTTACTTGAATATTGTGCTGACTGGTCCGAAACAGTGACCGGTCCTGTAACGTAGCTCTGTTGCCCAGCAAGTACAGGCCTCCGTCGTGCTGACCACATACCCACTGTGTGGCCTCAGCACATCTGTGCCCACCAGGACACCACTTCCTCAGAAGGGTCTTTGGTAGTTTGTAACCTGTGAGACCCTTCGATAGTCGCACACCTCTCCGATGAAAACGCGCAACTGAAAACGTTGCCGCGTTTTACGGGCTAATTACGGAGTCGTCTCCCGTGTGTAAAAGTTCCCTCAGACCTCACACGCCGCTCTGAGTGTGCTCATCGTCACTTTAAATTTCAACTACGCCCTATTTTTGTCTTTCTAAATATCAGATGTACTATTGGTATCCTTGCGTACCAAAACTAAGCCACACAGTGCATTACACTAACTGGATCCCTGCTTCGCGGAGCAAAGGAAAGACGGAGCCCACTCCCGACGAGAGCCTCGCTTCCTCTCTCGTCCAGCCTGTGTCCGAGCCTAGTGACCCAGGAGTCCAGCTTTCAGTACCCAGTGAAACTTTGCTTCGAGTGGACTCAAGGTAGTTAGCTGATCTGAACCTAGTGATCCCGTGCAATGCTCAGAAACAAATCCTCTCTCCGCCACTCCCCGGGTCCCCGCAGCTCTTCCCTCACGATAGTAAAGCACAATTGCAGCAATGTTACAATTCAGAAGGAAGGTCAGTGTAGTCTATGCATGTTGTGTGATGATGAGTGTTTACAGTCACCTCCGAAAACTAAAGTTTATACTGGAGTGGATAGTATTCCATTATGTAGACCTATCAACTTTGCTAAGTGCTTTTTAGATTGCTTAAAAATTTTTCAAGATTTTAAAAGATGTATAAGGTTAAGTTTGCAAATATAATGGAAATGCTGTATATCTTTTGAAGTGATAAAATCCACGTTGGAATTTTAAAGAAAATATGTTGTAATAATGCTGTTGTAAGTAATATTTTAATGTCTCTTTCTGCCTGTTTTCTATATCAGCACATTCATTGTGGTGAATGTTCATAGCATTATAATTGCTTAGCCATTGAATGATAACGTTTGTTAGTGGAGATTGAAAAATTTATTTGTGAAATTCTGCAGAATTCATTTTTCTATTTCTAATATTTGCTGAGGTTAAATAAAAATTTTCAAGCCATTGATGTAATAAAATATGAAAGAAAACCATTTTCTGCGCCCTCCACTTTGCACCCAAGCAGAGCCCCGCCCTCAGACGTGGTGGGGTTTTGCACTGGGCCTTGGGGCCTCTGAGTGTCTAAATCCCCCAGAATGGCACCCTGTGGGCACAGCCAGGGATGCCTCTTGTTCTTAGCCTGTAGCTGTCCCTCAGCTGCATTTCTTTTCTAACGTAGGATGATCTCATGCTTGGGACCAAATTGAGGTGCGTGAGTTCATAAAGCTGGCGGCGGCTGGGGGCACCTGGGTGGCTCGGTGGGTTAAGCGGCCGACTTCGGCTCAGGTCATGGTCTCGCAGTTGGTGGGTTCGAGCCCCGCGTGGGGCTCTGTGCTGACGGCTCTGAGCCTGGGGCCCGCTTCGGATTCTGTGTCTCCCTCTCTCTCTGCCCCTCCCCCACTCCCGCTGTGTCTGTCTCTCTCTCTCTCAAAATTAAATAAACGTTTTTAAAAAAGAAAAAAAGTTGGCGGCGGTTGAGGGTTTAAATTTAAAGGTTCAGGGAGAGGACGTTTCTTTCCCCATCGGTGGTTTTTCTGTTTTCAGTGTGACCAGGCTCGACACCTGGATGCAGGCCTCTGCTCGGCCCCCGGACTGTGGCAGTGACGAGGTGAGCCCGCCGCCTTGGCGCCTCTGGCCCGCGGAGCGTGGACGCAGCTCTGCCCTCGGCCCCTCGGAGTGGTAGGAAGAACACTGGCCGCCTCTGCACTCTCGTTTCTTAGCCAGAATGTAGGACTTGGTTAGAGAACCGCTGTACCAGCCCCACTTCCAAATCCAGTGTTGCCTCGCCGCATTTAGGGTTGCCTGACCCGCGGATGGGGCCCTCCACGGTGTGACTCGGCCGGGGTGGAAGGGGCTCCCGGGACACTCGTGCGAGTTCCTCGCCTGGCCGCCCTCGGGCCTGTGTGGGACACACGCCGTCTCAGTGGCTGAGACCCGAGGGCGGCACCCGGGAGGGGTGGACAGAGGCTCAGAAGCCTCGGTGTGTGATTTGCGGAGGTGACTCCTACCCCGCACCCCGGGCTGTCCTGCCAGGAGGTGGAGGAAGGGAGACCGGGGGGAGTGCAGGCGCAGGGGGAGCGGAGGGCAGGGCCGGGCTGAGGAAGGGAGGGAGGTGGCCCACCGCCCGCACGGCTGGCCGTCTGCCGGGACGGCTGCCCGCCCGGCTGCTTGCGCTCGGCCTCCATCGCCTGGGAGGAGTGCTGCGCACCATGGGCAGGAGGCGGAGGGAGTTAGCGCCGTGGAGACCTTTCCAGAGGCCGGCCCGGACCACCGTGCGCGTGCAGGCGTCTGGAAGCGGGGAGACAGGTCATGGGTCCCCGCATGAAGGGGGCTTGACGTGGGCCCAGCTCGTCTCTCGGGCCACGTCCCGCATGGCCCCGCTTCGGCAGGTGTACCTGATGGCACCCGAGTGGGAGGCGGTGGGCGGGCAGCCCCTGGTAGCGGGGGTGGGGGTGCCCGTGTCCTCCAGAGCTCCGCCTGCGGGCCCCGGTGGCGACAGGCTGGAAACGCTCCCGTCCCTTCTCGCCCCCGCTCCTGTTCCCTGGGATCACGTCCAGAGTCACAGAGCCCACAGACCCTCGTCCCAGGCTCTGCTTTCTGGTGCATTCCAGGCCAGGGCGGCACACGAAGGCGGGAAAAACTGCCCTATGCCCGCAACTGTGGCGCGGGCTCGAGGCCTTCTGTCGAAGGGAGAGACCTGGAGAGCACGGGCCGACCTACTCGGCCAGCGGCAGCACCCCTCGGACCCCGGCTTCCCGTGGCCGCCTCCGCGCCGGCTCCATCCGGAGAACGCACGGACCGGCGGCCGGCCTGCTGCTCGCAGGGGCTCGCGGTTCTGTTCCCCAAACCCCCGCGCTCTGTGCCTCCGGGTTCCGTGGACCACGGCCGCGTGCCGACTCCCGGGGGCACGCGGCGTGTGGAACATTCCTACCGGCCGACTCTCTTTCCTTCTCAGCGGAGCTCCGTCCACCCTCGCTCCTCCCCGAAGGCGCTCAGCGCGGGGCACCGTCGGGCCGGCGGAGCTCGTGGTGTCCCGGCGGACCCCGGGCCTGGGCGGGATGACGGGTCCCCCGGGGCAGCCTCCCGGGCACACGTTGCCCAGAGCAGGGCCACGGTTGCAGCCACCCCCCTCCTTCAGCCTGTGCTCCCTGCACCGTGTCCCCCGCCTGGGCCCCCGTTGGCACCTGTGGCCTGACCGCGCTCGCCCCGGCTCCGCTCCTGGGTCCTCCTGGGTCCATCGGCATCAGGGACGTCCCTCCCTGCTCCTTCGCCCGGGTTCTCCTCCGGGGCGTCCGCACCGCTGCGTATCTGGTCACCGCACCGGAAGCCCCGAATTCCCCCTCGGCGTCCCCTTCCTGCCGCCAGTGGCCAGTGACCGCCCGAGCCCTTTCCAGCCACTCATCTTGACCCGGCGCCCCCTTCCGCTCCCGTCACACTCCCCGTCCCCCAAGCGCGGCAGGGCCGCTGCTCAGGACGGGCCATTTGCCTTCTAGAGAAGCACACGCTGCACTCACGTGCCACGTGCCACTCCTGCGTCAGGGACGTTCCCGCGTGCTCTGCTCTGCCGCAGGGCCGCCCCCTTCCTCCTGGCACCGGCCCGCACCACGTTCACCTCTCTGGACCGCGACGAAATGACTGAGAGCTGTTATTCTGTGCTTTGAAACAGGTAAACGGCGCTTCCGTTCCCTCCCCGCAGTTACCCGTTCCCGGCACGTCCTTCCCGGGAGATTTCCTCTCCACGCACGCGTGCAAAGAGCCTTCTGTGCAAGTAACACGCCCCGCACCCTGTCGCGCACCTTGCTGTTCTGACTCGACACCACTACCTTGGTCTTTCTCCTCCAGCACGGACGCGTCCAGTTGGTTTGCACCTCCGTTGGCTTCACGGTCCCCTGCTTATGACCGCTGATTTGTTTCTACTGCCCTCAGTCACTGGTCACCGACCGGCATAACCCGGTGATGTAGCCAGTGTAGCCGTGGCATGGATATCTAGGATGGGAATTTCTGGGCCAAAAGACCTGTTTATTCTCACACCTGACCCTGATTGTCTTGTGGAGACGTAGCACCATCCTGCACTTCTGTCCCCCTTCCTGACACTGTGGCAACCAAGCGCTCGATCTGAGGTGTTTGCTGAGCTCTTCAGGGCGCTCAGGTTGTCAGAGAGTCCGGCCCGGGGCTGGGCAGGCGCTCGCGTTGGGCCCGAGGAGAAGCTTGGCTGCAGGGTCCGCTGATTCCCCCGCACAGACTCGGTTTTGTTATTTCGTGTGCGGTGGCTCATGGCACTTAATCGATTGAAAATAAATTTAGCAGCAATTAAGTCGTATATTGTGGATAATCATGTGTAGCAAGTCGTGGGTCTTAGTAATGATTGCTTAATACATTGAAGGTTGCCTTGCCCCCCAAAGTATGCGTTATTTGATTAATGCTCGTAGCAGCCTTCGGGGCGGGACTTGCCGGGTCACTCGGCCGGCTAGGAGGCGGTGGGTGGCCCTTGACACGGAATCCCTCGCGGGGCCTCCACGGCTGCTGGAAAGTGGGCTGGGCTGGGCTGGGGCCGACTGGGGTGCACCTCTTCAGTTGGGTCAAAGCCTCGCCCGCCCTCCCGAGCCTCCGTGCAGCCCCCAAGGCCGTCCTGCATTAGAGGCCCAAGGGCCACTGCTGGGATGTCCTGTGAGCGAGGCCTGCGACCCCGGGGGAGCCACCGGGAGACCTCGAGAGTGACCCAGGGAGGCCAAAGGACTGTCCAGACGAGCCCAGCCCGTCCCACAGGATCGTGAGCTAGTGGAAGGACTGCCGTCCGAAGCCCCCGAACGTGGGAGTGGTTTGTTGCCAGCAGCAGACGCTGGGACGTGGGGAGAGCGTGGGGCCGGGGGCGTGGGGGAAGGTTCAGGCTGCCGAACGGCCGGGCACCGGGCTCTTGGTACCTGGGCGCTGCCTGGAGCCGTGGCGGGGGCTCTCGGAGGCAGGGTCACAGGCCCTTCCGGCAGGAAGCCGCAGGCTGCTGGATCCTGCCTTCCTGGGCGTCCCCGTCTCTAGCTCCGCGGCTGGCGGTGGGGAGTCCCCGGCGCTGGCAGCCCCTGGCGCTGTTCTTCCGGGACCCCGGAGCCAGGCGGCGGCGTGACTCCAACCCAGAACGGACTGAGCCTATTTGCCGAGGGAAGGCGGCTGCTGGGGCTTGCTTGGCCGTTGCTCTCAACAGCCTTCTAGACTCAAGTCTGGGCCCTGCTGGTTGACCACCTTTCTCATTAAGGAGATTCGGACTTGAAATGCTTTCCCTCCCCTCCCCCTCCCTCGCTCCTTCTGCTCCCCTTCTCCTCGCCGACCTGCTCCAGCCTGTGTTCGGCTGGAGCATCTTCCAGCTCGTGAAGCCAGATCATTCCAGGGTAGAAATGGGGGGGGGGGCTTGGATCCTGTCCCCGAATCACCGTGACCTTAGGCAAGCTTTAGTCCCTAGCATTTCCTTCCTCTCCGTGAGGACAGGGGGACATTCCCTATTTCTTTGGGTGACCTGGTGGGGAGGTGGCCACCCAGCTGCCTCCCCTGCTAACCTGGGATGGGGTGCAGGGCAGGATGAGGCCGGGGAGCGTCCCCAGTCTTTCTGGGAGTAGCCAGTAGGACTGGGGTCCCTACAGGCCTGTTCAAGCCAAGTGCCAAGGGCCAGCTTGCTCCGCACGGCCCTGAGGCACCCCCGGGCCCAGCAGCAGGATGGACAGTGGAGCTCGGGCCGCCTTAGAGGCAGCAAGCCACAGTCCCTGCTCTGCTGATGAGCTCGGGGGAGCCATTCAGCCGCTGGGAACCGCAGGAACAGCGCCTGGGGTGCTTCTGCTTGTCAGCTAGTCCTTCCTGGCGCCCACAGCGCAGCCCTGGGAGAGAGACTGAGGAAGACCAGAGAGGAGCCCTCTCTGCCCTCAAGGAGCATCCTGTCGCAGAGACACGGAAGTGGGGGCAGCTACACGACCAGGACAACCACCGGCTTCCCGCGATGAGACGAGGTGGCTAGGCTGGGACCGGCCAGAAGGGAACCAATGGGGCTAGTCCCGGCTCAGCCCAGAGCCTGCTTGCCTGCGTGGCATCCAGGAAGGCCTCGTCAGCAGCTTTGGCTTGACTTCAGGAGACGGAGCCTGTCCTGCCAGGAGCGTGAGCCATCCGTGAGCCGGGTTCGAGTTGCTGAATGGGTCCAAGGCTTTCAGCAGTGGGGAGACAGCCCTGGACGTGAGGCACAAAGGCAAAGGCAGGCAGGTCCCCAGCCGGTGCAGCATGACCTAGGCTGGAATGTGGACCCGCCCTTTCTTTTTTTATTTTTTTTTATTATTATTTTTAACGTTTATTCATTTTTGAGAGACAGAAAGGGAGGGGCAGAGAGAGGGGGAGACACAGAATCCGAAGCAGGCTCCAGGCTCCAAGCTGTCAGCACAGAGCCCAACGTGGGGCTCAAACTCACGAACCACAAGATCATGACCTGAGCTGAAGTCTGACGCTTAACCGACTGAGCCATGCAGGTGGCCCTGGACCTGCCCTCTCTTACGTCCCCACCTCAGAGCCAGGCTTGTGGTCCCTGAATGCTATTTCCCAGTGAAAGGAACCAGGGATCTTTGGAGAAGTGGCTGGTTTCAGATCTAGGAGGAAGAGTACAAGTTTTGTGCCATGGCTCAAAGCAGCACCCAGAAAATAATGGGGTTGTATCTAAAGTAACTGGAAGATGGGGCACCTGGGTGGCTCATTTGGCTGAGCGTCCGACTTCAGCTCAGGTCATGATCTCTCAGTCTTTGAGTTCGAGCCCCGCGTCAGGCTCTGTGCTGACAGCTCGGAGCCTGGAGCCTGCTTCGGATTCTGTGTCTCCCTCTCTCTTTGCTCCACCCCCCCCTTGCGATCTGTCTCTCTCTGTCTCAAAAATAAAAACGTTAAAAAAAAATTTCAGAAAGTATCTGGAAGCCAACATAAAAGGCCCCTCGCTGGCTTCACATGGACCAGTTTGCCATCAAAAGCATAATGACTGATTAAAACGCAGCAAATAGAAGAATCCAAAAGTTCATAACGATAATACAACACCCCGTGATCACATCTGGACACTAGAGGGTATCACGTGTATTCAACTTTCCCATCCAAACTATTTCAGGACACTCGAAATCACTGGGGACAAAAATTCCTTGCAGAAGAATCCCAGCTAATCCACACAGAAGGACATGAAAATTACTAATTTGCAGCCTATTATGAAATCAGGGACGTAATCACAGATCATCAATGGCTGCTAAAACCATCAAGCAGACGGCTTGGCAGAGAATTGGTGACAGATCGGGCTGAACCGGAGGCTACCAATAACCTCCACGTGAAAAGCCCGCAGCTCGGAGAGGGCTGTGGGAAGCAGAGCCAGAAGCAGCAGGAATCTGTCTCCACCTAGACAGCAACTGCACCAGCCCAACCTGCCCGATGTCATTATTTTGGAAATCTGGAGCCTACCGCCTTGCAACTTCCAGGGCAAGTCTTTGGCAATAAATTATGACGATAGGCCATCAGTTTCAGCTCACAGCATCATAGCCGATGTCCGGCTCCGTGGCAGGCTGCCGTGTGCGGGTTCCTGGAGCTGCCTGTGGGAGCAAGAGCCCCGCCCTCCAAACACCCAGAGCTGTGTTCTGACGGCGCAGGCGCAGAGGCAGGCTGGCATTATTGCCACAGGCCCCTCCCCCTCAACTGAAGCAGCCTCCAGGGGACTGACGGGGCCCGTATCTTTCTTACCTCCTCCCCTCTCCCCATGTACCTCGATTCCCCTTTGGGATCTAGGCATTGGAGACTAGGACATTCAAAGGCAACTGCATATAGAGGACATTAGAAAGTCACTGCGCCTGCCCAGGGAAAGGTGCAGGCTCAGGAAATGTCCACAGAAGCCTTGAGTTTGCACCTCAGGCCAATCCTTGGCATGAGGTCGCCTACAATAGAATAAGAGAAAAACAACAGCAAGGGCAGACCTGTTTCCAATAACAAAAACACAAAGCTACAAAGAAATGGTCCGTTCAAAGGGAGAAATAAGCCGACAGAAACTGTCCCCGAGGCGGCAGACCTACCAAAGAGTTTAAAACAGCATCTTAGGGCACCTGGGTGGCTGAGTTGGTTAACTGTCTGACTCTTGATCTCAGCTCACATCTTGATCTCTGGGTCCTGAGTTCAAGCCCCATGTTGGACTCCACACTGGGCACGGAAGCCTACTTTAAAAAAATGAAACAACTGTCTTAAAGATGTTCAGGGTGGGGGCGGGGGTGGGCACCTGGCTGGCTCAGTGGGTGGAGTGTTTGACTTTGGATCTTTGGGTTCTGGGTTCAAGCCCCACATTGCATGCAGAGATAACTTAAAATCTCTAGGGGCACCTGGGTGGCTCGTCAGTTAAGTGTCCAACTTCAGCTTAGGTCATGATCTCACAATTTGTGGGTTCGAGCCCTGCATCGGGCTCCACAATTGAGAGCTTGGAGCCTGTTTGGGATTCTCTATCTCTCAAAATATATAAACTAAAAACAAATATTTATATTAAAAATAAAAGATGCTGAAGGAACTAAAGGAAGATGAGGAAAATGTCAAGAAAATAATGTATTAAATGGAAATCACAATAAAGAGATAGAAAACATACAAAGAAACAAAAACAAAAAACCTCCAAAGCTGAAAGTACAATACTGGAAACAAATAATTCACTGGAGGGATGGACAGCAGATTGGGCAGGCAGAAGAATCAGCGAATTTAAGGATCAGATCATTGAAATGACTGAATCCGAGATCAGGAAGAAAAAAGATCGACATAAAGTGAACAGAACCTGAGGGGCCATTCAATAAACTAACGTACAGACTGTGGGAGTCTCAGAAGGAAGAGAGGGTGGCGAGAGATTCTTTGAAGAATAAGGACCAAAAATTTCCCAAGTTTTATGAGAGATACAAATATAAACAGTCAGTAAAATAGTGATATAATATATAGTAAAATAAGAAGGGAATATATTCCACCACAAAAAAGTCAAATAAACACAAAAGAAGAGACTAATGCAAGAAATGAAGGACAAAAGCCTATAAGGAATATAGAAAACAAATAACAAGATGATGGAAGTAAGTCCTTCCTTATCAGTATTTAAATGGAAATGGATTAAACTCTCCAGTCAAAAGACAGAGATTGGCAGAATGGGTTTTAGAAAAATGACTCACTCTATGCTGTCTAGAAGAGCCTTAGCTGAGATCTGAAGATACAAACAGGTTGAAAGTGAAAAGATAAAAAAAGATGGTCTGTGAAAATAGTAACCAGAATAGAGCAGGGTGGTTCCACCAATATCAAACAAAAGAGACTTTGTTTTTACTATCTATCTATAAAAGATTTTATTTTATTTTTTTATTTTTTAAAAGTCTAGGGGGCGCCTGGGTGGCGCAGTCGGTTAAGTGTCCGACTTCAGCCAAGTCACGATCTCGCGGTCCGTGAGTTCAAGCCCCGCGTCAGGCTCTGGGCTGATGGCTCGGAGCCTGGAGCCTGTTTCCGATTCTGTGTCTCCCTCTCTCTCTGCCCCTCCCCCGTTCATGCTCTGTCTCTCTCTGTCCCAAAAATAAATAAACGTTGAAAAAAAAATTAAAAAAAAAAATAAAAGTCTAGACCTTTTTTTTTTTTTTGAGAAAGAGAGAGAGAGAAGGCACAAGTGAGCGAGGGGCAGAGAGAGGGGGAGAGAGAAAAGGAGAGAATCCCACGCAGGCTCCGTGCCGTCCCATAGTGGGGCTCGAGCTCATGAACCATGAGATGATGACCTGAGCTGAAGTCAGATGCTTAACCAATTGAGCCATCTAGGTGCCCCAAAAGACTTTATTTTTAAGTCATCTCCACACCCAACATGGGGCCTGAACTCATGACCCTGAGATCAAGAGTTGCATGTTTCACCAACTGATCCAGCCGGGTGCCCCCAAACAGCACACTTTTAAACATTCAGTGGATCAAAGAAGATCACAAGGGAAATTAGGGCATACTCAGAGATAGATGAAAACACAATATAGCAAAACTAGGCTAAGGGGAAAGTTTATAACTATAAATGCTTACTTAAAAAGCCAACAGATAAACATAGGGGAAGGGATGGAAAAATAAGATAAAAACAGAGAGGGAGGCAAATCATAGGAGACTCTTAAATACAGAGACAAGCTGAGGGCTGCTGGAGGGGAGGTGGGTGGGGGGTGGGCTAAGCGGGCGAGGGGCATTAAGGAGGGGCACTTGCTGGGATGAGCACTGGGTGTCGTATGTAAGACAGGAATCCCTGAAGCCAAGACTGCACTGTATGTTAACTAACATGAATTTAAATTAGAAAAAACAAAACAAAACAAAAAAACTCCTAACTTTATGACTTAAGGAATTGGCTATAAAGAAAACAAACTAAACTCAAAGCCAGCAGAAAGAAGGAAATAATAAAGACTAGAGCAGAGGTAAATTAAATACAAGATAGAAAAATAAGAGAGAAAATCAATGAAACCAAAAGTTGGGCCTTTGAAAAGATTGACAAAATGGACAAACTTTTTGCTGGATTAAGGAGAAGACTCAATTTCCTAAAATCAGAAACGAAAGTATGGGCATTACTGCCGATTCTACAAAAATCAGGATTATAAGAGAGTAGTATGAAGAACTACATGCCAATAAATGGGATAACCTAAATAAAAATGGACAAATTTCTATAAACACAAAACCTACCAAGACTAAATCATGAAAAAATAGAAAATCCAAATAGAGCTATACAGAGTAAGGACAGTAATGAGAAAAATCTCCTAACAAAGAAAAGCCCTGGACCTAATGGCTTCACCAGTGACTTCTACATTTAAAGAATTAACACCAATACTTCCCAAACCTTTCCCAAAAAAATTGAGGGAACACTCCCTAACTCATTTTATGAGACCGGCATTGCCCTAATACCAAAGCTAGAGAAAGACACGACAAGAAAAGCTACCTGCAGACCAATATCTCTTATGAACACTGATGCAAAAATCCTCAACAAAATATTAGCAAACTGAACTCAGCAGCATATTAAAAGGATTATACACCATGACCAGTGGGGATTTATGCCCGGAATGCAAGGATGGTTCAACATTGGAAAATTGATCGTGTAATTCATCACATTAACAGAATGAAAGGACAAAAACATACGATCATCTTAATGCCGAAAAAACATTTGACAAAATTCAACACCTTTTCATGGTAAACGCTCGACAAACTACTAATAGAAGGAATCTAAATCAATATAATAAGTGCCATATATGAAAATCCCACAGGGAACATCATATTCAGTGGTGAAAGGTTGAAAGTGTTTCCTGTAAGAGCAGGAAGAAGGCAAATATGCAAGCTTTCACCACTTCCATTCAACACAAAACTGGAAGACCTAGCCAGAGCAATAAGGCAAGAAAAGGAAATAACAGTAATCCAAATTGGAAAAGAAGAAGTAAAATCATCGTTGTTCATGGATGATACAATCTTACATGTAGAGAGTCCTAAAGATTCCACAAAGATACCATTAGCACTAATAAATCAGTGAAGTAGCAGGATACAAAGTCAACACACGGAAATCAGTTGCATTTTTCTACACAAACAACGAACAGTCTGAAATGAAATTAAGAAAACAATTTGCAGTGGCATCAAAAAGAATAAAATACTGAAGAACAAACTTAATCAGGGGCACCTGAGTGGCTCAGTCGGTCAAGTGTCTGACTTCAGCTCAGGTCATGATCTCATGGTTCGTGGGTTTGAGCCCCATGTTGGGCTCTGTGCAGACAGCTCAGAGCCTGGAGTCTGCTTCAGATTCTGTGTCTCCCTCTCTCTGCCCCTTCACTGGCTTCCTCTCCCTCTCCCTCTCCCTCTCCCTCTCCCTCTCCCTCTCCCTCTCCCTCTCTCTCTCTCTGTCTCTCTCAAAAATAAATAAACATTAAAAATTAAAAAAAAAAAAGAATAAACATAACCAAAGAGAGAATAGACTTGTACACTAAAAGCTACAAAACATGACTGCAAGAAACTAAGGAAGACAGGTAAATGCAAAGATATCCCATGTTCATGTGTTGGAAGGTATAATATTGTTAAGATGTCAACACTCAGCCAGACGCAGTAGGGGCTGTGTGTGGGAGCGGATAGGCTCTTTTGTCCACAGGGAGAAGATGCGGGTAGAAAGCTGTCTTGCCTCATGGACCTGCTCAGCTGTCTGAGGGCTGTCCCAGCTCTGCTGCCCTTGCAACTCCACCTTCTAGAGGTCGGTCCCTGGACACCAGAACTCTAGGACTTAATATATTTAATTGTTTTTTTCCTTCACCAAGCCAGGTTTCTTAACAGTGGCGCTACTGGCATTTAAAAAATTTGACAAATGTATATATTGTGAAACAATCACAACCGTAAAGATAACACATCCCTCACTTCACGAGATCTACTCACTGAACAAATTTCAATTGTACGACAGCATTCTTAACTATAGTCACCACGCTGTACGTGAGACCCCCAGAAACATGTTAACCTTATAACGGAGACTCTACCCTTTGACCAACGTCTCCCCGCTCCTCCCCCATTAGACTCACGCGTCACCCTAGACCTGCCCGTGTGCCCTGCTGTCTGGCCCTTGTTCCCTTGCATTGCCTCGTCCTGCGCTCATGGATTCAGGTGCGCTACAGTAGCTGCTTCTGGACTTCTGCTGCTCCAGACTCTGTCCCCTTCCCTTCAGCCTGGGGGCTGCACTGTAGCTGCTGAAGCACAAGACACAGCAGGATCTTCTCAGCAGCCACGACTGCGCAACCTGCAGCCACGACAGGTGTCAGTGGCCACCATGCGCTCCAGCCAATGCATCTGAAGATGCGTCACGAGACTGAGCGGATCCGTTTGTCTTGATGCTGTGGCTGGGTTGCCAAGCAAGTTTTGCCCCTGGCTCTATTTTCCTGCGAAGCTGGCCGTCCACATCCTCTGACTCGCTCCTCCAGTGAGCCTGCCGCAGGCCCGAGTTAAGGGTGTGCATCTGTCAGGACTCACCTTTGCTGGGGACGGAAGCAAACGGGCCAATGAAAGCATAAAGGGGACTCGTTAAAAGGGTATTGGGCCTCTCAAAATAAAATAGAATTATCATACAACCCAGCAATTCCACTGCTGTGTGTGAATGTACACAAAAGAAACGAAAACAGGATCTTGAAGAGATACTTGTACACCCGTATTTATAGCAGCCCCATTACCCACAGCAGCCAAAGGTGGAAACAACCCAAATGTCCATCAACAGATGAACGTATAAACAAAATGTGGTCTATCCGTCCTGTGAAGATTATTCAGCCTCAAGAGGAAGGGAATCTGGGGCGCCCGGCTGGCTCCATTGGAAAAGCATGTGACTCTTGATCTTGGGGCCATGAGTTCAAGCCCCGTGTTGGGTGTAGCGATTCCTTAAATAAAGAAAACTTAGAAACAAAGGGGGGGGGGGTGGGAATCTGACATAAACTGCTGAGGACTGTCCTAGTCCATTCAGGCTGCTATAACAAAATACCACAGCTGAGTAGCTTATAAACAACAGGAATTTATTTCTCATGGTTCTGGAGGCTGGAAGTCCAAGATCAAGGCATCAGCAGATTTGGTGTCTGGGGAAGCTCTGCTTCGGATTGCTACATGGCTGTCTTTTTGCCGTGTCCCCACATGGTGGGAGAGGCAAGGGAGCCCTCTGGGGTGTCTTTTATGAGTGCTGATTTCATTTACAAGGGCTGCGCCTTCATAAACTAATCACCTCCCAAAGGCCCCACCTCTGAAACCATCACACTGGGTGCTGAGTTTCAAACTAAGAATTTGGGGAGACATCAATGCTCAGTCTATAGCAAAGACATCATGCTAAGCGAAATAATGTAGTCACAGAAAGACAAATACTATATGATTCCACTTACATGAGGTCCCTAGAGTAGTCATATTCGCAGAGACAGAAAGGATGGCAGCTGTCTGGTGCTGGGGGTGGGGGGAGGGAGGAGGGAATGGGGACTTCCTGTTTCACGGATACGATATTTCAGTTTTGCAAGATGAAGTGAGTCCTGGAGATTGTTGGTGGTGATGTGGCGCAAATAATGGGAATGTACCTCTGAGCTGGACACTTAAAAATCACTCAGATGGCAGATTTTATGTGCATTTTAAAAAAGCCATCGGGGATTGATGACGTCCAGTAACTCGTGGTGGAGCGAAGTGGACGTGCCGTCCCATCTGCTTCTAACAATGATACAACTTGAGCAAAATCCTGAGAAACAAACACATGCCAACTATTTAGAAGATCTGCCAACACCCAAAAGCAGAGAGAAACTGGAGGTATAGTCTTCCCAAGAAATCGCAGCCAAAGAGGTAAGAATTGAGATTTCACATTTCTCTTTCCCTGAGGACATCGCCCAGTGCCGATTGCCGGAGTAGAGGAAGACGGCAGTGGACCACCACGTGCCTGTCACCTTGAAGTAGCCGAGAACAGAGTTCGGAGCTAGAAGAAAACCTCCAGGGCCCTCTGGAAGTGACAACCACAGGCGGATGACCCCAAGTCTGAGTATAGACTGTGCTCACGTCCCTGGCACGACCACGAGTCTATGCACGTGCTACTGACACCAGGACCATCAGCGGAAAAAACAGAGAGGAATCTCGAAAGGCAGCTAGATGAGATTTGGGAGTCTACTGCTTTCTAACTGTGCGCATTCCCCAAATAGGTGTAGCTTGGGAGACAGAAAGCTGAAGCTTTACTGCCTCAAGGAACCAGTGGACATAACCTGATGCTGGCAGAGAAGTTGTGAATTTAGGAGGGAATCCTCAGAAGCAAGGGAGCCGTAGGGGTAACGAGCTCCTAAGTACATACTTTGCTGAGATCCTTGCCTTCAGCGAGACTACTCAGGCACAGGGGAGTCCTCCAGGGCGCAGGGTAGCAAAGTCTGGAGCTAACAGCTCAAGACAATGAGCAGAGATATTGGACGCTTATAGTTTGAATATAGGCACATCAACTGCCCTCTTGAACAATAACAGTAACACGATCGTGATAAGAACACAATAGAATCCAGAGTCACGACAATGTATTATCCCAAATGTCCAATTTTCAGGGTGTCTGGGTGGCTCAGTCAGTTGAGTGACACTTGATTTCAGCTCAGGTCATGATCTCAGGTTCATGAGATCAAGCCCCGAGTAGGGCTCTGCACTGACAGTGCGGAGCCTGCTTGGGATTCTCTCTCTCTTTCTCTCTTTCTGCCCCTCCCCTGCTCACAGGTGCTCATCACTCTCTCTCTAAAGAATAAACATTTAAAAACAAAAAAAAGGTGACGCCCGACTCAATGGGTTGGGCGTCCAGCTTTTGATTTTGGCTCAGGTCATGATCTCAAGGTTTATGGAGTTGAGCCCCGTGTTGGGCTCTGTGCTGGCAGCACAGAGCCTGTTTGGGATTCCTTCTCCCCCTGTCACTGCCCCTCACCCACTCATGTGCTCTCTCTCTCTCTCTCTCTCTGTCTCTCTCTCTCTCTCAAAATAGATTAAAAACTTAAAAAAAAAAAGAAATTAGTTTTATTTTTATTTTTTTTCAATATATGAAGTTTATTGTCAAATTGGTTTCCATACAACACCCAGTGCTCATCCCAAAAGGTGCCCTCCTCGATGCCCATCACTCACCCTCTCCTCCCTCCCACCCCCCCATCAACCCTCAGTTTGTTCTCAGTTTTTAAGAGTCTCTTATGCTTTGGCTCTCTCCCACTGTAACCTCTTTTTTTTTTTTTTTTTCTTCCCCTCCCCCATGGGTTCCTGTTAAGTTTCTCAGGATCCACATAAGCGTGAAACCATATGGTATCTGTCTTTCTCTGTATGGCTTATTTCACTTAGCATCACACTCTCCAGTTCCATCCACGTTGCTACAAAGGGCCATATTTCATTCTTTCTCATTGCCACGTAGTACTCCATTGTGTATATAAACCACAATTTTTTAATCCATTCATCAGTTGATGGCTCTTTCCATAATTTAGGTTATTTCCATAATTTGGCTATTGTTGAGAGTGCTGCTATAAACATTGGGGTACAAGTACCCCTATGCATCAGTACTCCTGTATCCCTTGGGTAAATTCCTAGCAGTGCTATTGCTGGGTCATAGGGTAGGTCTATTTTTAATTTTTTGAGGAACCCCCACACTGTTTTCCAGAGTGGCTGCACCAATTTGCATTCCCACCAACAGTGCAAGAGGGTTCCCGTTTCTCCACATCCTCTCCAGCATCTATAGTCTCCTGATTTCTTCATTTTGGCCACTCTGACTGGCGTGAGGTGATATCTGAGTGTGGTTTTGATTTGTATTTCCCTGATGAGGAGCGACGTTGAGCATCTTTTCATGTCCCTGTTGGCCATCCGGATGTCTTCTTTAGAGAAGTGTCTATTCATGTTTTCTGCCCATTTCTTCACTGGGTTATTTGAAATTAGTTTTAAAAAATATCCAATCTTCAACCAAAAATTAATAGACATGCAAAGAATCGGAAAGATATGATTCATGATCAGGAAAAAGACAGTCAATAGAATTGACCCCAACTGGGCTCAGATGTTGGGTTTAGCAAGGAAAAAGTTCAAAACATCTATAAATATAAATATAGATATAGATATAGATATAGATATAGATATAAATATAAATATGTATCAGTCACTAAGGGATAATTGTTTTAATGAGTGAACAAACTCAGAAGAGTTTTAAAAACTATTAAAAATGGAATTTCTAGGGGCGCCTGGGTGGCGCAGTCGGTTAAGTGTCCGACTTCAGCCAGGTCACGATCTCGCGGCCCGTGAGTTCGAGCCCCGCGTCAGGCTCTGGGCTGATGGCTCAGAGCCTGGAGCCTGTTTCCGATTCTGTGTCTCCCTCTCTCTCTGCCCCTCCCCCTTTCATGCTCTGTCTCTCTCTGTCCCAAAAATAAATAAAAAACGTTGAAAAAAAAAATGGAATTTCTAGCAGCACCTGGGTGGCTCCATCAGTTAAGCATCCAACTCTTGGTTTCGGCTCAGGTCATGATCTCACAGTTTGTGAGATCAAGCCTCGTGTCGGGCTCTGTGCTGAAAGTATGGAGCCTGCTTGGGATTCTCTCACTCCTGCTCTCTCAGTCCCTCCCCTACTCTCTCACACACACACATCACACACTTCCTCTCTCTCTCTCTCTCCCCAAATAAATAAATAAACTTAATAAAAAAGGAATTTCTAGAGCTGAACACTATGAAAACTGAAATGAAAATTTCACGGTTTTTTTTTTTCCAATGGTCTGACTGGCAGATTAGAGATAGCAGAAGAATTGGTGAACTTCTAGACAAATAAAAATTAAACAATCCAAAAAGTAGAGAATAAAAAATTAGAAGATAAATGAACAGAGCCTCAGATGTCTGTGGGACAATGAAGCAGCCAACATGTATCCAACCGTCTCAGAGAGAGAGGACAGGGAGAAAGGGACAGGGAACATATTTGAAGACAAAAAAATTACCCCAAATTTTGTGGGAACTGGCAAACAAGACCTCTAGCCAGCAAAACCTTCAAAATGAAGGCAAAGGAAGGGAGTTTTCTATAAACAAACATTGAGGGAATTTATTCCAAGCAAGTCTTCACTATAAGAAATGCTGAAGGGAGGGGCACCTGGGGGGCTCAGTCGGTTGAGCTTCCGACTTCGGCTCGGGTCATGATCTCGCGGTTCATGAGTTCGAGCCCCGTGTCGGGCTCTGTGCTGACAGATCAGAGCCTGGAGCCTGCTTCGGATTCTGTGTCTCCCACTCTCTCTCTCTGCCCCTTCCCAGCCGGCACTCTGTTTCTGTCTCTCTCAAAAGTAAATAAATGTTGAAAACAAAGAAACACTAAAGGAAGGTGTTCAGGGGAAAAGGGAATAACCCCAGGTGGCATCTCAGAGTAACAGGTAGGGACGGATGCCAATGGCAGTGGTAAACTTGGAGTAAGAGACTAGATGGATTGTTCCAGTTCCCACCAGAAGACAGAAGCCACTCGAATAAGTTGAACAGGGAAGTTTTTACAAAGAATTAGCAGTTGATAAGAGCTGGTTAACTCCCAAAACAGACCAAAGAGAACTTGAAGGATTGAAGTTTCGCTACTAAGGGAATAGCAAACACAGAAAACAGCTGCCACGTCTAGTGCTCAGGAAAAAGAAGAAGCCTCCCACGAGGCTGAGATTCAGAGGTCCCGGGGACACACAGCTCGGCAGGAACACCACAGGAGGAGCTGGCTGAAGCCGGTTCACCACAAATGATCCACTGGTTGGCCACGAAACTCACCAGAGAGAGAGCACCAGTGGGCCTCCTGCGAGCTGCTGGCCGTAGGTGGACAAAAAGCCCGGGGACAGGAAGAGAAACCGTGGCTTGGCCATGGCCTGGCGGTGGCCCTCTAGAGCCCTCTATTGGCAAAGCCTAGCATCGCTCTGGCAGGCCAAAGGAATATTTACAGGGTCCGGCCCCAGGTTCACACCGCAGGGCAGAGAAGGGCACACTTGGGGCTGAGAGGCCAGGCACTGATAACCGTGAGCTATGTATTTACTTCTGCTTTTTAAACATTTCTTTCAGGGGGCACCTGGGTGGCTCAGTCAGTTGGGCGGCCGACTTCAGCTCAGGTCGTGGTCGTGCGGTTTGTGCGTTCCAGCCCCACGTCGGGCTTTATGCTGACAGCCCAGACCCTGGAGCCTGCTTTGGATTCTGTGTCTTCCTCTCTGTCTCTGCCCTTACCCCGCTCACACTCTGTCTCTCTCTTTCTCAAAAATAAACATTAAAATAAAATTTTCTTCAAGGGGCACCTGGGTGGCTCAGTTGGTTAAGTTAGCATCCAGCTCCTGATTTCAGCTCAGGTCGTGATCTCACGACTCATGGCGTCCAGCCCCCATCAGGCTCTGAGCTGATAGTGCCGAGCCTACCTGCTCGCTCGCTCTCTCAAAAATAAAAATAAAACTTAAAAAACTTGTAAAAATGTCTTTAAAAGACATTATTGTTTAAAGCAAAGGTAATAGCACTGTATTGCTACGTTTATAATATCGACATGATATAGGGGACGATACCCCTAAGGGCGAGCTAGATGGAAATGTGCTGCTGCTCAGTTTTACCTGAAGTAATCCAAAACTAATTCTGTGTAGATTGGGATAAGTTAAAATGCATATTTTAATCTCTAGAGCAACCTTTGGAAAAAACAATATATGCAAAGACGTGTTGCCGAAAATCCAATAGGAAAATCATAAAATACTGGGGCGCCTGGGCGGCTCAGTCGGTTGAGCATCCGACTTCAGCCCGGATCATGATCTCGCAGTCCGTGGGTTCGAGCCCCTCATCGAGCTCTGTGCTGATAGCTCGGAGCCCGGAGCCTGTTTCAGATTCTGTGTCTCCCTGTCTCTCTGACCCTCCTCTGTTCATGCTCTGTCTCTCTCTGTCTCAAAAATAAATAAACATTAAAAAATATATACTAAAAAGTGTTGTATTAACACAAAACAAGGCAGGAAAAGAGCAGGGGAGCCAACCAAGAGGAGACAAAACAAACGGCAAAATGGCGAAAGAGTCCACGTAGATGGAATAAACACTCCGGTTAAAAGGTAAATATTGTCGGACTGGATAGAAACGCAAGGTCTAACTCCCTGCTACGTGCTTACATACATAAGGCACAGGTAGGCTGCCAGGAAAAGTCTGGGAACAGCTACGCCTTGCAAACGGTGAGCCCAGGAAGGCTGGAGGTTCTGATATCACCCAGCATCGGCTTTAAGGCGAAGCACGTTATTAGAGACCAAGGACAGGGTCCGTCTTCCTGCTCAGCCGGCCCTTCGGTGGTGATGGGGCCGTGAGGACACCGCTGCCTCAGCTCGGGCCACGGACCCTGCGGGCTGCACCCACCCCTGCCACCGAGACTGGACACTGGAGCGCGAGACACTGCCACCTCCCTCGCAGCCCCTGGCTCTTCCCGTGGCCTGCCCCTGCCTGTATTTCTGAGTCCGCGAGGACCTCACGGAAGCCCCCCCGTGTGGTGCCATTGCCCCCCAACCCCGCCCGGCAGTGGCTGTTTGTCCCGCTGGCTGATGAGACGGGTTTGGAGAATTTCGGGACTCGCCCCAAATTCTGCAGCAAGGAAGTGATGCGGGCGAGGGTATGAGCCCAGGGCTCGTGATCTGGGGGGTTCTGCGGACTCCCTCCCTGCTGCTGAACACCTGTCCGGACAGCTCCTCTCCAGGTAATTGAGTCCCCCAGCGCTGGAGCGGTCAGTACTGTGGCGCTCAGGAGAAAGGAGCCCCCCGCCGGCTGGGCGGGTGCAGCCCGGACGGGCGGACCCGGCTACATCTCCAAGGCTGGTCAGGGTCGGGGTGGGCAGGTTAGAGGGGAGAGCATCACAGCCTGAACAAGGGTGGCTGCCTGGGTCCTTGCAGTCACCATGGGGGAAAGCCTAGCTGAGACTCAGGGTCTGGGGGAGGCGCTGGCGGGCTTCACCCCACACACTTGAGGCTGGGCGGGGGAAGCCGGCTCTGGAAGAGCCCTCCCCATTGCCCAGGCAACAGTGAACAGCACAGGGCCCTCCGTGGTCGCAGAGGGAGATGGCTGTCCCCACCCAATTCCTGGGGCTGACTCTTGGGCGGTTCCCAGGGGTGGGGAAGGGAGGGCCACACAGTTAACATAGGCCCCCGAGGAGCTGCCTGGCTGGGGGGGGGGGGGTGAGCCCCCGGGGACCCTGGGTTCCAGGAACAACTGGAAACAATTGCAGAGGTATCGAGGGCCTGTGTGCATGTGGGGTGTGGGGAGGGGGGCCCAGTGACTTTGGGGTTATTACTATTCTCAGGACTTCCTGGCAGGCTGGGGAAAGCCATTGGGGGGGGGGGGGGGTTTCCTGAGCCCTCTGGCTTTGCCCAGAAGTCTGGAGGCAGGTTCCAGCCTCAGTCCTGTCCACTTCCAAGAGACACCTAGTGTGGGTGACAGTCGTCAGACTCCAGGTGAGGCTCAAGCTGCACCCCCCATCCCCTGCCCTGGGCTCCCCTTTCCAGTGGACCACTGTGCTCTACATGTCCCCGGAGGTCCTTCTGCCTGCTGCTGTGTCCTAGGCGTGCAGGGAACGCCTCACAAGTGGGGTGCGGTCCCCAGAGGCAGAGGCTTTAGTGGAAGTGGTGGGCGGGACACGGGATCCTCACTTCCCTCCTGGACGTCTGGGAAGCGGTCAGCCTGGGGAGCATCAGACCGCCCCCGCCCACAACCTTGGAAGGATGTCCTGCGGGTGCCGAGGGGCCGTGGCTCCTCAGAAGGTTCTGAGGGGTAGAAACCCTGGAGGCTGCCCAGGGCCTGCCCCTGCCTTCCCGCCTGTGTCCCCAGGCCGCTGGAGTGGCCAGGCGCAAATCTGGGGAAGACAGAGAGGGAGACGGCAGGGTCCCGTGAGGCTGGCCAGGCCACCGCAGCCACGCGGTTTGGGCTTCCTGCGCGCTACGCAGGGAGCCACCAGGGGGTTGGCAACAGTGATCGGGAGCCGAGGGTTACGTAAGAAGGAGAGTCTGCCCACTTCTCAGCCCTCTGCCCCAAACAGACGCTTTATGACAACAGCAGAGAACTCACATGGTGCCTGCTGTCTGCTCAGGAGGCCTTCGGCCAGGCAGGCAAGGCGGGGAAGGGTGGCTCGCTTGGCCAGCGTTGCCAAACCTGGGCAGAGAGAGGCCGGCGGGGCTGCGGGGGGCTGGTCTGCCCAGTCCAGGGTGCCCCGGCTCGGGCCCCTGCCCTCTGTCGCGGTGCCGTGGGAGCCGAGCTGGGCCACACGTGACTGTGGGCAGGTGGGTGCCGGCTCCTCTCCCCTCTCCTCTACCATCCAGCCAGGGTCTGGCGTGGAGGGAGTGCCCACCCCTGATGGCTGGGCCGTGGGGACCATGTTTCTCGTACAAGGAGCTTCCTGTCCGCCAGGCTGCCTGCTGCGGCCCCTGAGCACGAACGGTATGTGTGCGGCGCTCACGGCGGGTGCTTCAGGGATGCTGGACGCTGCAGGGAGAAAGGCAGTCTTGAGGACAGGACTGGGCCGTGGTCACGCTCTCAAAACCCCAAATTAGTCTTGCGAGCCCTCTTCCCAACCTCTCGAGGGGGATTCTCCTGCCCCCAGGTCTGTACCTTCCACCGATGTGGGTGGCTCAGGCCGGCGTGCATCCAGCTCCCACGCCGCGGGGCGCTGACCCCGGGCCCAGGAACGGGCTGCGCGCCCTGATAGTTAAAAAGGAAGTCAGACACAAAACCCCTGTGCCCGTCAGGCCGTGCTGGGGATAGTCACGAGGTGTGATATTTTGAAAACGTGAGGTCGATGTCAAAGAGTGTGGCTCAGCCCTGTACTCAGACCTCTGGCGCCCTGGCTGCCGTATTTTGGTGACCGAACCTTTTTAGCCTCAGAACATGTCACTTCCGAGAAGGTTTGGATTGAAAACCCATCAGGCAGCAGCCTATTCTTATCAGCCGGCAGGGGCACAGGGCGTGCCTGGGGGGCTGGGAGCGGGTCCTGTCTCTGTTCCCCCTGCGTCTCGGGACTGAAATGCTCATGCCCAGACCCGCCCTGTTGTGTGGCCCGGCTCACGTCCACCTTCTCCGATGCCCTTGAAGCATCGGCCACAGTGTACAGGTCCTCTGTTGCCCCCGAGCTGGGTGCCAGGCCCGGCCACCCCTTCCTTGGGTGTCCCCGTTCCTGTCATCCTGTGAGGTCAGACTCACAGTGCTCGGACTGCAGGTGAGGAGGCTGGTTAAGGGACTCGCCCTGGTCACAGAGCCGCTACAGGGGCCAGGACCCCCCGCTCTGGCTCCAAAGTCCGGGGTACTGCTTTGGGGCTTCAGGGACCGTGGTTGGCCTTCAAAATGGCGAGGCCTGCCCCTTCACCATACTGGGCCTGCTTTCCAGCCCCAAGCAGGACTGGGGTCCCCAGGGTGGCCGGATCCGACCCTTCCCCATTCCCTTCTGCAGCTCAGCTCGCTCAGCTCGAGGATCTAGGGTCCCACAGCCTGGCTCATTCCCCCGTGAGATAGAGGCTCCCTGTGCCTGCAGGCTGGGGTCTGGCTGCCTATTCCTGTCCCACCACCTGCCGGGTGGCCAGGCGGAGTGGGTTCAGGGGGCAAGGCCCCAGCTATTTTTAGTGACTTCGGCTCCAAGGCTGCGGTAAACATGGTGTCCCAGCCTCTCTCGGCCTAGAGACCTCCCCTCCCTGCTGGCATGGCCGGGACTGCGGCTGTCACATGTCCCTGTGAGACCTGGAGGAGAATCTGTGACATTTCCTGCAGACTGTCCTCCTTCTGCTGTAGAAATCCGCCCCGTGTCCCCAGCTCCCTGACAGAGCGAGTTCGCCCCAGAGCTGGGTGTCTGGACCAGGCTGCACTGAGGGGCCGCACTGCGTCGACAAGGCCCAGCCCCAGGCCCTGTGCATGAACCGTGTGCATCCCCGAGCTGCCACAGTTGCCATCAGCCCAGCTGCAAGTGTTGGGAATAGAGCTTGATGTCACCTGTTTTGCATATGTACCTTAATGCATTAGCATTTCGGGATTTATCTAGACAGCCCAGGCAGCATCCTGCAGGCGCTAGTCCCAGGGGCTGGACCCCAGGGGAGGGGGACGACTGTGGTGTGTGGCTGTCCATCAGTGCCCGTCCCCAAAGCCTCAGTGGCGCCTGCGGGGGGAGGGCACCCCCCCCGTGCTGCGCTCTGGCTCTGTGCGCAATGCTTGCCGCCGCCCCGTGAAGTCTTTCTGGCTAATCATTCTGTTTTCCCAGAGCAGGTGGGGGCAGGGCCTCTCCCCGTCCATTATCTGGCAACAGCGAGACACTGAGCACCCAGGCAGAACATTCTGGGTTTTGCTTGAATTAGCCAGGAAACGGCAGGGAATGTGCTTTCAGATATGTGAATATTTGTGGCTGTGCAAGCCCAGAGTCAACAAATAATCATCAGCAAATCAACAAGAATTAGACCAACAATCAACAAATAATAATACCGCAGGAATCCACAAAGAATAAGAGTGGGACTGAGCATTTTGTTCCCTCCTCCGTTGGCCGGGTGCCTCCCTGAGCCCAGCCCAGGTACCTCCAGCCTCCTGAGGTGACGTGTGCCCTTATCCCTATTCCTCTTTCCCGGCGAGGATGTCAGGGCTCGGGGAGGTCAGAGGGTCCGTGCAAGTACCCAGGAAGCAGAGGGAGAACAAGGGCCTGGGTGCAGGCAGTTCGTCCGGGAAAGGGTCCGGGGAAGCAGGGAGGGACCCACACAGAGCCGCGGCAGGCAGGGGGCTGGAGCTGGTCACCTCTGCAAAGCCCCGGGGCTCAATCTGCTGGGGACCCTAAGAAATCATCTAGCGTGCACCTTGGGAGGCTGCTCGGGAGGAAAGGCTGAGTATTCACCCACAGACCCCTGTTCCAGGTGGTCGGGGATTGCCCCTGGGGGTGATCAAACCCCAGTGCTTCGTGCTGGGAGCTGGCCCCGTGGCTTTGCTGACCCTTGAGGTTGGCACGGGTCTGGCACAGGACCTGGCCTCGTCCAGCACTGTCCACCATGGCTGTGCAGATATCGGGGTACAGGCCAGGGACACCCAGAGAGCAGGTCAGACCTGGGCCGTGGGTCCTGGCCGGGGTGTGTTCTTCAGACCACGTGGCCTTGGGAAAGAAGGTGACGATGATGTCAAGAGTTAAACGCCAACAGGGGCGCCTGGGTGGCGCAGTCGGTTAAGCGTCCGACTTCAGCCAGGTCATGATCTCGCGGTGCGTGAGTTCGAGCCCCGCGTCAGGCTCTGGGCTGATGGCTCAGAGCCTGGAGCCTGTTTCGGATTCTATGTCTCCCTCTCTCTCTGCCCCTCCCCCGTTCATGCTCTGTCTCTGTCCCAAAAATAAAAAAAACAAACAAATAAATAAATAAATAAATAAAAAACGTTGAGAAAGAGTTAAACGCCAACAAAAGCCTTTGCTTTTCAGCCACGGCAATGTGCTCCAGGACCGCCCCCCGCCCCCAGAATGACCCTGCAGGAGGCCTCCTGCCCAGGGGCTCAGTGACCCCAAGACCAGGGCCGGGCCTCGGGTGACAAGGAACGAGGATGACGCCACCACCGTGGCAAAGCCCGCACGGGTGAGGATGGCCACCCCAGGGCCGCTCTGGGAGAGGAGTCCAGGGCTTAGG
This sequence comes from Prionailurus viverrinus, assembly GCF_022837055.1. NCBI lineage: Eukaryota > Metazoa > Chordata > Mammalia > Carnivora > Felidae > Prionailurus > Prionailurus viverrinus. The sequence goes on from NC_062566.1 coordinate 140,314,136, forward strand.
GTGTCGGGGCTCAGGGTGGGGCTCTTGACAACAAATCACTGAGGCCCCAGGAGGGGGTGTCAGAGCTTGAGAACGCAGACCCGTCTGTCTGGAAGCGTCTGTGTTTTATGCCGTGTGTATCGTTGAGTTATGTGCCTGTCTTAGAAGCGGCTCACGGGCGGCCCACCCCGGGCCGTGAGAGGCCAGGTCCACGCAGCGGCGCTCGGACCCCACCCGCACCACTCAGGCGCTGCGTGACCCTCGGTGAGTCCCTTCCCCTCTCTGGGCTTCAGAGATGATGGAGCCTCCTCGCGGGGTGGTGGGGAGTATGAAGGGAGATGATGGGGGTCGGCTCAGGTGCTGGGGGGAGCAAGCAGTGGCCATGAGCTACCACATTGTCATGATTATCATTCTCATGATTAGCATGGTTGACAGACCGCCCTTTCTTTTCAAGATGCTCCGCGTGGCTTCTCTTAAGACCTACCTTCAGGGGCCCCGCATCGGCTCCCATGCCCCCTCCCGGCCCCTGGCCACTCCCCCTTCCTCCTTCTCCGTCACGGTTGGAATCCTGGGAAGGGCCAGCTAAGGCTACAACTGAGTGCCAGGGCCTTCTGTCTGGAGGCTGGGGTATGGGCTCAGGTGGGAGGGGAGTAGGGGTGAGGGCCTGGGTGTGCGCCCAGGACTTGGGGAGCAGTTCTTTTTAACCCAGAGCCAACGTGGGGAGTTGGGGAAAGAGCATTCATGGAGTTTCCTCCCCAATTTACCATGAAAATAACTTTACTGATACCCACAGGCAGAAATGATACCCTCAAATAAACACCTCCTAGATTGTTTCCCAGGTGAACTAGCCTGCCTGCTTGTCACCAGAATGTTCTCTTGAGGTGCAACTGAGAGTTTGGTGGGCCACTGCCTGTTTCCTGGGCCACGTGTGCACCGTAGGTCAAGGCAGCCCGGGGACCAACACTCAATTCCATACCTGTTCCTGGCACCTGCTCCTGCCTGGCCCTTCTCCCAATCCTCAGCCCCTCCTGGGTCCCCCATCTCAGCGGTGTCACTGTCCTCCACCCGGCCGCCCAAGCCTCGATCCTGAGCATCACCTGGTTTGCCACCCCCCTTCCCGGTCCCCAGGCCATCACCCCAGTCTATGCCACCTCCATCAGCAATGTATATCTGACCAGGTCGCCCCCCTTCTGTGGCTCCCCTTGGCCCTCAGGTAAACCCCAGATTCCTGGGCCTTCAGCACCCTGGCCTCCACTCTCCCTTTGCCCCCTCCAGCCCCTGCTCCTGCTGTGCCCTCTGCTGGGACACCCTCCGTTGATGGGCTCAGGCATCGCCTCTGGGGAGCCCCCTGTGGTGACCCCAGGCCCCCACACGCTGGGATGTCCACACTGTGGACATTAGTCATTTCCCTACTAAAGGGAAGCCCTTTAAGGGTCGGGACCACGTCTTATTCTCTGTCACATTCCCTCCCCCCGGGGGGTTGAGTCAGCCCCCCGCCCACCGTCATGGTTCTTTAATTATCTGCTTAGCTCTGCTCAGGGTTCCGACCTCTGGTTGTCCCTGGGAGCCACCGTGTGTTCTAGAGCGGTGATACATCAGTGATACATCAGAGTGACTCGTGCAGCCTTGGAGGGGCTGTGAGGTCCCAGCCCCAGAGCCAGCGACAGCCCCAGTTTTTGGAATGGGACTCAGCTGGGCACTGCTGGCTTGGGGCACTGGGACTCTGGCTCAGGGAGGTTCGCAGAGAGCCTGGCACCCAGTAGGAAACGGGTGCGTGCAGCCCCAACGGCCTCTAGGAGGAGCCCTTCCTGGGTGGCGTGTCAATGGGGCTCTGGGGAGGAAGGTTCGGCACCGGACCCGGAGGGTGCGTGGAGCGGGGAGAACAGACACCTGTGTCCCAGCCGTGCGGAGAAAGAAGGTCCAATCAGTACAGCTTGCTCAGCTTGTCTTCCCTTCCCTCTGCTGCCCATCTCAATGGCCTCAGCCCAACACCTGTCACGAGGGAGCAACAGCCACCAAGTCACCCAGCTGGAGGCCCCTGGTGCCCAGAGAGGCTGGTGGGAGGTCCCACAGGCAGACGCCGGCTGTGTCCTGGGAGGTGATGAGCTCACCGTCCAGCAAGGCTGACTTTCATCTCCTAAGTATAGACAAAATTGCATTCTTGGAATATATATAAATCCTTATTTTGGGGCTGGCCAATTGGTGCCAACATCTGATGTCAGCATTTTTTTTTTTTTTTTTTTTTTTTTTACTCTTTTGCCTGTCTGCGTATCTTCGGGACGGTGGTATATTGGGAAGGTTGGTCACTCAGCCAGCGTCAACGTGAACAACACTGGCCTGAGAGGAGAGGGTGGGTTTAGAAAGTCCAGGATATGTGAGCCAATTCCTCCAGTGACAGAGCACACGCAGAAAAACGCTTGTGGCCCTGAGAAGTCACTCGAGGACACCCCAGAGCCAAACACGCCTTTTCATTTATTTTGATAGGTGGAATTTAGTTTTAATTATTTAAGAGAATACTTCATGAGATATTTTCAAAGAGAAATGAGATCTTAATAATCTAAGTCCTCATTACAGCCCTCAGCTATTAAATCTTTATACATCTCTGCTGGAAGCTTGGAGAGAAGGCTGGGTTTTCAGGACCATGAACTTGGGGCATGAGTGGTGGCTCAAATGTGACTGAGGCTTCATTTTCCCATCCGGGGTCTCAAGTTCAAGGGCGAGGGTGGCTCCTGGGGTGAAACTGTGGGAGGGAGCAATTCTGACAACTGACAATGGGGAAACTGAGGCAGGGGTAGTACCAGCTGCTGGACTCCATGAGGCTGCCTCGGAAGACCTGGAAACTGTCTTCCATCGAGCTGGCTTAATCCCACTCTTGCTAAAGTTAACTGCTCTCTAAAACTGGGGGATTTTAGCACCTCAGGGGGGAGGTTGGGTTTGAAGTTATTTTTACTACCCCGAACATCATACATGTCCACTGTGCTCATCACTAGGACCTTATTTCCCTCCCCGGATTCTCTCCTCCCTCCTCCGGGGCGCTCGCTTGGGCTCATGGAGACTGGGGGTGCTCAGGGCCTGACTCAGCAGGCCTCTGACCACCGTGATGCCACCTGCCGGGAAGGAATGCCCGGTGAGGGCCCCACGGGTGGACCTTCTCTCTCCACATCCGAGATCGTCACACCCAGACCCTCGCACCTCCTGTCCCAGGTGCCTGAGCTGGAGCACCAGAAGCCCCGCGTCCACTCCGCCTTCTCTTTCCTCTGACATCCAGTTGGTCATCAAGTCCTGTTGAAGCCACAGCCTAAGCCCCACCTCAGATCAAGGCCAACCTGCCACCTGCCAGCTGGGGTCCGGGCCTCTGCTCAGACTCTTGGCATCACTGTCCTCACACCTGGTTGGTCACAGCGGCTGCGCCCTCTGCCCACGGCTGCCTTGGTCAACACTCTGGCTGGACTTCCCTTCCCGAAGGGGGTCTGAGCTCCCTGTCACCCCTCCTTCAGCGACCACAGATAGGATTCAGATGTGCTCCCGAGCTCCCCACCACGGCTAGCAACAAACGCTGCGGGTCCCTGCTGCCCCTCTGGGTCCTGAGCGCACAACATCCCGGTGTCTCCCTGCCTCAGCCCATCTCGGGCTCGGTGCCTGAAGACGCCTTCTCTCCTCTTGAGCCTGGAAAGCCCCAGCTTGTCTTGAGAGGCAGTTTAACCGCCGCCTCCTTTGGGGAGCCTTAGGAACTTAGTCCGGGGGGTCACGGTGTTGGCGGGTTCTGACATCCCGTCTTGCTCCATGTCAAGGATAAAGCACCCAAAAGAAAAAGTCAAGTGAGTGGCAAAGTTCTCACACAAGCAAGGTGTCTTTTTTCTTTTCTAGCAACAAATCCTTGAGCCCGGCACACGTATCCATCACAGACGGTGAGGAAATACGCTCCCTGCGAGCAAACAGCTGGACAGAAGAGTGCATGTTTCCAAAAGAAAGCGAGCTAGTGGTTAGTTAGAAACCTATCTGGGGGAGCCTGCGAGGCTCAGTTGGTTAAACCTCGGACTCTTAATTTCGGCTCAGGTCATTATCTCCTGGTTCACGAGTTTGAGCCTCTCCTCCGCTATGTGCTGACAGTGCGGAGCCTGCTTGGGACTCTCTCACCCTCTCTCTCTCTCTCTGCCCCTCCCCTGCTCGTGCTCTCTCTCTCCCTCTCTCTCTCAAAAATAAACTTAAAAAAAAAAAAAGAAAGAAAAGAAAACCTATTTGGAAAACAAGCCCACCGCCATGACTAATCGGACAGTGGACAGCCTGTACCAGTGACCCCTGCCCTTCGTCATTACAGCTTGGGGTTCTCTGCACCTCCCCCTCTGCCACTAGGATGCTTTCAGCTGCAAGTGACAGCAACGTGATCGAAGTGGTTTAACCGATAAGGAACGCAGGTGTCCTTTCCCAAGGACGGCAGCTCCGGGCTGCCCCTCAGTGCCATCTTGAAAGGCCATCCTCTCACACTTTCACCCTTCCATGCTCCGGTGTGTCCCCAAATGGTTGTGAGGTGACGGACAAGATTCTGGGAGCCACCTGCAGACCCAACCATCATCAGAAAAAGGAAATCACCCACACCTCTGAGTCTTTCGAGCCAGGAGACCTCGGCGGGCAGCCAGTCACATTTGATTGGCTCAGACTGGGTCACATGCACTGTGCTAAGCCAATCATCGGCCAGGAGAGTCATCGGCTTAGCCAATCAGAGTCTACCCCTGAGTTGCACGGCAGTGTCTGCCTGGTCCAATGAAGGGCTAGGAACTGCAGGGACTGAGCATGCGCTTGTCCCAAGTGGGGCTCCCGAGCAGCTCCCAGAGTCCGGCGCCGGCTCCGCAGTCGCCCCAGGGCCCGAGTTGGGGAACCGGGAAGACAGGGGCTGAGAGAGGTCACCTAAAGGCCCACAGCTGGTAGGTGGGGGAGCTTAGGGTCACCACACCCACCCAAAGTCCTTTTTAAAAGTTAAATATAATTTGCATACAGCACACTTTTTGAACTGTACATTTCAGTGGTTGTTGGTATACTCGCAAGGTTGTGCAACCATCACCACAATCGATTTTAGAACAAGTTCATTACGCCAAAAAGAAACCACTTGTCATGTAGTGGTCACCCCCTATTTCCCTCCCTCTAGCCCCAGATAACCACTAATCTACTTTCTATCTCTGGATTTGCCTGTTTGGGACATTTTACATAATGGGATCATACAGTGTGTGGCCCTTTGTGTCTGGCTTCTTCCACTTAACATAATTTCAAGGTTCATCCACGCTGTAGCGTATATCACTACTTGGTTCCTTTTATTGCTGATTACTGTTCCATTGTATGGATACACCATATTGTGTTTATTCATTCATCGGCTGATGGGCATTGGTTGTTTCCACATTTTGGCCATCATGACTAATGCTGCTATGAATATTCATGAATAACTTTTGTATGGACAGATGTTTTCATTCCTCTAGAGTAGATACCAAGGAATGAAATTGCAGGTGAAAGTCTTTTTTAGGAGGTGACAACACAGACATATTTCAGGGGTGAGTGGTTGGGTTAGTGTTCTGAGCACTGGAGAGAGAGGAGGTTGTGGTCCAGACCGTTCTGTCTGGGGACTGTAGGACCTTGGCCAGAGGCCTTCTCTGGTGGATCTCAGTGACACGGGTGCTGGAGGGGATGTGCCCAGCCCTGACAGGGCACCTGTGTGCCCGCTTGCTTCCTGGGGAGGGAGCCAAGGTTTCTCTGACACTGTACTGGGCAGAGGTGGTGGTGCCCATTCACAGAGGGCAGAGAGGGCACAGGACGTGGGCATCTGCTGCGGCTTTGGCTCCCTGGCCGGGCCCTTTGGTCCTCAGAGACAGGACGACCCTGCCTTCCTGCTGTAATCAGCACTGGTTTGTCGTTTGCTCTTTAACATCTACATGGCTTTACTCCACGGTATCCACTTGGATTTGAAAGGAAACCTTAACTAATTTGAATAAAATAGCCGTGTAAAGCTCAGCCAGAAATTTAATTGTATTTACTAAACAGCTAATAAATATTTACTACAAATCTCATTGCTCCGTAAAATTGGAGACAGTAGCTTCTGCTTGCTTTCTTGGCTTCGAGGGAGGGCTGAGGAGAGAGGGAGGCAGGCTGGGAAGGGGAAAAGGAGGGTCCAGCCTGTTTCCTTGTAATAGTGTAAACATGGCCCTTCATTTGGGTTTTTTGTAACGAGGCCTGATCACTCACTGATGCCTTTGATCTCAGCTTGATCATTTTATTCAGAAAGTGAGCTCTTACAAGGGTTCATTTCATTTTGCAATTCCAAGCCAGATCTCTTTGATTATGTGTGGGAAGCATACAAAATTTTCCGCTGAGATGATTTTTGAATTAGCTGAGAACTTAGCAGTTTCATAATTTTCGAATTGTAGATTTTCACCTCCCCTTTTGGTCTCATATGTCCATTGCTGGGTCTCTTTAAATCTGAAATTTGCCATAGGCTGAGTCCTCAAAGAAAGATATATACCCTTGACATTTAAAAAAAATTAATAGAAAAGCACTAAATCCCTTCAAATACTACACTGGAATGGAGTTATAGCTCTTTCTTCATGCCCAGTGAGAATTTAATCATAGCAAAATCTTAATGTTTAATATTGAAATCTTTATCCAAGAGACCCAAAAAGTGTTTTTGCAAGGAGCAGCTTGGCATTTCCCAAACCTGCTGACATAGTTCCCTGACTCTAATTTGAGGCTGTGACAACTGGAAAGGTGACCCAGTGACCCTGACTTTTGTCTAAACCCAAAGTTTGGGGCCCCAGAGGTCAGAGCCCCAAGGATGAAACGCATGGGCTTGGGCAGGGGGCACTGCTCTGGGAATTCTTCAAGGGCTGGTTCCCATTGCCTCCAGGATTCTCAGGAGCCCCAGAGCCTCTGATTGGCCCAGAGATCTCATTTACGGGGTGGGGGACACCGGGTGTTTAGGGAATACTCTTGGTTGAGGGCTCTGCAGACCAGTGTGAGTAGCATACCAGAGGGTCAGAGGGTCAGAGGGTCAGAGGGTCAGAGGGTCAGAGGGCCAAGTCCAGACCCAGGAGAAAGTCCCTCTTTTTTTCCCATCCATGTAGTTATCGAGGGTTTGCAGACCTTTGGGACACCTAGATTTCTGTTGGTACCTGTATTAGAGAGCCTTGTCATGTAACAACTCGGAAACCTAGTTACTTAAAATAGTCATTATTTATTGGCCTTTGATTCTGTGGGTTGGCAGTTTCGGCCGGGCTCAGCTGGGTGGTTCTACTGGGCTCTCCTGGGCTCACTCGCGTGTCTCTGCTGGCGCTGGATGATTTAGGATGGCTGGGTGCACGTTTCTGGCAGATGAAGGCCCTTAACTGAAATGCCTCGGTTCTCTTCCATGAGCCCCCTTTGGAGGTTGGCTTGAGCTCGTTTCCATGGTCACAGGGTTCCAAGTGCCACAAGAGAGCATAAGCTCCCATGAGCCAGTGCTTTTCAAGCCTTGGCATGTATCCCTTTTGCTAATGTCCCATTGGCCAAAGCAGATCATATGGCCAAGCTCAGACTTAGGAGCAGGGAATAGACTCCTCTTGATGAAGGAGTGACAAAGTCCCATGCAAAAGGACATGGGTGCAGATAGGGGGAATTTGTGGCGTTTTGCAGCCTACCACAGAGCCCCACGTAGACCTCCTTCACAGGGATTATGTACCCATTCTCCAAATGCTGTGAGCGTGGGCTGCTAACAGCTCACAGCGGCCTTCTCCAGAGAAAGGCTCCAGCGGATGGGAGCCACACACCCCAGCTTATATTCTTTGTCTCTGCCTGGGGTGGGTGGCGCTCATGGCCCGTGGCACAAAATGGCTGGCCCCCCTTTCTTCAAGGCAGGGGCAGCTGTGGTGTGATTTGTGGTTCTGAGCCCATTGGGCACCAGTGAGAGCTAGACTTCACTTGGGCCCCCACTCCCTTGCTCAGCTCTTTCCCCTTCCCTGCCCCCAAACCTCCCTCCCTCCCCGACAGATTTTACTGGAAACCCACTCTCGAAGACTCCAGCTGACTGACCGCCCTGAGGCTGCCATGTTGTAAGAAGCCCAAACCGGCCCACGTGGAGAGATGCTCAGCCCCATGCTGTTCAAACGTGAGCACCGTCTGACTCACCTGGAGGAGAGACTAGACTGCCCATCTAGACTTTTCCCGGCTTCCTGACCCACAGAAGCCTCGAGAGATAACAAATTTGTTGAGCAGTAACTGTGACTATACACGGATCTTAGACAATGTCCATCTCCCTGTCATCGCGGGGAACACAAACCGGGAGGGGCTTCCCGTCCAGAATTGCTGGTCCTTGTTCTCACCCTGTGCACAGGTTACCTCCGTGCGTGCAAGCTCACGCATGTGCGTGTGTGTGTCTGCCCTGTTAGTCGCAACTCTCTTTCCATTCCTGGGGCCTCTCAAGATGCCTGGCCCACAGCGGTATCCATGAATGTTAGCGAAAGGTCCTATATACTGGGACCCTCATGTCTGTAGCCAGACAGATCTTCGTTGTTCTCCAGCAAGCCGTCCTGCCCCTCTAACCTCCCTTCCACTAGAGAATCCAGGAAAGAAACTTCCAGAACAGTGGGTGCCTTTGTGGTTGCCCAGGAGGAGGGTCGGTGGCCGCAGGTTAAAAGCCTTTCTTCTCCGTTGGAAACCTTGGAAGCCTGCCCATTTCCAAAGGAACCAAACTTTGCCTGGGCTTCCTCTCAGGCCACGGTCACCGTCTCTGGCCTTTTGATGCAAGCGCCCAGTCTTGGGAGTGTGGCTCTGTGAGGTGAGCTGGAGTTTTCGAGGACCAGAGAGTCGGGAGAAGTTAGGAAAGAGGTGGTTCCTGGAGGCAGAGGGCTGGGATTTAGATGTAGTTTAGAGGTGTTGGCATTGACTCCCAGCCCACAAAGGCTGCCCACTTTTCAGGCTTTGCTTCACAGCCGGGTCTGCAGGTCGAGTAGTGGGGAGAGCGAGGACTTTGTCCCCAGGAGACTGAGCATGGTGATGGGGACTGGCGGGTAAGAGTGGGGGGTGACGGAGGGATACTGGATGGCAAGGAGTGGCTTGGGTGAAATCACGGCGTTTTGGAAAGGATCCAAACTTTGATGGGTAGAGCTAAAAGTTGCCTAATTACAAAAGGTGTCAGGAGCGTGTTTAGGCTGTCTTGTTTTTCTGGGCAATGGGAGAGATTCTACCGCATTATTAGGTTCAGGTCTTTTGATGCCCCAGTGGTCGCCAGACCCTGGTCCAGGGGCAAAAACCACCGAAAAACGATTTCAGCAAGTTCGTGGCTGCCCTCCTCGCGCCCGTCCCAGGAAGGCCTGCAGCTCCAGCAGAGGGAGGGCAGGAGGAAGGAGAAATCGAGCCCACCACCACCCCTTTGGGACTTAAAAGCAGAGCAGGCTCGGAGTGGATCCCATTCCTCGACTGTCCAGCGGACATTGTGAGTGTAGGAAGGAGGGACTGTTTCAAAGATACACAGGTGGATGTTATTTTTGACTGATTCTGGGGCAAAATCAACTTTATTTATCCTTACAAACGGAATCAAGGCTCTAGACAAGCTGGGCAACTTTTCCCTGATCCTTTTCTAAACGTTCTTGTCTTTTTGGAATCAAGACACCTCCCTCCCCTCCAACAGAATGGAAGCGTGGAAGGATTGTCCCAGGCCCACCGCGTGGTCCCCCAGGCAGCCTCAGACAGGCCCCAGCCTATTCAAATTGTTTCCCCACAGAGGACAGAGTCCGAGGGAGGCCCAGGGCCAGGGGGTGGCCTGGAAGCTGCTCCGAAGAGCCTTGTTCCGGGGCCAACAGCTCAGTTTCTGCATTTGGAGTTGCAGAATGAAGTGCCCGTATGTAAAGCAAAATCCCCAAACCAAAGTTAGAGTGTCCGACTTCGGTTCCTGTACCATCTGTGGGGAAATTTTTTAGTTTGCCTCACACTCAAAAAGAAACAGCAAGGGAGGAAAGGCCATTTCCTGTGTCAGCCACCCCGGGGGCGTCCTGAGTGCTTGAATGGCCACCCGGGCAGGGCCTCACCTCCACCGGGCCATCCTGGGCCACGTCCCGGGGATGGCAGGGATGGGGTACGAGAGCCCTGCCCAGCTGACTCTCCAGGCCCCCAGAAGAGGGGAAGGGTGCCACCTGGGAGGCACAGGAACGCACCCAAGACACCTGGGCGTGGGCCACAGGGTCCGTAGAGGCCCCGGTGGATGTCCACTCCAGTCCTCGGTCCCTTTAATCATGTCCTCGAGGCTTGTTAGGCCAGTTCTGTGTCCCCTGGCTTTAGGAAGTACAATACAGCTGGTGTTTAGCAAACTCTAGTTAGGCTGATGAACCAGGGCTATTTACGTGGCCTGCTGATTACAGAGCAGTGATTAGGTACTTAGAGAAGCTCTGAGACTGTCATTTCAGGTGTCAGCCCTGTGAGATCCTCCTGTGGAATGAACTTATTTGTGTCCATGTGAAAAAATAGTAGAGGGAAATTCAAACGTGGTAGTTATGAAGAATCATCTACATTGCAAATCACTCACGGAAATTCACATTGATTAGCTAGAGGTGTAATGAGAACACGAATTTGTGAATCTGCTGTTTTTTAATGCTCACTACCTGGGACAGCGAACAGGGGTGATCTGGCAATTACAGGGCTAATTAGATCCCTTTTGGCCTCCAGACTGGAAACTGCACACCCCAGCTGCCCTCCCCGAGAACCGTTTCATGGACTCAGCTCCACAAAAGCCCAGGCACACCGGATTCCTTCCTACCAGCTCGCCCAACATTGGCCTTAGCTTACCCCGGAGGCCTTAAAATGCCCCAGGGTGTGGGAATCCTAGTTGTAGTTGACTTTATGAATCCTAGCTCCCAGGCTTCAGGTGCACAGCAAGACACAAGTCCCTTACACTGCCCCAAATGCGAGCTGGCCAGAAAGAACCAAGTCAGAGCTGGTGAGGGTGGGGAGCCCCTGGGAAGTGAAGTCTGTGGTGTTCTAGAGCAGATTCTTGATCGGCCTCGGGCAGGCAGATGCCAGACCTTGGGGTTTTTCTGTTTCCATGCAGAAGTGGACACAGTGGCGAGGTCAAGGGGTGGGCCGAGACACCCAGCCTTCAACAGCTCCCCAGATCTGCCTCAAACCACATCTTAAATAAGGGAATCGTGGTGTTATGGCAATAAGGATTCCAGATAGGTCCTTTGGACTCTCCTCCTGACACATGATGACATCATAAACCTTGTGGCCATTCTGGAGCTGCCACTGGCTCTGAGCCCAGGCCCGGACCAGAGTCGTCTGTGGGGAGCCGTTCGTGGGTGAAGTGTGACAGGGTGAAACTGGAGGTACATGAAGCGGACAGGAAAGATGTGGCTTGGGGCGGATGGTTTGCTGGTTCATTCATTCATTCATTCATTCACTTAGCCAAATATTTTTTTTTTGTAATGTTTATTCATTTTTTTTTTTAATTTTTTTTTCCAACGTTTTTATTTATTTTTGGGACAGAGAGAGACAGAGCATGAACAGGGGAGGGGTAGAGAGAGAGGGAGACACAGAATTGGAAACAGGCTCCAGGCTCTGAGCCATCAGCCCAGAGCCTGATGCGGGGCTCGAACTCCCGGACCGCGAGATCGTGACCTGGCTGAAGTCGGATGCCTAACCGACTGCGCCACCCAGGCGCCCCCATTTTTGAGAGACAGAAAGAACAGAGTGTGAGCAGAGGGGGGCAGAGAGAGAGGGAGACACAGAATCCAAAGCAGGTTCCAGGCTCTGAGCTGTCAGCACAGAGCCTGATGCGGGGCTCGAACCCATGAACTGTGAGATCGTGACCTGAGCCGAAGCTGGACACTCAGCAGACTGAGCCACCCAGGCACCTCACTTAGCCAAATATTTTAAAGGCTGCCTAGGAACTTCTGCGAGAGAGAGAGAGAGAGAGAGAGATTGAGAGAGAAGGAGCTGACCCTGCAGACCAAAGCCTTCAGACAACGAGGTGACAGTGACATGAGGGCCCAGCGTTCTCCACTCCGGACTGTTCAGGAAGAGCAGGAGGAATGCAAACTAAACCCCATCGTTATTTATTTCTTTGAATATAACAAACCTTGTTAATTCAGACTCTACTAATCTTGGATATTTCCTCCCAAAGTGGGCGGAACCTGCAGTTCCCACGGCGCCCAAGGAAGACGTGTCAGCCAAAGTGAGGAAAAGGGAGAAGTTACACTGGAGCTGTGTCTCCTTTAGCGGCTTTTCAGGCTTCTTCAGCAGGACCCACGGTGAGAAAGACATTTTACCTGAGGGCACACACACACACACACACACACACACACTCGTGGGCATCCACGCAGGACTAAAACAAAAGTTTTACAAACAATACCAACCCTTCCTAGGTATGAAGCCTCCTGCTATTTTCTATTGTATTTTATTTCATTAAAAAAAAAAAAGATGCTGGTCACACCCACTCAAGTGATTTGATGATCTATTAATGGATTGCCAGCTGCGGTTTGAAAAACACCACCTCCCAGGTGCTGGGGCCTCGACACTTCTCACAGCTGCAGTGGGGGCCGGAGCACCGATTCCGCAGAAAATGCTTTTCGGTGAATGGATAATGAAGTTTGTCTGTCAATTTAGCACAGCATGGGCAAGGTACCCCTGAAAGTTAATAAGAAAACACTAGGTAACATCCCCCCAAAATACTGGGGCAAATGTGATTTTCACCCACCGCAGTTGATCGTGAACATCTGAAATTAAAACCACCCCTCCTAGCCCAGGAGAGCTGGGCCGGGCCTTTATCTCTAGGAATGACAGCAGCATTTGAACAACAACCCTGTGTCCTTCCTCTGGGCATCGTGGCCCCTCTCAGGGGCATGTGAGCCACGTGGCCCCACGGGCACTGTCCTCCTTCGCAGCCCCCTCGGGGTAGGGCGGGCAGTCTTATTTCCGCTCCGCAAAAGGGGAAACCCAGGGCCGGGAGGCAAGGTGTCTTCCTAAGATTATACAGTCAGTCATGAGTTGAGTTCTGCTTTTTCGATTCCTGGTCTAGCATTCTCCTGCTCTAGTGAATTCCTTGCCGGTTCACCTTTCCTAGGGAACTCATCCCACAGCATTTTGGGGGCCCTTTGGCAAGACGAGCCGGGGGCCTGACCCATGGCATCCTTCCTGCTTGGGTGTGAAGCCGTGTGTCGGGCCAAGGGCCCATTTGGAGGTGGACAATGGTAAGTCCTGGAAATGCATGTTTTATTTGGGATTTGCTCCAACTGGCTATGACCCGAAGGAAGCGAAAGAGTGAGGCATACAGAGAGCTGTAGGGAGAGTTTTCGGGGCAGAGAGAAGGGCGGAGGCAAAGGCTCTGAGGAGCTAGTTGGCCTGGGTCACAGAGGCTCCCTGGAGGCCAGTGTGGGTGGAGCAGGTGAGCGACAGGAACATTCAGACGGGGGGTGGGGGGGGTGTGACAACCATGGCCCCTTGGTTCTTCCTGGGGACTAGACCACTGAGAGCAGCTGAGCGAAGGCTGCCGTGCAGGGACAGTGCTGTGGCCAGAGCTACGTGGCCTGCAGTCCACGTGCTGTGGGTTCTCACCCCATCTGACAGCAAGTTCGGGGCTGTTAGCATCTGCTAGGTTTAAATTTTTTTTACATTTTTAAAATTTATTTGTTATCAGAGAGAGGGAGCATGCACGCACTGGGGAGGGGAGAGGGAGAGGGTGAGAGGATTCCAAACAGGTTCAGTGCTGTCAGCGCAGAGCCTGACACGGGGCTCGATCTCACAAACTGTGAGGTCATGACTTGAGCCGAAATCAAGAGTCAGACGAGCCCTGCAGGCACCCCCAGCATCTGCGGATTTAGAACACCACCACCATGGCCATTAGATAAAGGGTGATGGTCATTCCCTTTGCTCAGTTTTGAAGGTAGGAGGTATGGTTTTCCAGTATTTGGTATTATATCTTTGGAGGGGAGAGTCCCAGATGTGGGGTCACTGGGTCAAGAGGGAGTCACCTCCTTTTTTAACACCCAGGAGGTTTGTGTTTCTAGTTGCCGGCCCACACCACGCTTCATCGGCTGTGACCTCATTCGTTATGTAACAAGACGGCGTCTGATTGTTGTTCAGATTTGCCTGGTTCTTGGCCTGTGTTTATTGGCTGAATGACAATGAAGTCAGATCAGGTGTAGGGTTAGTTTGGATAGAATATAAGCTGTCAATCAAACATTACAATGGCTCCCATCTTCAGGTAAAACCAAAGTTCTGTTGATGACCCTCAGGGCCCTGTGTCGCTAGCTCCCAGAGTCCTGATCTCCCACCCTTAGCTTCATCTTCTGCGACTCTCTCCTGCTCATTAGCTCCGCCCACACTGGCCTCCCGAATGCTTACTGACCTCAGGGCCTTCGCCCACGCCATTCCCTCTTCCTGGATGCTTTTCCCACGGATATCCACATGGTACCCTCCTCTTTTCCTTTAGGTCTACATGCAAGTGGTACCTTATCTGGCACCTTGCCCCCCACCTTCCTTGACCATTCACCCCAGGCCTCCCTCCTCCCCTCCTCTGTTCTAGCTTGCTCCTCAGCTCTCGTGATAGATTCGCTTGAGGTTTATTTTCTGTTTTCACCTGCTACAAGGTGAGCTCCAAAGGGCAAGCATTTAATTGGTTCTGTGCTGGAAGGGTGGCGGGTCTTGACTGAATGCACTGACGAACAAGGGGACAGTGGAATAAGTTGCTTTGATCTGGCATCACATGACATTTCAGGCTCGTCGCCACCAGCCTTGAGAGATGGGGAAGGGCACCACATTTGCCTTTATTCATAGTGAGATGTCACCTCGCAGTTTTGATGAATTACAACGATTCTTGTACTTTTCAAACATTTTGTCTCATTAATCCGAGACTTCATTTGAACCTTATCACCTCCTCCCTCCTCGTTGCTAATGAGCAGGGAGGAGCATAGACTACTTGGATGGGGTCTGCTGGGGTAGGATGGGCTGGCGGTAGGACTCCGCCAGCCACTGGCTTGTTGGCTGAGTGGAGTGTGCGGGCTGAGGCTGGAGTTGAATTCCTGGTGGGGGTGGTGGGGGGGCTTAGGGGGAGGAAAGGCGCTGTTACGAAAGAAGGTCAGTGATCACACAGAGGAGGTGAACCTTCTGAATGGGATTTGAAGGCAGGCAGCCGGATTTTCACAGCGGGGTTCGTGAGTCTGCTGTGTGGTAACTGATGCAAACCCTCTTCCCCGTCTCCCGCAAGATCTGCAGTGAAAACCACCCTCTTCTTGGTGAGATTGAATCTGTTTTTCAGAAAGTGTTAAAGGTCGAAGTGGGTGTGGGGCTCCGGTCGAGGCACCTGTGGGAGGCCGGCCTCGCCCGGTGTTCATGCTGTCCTGAAGGACTGGGGTAAATAAAGTACCAGAGATACCGTGAGTGGTGCGCACACGCGTGCAAACCCTCAAACGGGGTTTCCTAAAATGAGGACACCTTCGTCAACCTGAGTGGCCCACAGAAATGAGAGAAGATTAAAACTTGATGTGGCCGGTTCCCCAAATCTCCCCTCTTCCCTGTTCCTATTTCTTGCACAAGACCCCTGCTGGCTCTGTATACCCTAGCCATCCGGTGTCTCCCCATGCCCCATTTCCTTTGTCTTCACTTTCCACTGTCCCTGTCCAGGGAGGGGCACGGGCAGCCTGCCTCCCCGCTGGCGCCCCTCTGCTCTTAGCCAGGGTCCCCTGGACGGGACGGGGGAGTGGCGGCCTTGGCTCCCCAGCCCTGCTGCGACAGTGCACACTCACCACGGAGCTTTGCCAGGGGTGCTCTTTGCCAGGCCGCCCGCCCCCAAAGCCGCAGGCCCCTTCAGCCCTTCGTTCCGTCTAAGAGCGTGTCTGCAGACTTAAGGTTGCAAACCAACAGTGAGTTGAGAGAGTCACAACAGTATCGAAAAAGTAGAATGGGGGAGGGGGTGGGCGCCTGGACAGCTCAGCTGGCTGAGCATCGGACTCTCGGTTTTGGCTCAGGTCATGATCTCACGGTTGGTGAGTTTGAGCCCCGTGTTGGGCTCTGCGATGACAGCACAGAGTCTGCTTGGGATTCTCTCTCCCCCGCTCTCTCTCTCTCTCTCAAAAAATAAACTTAAAAAAATGGAATGGAATAGAAAATACCCGCGTACATCACATGTTTGAGGCTAAGTGTCATCATATGTGCGTGTATATTCCTGCACATACATGATACACAAGTGGGTTTGTGCTGTAAAATTCAAAAAGTTTGGAAGCTACTTGTCTGGTCAGTTAGTAGAACTGTTTTTATTTTTTTATTTTGCCGTGTGTCACAGTCCCTCCTGAGGTGATATTTAATATTTTAGTGGGAGAAGTTGCCAGCATATTGCAGCCCAAGTAAGACCCCCTCCCGGGGCCGGGGTGGGGGGCGGAGCTGATGGTCTTTGCGTGGGTGTCACTTGAGGGCCTGATCATCATATTCAGGGAAAGGCCTGTGAGACCCCATTCACAGGCCAAAAGCCCCCTACCACTATATGATGCATACTTTCCCCCTTCCTCTGGAAAACAAACAGGATTGGCTTCTGAGCCGTTGCTCTAATATCTGTGTGCACTTCTCCCAGAAACACAGCAAACAGAACATGTAATGCTACATAAATCCCTGTGAGAAATTTCTTTGTCCAGAAATGGTGTCAGCTTGTTGTTCCTCGTTGCCATAGGGAACAGAGAGGGCTGCCTTTGAAATGCAGAGGAGACCTGTGATTGGCTCTCCTTGCTGCCCATCACTGCCGCCCAGCAGCCTGAAACTGCAGAGGACAGAACACCCACCCCCAAAGCAGTTGCCCTGTTAGGGGCAAAATGATTTGTGCTGTCCCCCTCCAGTCTCTAAAGCAGGGCATCCAGAACTGCCAGAAGGTTGGAGAAGGGAAAGGACAGGCGGAAGAGGGAGAGAGGAGAGGAGCAGGTCTCACCAGAAGAGGGCTCCACCCTGGGGTGTACCCGAATCTATTCATTCTCATCGTTGCTGGATGCTGCTTTGGGAAGAGAGTAAAAGGAGTCCCAGAAAACCCCTCTGATGGATCTTTGAAACTTCCACCTTGTTGCCTATTTTAAAAGAACCAAAAGTAGCCCAGCCTAGAGAATTTTTGGCAGTCGTATTTTGGCAAAGTCTTTAAAAGAGCCCTTGCAATATAGTGTGAGGCAGAAGGTGGGAACTAGCACCTGGAGGCCAGTGTCCCAGGACGGCGGTCTGGGCGGGCCTGGGGACCCGGGAGCCGGTGGGCCAATATGCAGAGGCCCTGGAGTCTGGGGTACGGGAAGCAGCCAGGACCTGATCCTTTCGGGTGAGAGTCACTACAAGTTGCAAGAGGCAGGAAAAGGCACGCAAGGCTCTGGAGGGGAACCCACCGTGAGGGAAAGGGGAGCCCCTCTGGTGACCTGGGTTCAGCACAGAGCCCAGAGGTCTGTGCACAAGGGCTGGCTGCCGCTAGCCGGTCACCCTTGACATGGTTGCTTGGGAGAACAGCAGCCATCTCGGGTTCTCTGGTCTGAATTCAGAAAGCTGTGACCTTCTGTGGCCCAAGTGGGGGCGCCACTGGAGCCCGAGTCTGGGTAGCAGGGCTCCACTGCTGTGGCTGGAGGACAGAAACCTGTTGGGCTGCTGGAGCCAGAACCACGGCTCACTGTCCAGGGTTCCGGAACGTTCCACAGGGGAAGCTGCAGGAGGAGATGCTGGACTTCCTGCCTCTACTCACATGAGTCATTGGAGAAATACAAGAAGGAAGACTGGCTTAAGCTGGTCACACTGGTCTCAGCTCTGGTCCGGGGGACCTTCATAAGCCTCCTTGAGAAGCGAAAAATGAAAAGCCCCTTTCTGTTGCCTCCTAAACACGGGCAGAGTTGGCCTAGGGCCTCCCAGAGACAGGCCCAGCCAGGATGGGTGCAACCTCAGAGGCCTTTGGGGTAATCATCGATGACTTCGGGGGTGGCGGGGCCAAGGCCCCGGGATAAGTGGGTGGCCCCGGGTCTGGAGGCCGCATAGACGCCAGAGGCCGGAGGTCCAGGGAGGAGCGGGGTGCGCGGTGGACTCTTCTGCCCCGGGCACGCAGGCCACGAGAACTCTGGGCACTCGCGGCAAACTGGCCACCCTGTTCACAGTTGACTGAGAGGCAGCTTCCTGGGTGTGGGAGGAGCCCAGGGAGGAAGGAAAGGAAACTCCAACCAAACAAATGCGTAGACATCCCGCTCTCAAGGGAAAAAAGCAGGGGCCCAGATGGCTTGAGTCACCTTCAGCCCCACCCACCTGCGCGTGTGTCTAGAGGAGTGTGTGTGTGCGTGTGCATGGCTGTGCGGGAGCATGAGTGTCGGCTAGTATGGGAAGGAGTGTGTGGCGCGAGGGCACGGGAGGGTGCCAGTGCCCAGGTGAGTGTGCGCGTGGCCGTGAACGTGTGTGCGGCGAGCGTGTGTGCATGAGTGGGGCCGCGCTTAGGAATGCAGGTCTGTGAGCCCGTGTGGGCAAGTGTGCGGGTGAGTGTGAGACCGAGTGTGCCCCAGCGGCGGTGCAGTGCCCGCGAGGGTGGCTGCGCGGGTGAACCGGGTGACGCCATCGCTCCTGGCAGCGACACAACCTGCACCTCTGGGGCCCACACGCGGCTGCGTGGCTTCTTGACCCGGAAAGGGGAGGGGGAGACGGCGGGGGCGCGCGCGGCTGCCGGGGGGCGGGGGCCGCGCGGAGCGAGGGGGCGGGCGGCTCGGCGGCGGCCGCGGGGGGCATCGGGGGCCGCCCCGGCTCGCGCCGCGGCGCCGTTGCTAAGGCCGGCGGGCGGGCGCGGGGCGGGCGGGCCTTAGCAACGGGTCGCGGGCGCGCGCGCGCGGGGGGGGGGGAGCGGGGGCGCGCGGGCCGCGGGCGCGTGGGGCCGGCGGCGCTCGCGGGCTCCTGCGCTCCCACGCGCGCGCGGGCGGCGGGGGCGGGGCGGGCGCGCGCCGGGGCGCGCTCCGGCGGCCGGCGGGGATTTCCAGCGCGCGAGAGGAAGTGCTGCGAGAGGGTGCGTGAGGGCGCGAGGGAGCGCGGCGCGGCGCGGCCGCCGCGTGCGCGAGCCGGGGTTGCAGCCCAGCAGGGACTTTCCAGCCGGCGGCGGCGGCGGCGGCGGCGGCGGCCGCCGGCCCTTCCCCGCCCCCCGACATGGGGCTGCCCGGGGAGCAGGACGCTGCGGACCGCGGCGGAGGACGAGCCCGGCGCCCCTGAGCCGGCCGAGCGGGGCGGACCGCGGGGTAAGGGGTGGCGACGGCGGCGGGCGGGCGGGCGGGCGGGAGGCTCCATCCCCGGCGGCCCCTTCCCGCGTCCTCGGCGGGCGGCGGCGGCGGCGGGCCCGGGGCCGGAGCGGGGCCGGGGCGAAGCAGGCCCGGCGCCCGGCGGCGAGTGCCCGGTGCGGCGCCGCCTCGCCCCCGCCCCCGCCCGGGCCCGCCCGCCCCCCGAGCGCCTCAACTTCGGAAAACTTTGTCCTCGAGGCCGGGCCCGGGGCCCGCGGGCCGGGGTGCCCGCAGCTTTTCAGGAAACGGGGTGCCGAGGCCTCCCGGGGACGCGAGCCCCGCGGGGTGGGGACAGCCGGCATCCCCCGCGAGGCCGTGTGTTCTGGCGGCGGGGGCGGGGGGGGCGCGCCGGCTGGGGGTCTGCATCCACCGAGGGGTCCCCCCCCGTCCCCCCGGGCTGCCGGCCGGGGGTGGGGGGGCTTCTGAAGCCCTTATTTAAAAGTTTATACTGAGTCATTCCTCTGCAGATGAACCTCTGACTGATTCATAATCGGGGAGCTGCAGTGGCCTCGAAGGCAGGCGGTACTGGGATCCAGTTCGGGGCAAAATGCACACATTCCACCTTTGATTCATAGTAAAGGTCAGACCGGGCTCCCAGAGGTGCAAAAAATGAAAAGGATGCCTGCCACGGTATTTAAAATTTCATCTCGAGGCGCCAGGCTGTCGCTCACGTACGCTTTGCCACGTTTTCACGCCGTCACCCCATTTGGGGACATCTATTTAATATCGAGACCTGTAGAGAGAATTCTGTGTGGAATGTTCTTTACCCTTAATTTGCAAACCTGTAAACAAAAGGGAAATGGATGAACTGTCGTGGACGTGCTTTGAAATTTAACAACCCTTCAGCTAATGCTCCGTTGAAGAAAACAGTTTTATTTCACGTTTTTCCTATGAAGCTCTGAATCAGATTTCAGAAGGAGATGGGGGTGTGTGAGTGAGTGTGAGCGTGTGTGTGTGTGTGTGTGTGTGTGTGTGTGTTCATTTATTTTTGTGGAGTCATAAAGGCTGTGTTGAGCGTTACCTTACCGCTTCTTAATTTACATTCACAGCATACAACAGAGGAGGAGCCATAATTTTTTTTTTTTCCCCTGGCATTTGTCGTGAATGCACACTGGTGAAGCGTTTGGAAACGTTTTCTGTAACCTTCTATATGGCTCTAAAATTCTTATTGAAAGCAATGACCAGGCGGACCGTCGGTCGGTGCTAAAATCTGCGCGTGTCTTTCACATCTTTGAAAATGGCCTGTTAAAAAGACTGCATCATGTGTAGGATGTCTGGCAAAATAGTGCACAGCCAGTCGTGTTTCAAGCGCCAGGGGATATTTGCTTTTTTTTTTACTCTGTTGTGACTATATTATTTAGAATCAGTCTATAGACGAAGAATTCTTTGGCCAAGCAAGATAAGCCATGTTAGTAGGAAAATCAGAAAATAGCAGACAAGATTGGAAATCCCTGTGAGTAGGGGCTCATGACAAACCCTGACAGACCTGGGACTCTAGCATCACTGGTTCAAATCGGCCCTTATCACGCATGAGGTTTAAGACGTTAAGGTGTCTCACCCAGACGCCATCTGTTCCAGCTGTCACAATGCAGAAGCCAGGAAAGCAGAGAGAACTGGCAGGGAGAATTCCAGCTTTTTTTTTTTTTTTTTTTTTTTTTTTAAAGACATTCATGTGAATTTTTCTGTGAGGGGAAAGACGACCAGTTATTTTGCTTGGATTCTATCCATGCATTTTGGATTTAATAAGATGGCCTCACTCAGTGAGAAGGGTGTAAAGACATTCCTCTGGAAACAGGCAATAGCACGGTCAGTCGCTTCTGTTAATACCGTCAAAATATTCTTACTCTTGTTCGTGCCTTGAAGAAAGTCCTTCGTTCCACTGAAACATCTGGGCTGCTGCTTGCTGTTTTCCTCTGTGTTTGGGATTTTGATTCTGTAAACACCCTGGCTAAAATCCCTTTATTTTTTCACTATGCAAACCTGAGAGAGGCCTTTCTGGGGTACTGTCAGGATAGCTGTGCTAATGAACGGAGGAGGAGAATGATTTATCACTCTCTTAAAGTCCTTCTCTATGATGTTAAAGCTGCACTTTCAGAAAGATAAAACAGTCACGGTGGTGTTGCAAGTCTAAGCTGGCTCAAGCAAACAAAGGAAATTGCGTTAAATTTGCCCATCTCTATTTTCTCATCTCCATATAGCAGGACTCTCCAAACAGCAAGTGATCTTAACTATCAAGTATTATGCAATAGCTGAGTTTCCTTGCACTGGTCAATTTAAGAACTCTTAACTTGGTAGAGGAGACGTCTTGTGACCAAGGCCTCCTGTGTTGATTCCATAGAATCTGGACCCCTCGTGTGCTTCTTCACGAGTGTTCATAGAGGAAGAAACACTATTTGGGGGGAATGGAGGGAGAATCATCATGTTGACTTCACCTGCAGAGACAAACTGGGGAGAGAGCTACAGAGTGGGAAGGAAGGAAGTGAAGTGAGGCCAGTGGACCTGGAAGGTGACCAGAGAGAGGCAGTTGAGGCCTAACCGTGGAGGTGATGCTTAGGCTTATTCTGAGTGGGAGGAGTGCAACCACAGGGAGAGGCCAGATGCCCCGGGGCAGGAGGGCAGTAGAGAGGTGAATGGGGGTGGGTGCCGCTTGCATCACAGCAGGAGGCTTTGGGTCCAAAGGAGCTAAAAGAAATAGAAGAAAGTGTAGTCTTAAACATAAAGGAAAAATGTCAGGGGCGCCTGGGTGGCTCAGTCGGTTAAGTGTCCGACTTCAGCTCAGGTCATGATCTCGCGGTTCACGAGTTTAAGCCCGGTGTCGAGCTCTGTGCTGACAGCTCAGAGCCTGGATCCTGCCTGGGATTCTGTGTCTCCCTCTCTCTTGGCCCCATCCACTGCTTATACTCTCTCTCTCCCTCTGTCTCAAATAAATAAGCATTAAAAAAAAAAAGAAAGAAAGGAAAAATGTCAGAAAACTACGTGTGCTTGTGTGATACCCATCATTCATTATTAACTAAAAAATACAAAACGTCTTTCTCATTTTAAGGAGCTTTTTTTAAATTGTTTTTTTGCACAACAGTATTGTAGATGATGGGGGGGGGGAGCTAACCAACCTAGGAAGGAGGAGGTGAGGTGTTTTTTGTTTTTTTTTTTATCATTAAGCAGTAAAAATTTTTTTGGATGGGATTTTTTTTTTCCTCCCTGTGCAGACACCTTGGGCTGAGGCTGGCGGGTAGTGAGATATTGAAAACGTAGGTGACTGTTGGTTTCTCACAACTCTAAAAATGAGGTGGGAATCTCTTGCTGAATTCTGTATTCCTCGAGATAAGTGGATCATTAACCGGGAGTTGGGAATCTTTTTCTCATCTAACCTAATGTTCAGTTAATGTGCCTTGAGCTCCCGTAATGTTCTTGTTACAGAGCTAGGATGGGTGAGATTCGGCACCCGCCTTGAAGAGCCCGGGCTGCAGAAGTCCGCCCCTGTGCACAGGGAAGGGAGATGCCAGAAACCAAGGGTATGGGACCACCACAGCACCTGGACTGAAGCTTGTGGCGGAAGGGCGTGGAAAGGTGGAATTTTACCACCCTGCCCTCAGGGAGCAGGCGCTCGGCTGGAGAGCGAAGACCCACCTAAGTAGTCATAAAACCAAGTAGTCATAAAATGAGTTAGTGAATTGTGTGGAAGACTGAGAGTATGGTGGGAATCCGGGAAAGGGGAAGCTCTTGGCCGGCTGGGGGTAGGTGGGGGGGGGGTGGGGGGTAGTCCGGGAAGGCTTCTGGGAGGTGGGTGTTGAGTCCCAGCATGAGCGAGGTCTCTGGGCCTCTGGCAGGGCCCTGAGGATGGCAGGAAGGGGGTTTCTCCATACTCCGCTGTGTTTCGGTGAGAGGAGATCTGACAGTTTGCCGTCCTCCAGTAGATACAGTGCCGGCGGTGCCGCTGGTCTGCGGGGTTCCAATTGTAGTGTTTCCAGTGTTGTCCTCCCGCTCTTACCAGGCCCTTTGTGACCCCGGGGAACCGGCGTTCTACACTGCGAAGGGCCTGGTCTGCACTGGGGAACGGAGCGGTGAGTGGCAGCACGTTGCCGTCTCTACTGTTTCTCCCTGTAGGTAGAAAGGCTCAAGAAGTGGTGGTGAGGGGAGGGGTGGAAATGTTATAAAAAGCACCTCCCTCAGGACCCCCTCCCCCAACCTACTGCTCTGTCATCTGTGCTGAAATGACCTAAATCTTTTTAATTCTCAAGAAATAAAAAGTTGGGTCCTATAATTTCATTTCATGATTTGCATTTTTCTTTTTTTTTTTTTTTTAATTTTTTTTTTTCAACGTTTATTTATTTTTGGGACAGAGAGAGACAGAGCATGAACGGGGTAGGGGCAGAGAGAGAGGGAGACACAGAATCAGAAACAGGCTCCAGGCTCCGAGCCATCAGCCCAGAGCCCGACGCGGGGCTCGAACTCACGGACCGCGAGATCGTGACCTGGCTGAAGTCGGACGCTTAACCGACTGCGCCACCCAGGCGCCCCATGATTTGCATTTTTCTAGGGCTTGCTCCATGCAGGTTTTAACTCTGTGCGTGTATATATATATTTTTTTCTAATGTTTTTAATTTATTTTTTAATTTATTAAATTTATTATAAGTTTAATTAATTTATTAATTTTTTTGGTGGGGGAGGGGCAGAGAGAGGGACAGAGGATCTGAAGCGGACTCTGTGCTGACAGCAGCGAGCCCCCAATGTGGGGCTTGAACTCATGAACCATGAGATCATGACCTGAACCAAAGTTGGACACTCACCTGACTGAGCCACCCAGGTGCCCTTATACATGTGTATTTTTTAAAGGTGTTTTTTTTTATGCTTATTTATTTTGAGGGAGAGAGAGAAAGCGAGTGGGAAGGGGCAGAGGGGGTGGGGGAGAGAACCCCAGCAGGCTCCGTGCTGTCAATGCAGAGCCCAGTGCGGGGTTTGATCTCCTATGCTGTGAGATCACGACCCAAGCCGAAATCGGGAGTCCGATGCTCAACCGACTGAGCCACCCAGGCACCCCGTATATATTTTTTAATGCAGGTTATTGGGTAACTTTTTATGAGGCCATTCTACCAAGAAAGATATCAGGCATGCTGTTCTGATATTCTGATTTTCTTTCCAATTTAAACACTGATTCTATGGCAAAACCCAAAAGCACGTTTATTGGAAACTTGGTTTCTTTGAGTGGAGAGAGAAGATAAATCAATTAACCAAGTGGGATAATAAAGTTTTCAGGACACTAGTAGTACCAGAGTGGTAAAACCTGAGTCTCCAGGAGTCATGAGAATTGTAGTGAAGGTTTCCAGAGGCCAGCTTTGTACTCTGGAAGGTTAATGCCCAGTAGGAGGCCTGCATACACTGTAGGTAATGAGGTTCCCATTAGACCTCTCCTGTCAGTGTTCATGTCCAGAACTGCAAGTTTGGGAGAGAGGAGAGCCACACCAGAGGCCCGCACAATTCCACGTGGTTTCGCTGATAGACTTGCAGTCCGGTGTGCCTCGTAGCTGCCTCCCTTGGCTGTGCCCCTGCGCCCACCCCCGTCTTCTCCCCGTTTTACGGCATTAAGAGGCTTGTATGACGGGAGACTTCCTTGGACCCGGTGCCTTTCTTGGGTGCTTTTAATGACTTAGAAAGGAAGAACAGGGCAACTAGTTCTTGTCCTTCCCTGCCCAGTAATGCCCCGAAGTCACAACTTTATTCTAGAAATTAAATTCTATGCTTTTTGGATTAACATAGCCTGATGTTTGAGATGTTATTATAGGGTAAATTAAGTGTTCTGGTTTCAGATGGCTTTTCTGTGTGGGAAAGGGCATGGCATGGCTTTAGTGTAGTATGTTGCAAGTCTCTAAGGCCCAGTAAGTTTTATTTAAAAATTCTAAAAAAGATTTATTATTTATTTTTGCTTTTTTTTTATTTTTTAAAGTTTATTTTACTTATTTTGAGAGAGAGAGAGAGAGAGCGAGAGACAGACAGACAGCATGGACAGGGGAGGAGCAGAGAGAGAGGGAGAGAGAATCCCAAGCAGGCTCCACACCCAGCGCAGAGCCTGATGTGGGGCTCGAACCCATGATCCTGAGCCAAAACCAAGAGTTGGACGCTTAACTGACTGAGCCACCCAGGCGCCCCTATTTTTTATTTCTTTTTTTTTTTTTAATTTTTTTTCAACGTTTTTTATTTATTTTTGGGACAGAGAGAGACAGAGCATGAACGGGGGAGGGGCAGAGAGAGAGAGAGACACAGAATCGGAAACAGGCTCCAGGCTCCGAGCCATCAGCCCAGAGCCTGACGCGGGGCTCGAACTCCCAGACCGCGAGATCGTGACCTGGCTGAAGTCGGACGCTTAACCGACTGCGCCACCCAGGCGCCCCTAATTCTTAAGTAATTTCTACACCTAGCGTGGGGCTTGAACTCACAATCCTGAGATCTAGAGTCACATGCTTTACAACTGAGCCAGCAAGGCGCCCCTTTATCTTAAGTTTTAATACAAATTTCACATTGTACTCAGTAATATGTCTGATTTTTTTTTGAAATATAAACACACTTTGTCTCCCAAATTTTTGAGTACAGTTAATTCTCCAGAAGATGCATTTTGTTTGTCCTTGGCTTCCCTAGGACCCCTGAGGGCTCCCTTGGCATTCTACCATGTGTCCCTGGAGCTGTCCATTCCCCAGCTTGAGGAGGGTGCAGATGATGGAAGGCACCAGCTTTAAATATCTGAATGCCAGTCCTGCTCTCTCTATTTGGTCAGGCTATTGGTTCTGTCTGAATTGCTTTCCCCATCTGCAAAATGAGGCAGAAAGCACCATGCACATCACGTGCTTGTTAGGAGTGAAATGGACAATAAAGCATTCTACGATGTTAACATAGAGAATCAAGATGTAGTAGAGTAAGAATGTTCAAGTCTTAGAATGTAGACATAATATGCCCTTGCCTGTGGTAGGGACCACGGAGACTTTCTAGTTGAATTCCCTCTTTTTTTATATGAGAGGCTCGGAATGTTTGGCTGAATAACCGTTCCAAGTTGGATAATGGCAAAGCATGGAGTATTCACCCAGAGTACAGTTTTTTTCCTTACATGTTGTACTTTTCAAGATTTTCCCCCAGGGAAGCTGCTTGGTCTCTATTCTGACTTGGGATAATTGAGACTTATTTGATCAGCACACATTTTTGAGAGCCTACTCAGGAGCTGTGCTAGCTGTCAAAGCTGAGTAGTCAAGTAAACTGCTGTCTGATCACCATCCTCGAGGAGCTTATGGAAGATGGTGAGCCGGAAGAGCCATTGGGTAGGCCCTGTGCGGGTAGAACGGAGGTGCTGAGAGAGTGGGGGCGGGGGGATGCCGTGTCACTTGGACTGCGGGGTTAGGAGGTGTTTCCCAGGGAGGACGACCATCAGCAAGCTCGCAGAAGAGAAAGGGAGGCAGTGGCTGGCAGAGTTGCGTGTCAGAGTCTGAAGGCGCTCCCTGTGGCTGTGTCGGGGAGAGTGATCGGGAACAGGGCACTGGCTGCCTTTGGGTGCCACCTCCGTGCCAGCCCAACTTGGAGTAAGAGTTATTCCCATTTTACAGATGAGAACAGTGAAAAGCGATAGGCCTGTTGGACTCCAGAGGTCCTGTCTTCATTACTGTGCCGCGTGGTCAGTTTAAGCTGAGTTACAGTCCTGTTTTGGATTTTGTTCACATTCTAGACTTTTTAGTTTTGCTTTCAGATTCTAACGTTTTAGTTTTGCTGGTAAATAGTACTTTTTAAATAACTTATGTATTTTTCCAGCATGTTTTTCCTGTAGCCTTTCCTTCTAACATCTGTTTTGCCTTCATTGACTCATTTTTCTAGCTGGTATTCCCTCCATTTCTTCTTTCTGTTTTGAGTTATTTTCTTATAGCAGCAACATTACATTCAGTATCCTTTAACAAATTCAGTTAAGATGTTCTTTACCCCTGCGGTTCAGATGTTGCTTACATCTTGCTGAGTAGCAGTCCCAAACCTGATTTACTAATGTGTTTTCTTTCCCCTTTCCCTCTCTTAATTTACATTTAAACGGGTAGTCAAGTAATAATGATAGTGTTTAGTCATTATGTTTTTATAAGGTTTTACAAGCATTAGCTTGTTAGTGGTGAACAAGTCCCCGGTGCCTGGTCACTCTGTAGAGAGCATAACGCTTGCAGTCCAGCATAGTCAAATTTCTACCCATTCATCTGGAATTTAATTATGACTATGGATTACTTACGGGAATATAAGTTAAAGGCAAAGAAGCCTTCTCCACAATTAGCGAGGAAATGATGTTGTTGACTCTTTTGGAGAAGATTTTAAGTGGCTCTTCTGCTAGAGCCACTGTAAAGTTTTGAACACGGAACTGGGAAGGGTCAGTGATGGCTGGGTTGAGAGGGGGAGGCTTGTTTCATGGACATCTATCTGCACCTGCTCCAGGAAGGGTTGTGAATACTGGCACACATCTAGGCCCCAAGGCCACAAGGTCAGGTTCCTGGAGTGATACAGGGTAGATTCCTTAGTTCTTAACATGAGTTAGACTTCTTGGGTGCATGCCATGGTATTGGATAGCAAGGGCCTCATGTTCCTGGAGCCTGTTGTGCCTTCTTCAGGTTGAGGAATGTTCTGGTACATCTTGGATGTGTCTCTAGTGTTGAGATGACAAGCTTCTCAAGGACAGGGTCACTTCATCACATTTTCGGTGTGGCCTAAGATGCGCTCAGTAACAATGAGACATTTATGTATGGGAGGAGTATGGGTCTGAAATCAGGCCTGATTTGAATTCTGGTCCTTCGTTTAGCTTACTTATCCTTTGTGAACCTTAATTTTTCTCAGCCATGGAAAGGTAATTGTGAGGAATAGAAGTGAGAATGTGAGTGAATGTGAGAACCCAGCATATCGTAAGTGCTAATTCCTTTCCCTCTTTCCTTTCCTGAGTGATTTCCTAAAGGGAAAACCTGCCTTGTTAGCAAGGGGAATGACAGGCTGTCTTGGGAGTGTGGCTTGGCCCTGGGAGACTACCCTGCAGGTAAGTGTAGAAGCAGCGTGTTACTGGACCATAAAGAAATTACTCATAATAAAGAGTAAAATGATTTGTAGAAAAGGACTTTTTTGCCTGTGATGATTTTTGATAAATTAAAATTTATGTTTTAATTTCAGTAGATTATTTTTTCTGTTATTTAGCAGAATAATTTTCTTCAGTTCGTTCTCATCTCTGTTCAAATGTCACTTCTTTCAGGAGGTCTTCCCTGAACACCCTAATGAAAATAGGCCACACTCACTCTCTAATCTCTTACCTTGCTTTTTAAATTTGTAACAGAAAAGTTTTGTTCATCATCTTAACCCGTGTACTAGGAGAGTGCCTGGAGTGTGGTAGGTACTCAGGTGTTTGTATGGATGAATCAGTATACTGTAGCCTAACCGCATTTTCTTTTATTGAGGCAAAATTCACATTAACATACAATTAACCGTTTTAGAATGTACATTTCAGTGGTATTTAGCATATTCACAATGCTGTGCAACCACCAGCTCTCTCTAATTTCAAACCTTTTTCATCATCCCATAGAAAAACCTTATGCATTAAGTGATCATTCCTTATTCTGTCTTCCTCCCAACCCCTGGTAACCTCTCATCTGCTTCCTGTCTCTATGGATTTGCCTGTTCTAGCCATTTCATATAAAAGGAGTCATACAACAGGTGACCTTTAATGTCTAGCTTCTTTCACTTGGTTTTTGAGGTATATCTAAATTATAGCATGTATAAGTGTTTTGTTCCTTTTTATGGCTGAATAATATTCCATTCTGTGTATATATCACAAGTTATTTATCCATTCATCCACCGATGGACATTTGGATTGTTTTCCTCTTTTGGCTATGATGAATAATTTGTGTAAGTTTCTGTGTAGACATGTGTTTTCATTTCTCTTGGGTGAAATACCTAGGAATGGAATTGCTAGGTCATATGGTAATAATTCTGTGTTTAACTTATTCCCACCACAGACGTCCTAGGGTTCCAATTTCTGTACATCATTGCAACATTTATCTATCTAAGCTAGTCTAGTGGATATAAAGTAGTATCTTTAGTGTAGTTTTGTATTTCCTTAATGGCCAGTGATACTGAACATCTTTTAATTTATATCTTTTTTGGAGTGATGTGCACTTAAGCCCTTTGCTCATGTTTTAATTGGGTTGTTTATCTTTTTGTTGTTGAATTGTAAGGGTTATATATATGTGTGTATATATATATATATATATATATACACACACACACACACGTGTATGTGTGTGTGTGTGTATATATACACATACACACATACGTACATATGTATACATGTGTATGCATATATATATATGTACACATACACGCACATACATACATACTTAATCTGTTTCATTTTTGAGAGAGAGAGAGAGTGTGTGTGTATGTGTGTGTGAGTGAGTGAGTGAGTGAGTGAGTGGGGGAGGGGCGGGGTGAGAGAGAATCCCAGGCAGGTGCTGCAACGTTAGCACAGAGCTGGACATGGGGCTTGATCTCACAGATCACAAGATCATGACCTGAGTGGAGATCAAGAGCCGGATGCTCAACCGACTGAGCCGCACGGGTGCCCCAGGAGTTCTTTATGTATTTTGAATATTAAACCCTTAGTAAATATGTGGTTGACAAATATTTCCTCCCGTTCTATAGGTCTTTTTTTCAGATTCTTAATAAGGTCCTTTGGTGCACAAAAATTCTTACTTTTGTTAATTCCAGTTGATCCATTTCTTTTCTTTCTGTTGCTTGTGCTTTTGGTATCAAATATGAGAATCCATGGACAAATCTGAGGTCATGAGGATTTACCCCTATGTTACATAGTTTTGACTCTTACATTTAGGTCTTTAATCCATCCATTTTGAGTTAATATTTGTATATGAAGTGAAGTGGGAGTCCCACTTCATTCTTTTGTATGTGGTTATACACTTGTCTCAGCACCATTTGTTGAAGAGACTGTTCTTTCCTCACTAGGTGGTCTTGGTACCTTTGTTGGAAATCAGCTGGCCATAGATGTTTGAATCTATTTTTCAACTCTCAGTTCTGTTTTATCAGTCTGTATGTCTTTCCTTTTGCCAGTGGCACACTGTTCTGATTACTGTAGCTTTGTAGAAAGTTTTGAAGTAGTAAGAGAAGTATGAGTCTTTCAATTTTATTTTTCTTTTTCATTATTGCTTTAGCTACTTGAGACCCCTTGCAGCTTCATGTTAATTTGAGAATCAGTTTTTCTCTCGCTGCAAAAAGAGGTCGTTGGAATTTTGATAGGGATTGCATTGAATCTGTTTTGGGGAGTTGCCGTTGTAACACTGCTAAGTGTTCAAATCCGTGACTGTGGGTGTCTTTCTACTTATTTACATCTTTAATTTCTTTTAGCAAGATTTTGTAGTGTCAATGTATAAATCTACCTCCTTGGTTAAATTTATTCCCAGGTATTTTGTTCTTTTGGATGTTATTGTACACAGAATTGTTTCCTTAATTTTAAGATTTTTCATGGCTAGTGTATAAAAACACAATTGATTTTCGTGTGGTGACCATATACCCAGACTTTGCTGAATTTGGTTATTATTTTTCTAGTAGTTTTGGGGATTTTTTTGAAGTGTTTTTAGTGTTTGTTTATTGTGAGAGAGAGAGAATGAGCAAGCAGGGGAGGGACAGAGAGAGAGAGAGAGACAGACAGACAGACAGACAGACAGAGACAGTGAATCCCAAGCAGGCTGTGTGCTGTCAGTGCAGAGCCCGATGCGGGGCTGGAACCCAAGAACTGTGAGATCATGACCTGAGCCGAAACCAGGAGTCGGACACTTAACCAAGCCACTCAGGTGCCCCAGGGGGGTTTTCTATGTATATAGATTTTCTATATATAGAATCATGTCATGTACAAATATCGTTTATCTTTTTCTTTCCTTTTATCCTTTTATTTCCTTTTTCTTGCCTAATTGCTCTGGCTAGCACTTTTACTAGAGTGTTGAACAGCAGTAGTGAAAGCAGACATCCTTATCTTGTTCCTGGTATCAGGGGAAAGTTTACATACAATCTTTCACCATCGATTATGAAGTTAGGTGTGGGTTTTATTTCGTTTTTGTTTTTGTTTTAAAGAAATGCCCTTTTCATTTTAAGGACATTCTCTTCAATTCATAGTTGGCTGAGCATTTCATCATGAAAGGATGCTGAATTTTGTCAGATGCTTTCTGTGTTTCTATTGGTAGGATCATGTGGGTTTTTTCCCTCTTTATTCTGAGTGTGGTGTTTTACATTAATAGATTTCTGCATGTTGAACTACCTTTGCTTTCCTGGGATAAATCTCACTTTGTCCCGGTGTATAATCATCTTAATGTCTTATTATATGTGATTTGCTCCTATTTTGTTGAGGTTTTTACATCTATATTCATTAGGGATGTGGGTTTTTAGTTTTTTTGTGGTATCTTTGTCTGGCTTTTGTATCAGGTTACCAACTGCATTTTGACTGGACATCAGGCTTCTTCAGAATTTTGAAACCTGTCCTCTCTTCCATGTATAGAAAAATTTAGGAGAGTTTTCAGGCAGACAGGATGACGATCATGCCACATACCTCCACAATACAAGGCTGCCCGTCATAGCTGATAGCTGGGAAAATCCTGGCTGATACTACCACCATAACTCTGGGTCTACCAGTGGAGAATGAAGGAGGGGACACTATTCCTGATGCCAGGACAAGAGAGAGATGTGCCTGTCGCTTTGTGAAAAAGCCATAGATTGTTCCAGATAATGATAGTTGAATAACAAACTGCCCTAAGTATTAGTGACCTAAACCAGCAGTAATCTGTTATTAGATCTTATGGTTCTGTGGGTTGATCAGGCAGGGTTCAGCTGGGTGATTCTTCTGCTCTGTGTGACATTAGCCAAGGTCACTCACTGGTGTTTATCTGGCGTCTGGTGTGGAGGTCCAGCATGGCTATGCTCCCATGACTGGATGGTTGGAAGGCCTAGCTTTTAGTGGTTCTTCCTTTCCATGTACTGTCAGGGCCTCTGCAGATGGCCTCTCTGCTAGGGTGGTCGGATTTCTTACATGACAGGCTAGGATTCCTACAATGAGTTTTTTAGGAGAGGAAGCAGAGGCTGACAGATTAGTGTTCGTGTTATTCCTACTATGTTCTATTGATCAAAGAACCTGCGAGGTACTCCCAGGTTTAGGGAGAGGAGACACATTCTTGTTGAAAGGAATGTCTGTTTGTGGCCATCTTTAACCCACTGCACATGTTGTGGTTTGATTCCAGTGCTATCAACAGTGTATGTTGTGTATGCTTCATAAGACAGGCTTTTGTGGGCTAAAATGGAAACCCCGACTGCTGTGTTACCTGTTTTCTGTGAGAAAATGCATTCTGTCTTCTGAACCAAGAATTCATGAATAAAATTTTGAAATATACCCATTCATAAAATGGTAATTCATGAAATGTAGTAAAATATATGTTTGGAGCACCTGGGTGGCTCAGTTGGTTAAGTGTCCAACTCGTGACTTCAGCTCAGGTCATGATCTCATGGTTCGTGGGTTTGAGCCCCACGTTGGGCTCTAAGCTGATAGCGTGGAGCCTGCTTGGAATTCTCTCTCTCCCTCTTTCTCTTTGTCCCTCCCACACTCACACTCACCCTCTCTCAAATAAATTAAAAAATAACCACACACACAAACATTTAAAAAGTATGTTTTATTTACTTAATCAGCAGGAATCCTTGATCATCTGTCAGTTTTTCAAGTACAACTTTGGGTCTATATATTTTCCCTTCCTATTCATTCGTCTTAAAAATTACTTGAAAATTCACTTTCATTTTGAAGAGTATTATGGAGTTTAAGCTTATATCTCTCTCGGTTCTTTTTTTTTTAATTTTTTAATGTTTATTTAGTTTTGAGAGACAGAGAGAGATAGAGCATAAGTGGGGGAGGGGCAGAGAGAGAGGGAGAGACAGAATCTGAAACAGCTCCAGGCTCTGAGCTGTCAGCACAGAGCCTGACACGGGGCTCGAACTCACGAACCGCGAGATCATGACCTGAGCCAAAATCAGATGCTCAACTGACTGAGCCACCCAGGTGCCCCATATCTCTCTCTGTTCTTAAAAAAAGCTTCATTGAGAAAATATTAGTAAGCCTACATATCCTAAATTTCCCGTTGTTCACCCTAGATCATTCTAGTAAAACCCCTAGAGACTTATTAGAATTAAGTTACGGCTGTTTATGTAGAAAAGTGTGGGATAATTTGACAGCATGTGAGGAGGTGTGTATGCGTTAGTTGTAACATGGAAATCTCATTTTCTGTAAACTGTGCTTTCTCAGCCTTTCTCAGCTGATTGTTGCAACACTATTTGAGCAAGCAAATGTGATGAGGTCATAGAAGAGTGAGAGTGAATTTAAATAATGAAACAAGAAATCTGCCTCTGTATGGGGGCTGATGAGGGTGGAGAGGGAGGAGCTGTGCGAGTCGTGTCGCGTTCCCCCACGCGCCCTCTGCCTGCACCCGCACCCGCACCCGAGCTCCCAGAGCCCCCAGAGCCCCGCCTGCTACAGGGTTGTGATTCCAGTACCCCTGGCCAGGAGGCCGGCTTCCAGGTGAGCTTCCCAAGCTTACTGCGCCTTTGTTCCTCAACACACCCGTCACTGCTGGGCATCTTACCTCCTGTCCAAAGTAGGCATGAATGAAGAGAGCGTCTTTATGGGTGATACACAGGAGTGACAGGTGCGTGAAATTTCAGGGAGTCCTGGGAGTTCCTGAGTCCCCTTCTGTCATGCCTGAGGTCAAGAGCCTGTGGTCTAGATGGTCTGAGCACTTTTACAGCGGTCAGATTTTTTTTTAATTTATTTTTAAAAAATTTATATCCAAATTAATTAGCATATAGTACAACAATGATTTCAGGAGTAGATTCCTTCCTGCCCCTTACCCATTCAGCCCATGCCCCCTCCCACAACCCCTCCAGTAACCCTCTGTTTGCTCTCCATATTTAAGAGTCTCTTATGTTTTGTCTCCCTCCCTACAGCAGTCAAGTTTTTTTTTTTTAATTTTTTTTTTTCAACGTTTATTTATTTTTGGGACAGAGAGAGACAGAGCATGAACAGGGGAGCGGCAGAGAGAGAGGGAGACACAGAATCGGAAACAGGCTCCAGGCTCTGAGCCATCAGCCCAGAGCCTGATGCGGGGCTCGAACTCACGGACCGCGAGATCGTGACCTGGCTGAAGTCGGACGCTTAACCGACTACGCCACCCAGGCGCCCCAAGTCAAGTTTTATACACACACACACACGCACACGTGTGTGCCACGCACACGCGGGCACGCCCATTCCTCATTCTGTTCTTTTTATGAACTCTGTAAGTGTGCTGACTTCTGGCATATCATCAAGGAAAGAATGATTACTCTCTGCAGATCTTTGGGGTTGCTGGTTTACCTTTTTCACTCACCATTACCTCCAAGATTCTCTACACCATATGTGGCGACTGTGGCCTGGGGGTGACCAGCATAGGGGCTGAAGAAGGGTAATGAAACTAGAGGACTGGGGAGGGTGGCAAGCGAGACAGGGAGGATGGGGACAGGACAGCGGCATTTCACAGTTGTTCATGTTGTCTGGCTCCCCTGTCCTGGTTCATGTAAACGAGGCATTTCTTTGTGTTAAGGTGAATTAAGATAGTTACCCTCGCTTTTTGTCTTACGGTTCTTGGGAACTGCATCAGGTTTTAGTCACTTATATATTTCACCTGAAACAGTTGTCTGTGAGGCCTCTTCATAGAGGTCCCAATTCTGCATATAGTAAAAGTCTCTTAAAACTTTGACATTCAGTTCTTCTAAGTGTAACACTACAAATGTGAAAGTTTCTAAATTACATAGAATGGGAGAAGGCAGGAAGAGTACTTGTTGGCAGCCAGAGGCTGGAAAGTTTGGGTAGAGCTGGTGGCCTCCCTGCGGTGGAGGGAAGAGATTTACGTAGGAGTCGGGGGCCTGCAGGCTAGGCCCCACCAGCCTTTGAGACCCTGAGCAAGTTCAACCTTTGAAACCCCTATCTCCTTTCATGGCAGATAGGGATAATGGTGTCATGGCTGTTGTGAAGGTAAAATAATCAGCTTTAAAAAATTCACCAGAAACACAAAAGGTGGTATTTAAGGTTAAAGGAACTTGCAGTTTTCAACCTGGAAAAGAGAAGATAGAGGATATGTCCATCAGACATCGACTGTTTCAGCGTGTATTTAGGTGGTCGGTATTTTTCTGCACATTTTTGTTAAGTATATGTATAAGGAAGAGCAACATATAAATGAACACTGACCAAAGTCAGTTTAGTGCCACAAACTTTTATAGAGATTTCATGGATGCCAGTCATGCTAGGTAGCTCTGCGTGCATGATACTAAGTGAGACATTCTCTGTGTTCTCAAAAAATTCAGACTGTGCGTTTCAATCTAGAACATTATACTTTATGAGAGAGGCATGTATTAACCAGCTCAGGCTGTCATAACAAAGTACCACAGGCTGGTACAAAGGAATTTATCTCTCAGAGTTCTGGAGGCTCAAAGCCCAAGATGAGGTGCAGGCCAGTTCAGTTTCCGGTGAGGGCTGTCTTCTGGCTTGCAGATGGTTGCCATTTGACTGTGTCCTCACATGGTGGGGAGAGGGTGACAGGAAGCATGCTCTCTTCTGTCTCTTCTAGTGTTTATTTATTTATATTTGAGAGAGAGAGAGAGCACGGGAGGGGTAGAGAGAGGAAGACCCAGAATCGGAAGCAGGCTCCAGGCTCTGAGCTGTCAGCACAGAGCCCGATGAGGGGTTTGAACTCCATAACCGCGGGATCATGACCTGAGCCGAAGTCGGATGCTTAACCGACTGAGCCACTCAGACGCCCTTCTACTGTCTCTTCTTATTAGAGCCCGTAATTACCTCCCATAGGCCCATCTCCAGATGCCACCATAGTAGGGGTTAGAGTTCTGCCATATGAATTTTGAGGGGGCATAATTCAGACCATATGTAGTATTCTGCCCCCCACCCCTCAAATTCATGTCCTTCTAACATGCACAATATATGCATTCCATCTCAACAACCCAAAAGTCTGTTAGTCCCAGGTATAACCTCTAAAGTCCAAAGTTTTACCTAGATGTCATCTAAATCAAATGTGAGTGAGATTCGAGGTATGATTCACCTTGAGACAAAATTCCTGTTCAGCTGTGAACCTGTGAAACCACTTCCAAAGTACAATGGTGGGGGCAGGCACAGGATAGCTGTTCCTGCTCCAAAAGCGAGAACTAGGAAAGAAGGACCGGATGGCAGGTCCAAAGCGCTTCCACAACTTAGCAGGGCAAGTTCCGTTAGATCTTAAGGCTTGAGGATAATCCTCTTTGGTTTGATTCCCTGCTTTCTGGATCCTTGGCAGTGAAGGTCGGCCCCTTCTCGGTTTGGGGTTGTGGTCCCAAGGCTTCAGGCAACTACTCTCTGGTCTATTGAAATCTAGGTGGTGGCAGTCCCGAGAATCCCTGTATGGCCTGCAAAGCAATAGAACCCAAAGTGGGGGGTGGGGGGGGTGCGTGTATGTGCAGGTTACAGGATGAGTGACTAAGTCGGCAAGCTAATGCTCCAGTTGGAATAGGACTCTCGTTCAGTTTTCATGAGGGATTTTACCAAACTAGCCTCTCCAGAGAACTGACGGGGTGTTGCTGGCTGGAACGCATTCGTGTCGTACCAGAAATGGCCCTATAGTGGCAGTGGAAGATGGTGGCTGACTTAGAATTTTGGAAGCAGAATTTGAGTTCAGGTGGCATTAGGGGGCACATTTGCATTGTGGAAGGTCTGTTCCTGGTCCTCCTTTTTTTTTTTTTTTTAATGTTTATTCATTTTTGAGAGGGAGAGGCACAGTGCGAGTGGGGGGAGGGACAGAGAGAGAGGGAGACCCAGAATCGGAAGCAGGCTCCAGGCTCTGAGCTGTCAGCACAGAGCCCCGTGTGAAGCTTGAACTCACGAACCATGAGATCATGACCTGAGCCGAAGTCAGATACTTAACTGACTGAGCCACCCAGGCGCCCCTGTTCCTGGTCCTTCTTGATGGGTGTGTTCAGTGGAGGCCGGCTGACATCTGTGGGA
Source organism: Prionailurus viverrinus (assembly GCF_022837055.1). NCBI lineage: Eukaryota > Metazoa > Chordata > Mammalia > Carnivora > Felidae > Prionailurus > Prionailurus viverrinus. The sequence continues at coordinate 140,351,474 of NC_062566.1, forward strand.
GGAGCAGGCTGCTTGACCTCTAATGTCCCTTTCGATCTGAGGATTCAGTGAGCATAACTTAAAATCCACAGCTTGATGGATGTGTGCAGATTCCACTCAGTTCATCAGTTCATACCGTCGTGTAGCCATGGCACAAAAGTTAGAACTTCTTTTCACGTAGTCTTCTAGTAAGTATTTGTTTCTGTCAAGCTGGCAGGCAGTGGCACCTCCTTGTTTCGCGCTGGTGCGTGGCCGTCCGGTAGGACTTGGCCTTTGGTGTGGTGAGTCTCGGGTTTCAGTGGTTTCGTGGGGAAGGGGGATGCCCACAGAGCCAGAGATGGCTGGGATACTCCATCCCTAAGGCGTTTAGTCACAGTTCCTGGTCACTGGCGGAAGCCTCCCAGACCCCCTGGCGGAGCACGGGGACTGCGCTGCAGCTCCTGACGGGGCTGGCGGGCTGCCTTCTCACGAGTCTTGCTTTAGCCTTGATTTCTTTTCTCTTAATGCTTTCATGTCAGCGGTTCTGAATCCCGGCTGCACATTACAGTTATTAGAGAGAAGCACAGAAGCTGGAGACCCAACTTCAGATGATTTCAGCCAGTTAAGACCCCAGAAATCAGATTTAATGGTTATCTTTGTAGAGTCCCGAAGGGATGCTGACACCCAGTGTCGGCCAGGGCTGAGAGCCTGGGGTTTAGTGGAAGCAGCTCACTTCTTCCACAGAGGACGACTCCATCAGCGGCACCTTTGCACGTGCCTCGGAAATGCAGGATCACAGGCCCGCCCTCAGGCCTGCTGCTTCCCAGTCTGCACCCTGGTAGACTTTTCAGGGTTTCGGGATGGGCTTGCGCACGTGCGTGAAGCCCCATGCAGGCTTCAGGCCAGAGAAGCAAGGTTCCAAAGGCGGCCTCTCCTCGTCTTGCGTGAACTTGAGCAAGTTTCTTGACCTTCCTGAGCCTCGGGTCCCTGCACACGAAATGAGGACAGTAATGCGGGCACCCAGCTCCCAGCCGCGACTGGGAAGCCCCAGAGGGCGCCTCTGAAATGGAGTGGTCTCGTCATACATTCGGTGCCAAAACCTGAGCCGCGCTGATGTGATGCTACGCGTACTCTCTGCCCCACTTAGTGTGAATATTCCTGCATTTCACTGCAGACTCTTGATGGATGTGTTTTCTTATGGGTGCTGTTCCCGACTTCACTGAGAGCATGAGAAGCACGTGATATACATACACCGCGTTTCCTTCCTAAAACCCTCAAAACTCTACATTCTGAACACATCTGGCTTTGGTTTTGGATTAAGAGATTATGGAGCTGAGGAGATTCAGCCGATAGGTAGTTCGAGGGAGTCAGCATATACCATATTAACAGGTCAGGGTGTATGTAAAACTCCTGGCAGTTAGCAGACATCCAGCAAATGCAGCTGCTAATTCCCTTGCAGTGCCTCCATTTGTGTGTTTATACTGCCCATCTCGTTCCTTTGTTTTACCAGCACCTTTATATTTGGCGTACCAGACTTTATTCTTCCAATAATCCAGTATTTTCCATAAATCATAAGTAAATTGAATCTGCAGGTAAGTATCCATCATCCACCCTGTGCATGTATCTGGGCTGGACGTCACAGTAGTGGCAGTGTGCATATGACATGGTCCCTGCTGACCAAGAGCTTAGAAATTAGTCCTAGAAAGAGAAAATGTGGAAGGTTTTCTAAAAGAACCTATTTAATAACATTTCAAGCCAAGAGGCCTGGTCTGACTCCCTGGCAAGCTTTTATAGAGATGGTGGGATTCTGGCTTTTTTTTTTTTTTTTAAGTCTATTTATTTATTTTGAGAAGGGCAGAGGGAAGGAGGGAGGGAGAATCCCAAGCAGGCTCTGAGCTGTCAGCACAGAGCCCGGCGTGGGGCTCGAACCCACGAACTGTGAGATCATGATCTGAGCCAAGATCAAGAGTTGGGAGGCCAACCCACTGAGCCACCAGGTGCCCCGAGGACGTGGGGTTCTTGTGGGTATGAAGGACCTTTATGCTGATAATGTTAGGCTCCTGCAAGGCGCTTGAGTGACTCCATCGGGTGAGCGTCAGACTCTTGATTTCCACTCAGGTTCCAGGGGCATGGGATTGAGCCCACATTGGGCTCTGTTTTGAGCGTGGAGCCTGCTTGAGATTCTCTCTCCCTCTGCCTCTGTCCCCTGCTTGATGTCTCTAAAATAAAGATAAAAAATTTAGAATGATGGGCTCTTGGAATGTTAGTGCTCAACTTTTCACCCTCCAGTGCAGCCTGGTGCGGGGAGAGGGTGGTCCTGGGGGCAGTGTGGTGTGGTGGTTAAGGGTATGGACCCTGTAGCTCGGGCTCTCTCACAGCATTGTGGTTCTGGGCAGTCTCTGGTCTCTCTCAGCCTCTCCGTTGACGTTTCTAAGTGTCTGATGACTGCTGTGTGTGCCACAGAAACATGCACAGATATAATTCTTGATTTGGAGTAGGTAACTCTATAAAGTTGGCTTTAAAATTTGGCTAAAAATTTGGAGACATGTTTACTTGTGTACGTTTATGAACAGCTCCCCCCTCCTCCTTGACTTATTTTTCACTGTGGAGACTTAGAATCTTGGTTTCTCTGATATTCTTCAGGATTCCTTTGATCCATGACAGAGCTGGGTTAGGGAAATAATTGGGCTGGTTTCGGTGCTCAGTAGTGGATGACAATCATCAGCGGTCCCAAGCTTCCCACCGTGAGGCCCCCAGTGCCAGAAGAGTGGACACGTGACTCACAAGTGCAGCATTCTGAGGCAACCTGCTCTTTTTTCTTTTTCTTTTTTTTTTTTTTTTTCAACATTTATTTATTTTTGGGACAGAGAGAGACAGAGCATGAACGGGGGAGGGGCAGAGAGAGAGGGAGACACAGAATCAGAAACAGGCTCCAGGCTCTGAGCCATCAGCCCAGAGCCTGACGCGGGGCTCGAACTCACAGACCGCGAGATCGTGACCTGGCTGAAGTCGGACGCTTAACCGACTGCGCCACCCAGGCGCCCCTCTTTTTCTTTTTTTTTAAGTTTATTTATTTTGAGAGAGCGCATGAGCAAGTAGGGGTAGAGAGAGAGAGAATCCCAAGAGGGCTCTGTGCTGTCAGAGCCCAATGCGGGGCTTGATCCCACAAACTGCGACATGGCCTGAGTGGAAATCAAGAGGTGGGTGCTTTACCTGCTGAGCCACCCAAGCGCCCCTGAAGCAGCCTGTTCTGAACACAGGGTTTTTGTGATCTGTTTTATCAGAAGTTAGCATGAATTTTCCATTATGTTATATAGATTGTTCTAATGTTACAAACCTCTAAAAATCTATCAAAGTTCACCCTCCAGGACAAGGAAATGTGCCACTTATTCTCATGGCTCCCTTGCATGCCACTGCCCTCTGAGAAGCACAAGAAGAGATTCCGACCTTCCGCGGGCAGAGCAGAATCTGTTGTTGAAATTGACACACCTTTAATCCCTTAATTACTCGTCCTCAGGTTTTTTTGTTTTTTGTTTTTGGCCCTTAAGGGTGTATTTGCTCCACATGTATATTTGGTGCCTTTTGGTTTAGATAATTTAGGTAATTGGCAACTAGTTTTGATCTTACTATCAAAAATTTTGCTCTGGATTCCATCATCGCCAGTCCTATCCGGGGCATTTGGAAGGCCGAGAGACTCACTGGATGCGCACCCTGCGTGTGAATGTTCTGAGATGGGTAGGAAAAAGGTACGACCTCAAAAGCTCTGCGGTAAACTGATGTGGAAATCTGATACTACAAATGTCTCCAGTGATTTCAAGCGTGTAACACTTACTAACATTTTTATTGAGAGCAATGTGCATAAAAACAGTGATAGGTGGAAGAGAATGCCCACATGAGACTGTAGCTGCTCTTAGTCCATGAATTCTGTGGTGCTTGAAGCTCCTGTGGTGGGACAAGTAGCCCCCAGACAACGGACAAGCCCTCCTCAAAGGTGTTTTGGGGCCTGAAGCCATAACTGCCCAAGGTTTCCGTTGGCCTCTACCCCGGCCGATGAGCAGGGAGACCTGAGGAGGTACCAGGGAGCTGCATGCATTAAGCCACTTTCGTGGTTCGACCCAGTCTTCCACACGTAAGAACAACTCTACAAGGCCGTGTTTTCGTGTGTGTCCTAAAGGGCTTTGGTCAGTGCAGGCATTTTTACCCGAAGGATCTCCATTCATCCTGTAGAAATGGAGAGGCTTGGTAATGAGTTCCCTCATCTGGGGTGTGAGGCAGTCCTTCGAGAGTCTCACGTTTAGACCTAGACTCCCTCCAGAGGAAATGTTAGCATTTCTTGATGTCATGGTTCAGAACCCTACCAGGATGGTTTGTGCGCCTGTGTAAGTACCTGTTTTGCTTTCGGTTTCACTATAGGATGTAATTTGGGCCAGTTATTTTTAAGTGAGTATTTTTAGAATTTGATCCATTTCCTTGATTGCATTAATAATAGGAAAAGACCACGTGGTCTCTGGGATAATGGTTCTCAATGGGGGGGGGGGGCAATTTTGTCTCCTAGGGGACATTTGGCAATGCCCAGAAACTTGCTGAGGGGTAGGTGGGTGGGGAATGCTACTGATATCTAGTGAGTGCAGGCCAGGATGCTGTAAATGTCCTACAATGCCCAGGACATCCCCCCCGTGATGGAATTATCTGGCCTAAATCGTCAGTAGTGCTAAGGTTGTGAGACCTGGTGTAGATGTTCAGAGGTGTTTTTTTCTTGATTTCCAGGGGATGTGTGACTATTCAGACTTAATATTTTTGCAAGGTGAGATACTTTCTATAAAAATTCAATCTTTAGTCATTAAATGAGATCTTAAGGAGTAAAAAAAAATCTTTTTAACACAGTGAGGTTCTACTGGAAGTATGTATTAAAGTCAGCAGAGGGAACTGGGAGGTCAGAGTGCCTTGGACAGAAGGCCAAATGTCCATCAGTCTGTTTCAATAAACCCTTCGTGAGATATCACAATTTACATTGAAACTGGTTGGCAGGATAGGAATTTTTGAGAAGGTACCATTAGAAAAATAAAAGAATTTTCCAGCTGTGGTTCCCAAGTTCCCCAGACTTGTCTTTAACTGCTTGGGATCCTCTTTCTCCCTCTCTCTCTGCTCCTCTCCTGCTGGCTCTCTCTCTCAAAATAAATAAACATTAAAAAAATTTTTTTTAAAAAGGAAAGTTCATCTAATCGAACATAAACCAAGGAGGTTCACCCATCTAACTCCAGACAGTCTTCATGTGTTCAGGGGCTTTAGCCCCATGTATTTCCTTAAAAACCATTGACTGAGTTCCCAGTGTGTGCAAGACACTGTTCTAAGTGCCAGGGAAACAGCAGGACACCATGCAGGCAGCTTCCCGCTGTCATGAAGCCTGTATGGTAAGGCAGGGCTGGAGGACAGACAGGGAAGTCCATATGCTGGTTCCAGAATGGAGCAGGATGGGTGGGAAGGGGGCGAGTCGAGAGCAGAGCCCTTGATGTAGCTGGCCTTGGAGGAGCTTGCTTAGGAGGGCCTGGCAGGAGGAGGCATTCTGTCCGTGAGTCCCGAGCAGGAGTGATCAGACACAACTGAGGCTACTTGTTCTCACATGATTGTCACCTAGCCTGTCCCCAAGAACTCTTGATCCTTTCTACCCACATTCAGTTGCTTAAACCAGATCACTGGGGAGCATTCCTTGATCCCTCTCCATGCCTCCGGTCTGTGGCACTCAATCCCACCTCCTGCTTTTCCACACCTCCCTGGTCCCCAGCCAGCTCTGGGCCTCTTGCCGGTGCTGGTGGCCCCTGACTGGTCTCTCCACTTGGCCCAGGTCACTCCAGGTCACTCCCGCCCCCCCCCCCCCCCCACGTAGCTGTCACTGAAGCCTTTTAGAAATGTAGGTTACCTCCCTCCCTTCACTGAAAACCCTTCAGTGGCTTCCTACTGCACCCGGAAAATACAGCATCCCTCCTCAGCAGGCTCTGCGCTGCCCTTCCTGCCTGAGCTCCAGACGCTGTAGCCTTCCCGTGGGCCTCTTCCCAGAAGAACTTGCCTGCCCACGGGTAGTGTCCGTTCTCCTCTGGACTGGGGCCTGCCCTGCCTGTGCGTTCTTCCCTCTGCCTCCCTGCCCCTCCACTCTCGAGTGCCGATTCCTGTTGCCTTGTTTCCCGCAGGTGCCCTCTGTTGTCCATGCAGTGCTGTGTCCTTTTATGTTGGCCGTCTTTGGTTGAGAAATCACTCACCTGGCTGCATTTCAAGAGGAGGAGGAGTGGGTGATTCACAGGGACCCACCCTCCTTCCCGCAGAGTTGGGGTTTTTGCATAGGGGATTTTTCTGTCAGTTATTTTTTCCTCACCTTTTGGAGTATTAAAAGAGCGGAGGCAGTAGGGTGTGTGTGAGGGGGGCAGTGACCACACCCCCTGGGAGTTCTCTGATTCCTGGGGCTGGCGTCTGTTCCACCCTGCTCTCACGGAGCGCAGACCGACACGTATGTACTGGTTTTATTAGTTAGCTTTTAAAGCAAAGCGTGGTGGGTTAGTAGGTCTTTGTTATTACAGAAAAGGAAATGGAAAACTAGTGCCACAGTTTGGCATAATTATTCCAGCATGCAAATCGGTGTGGAAGGAAGTCAAGGTAGTGTACCTCTATGCTCTGCCGGTCCTTGACAGGTCTGAAATAAAGTTTGTCAGATACGGAAGAATGCATACTCCAGGTATTTATAATTGAATAGTAGTGTATTTACTTGGCCCAGTTGTTTGGATGAGCAGGATCTAGGAAGTGGGCACAAAGAGTCCATTTGTCCTTGTCCCTTATGTGCCACAGGCTGATGCTGGAGAATTCTTAAGTTTCCAAGTAGAAAATGAATATGAAAGAAGGCTCACACTAATCAGGAGTTAAGAGGGATTCCCAGATGGCCTCTAAGGGAAGGACATGTCTTAGAAGTTATTTGAAATGATTTGTTGGTGACAGAGAAACTTCTGAATTTGTCTGGCAGGTGGATCGCAGACATAGAGCCATGTTACAAGAAGTAATAAGCTGGAAAAAAAAAGTAATAAGCTGGAAATACTGAACATACATTGTCCTAAAGAGAGAAAAATACATCTTAACAGCTGAATGTTGTTTCCAGAAAAAATTGGAGTCCTAGTCTCAATTTTGATTGTCTTGAGCTTGCTCATGAGATTGGGTTTTTTTAAGCTTACATATCTGCTGGAAACTGAATTTATAGCCTGTGAGAATTATTTTTATGTTCTATAGTAGAATCTTTTTTTTTTTAAATAGGTAATTTTTTATTAGGAACATTTTACTATTTAGAGGACTACTACAATAATCATTAAGTGGACTGAACAGTAATTGCTAGGCTACCTGTCAAGGGTACACATTTTTTTTTTAATTTACTTATTTATTTTTAATTTTATTTTTTATTTTTTAAAATTTACATCCAAATTAGTTAGCATATAGTGCAACAATGATTTCAGAAGCAGATTCCTTAGTGCCCCTTACCCATTTAGCCCATCCCCCTCCCACAACCCCTCCCACAACCCCTCTTGTAACCCTCAGTTCTCCATATTTATGAGTCTTTGATGTTTTGTCTCCCTCCCAGTTTTTGTGTTATTTTTGTTTCCCTTCCCTTATGTTCATTGTTTTTGTCTCTTAAAGTCCTCATATGAGTGAAGTCATATGATATTTGTCTTTCTCTGACTAATTTCACTTAGCATTATACCCTCCAGTTCCATCCATGTAGTTGTACATGGCCAGGTTTCATTCGTTTTGATTGCCGAGTAATACGCCATTGTATATATATATATACATATATATACACATATATGTATACATATATATATCACATGTTCTTTATATATACAATACGCCATTGTATATATATATATATATATACATATATATACACATATATGTATACATATATATATCACATGTTCTTTATCCATTCATCCATTGATGGACATTTGGGCTCTTTCCATATGTTGGCTATTGTTGATATTGCTGCTATAAACATGGGGGTGCATGTGTCCTTTTGAAACAGCACACCTGTATCCCGTGGGTAAATGCTTAGTGGTGCAATTGCTGGGGTGCGGTGGTTCTATTTTTAGTTTTTTGAGAAACCTTCACACTGTTTTCCAGAGTGGCTACACTAGCTTGCTTTCCCACCAACAATGCAGAAGAGATGCTCTTTCTCCGCATCCTCGCCGACATCTGTTGTTGCCTGAGTTGTTAATGTTAGCCCTTCTGACAAGTGTGAGGTGGTATCTCACGGTGGTTTTGATTTGTATTTCCCTGATGATGAGTGATGTTGAGCATTTTTTCATGTGTCGGTTGACCGTCTGTATGTCTTTTTGGAGAAGTGTCTATTCATGTCTTCTGCCCATTTCTTCACTGGATTATTTGTTTTTTGGGTGTTGAGTTTGATAAGTTCTTTGTATATTTTGGATACTAACCCTTTATCTGATATATCATTTGCAAATATCTTCTCCCATTCTGTCGGTTGCCTTTTAGTTTTGCTGATTGTTTCCTTTGCTGTGCAGCAGCTTTTTATTTTGATGAGGTCCCAGTAGTTCATTTTTGTATAGTACAATCTTTTATGGCATAGAATTTTAAAGACCTGTGTGGACGGGAACAGGTCTTTGAAGGGAAACCTCAGTTTGGCTTAGAAAAGTTCTTCCGGGGCGCCTGGGTGGTGCAGTCGGTTAAATATCCGGCTCTTGATTTCAGCTCAGGTCATGATCTCAACGGTTGGTGAATTTGAGCCCCTCATTGGGCTCTGTGCTGACAGCACGGAGCCTGCTTGGGATCCTCTTTCTCCCTCTCTGTCTGTTCCTCTCCTGCTGACTCTTTCTCTCAAAATAAATAAACGTTAAAAAAAATTTTTTTTAAAAAGATAGGTTCATCTGATGGAACATAAACCAAGGAGGTTCACCCGTCTAACTCCCGACAGTCTTCATGTGTTCAGGAAGCTCATCAGAAATCTGCTCTACCAAAAACAAGTTGTTTGGCTGCTTGTGATGGAAAATGTTTAAATAAGTGATTTGAAGTTTAACACACTGTACTTAAAAGCAATCAGTTTAAAAGCTTCATGGACGAAGTGCTTTACATGTAGTTGTGGTATATAGTAGGTGACATAGAGATAGAGTAGATTTGTTTCTTTTTTTGTTTTTTTTTTTGTTTTTTTTTGGGTTTTTTTTGCCTTCAAAGAACATGCAGTCTGAGGAAGGGCAGACAGACGGTACACATGATCTTAGATAAGGCAGAATGGTGCAGAGAGTGTAGTAGAGTAATAGTGTTAGTAATCATGGCAGAAGTGGAGGCAGAAGCAGCATAGAATGGGACATCAGATCACAACACGGGAGTGATGGTTTCTAAAGCAGAGGTTGGCACACTACTGGCCTAAGGACGTTTTTTATGTTTTTAGAGGGTTGTACAAATAAGCAAAGAAGAAACTTACGTAACACAGACCATCAGTGGCCCATGGAGCCTAAAATGTTTATTATCTGGCCCTTTACAGAAGAAGGTTGGCTGACTCTTGGCTTAAGGGGTCAGGAAATACTTCACAAAAACTAAAATTCAAGGGTCCCTGGGTGGCTCGGGTCACGATCCCAGATTCGTGTGATTCAGCTCCATGTCAGGCTCCGCGTTGAGCACGGAGCCTGCTTGGGATCCCCCCACCCGATCCCCCAGCTCGTGCATGTGTTCCCTCCCTAAAAACAAAAACAAACACACAAAAACCCACTAAAATTTGAACTGGTATTTTATAGGATAAAAATAATACTTTGGTTTTCAGGGTGGCAAGGTTGTGAGGGTAGGGGCGTTGCCGTGGAAGGGCCAAAGGTGACAGAAAAGACGGGGCTGAGGGGGTGCAAAAGTCCTACTATGGGTTGGGGAGAGCTTAGGGCTTAAGGTGGGCTGAGTATGTGGGGACTGGGGGACGGGGCGGAAACCATCACAGGTCATCTTAAATAACAACAGTTCTGAAGTGAGACGTGAACCATCAAAAATCTTTGAGTGGGAGACTGTCAGTGTCATAAGTAGTTAGTTGTGAGAAATTGAGGTAAAGATCCCATTTTTTTCTGAGCTATGCTCTCTTGAACTGTAAACTGATTCTTTACAAGTGATTGTATTGCTTACCAGGCCATTGGCTCTATGGTGCTTGTCATGCAGATTCCTAGTTTAAGGCTGAAGATTGACGCGTTTCTCATGCTTATTTATTTACATTTTCTCAGCAGTGGAGAACATTTTTGAAATCTTCATACTCCTGTAAATTGAGGAACTTGAGAGAATCTCTAAAAAGGTAGAAAAATTCTTGCTGAAGTCAGTAATTGTATTTCAGCTGTTAAATTTCTGCACAGAGAATTTAAAATTTGTATACTACATCAAAATCAGTTCAGTTAGTTGTGGTTGTTCTTTGAGAGGTAGAATGTAGCAAAGATGCTCTGAAGCCAGTAGACATTCTGGATTCCCAGTGACAGAATCTCTCTGAAGACAGAAGAACCTTTACAGTAACCTGTTTCCAAAAGGGGATCTCCCAGGAGAAAGCTGTGTAACAGTATCCTACCTTCATAAGTGTATATACCCAGAGAAAATGCGTGAAGATAAAGAAAATAAACTTTTCCATTATGCCCCCAGTACGAACATTTTGAGTCTTTTTTTCAGTATGTACACCCTTAGATCGTTCTATGAGAATCGAGTCCTGTATGTTATACACTTTGTACCTTGTGGTAGAGTGAGGTGTGGCCTGATAGTTGAGGGGGATGCTGAATTACTGTGTTCCTGTGGTTCTCCCTAGAACCTCCTTGCTCTCCGTATTGGTTCTCTTCTGAGCAGATGAGGGGTGCTGTGCTGATCCTAAAGTCTCACCAGCAGGGAACCATTGTCACGTGACTATTTTTCTCAGAAGTCAGAACCCTAGTCTCAGGGTGCCAAGGTGATGAAGGCCTTCATTCAAACCTCTTGATTTTTTTTTTTAATGTTTATTTTTGAGAGCGAGAAAGAGAGAGAGAGAGAGAGAGAGAGAGAGAGAGATATCACAGGCAGGGGAAGGGCAGAGAGAGAGGGAGACACAGAATCCAAAGCAGGCTCCAGGCTCTGAGCTGTCAGCACAGAGCCCAGTGCGGGGCTGGAACTCATGGACCGTGAGATCATGACCTGAGCCAAAGTCAGATGCTTAACCAGTTGACTGAGCCACCTAGGTGCCCCTAAACCTCTTGATTTGATTCTTGGCTTCACCCAGAGTTGCCCAGATGGACCAACATTGTGAAGAGGGTACTGTTCCAGTTAAATAGCGGTTGCCTTTTCGAACTGAGTCCTTCACCTGGGTCATCCCTGAGGACTCCTGACCAGTCCTGGGAGGTCAGAGTCCCACGTGACCCCCACCCCATCCACCCAGGCCTGTCCATCCAGAGCCTCCCTCTCCACCTTGCCCCTGAGAGTTACCATGGTCTCTGGACTCAGCCACCACCCTTAGTGGGGCTGTGTGGCTCCCTTTCCCTTCAGTGGGAGATTGGCCCCCTCAGCATCAGCAATGAACATATGGGGCCCTGTGGACTTCACTTCAGAGGACAGTCACCCACACAACCGGCACCTGCTTACATCTGCCCTCTCATGAGGAGCTTTCCAGGAACCATACTGCCCCCATGCCAGAATTTTAGTGTCCCGGAAGGAGGGGAGTGTGTGTGTGTGTGTGTGTGTGTGTGTGTGTGTGTCTTCATTTGTTTTAAGGAAAAAGCCAATGTGTTCGTGGTAGGATAGAGAAAATGCAAGTGTTTCCCATTGCCTCACCACGGTTGATATTTTGGTGTGTATCATTCATCTCTTTTTTGGACCACAATTTTATGCATTAAAAAGAATAGGAATATATTTTAATAGAAAAATAGGAACTGAGCACCTGGGTGGCTCATTCGGTTGAGCGTCCAACTTTGGCTCACGATTGCATGGTTTGTGAGTTCAAGCCCTGGTTCAGGCTCTGTGCTGACAGCTCAGAGCCCGGAGCCTGCTTCGGATCCTGTGTCTCCCTCTCTCTCTGCCCCTCCCCTGCTCACACTCTGTCTCTTTCTCTCTCTCAAAAATAAATACACATTAAAAAAAAAAAGGAATGCTTATTTTCAGTTACAGGAAAATCGTATTAATAGGCAAAACCAAAGAAGAAAAATACAAAGGAATAAGGTAAGTATACTCACTCTTGCCTTATTTTATTTTATTTTATTTTATTCTATTTTATTTTTAAATTTACATCCAAATTAGTTAACATATAGTGCAACAATGATTTCAGAAGTAGATACCTTAGTGCCCCTTACCCATTTAGCCCATCCCACCTCCCACAACCCCACCCGTAACCCTCAGTTTGTTCTCCATATTTATGAGTCTCTGATGTTTTGTTCCCCCTCCCTGTTTTTATATTATTTTTGTTTCCCTTGCCTTATGTTCATTGGTTTTGTCTCTTAAAGTCCTCATATGAGTGAAGTCATAGGACTTTTGTTTTTCTCTGACTGACTCATTTCACTTAGCATAATACCCTCCAGTTCCATCCATGTAGTTGCAAACGGCAAGATTTCACTCTTTTTGATTGCCGAGTAATACTCCATTGTATATATACCACATTTTCTTTATCCATTCATTTATCGATGGACATTTGGGCTCTTTCCATACTTTATATAGCCAACAATATGGCTATTGTTGGTAGTGCTGCCATAAACATGGGAGTGCATGTGCCCCTTCGAAACAGCACACCTGTATCCTGTGGATAATGCCTAGTAGTGCAATTGCGGGTCATAGGGTAGTTCTATTTTTTAGTTTTTTGAGGAACCTCCATACTGTTTTCCAGAGTGGCTGCACCAGCTTGCATTCCCAACTCTTGCCTCTTTTATTGAACATAATATGTAAGTCTGAGCCAGGACAATTAGGCAAGAAAAAGAAAGAAAAGATATTCAGATTGGAAAGGAAGAAGTAAAATTCACTACTTGCAGATGACACGATATACATAGAAAACCCTATGGACTCCAGCAAAAAACTATTAGAACTAATAAATGAATTCAGTAAAGTTTCAGGATGCAAGATCAATATAAGAAAGTTGTGTTTCTGGACACTAATAACAAACTATCAGAGAAATAAAGAAAATGATACCATTTGCAGTTGCATCAAAAAAGAATGATGGGGTGCCTGAGTGGCTCAATCGGTTGAGCATACGACTTTTGATTTTAGCTCCAGTCACGATCCCAGGATTGTGGGATCAAGCCCCACGTCGGGCTCAGTACCGAGTGTGGAGCCTACTTAAGATTCTCTCCCCCTTTCTCTCTCCCTCTCCCTTTCTCTCTCTCTCCCTCTCCCTCTCCTGCCCTCCCTTGTTTCCCTCTCCCGCCCTCCCTTATTTCCTCCTCCCTCCCTCCCTCTCTCTCCCTCTGCCCCTCTCTTCCCACTCATGCTCTCTTTCCCAAAAAAAAAAAAAAAAAAGAATGAAATACTGGAGAATGTCTAACCAAGAAGGTGGAAGACCTGTACACTGAAAGCTACAAGACGTTAATGGAAGAATTGAAGAAGACACAAAAAAATGGAAAAATATTCCATGCTTATAGATTGGAAGAATCAATATTGTTAAAATGTCTATACTACCCAAGCAATCTGCAGATTCAGTGCATTTCCTATCAAAATTCCAGTGACATTTTTCAAAGAACTAGAACAAATAATCCTGAAATTTGTGTGGAATTACAAAAAAACTGAAAAGCCAAAGTGGTCTTGAGAAAGAACAAAGCTGGAGGCAGTATGCTCCTTGATTTCAAACTATACTACAAAGCCATAGTAACTGAAACAGTATGATATCAGCATCAAAAAAAAAAAAAAAAAAAAGGTACGCAAATCAGTGAAACAGAAGAGTGAGCCCAGAAATAAACCCATGCATATATATGGTTGGTTAATTTACCACAAAGGAGCCAAGAATATACTATGGGGAAAGGACAGTCTTTTCAGTAAATGGTGCTGGGAAAACCGGACCACTATCTCATGCCATACGCAAAACTCAAAACATGTTGAAGGCTTGAACATAAGACCTGAAACCGTAAAACTAGAAGAAAACACAGGCAGTAAGCTCCTTGACATTGGTCTTGGTGACGAGTTTTTAAATCTGACCCCAAAAGCAAAAGTGAATAAGTGGGACTGTATCACACTAAAAAGCTTCTGCACGGCAACAGAGCAACCATCAACAAAATGAAAAGGCAGCCTACTGAATGGGAGAAATATTTGCCAGTTCTGTATCTGATAAGGGACTAACAGCCAAAATATATAAATAACTCCTACAACGCAATACCAAAAAAAACCCCCAAAACCCCAAAACCAAAAAACCCCCAAACAATCTGATTTAAAAATGGGCAGAGGATCTGAATAGACATTTTTTTCCAAAAAAGACATACAAATGGCCAACAGGTATATGAAAAGATGCTCAACCTCATTAATCGTCAGGGAAATGGAAATCAAAGCCACAATGAAATGTCATCTCACACTTGATAGAGTGGCTAATCTCAAAAAGACAAATCACAAGTGTTGACAAGGGTGTGGAGAAGAGAACCCTTGCGCACCATCGGCGGAGTTGTAAGTTGGGACAGTCCCTATGGAAAATCATGTATGGACTCGCCAGATGATGAGAACTGCCGTATGATCCCGCAGTTCCACACGCAGTGGAATCTTCTTCAGCCACAAAAAAGAATGGAATCTTGGCATTTGCAACAACACGGATGACCTTGAGGGCGTTATGCTATGAGAAGTCAGAGAAAGACGAAAACCGTTATCATTTCTCTTATATGTGGAATCTGAAAAAAAATAAGCTTGGGGCGCCTGGGTGGCTCAGTCGGTTAAGTGGCTGACTCTTGATTTTGGCTCAGGTCCTGAGCTCGAGCCCTGCATCGGGCTCTGTGCTGTTAGTGTAGAGCTGCTTGGGATTCTCTCTCTCCCTCCCTCTCTGCCCCTCCTTTGCTCTCAAAATAAATAAACTTAAAAAAAAGAGAACAGGGGCGCCTGGGTGGCGCAGTCGGTTAAGCGTCCGACTTCAGCCAGGTCACGATCTCACGGTCCGTGAGTTCGAGCCCCGCGTCAGGCTCTGGGCTGATGGTTCAGAGCCTGGAGCCTGTTTCTGATTCTGTGTCTCCTTCTCTCTCTGCCCCTCCCCTGTTCATGCTCTGTCTCTCTCTGTCCCAAAAATAAATAAACGTTGAAAAAAAAAATTAAAAAAAAAAAAAAAAAAGAACAGATTGGTGGAAGTATAGTGCATTATTGACTGACACCTGCAAATGGCTTATTTTTGTCTAGGAATTTGTGACCATCTCCTATAAAAAAATCAAAAAGATTAAAAATAGAAATAAGATCCTGTCTTCTCAGATCACCACTGTACGTGCTCTTCTAAGCCATTTTGGGGGCACATGTATATATTTTTCTATAAAGGTAGCTTTATTTTAAATAATACCGCTTTTTTTTTTTAATTTTTTTTTTCAACGTTTATTTATTTTTGGGACAGAGAGAGAGACAGAGCATGAACGGGGGAGGGGCAGAGAGAGAGGGAGACACAGAATCGGAAACAGGCTTCAGGCTCTGAGCCATCATCAGCACAGAGCCCAACGCGGGGCTCGAACTCCCTGACCGTGAGATCGTGACCTGGCTGAAGTCGGACGCTTAACCGACTGCGCCACCCAGGCGCCCCTAAATAATACCGCTTTATAATTTGCTTTTTAAAATAGTAACTTTATTGAGATGTAATTCAGACATAATATTCACCATTTTAAAGTGTACAGTCCAGTCACTTGTAGTATATTAAAGAATTTTGCAGTGATCACCACTTTCTAATTTTAGAACATTTTATCATCCCAGAAAAAAAACTTTGTACCCATTAGCTGTCACTTCCCATTCTTCCCTGTTCCCAATCCTAGGCAGTCAGTAATCAACTTTCTGTTTCCATTGATTTGCCATTTCTGGAAATTCATACAAGTGGAATCATATAGCGTGTGGTGTTCTGCAGCTGACTTCATTCACATAGCATAATGTTCTCAAGGTTCATTCGTGTTGTAGCATGTATCAGTGATTACTTTTTATAGGGAAATAATATTCCATTGTATGGATAAACCACTTTTTTTTTATCTGTTGTATATATTGCTGGTCATATGGTAACTCTTTATTTAATATTTTGAGGTACGGCCAGACCGTCAAAGCAGCTGAGACATTTTACATTTCCATCAGCAATGTATGAGAGTTCTGGTTTCTTCACATCTTCACCAACACTGGTTACTGTCCATCGTTTATTTTCTTTTAGCCATCCTAGTGGTTTCTCATTGTGGTTTTGATTTGCATTTCTGTAATGACTAATGATGTTAAGCATCCTTTCATGTGTTTATTGACCATTTAGGTATCTTCCTTGGAAAAATGTGTATTCATATCCTATGCCCATTTTTAAAATCAGGTTGTCTTTTTGTTATTGAGTTATAAGAGTTTTTTACATATTCTGGATACAATTTCTTTATCAGTATATGACTTGTAAGTATTTTCTCAATTTTCTCCACATTCTTTGGGTTATCCTTTCACTTTCCTGATGGTCACCTTTGATGGAGAGGAGTTTTTAATTTTGGTGACATCCACATTGTCTATTTTTTCTTTTGTTGCTTTTGCTTTTGGGGTCATATCTAAGAAACCACTGCCGCATCGAAGGTCATGAAGATATATACCTACTTTCTTCTAAGATTCTTATAGTTTCAGCTTGTACTTTCAGCCTGTGATTCATTTTGAGTTAATCTTTGTATATGGTCTGGGGTTGTGGTCTAGCTTTATTCTTTTGTGTGTGGATATCTAGTTGTCCATTAGCTGAAAAGGCTACTCTTTCCTCATTGAGTGGTCTTGGTACCCTTGTCAAAGATTAATTGACCGCAAATGTAAGGGTTTATTTTTGGACTCTAAATTCGATTCTGTCTATCTGTATGTCTATCATTATGTCAGTACTGTCTTGATTACTTAGGTTGGTAAGAAGTTTGAAATTGGGAGTTGTGAATACTCCAAATTTGTTCTTCTTTTTCAAGATTGTTTTGTCTATTCTGAGTCCATTGCACCCCCTATGCATTTAAGGATCAGTTTGTCAGTTTCTGCAAAATATAATTTTCTTTTATTATACCGTGAACATTTTCCATTTTCTTAGTCTGTAATTGTGCTATTCAGTACAGTAGCCATGATACATACATGTGGCTGGTGAGCATGTGAAATGTGGCCAGTCCAGATTGATGTGTGCTGTAAATATAAATTAACACCTGGTTATGAAGAGTTAGTATGAAAAAAAAAGACCACAGAATATCTCATTAATAATTTTTAATGAATTAATAATTTTGTGAATGATTTTATATTGGGTTAAATAATATACATTACATAAATTTACCTATTTCTTTTTACCTTTTTAATATGGCTACTAGAAGCTTTAAAATTATGTCATTCTCAGGGAGCCTGGGTGGCTTAGTTGGTTGAGAGTCCAACTTCAGCTCAGGTCATGATCTCACGGTTTGTGAGTTCAAGCCCCATGTCAGGCCCTCTGTTGACAGGTCAGAGCCTGGAGCCTGGTTCGGATTCTGTGTCTCCCTCTCTCTCTGCCCCTCCCCCACTCCACTCTGTCTCTCTCTCAAAAATACATAAATATTAAAAAAATTTAAAGTAACAGGGATGCCTGGGTGGCTCAGTTGGTCGAGCGTCGGACTTCGGCTCAGGTATCTCATAGCTTGTGAGTTCAAGCCCCACGTCGGGCTCTGTGCTGCCAGCTCAGAGTGTGGAGCCTGCTTTGGATTCTGTGTCTGCCTCTCTCTCTGCCTTCCCCCCACTTACTCTGTCTCTCTCTCTAAAATAAACATTAAAAAAATTTATAAAAACAATAAAATAAAATTACGTGATTCTTATATTTGTCTTAAACATAAGCATTATTTATTAAAAGTTTTTTTTTAATGTTTATTTATTTTTGAGAGAGAGTGAGCAGGGGAGGGGCAGAGAGACACAGAGACAGAATCTGAAGCAGGCT
The DNA here is from genome assembly GCF_022837055.1 of Prionailurus viverrinus. NCBI lineage: Eukaryota > Metazoa > Chordata > Mammalia > Carnivora > Felidae > Prionailurus > Prionailurus viverrinus. The sequence goes on from NC_062566.1 coordinate 140,369,472, forward strand.
CCAGGCTCTGAGCTGTCAGCACAGAACCCAGCGTGGGGTTTGAACCCATGAACTGGGACATCATGACCTGAGCCCAAGTTGGACACTTAACCGACTGAACCACCCAGGCGCCCCGACAGAAGTATTTTTCAATAGCCTGGCTTTAAGTTTCTCGATTCACTTCTTTGTTGTTGGACACTGAGATTGTTTCCAGTGGTCTCTATTTTATGCAGTGCTGTGGTGCTGCCAGAACAGAGTTCATGAGGAGTGGGAAATGTGTCTGCTATTTCTAAGTCTGCATGCAAACTTGCCTGTTACAGAGTTGAGTAAGTGAATGAATGTTTCCTTACTAAAAATAATAATGTTTCAAAACAAGGCTGTAAACAGACTCAACAAATAACTGGTTGAACCTCCCTCCCGCTGTGTCAGGTTCTGTTTCAAGAGCTGGGAACACAGTGGTGAAAGAATCCAAGTTCTAGCCCTCACGAAGCCTATGTTGTAATAGGGGAGAGGGATAATCCATACCCAGTAACCATGTCCATTAATGCTGAAGAGCTGTGTTGGGAAGGACAAGGAAACAGGCCTTTGGGCTGCGGTGTGGTGGGAGTACTGTCCTAATAGAGATGTCAGGGAGGCCTTTCTCAGCACATCACATTTGAGTAGGGACCGAAAGAAGCAAGGGAGGGAGCCATGTGCAGATCTGGGAGAAGAATGTTTTTCGGTAGAGGCGTCAGGAAGTACCGAGACCTTGATGTGGGAATATGCGTGTTGTGTTTGGGGAGCAGCAAGGAGGCCAGTGTGGCTAGAGCTTGGTGAGAGGTAGTTGGATTGGGACACATTTTGAAAATGAAACAGACCGTTGTTGCTGATGGATTGGCTGTGGGGCGTGTGAGGAAGGGGCGGCCTTCATGACGCTCCTGAGCACTGGTGTGGTACCATTTGCTGAGCCAGGGGTTGTGAATTAGAGAGCAAGGGTGCCCAGCGTTCGGTGTTAGGCCCGTTGAGTTTGAAATGCCTCTTGGGTGCTCGAGTGGAGATGTGGAGTTGGTAACTGTGATACATGAGTTTGGAAATCACAGAGGAGGTTGGGTTAGGAATGCGTATTTGGAGTTAAAAAAACAAAAACAAAAACTACCTGAACGTCAGGTTGAGTGAGAATTGAAACACGCAGGTCTTTGGGGACTTTGGCAAGAGAGATGTCAATAGGCTGTGCCGGAGTGGTGGGTGAAGATTTTCAGGGGAGCATGGGATGTGTGGATTGACAACCCCTTGAAGGAGTTTGCCCTGATGTGGACAGAATGATGGGGGAGGGGTGGGGTGGGGACAGACTGCTGTTCCCTGTGCACTGGCAGGAGTGGCAGAGGGTAGGCCTCTCCTAGGGTCCGAGTGGACTGGCAGGCCTTCTGTTCAACAGTGAGATGATGAGATTTCAGATTGCTTCAGTTTCCCGAGAAGCAGAGTGACAAGGTGGGAAGGGGAGTTGTAGGATTTGTTAATGGAGTTGAATGTAAAACTTGCATGAATTTTTAATATGAAACCTAAGACTTCGCATAAATTGAGTGACTTCAAAGTGCTTACCCTTGGGGTTCTCTCTCCTGTGCCTTTGGGGGTGTTTTGGTGGAAGAGTTTGAGAAGCCACTTAATTATTGTATTCTATCGTTAATGTTGTTAAGTCTCACCCAAGTGAGTATTTAACCTTAAAGAGTTTGAGATTCACTTACCCATTTTGTTATCTTTAATAGAGATTTTGCAGCTGCTCCAAATATCCCTCCATTTGTGTATCCTAATTATTGCTTGGCAGGCCGCTGCATTCTGCACCAGGGACGGCCAGCGCAGGAGGCTGTGGGACGTCTATAGGTAGAGTGCCCTCGTTCCCACCCCTTTCCACTTGTTTTGGAGGAGAGGATGTGGAAGAAGGCAGGGCCCCTGAAGTGCAACACCCTCCAAGAATATTTTAGCATACCTTTTCCTCTTTTCTCAAAACACTTAACAAACACACCGCACATCTTGTAATTCTGACGGGGTGCTTTGAGCGAGCTGAGTGTAGTGCTGTTAGCCGGCCTTTTATGATACTTCGGCTTCTTTCCTGTTTGTCGCATTGGCCTGCTTTTTTTCTATACAGTTTTCGTAAGATAACCTCCCACCGCCATTTAGGTCCTTCGGCCTTTTTAGTAGAGAGCGCTGTGAACAGTTTGAATTACTCCACCGTGACTTCGTGGGATGGGAGCATGTGCGAAATCAGGTCTGCCCCTCTTATGTTGTTGACCCCTATCGCTTCTCAGCCTTTTGGCTAAGATCAAGTGTGTGTTGTCGTCCCAAGAGATGGCCGCGGCCTGGGGGCGCTTGATCTGTAATCGTTGGATTGTTTGTGTGACTCAGCCACCTGCCCCTGGCTGCCGGGTTCCCCCACAGGCTTGTGGGCCGACCTCCCCACTCCTAAAGCCTGGCTTCGTCAGGTCGCTGGGCCAGGAGGCCTTCCCTGAGCATGCTCTGCACAGCCACCAGCTTTGCCTTCACGCCTGCACCACTGTGTGCTTGCGGGCGTGGCGGGAACACTCACTGATTACTTCTTGGTCTTCCCCTCCAGTCCACGGGTTCCATGAAGGTGAGGACTCTGGTCTTGTTTTCAGCCTAGTGCGTCCAGCAACCAATGAAGGGGGCGGCACACCCAGAAAGTTTGTAGAACGAACACATGTATAAATCCAGACTTTCAATCCAGAGTGCTGTGTTCTCCTGGCCACGAGAGGGGCCCATGTGTCAGCGTTTCAGCCCAGGCTTGCCCTCTTGTCGTTCGGCAGTCCTTCACAGCTGTTAGTTTCAGAGTTGTTTTGGAGTTTGGAATTTTTGAGATTTTAGAATGGAATCCATGAGTATCCCATATATTGTGGAAATCCTAAATAGCATTTTGTACTCAAACAGATTTTTGAGGCAAAGTATGTGCCTCTCTGTGCTAAGTGGGGCAGAGACTGTAGATAGCCTCATGTCACATCAGGGCGTGCCGCGCAGTGAGTTAGCATGTTTTCAGAGCTTTGGGGGTTTCAGAATCACAGGTAAAGGTTTGTGGACCTGCATTAGTGAATGTCTGTCGGGCATTATGTCGTGTGCTGAAAATGCAAAGGAAGAAAACAGCTCTGCCGTCCTGTGTGGGGTCACCATAATGTGGGATGTCGAGCACACACGAAGGCCCTGCTGGGGACCCTGGGTGTTTCTGTCACCCTTGTTTGCTTTCCAGCAGCGTGCTGTCTGCTGACCGCTTTGTGCCTGCTACATGGGGCGCCGGCAGAAGGGCGCTCTCTCGGGGAGAGTGTAGGCAGCGGCTGTGCCCCGTCTTCCTGGATGGAGCTCCCTCAGCCCGGCCACCCGGATTCAAGGAGTAGAGAGTGATGTGTGCGCCCTCCGGACCTCTGTCTCCTTCACTTGGGGGTCGGGGTGGGAATGGACCCCAGAGGCGAGGCTGCACCAGGGGCAGGTTTGAGGTCCTCAGCCCTGGTTCTGACTTATCTGCAGTCCTCTTGGCTGGATCTGGAGTTTGCAACTTTAGATGGGCTTAATGTATGTTTCCCAACTTTTAAAATAGCGTAATTTCATTTCAGTATTTACAAGATGCATTTTTGATGTAGATAGAAATCTTTAAATAAAAAAAAAGTTCTACCTGGGGCGCCTGGGTGGCTCAGTCAGCTGAACGTCTGACTTCAGCTCAGGTCATGATCTCACGGTTTGTGAGTTCAAGCCCCACATCAGGCTTTGTGTGGACAGCCAGAGCCTGCTTGGGATTGTCTCTCTCCCTCTCTCTCTGCTTGCCCCCTGCGCTCTCTCTCTCAAAAATAAACATACATTAAAAAATTAAAAAAAAATCTGCCTCCTTTCTAAAATCGTACTTGCATTTTGAAAAAAATGTTTAATTGCCAGACTGCAGGAAAGCCAGCTCTGTTTTATTAAAAAATGAGGGGCCAGGGGTGCCTGGGTGCCTCGGTCGGTTGAGCATCCGACTTCAGCTCAGGTCGTGATCTCACAGTTTGTGGGTTTGAGCCCCGCGTTGTGCTCTGTGCTGACCGCTTGGAGCCTGGATCCTGCTTCGCATTCTGTGTCTCCTCTCTGCCCCTCCCCGGCTTGCATGCTCGCTCTCTCTCCTCTCTCTCTCAAAAATAAACAAACACTGTAAAAAAAATGAGGAGCCAGGGGGCACCTGAGTGGCTCAGTCGGGTGAGCGCCCAACTTTGGCTCAGGTCATGATATCATGGTTTGTGGGTTCGAGCCCTGCATTGGGCTCTGTGCTGACAGCTCAGAGCCTGGAGCCCTGCTTGGGATTCTGTGTCTCCCCCTCTCTCTGCCCCTCCCCTGCTCGTGCTCTGTCTCTCTCTTTCTCTCTCTCCCTCCTTCAAAAATAAATTTAAAAAATTTTAAAAAATGAGGAGCCAATACTCAAATATGTCTGAACATGCATATTTCAAGCATTGAAAAGGATATAGTGTGAAGTGGTTTGTTCCTGGAGCAGATGTCAGTGTTATTTCTAAAGTTTTTCTGTGGTCTTTGATAAATTATGTAGAATGTGTTAACTCTCGTCTGAACATGTGTATTAAAGATTGTTCTTTCAACTTAGAATTATTTTTGTCCAAGGTACTTGACTTAAGATTTAATGAGCCATGACACCGAACTAGAGACATGCTTTCAGTCTTTCAGCGTTTATAAGAGATATTATGGTTTTCAAAAGGACTTATGAGAATGGTCTTTTGTAATGTATTTTAAGATAGTTAAGAATAGAGTTTGCATTGTGAAAAATTCCTCCAAGACACGTTCTGGAGTTTTATGAGTGAGTGTAATGGTGGCAGGACAAGGTGGTGTCACCCATAGAGTTGTGGTTTTGTTTTGTTTTGTTTTTGTTTTTGCAAATAGTTTATTTCACAGGGTTTATTTACAAGAGACTCCTTCTTGTGTTTTATAATTACCCTTTCTTTGGGATCAACTAATAATGTAAAAAATACCTGGTGGAGGGGTACCTGGGTGGCTCGGTCAGTTGAGCTTCTGACTCTTGGTTTTAGTTTAAATCATGATCCCAGAGTCGTGGGATTGAGCCCCCACATCGGGCTCCACGCTGAGCAGGGAGCCTGCTTGGGATTTTCTCTCTCCCTCTGTCCCTCCCTACTGCTTGGTTGCACGCATGCTCTGTCCCCCCCAAAAAACCAAAAACAAACCTGGTGGTGTCATCTTTGTTACAGATGTATTATGTTTATGGAATTGGAAATGTTTGATTTCTTAGAGTGTGTGTGGATGGATTATGGAGTTGAAAATGTTTGCATCTGTAGTGCGTGTATAAACACGCCAGTTTCCAAGTGTGGCCTTTAGAGTATTATAGAAGAGTGGGTTTTGTTTTTAAAGGTCATAATTGAAAAGCTTTATGTGTCTTAATCGCTTAAATATTTTCTTTCACCGGGATTATTAAGAAAAACACAGAATGTAACATGTGGGAAAATGTTAAATGGATGCAAACACTATAAGATTTTCCACAGAAGTTTTTTCTTCACAATGAGGCACATGGGAAGGCTCCATTAACACTTTAGATGGTATCATAATTTTGGAAAAACCGTTTCACCGTAGGGGTGTTTACAAAAACCGAAGCTGTCTCTGCCAGGTTTTGACATTTGCTTAGCTATATTGGTAGCAAGAGATGCAGTGGCAAAACCAGTTTAAAATTACCTAGGTTGTCAACATGCAGATTCTCTTTATTCAGTATTTAAACTACAAATTTATCAATCTGGGTAATTTGAAATACAGTAGCATAAAAAGAATTAGATATACCAAACCGAAAATGTGTGCAGATCTAAAGTAGTTTCTTTTCTTGATTTTGGTTAACAGAAGTATCTTCACATCTGTAATTTCTGGTAACTTAATGAGAACACACTGAACTTTGGGGGCACAATAAATTTTCCCATTATGTAAAATATTTTACACACTGGTTGACTCATTGTAAATTGTGAGTAGACATGATTCTCTTCCTGCGGAAAATAGAAACACATTATTATAATGGCGATTTTAGCCAATTGCAAAATTGTGCTCAGGTTACCACATTGCTTCCTCTTGGTTGGATTGTTGAACACTGAGATGGACAGTTAATAATGGGAACATGTTGGGAGCTTTTTTGTTAGGTTTTGGGGATGTGGTCTTTCTGTAAATCAGTTGTTTATTTTATACATGGGCTTATTTTTGTGTTTTTTTGGTGTTTTTTTTTTTTTTTGAGTTTTATGTGCAGTTAATGAATGTGTTTTCTTTGTATTGACTTCAAGTCTTGTAAAGATTGCTCGGTCTTAAAAACCCAAGTTCTTTTGTTTATTTCATAGTAGAAAGAACTAACCAAATGAGTGCTTTTTGGTGGTGATGGTGGGGTTGATAGTTTTCCTAGTGATACTCCTCCCTCATGTTTAAAAGTGCCACATATTCATATATGTGTAATTTATATTTTAAAGTTAAAATCAGATTTTTTTCTTGAAAAATTCTTGAACTCTGAGATTTGGGGGAGAAAAATTACTCAAAGTAGTTCTGAGTTGTTTCAAACAGTATTTGGAAGGGCCACCCCCCCCCCCCCAAATAATGCGTTTTTAGGGGCATAATGCTCTTGTAATAACAGTTTTCTTTTGTTTGTTTCTTTAATTGAGATGCTGTGTCTCATTAAGGGGTGTTAACTCTCGGGTGTCTAGCCTTAGGCACAATTGTGTCAGCTTTTTGAAAATGTACCTGCATGAGCTAATAACACACCATACAATTTACCTACTGGAAGCATCTTATTCAGTGGTTTTTAGTATATTCGCAGAGTTGCACAGTCATTGCCTATTTTGGACATTTTGTGTGAACGGAATCATACATGTACAATTTGGGGTCTGGCTTCTTTCACTCAATATCATGTTTTCAGGATTCACCCATGTTGTAGCCTGGATCATTAAGTTGTTCCTTTTTGTTGCCGAATAAAATTTCATTGTAAGGATGTAGCACTTTTTATGGATTCATTATCCCATTGATAGGCATTTCGGCTGCTTCCCCATTTTGACTGTTAATGAAGAATGCTGCGAGGAACGTTTGAGAATCAGTTTCGGTGTTTTCGTTTCTCTTGCGAGTATACCCAGGAATTTGCATCAGCTTGTGGTGCCTCTTTGACCTGCTGTTCAAGTTTTTGTTTATGTTTGTAAAGAGACTTTGCTACTTATAACTGGGCTTCTTAAGACCTTTGTTGGTGATCTGATGACTCCCTTTTCAGGCTTGAAGCCCCTGGACCCCTGTTGCCTGGAGAAACTGCCAGAATTATAGTATCTTTCTTTCCTAAGACCAGATCACATCTGATGGTCATCACAGGGTCTTATGAGATGAGTATCCTCTTAGATTTGGGGCAGATGATTAAGTCTGTTCTTTATTCAAGCCAACTAAATCTGTCTGTATTTTATATTTTTCTTGTGTTCTTCTCTCTGCTTCTTCTTGGGGACACCCTTTGTTCTTTGACCCCAGCAGCACAGGGAGTGACAATGAATGATTTGTGTATTTTCCCTTCAGGCTGTATATCCCTCACTCCTTCCTTCTTTCCTTCCTTCCCTCCTTTTTTTTTTTTTTTTTTTTTTTAATTTCATGATAATTTTGGTAACTGGGTTGCCCATTGTTGAAGTGATATAATATCACCTTAAGGTAGTGGTAATACTCGAGCATTATTTTAAGTGTGCAAATGAGACTTATAGGAGTGTTTCCATAATTTGTATCAAACTCATGTAAATGTACTTTAACAATGTTCGCCAGTTGCCTGAGTTAGATTATGAGTTTCATTACTGCTGTTTCATAAAGGAGCAGGTTCTGCATGGTCATTCCAGTTAATGGTGAGAACCCTGTAGGTTTCTTGTCATATATTTAAACTGAGTTAAGCTTGGAAAATTATTGAGTGCTTTGAAGATACTGGCTATATTTTGGAACAATTGTGCCTTTCATTTTGAGAAGCTTGTGTTCTGGGGAACCTTTCACATGTATTATATCACTTAAAAATTCAATCCACCCCATAAGGTTTGTAGGATAGGCCTTACTCCTTTCTGGACTCCCAGATTCAGAAAGAGCAAAGCAATTGCTGGGAGAAGTGAGTGTCAGAGGAGATAGAGTGCCGCTCTTGCTCTGCCCCATGCTGTGAGCTGAGAGGAGGCAGATGTGGGGAGACCAGGCCCTGCCCTGGCCAGCAGGGTTATGCCAAGTCCAAAGCAACCAGACAGCTAACACCAAGCAGCATCGCTTGGACATCTGGTGGTGCACTTGCAAAGATTTCTCCTGTTTGTGCCTTGCTGCCTCCTCATACATAAAGTAGAGATAATAGGAGGCCACTTTCCAGGCAAGTGGGGATCTGGTCTGCTAGTCACTGGACCTAGTTCCCATGCACTGACCACTGGCTTGCTGCCCTTGGTTTGCAGATGGTTGGCCTGGAAGGTGGTTTGAATGGTCCTGTAGCATGCTCCTTTCCAAAATCACCCCTGTCCTCCAACCTCAACCGTTGGCCCTAGAGGCCCCCGTGGGCCTTGCTCTACCAGTGCGCATTACCGCAGAATTAGTTCTCATTTCTGAGGGGTGGGGCAAGGGTCTCAGGCTCCCCACCCCGCCCGCCCCGGCGCCAGTGTTGGCCCCACTCCTTAGGCGTTGTCTGTTCCAAGAGGCACAAGAGACTTGGTGTAAGACCCCTGCTAGCTCCTTCCGACCCTCCTGTGACAGCCTACTCAGGCCAGAACACAGGATTCCTGCTTCCCAGGCACGGGGTCCCTGGACTGACAGGCCAGTAGGGGATGAGCCCTTTTACAGCATGGCAGCCGGTGGGGGTGTGCCTGCCACTGAGGACCAGCCTTGATCCCTGATTTGAAAGGCACAGTTCTATGAAACGTCTTCTGTGGGGAGTGCCCACCTGAATATGTCCAGAGGTGCTTGATAAAAGTTCCTGTGAGGCTGTTAAATCACTAGTGAGTCTCTACAAAGCACAATAATGGCAAAAAGAAATTTCCTCGTACTGCCTCCTGCCTTCCCTTCTGATCGTCCACCTCGTGCTGTGCTATTATCCAGCAGTTAGGGATTTGCACTTGAGGTTTGGTTTCGTTGAAAATACTCGTTGATTCATACCACACCTTTTTTGGGAGAGATCAGGGTAGGAAGGGTGCAGTATTTCCATAAATCTGATCCATCCCACTCCCGTGAGTAAAGCCCTGGGGGAGCACCATCGTCTCCTGGGGGTGTCAGTGAACTTTTTGTTGGATGCCTAGAAAAGCAGCATACCAGGTGGGGAGGTGTGGGCTGTGGAGCCTGGGTGCTGGGGTTTGAATCCTGGCTCTCCCCACTGTGCCCCAGGCTGCTCAGCTGTCGGATGGAAAGGATGCTGGTGGCGGTCTCACAGAGGGACTAGTAACTCCTGTGAGTGGAGCAGTGGCGGCTGCCCCTGGTGAGGGGGCTTCGGTGGGGGTCCTTCCGTATAGCCTGGTAACTGCGAGGGACGACGGGAGCACAGAGGAAGGGCCCTGCTGCCAGGGGTGGGAAAGGGAGTTAGTGTAGACTACCTGGGAGAGAAGATTCCGGAGCCTGAGGTGTGAAGGGTGTGAAGTTAGGTAGATGGGAGGAAGGCGAAGCAGAGGATTCTCACCAGAGGGAACAGCATGTTTGCAGGGATACGACAGGTCATTTCTGTTACCAGGATGAGGGGTGACCGGCAGGTTCCTTAAGTGTGTGTTCATTCGCCCAGTCCTTTACCAAGCACTGCTCAGTGTCAGGGGAGGGGCGCTGAACTCAGGGGAACGAGGCCTCTTAGCATTGCCCATCAGGAGGTTCCCCAGAATCTCCAGAAGACAACTGTTGCCTGCTGAGGGGCCCTGGGGTGCAAGAGTGTAGCACAGAGTTGCCCTACGAGGCTCACAGTCTGTCATTTCTCCTTGGTCACCACATGCCTCGGGCACCATATGCCTCAGGCACCCGTCGGTCGTGGTGGGGGCCATGCTGGCCCAGGGCTGCTGTGAGGGTCAGGCGGGCTCCAGAGCATGGCCTTGCTGAGGACACACCAGTGCCGGCCGAGGGACGTGTGCCATTTTGAGGATGCTTTCCCCTCGTCCCTCCCTGTTCCCAGCACATCCTTCAGCTCCTGGTAAGTATTCCTTCCTCATAAAACTTGTCCCACATCCCAGACCAGCTCCGGTTCTGCCTCCCTTGTGTGCCGGCCCTCTCCATCATACGGGTCCTCGTGCTTGGAATGACTGGTCCTCTAGCCGTCTCGCCCCCTCGGGTGCCTGTGACCTTACCCATGCCCTTTCACACACAGCATGTGGCCGGTTGATGCTCACTAAATGTATTGAATGAATGGATGAAAATTAAAGGTCACTTAGTAATCATGCTACTATTTTAAGTCTCTTTTTCTGAATTTGGTTGTATGGTTAATGGTTTAGTATTTCAAGCGCTCTGATCACGTAATGGTTTTTTACTGTACTGTGAAGGTAGCTGGGTGTTCAAGGTGATTGCTGCCCACAGAGCAACTAGAAGTGCTTCCTGTACTTGCGTTTTCTGGAAGGAAAGTCATGGTTCATTCCCAGTAGCTCTTTAGTCGGGGTTTTGAAGCTGCTGTTCAGCGGCACATGTGCGGGATTCGCACAGGGAGCACTTCCGCGTTAAAGACGGTGTCATCATGCACATCTCATTAATTTCAGTATTCTTACCCAGCACAGTGAATTGTCAAAACCGTCCTCCAGTAAAAACCACAAACCAGTAAGCCTTTAGGAAATAGGTTGAAAATCTAGAAATGCCCCCCCCCCCCCCCCCCCCGCCGGTGTTCACAACATTTTTTTAAAGATCCTTATAAAATCTTTGTGATTCAAAAGGCAGCTTCCTGTGCCAGGGGAGTCTCTCTCTGCGCTCTTGCTTCTGAGGTTTGTAGCTTTCAGAAAGACTGCAATGCAGCGGTTACCAAAGTCTCTGTTCTTATGGAAACAACTGGTGGTGAGGTCTTTTGCTCCCTTTCTCGAAGCCACCGACTACGACCTGCAGTCTGAAGGAGGAGACAACGAAGGCAATCCTCCCTTGGACTTAGCTGTTTAGGGATAGAGCGGAAGTGATTTTTGTGAACGCTGTGGCTTAGCACAGGCATGCCCTGCATGCCCTGCAGCAGCTCTCTTAAGTTCCTGGTGCAGTGGGCTTCCTGGGATGTGAGAGTCAGGATGCCTTTGCAGTTTGTGCATGCTAATTTTATTTTCTCCTCTGTGTTCAGATGGTGGATTATGAGAAGGTAAGGACTTTAAAAATCATGCATAATATGTATCTTAAATGTTTAGGACTATTCCTAGAGAAGGTGAAGAATTATGATTGAGTAGATCTCTTCTGAACCAAAGAAACAAAACTTTGATTTCTTACTAAAGGAAAGTTTGAACGTTTGAACAGTTTTCTTATTTAGTGTTGACAGATGCCATCTAAATAAATTATTAAAGATGTTCTTTAAAGAGATCTGCTTGTTCTTTGACTCACTAAACACGGTTGAGTTCCAGAGATGTAGACATGGATAGAATGGATTTGCTTCTATAACTTAAGCAATGACAATATCATTCATCTGGCACGGAACATTTTGTTTCACAAAATCTCAGCCATATGGCAGTGGATGAGGAGATCTAATTTCCTTAGTTCTTACTTGCCTTCAGATGCGCGTTTTCGGATGTGCGGAGCTGTGTGCTTATCCCGGGGTGAGGCGGATGCTACCTCTAGCTGCTCCTCTTTGTTTATCTAAGAGGGAGGCTGAGAGTCAGAACTCAGGTTTATTTATTTGTCTATGAATTGGCGGCCCCCAAACTGTGTTAAATGTATTATGGGTGGTAATTTATACGTCCAATGCCAAGAAATACAATGTCAGGGTTACCATGGCAACTGCATGCATTCTGAAAAGCTTATGAATGGGTACTGAACCTTCTGGCGTTTTAAGTGAGATGTTCCAGCTGAGAGCCTGCATTCATGATTAGTGTAAATAAATTCAGCTGTCCGTGTGTATCACATCTTTTTTCTTCGTTTACCAGAGTTGTCTGTTCAGCTCGGTCCTTCCTCTGGTCACGTCATGGTCTCTGGGTTCTTGGCAACAGACTATGGTTAAGAGATGGTTTTCAGCTCCAGGCTGGGGAGCAAGCCTGTGTGTGTAGTGTCCCAACACCTCAGTCTGTGGGTGGTGTAGAATGGGCTGGCACGTCTGCGCCTCCTGAGGGCTGGAAATCCTTGACATCCCCAAGGCGTAGCTGCAACCCCGTGTGCTGGTGTGGTCCTGGCGGAGCTTTCTGTCCGTGTGAAGAGCTTCTTTCCAGTAACACCCCAGGGCTCTCAGAGAGCCTGACTTCCAGAGAGGCAGCCCTGCCTAATTTATATTTCTGGGATATCACGATGGTTGGTTTTGGAGAGGGAGGCCCAAGTTAGAAAGACCGGTGTTCAAAATGCCAAGCCTGTGAAACTAATACACGAAGGCCCATTATCTTCATTACTAAAGGATTGTTTGCTGTTTATGTGAAATATATGTAGCATAGTTGCTTTGAAAACTAGCTCCCCTTAATTTAAACCATATTGATACCTTGATTGCGTGGGACTGGAATACCTGTTTGCTAATATTTTGAAAAAGGCCCCCGGGCAGCTTGCCTAGGAGGTCTGAGGCATTGGCTCCTAAGAGAGGGCCCTGCCAGGCCCCGGGAGAACATTTCACCCTTGTGTAGATTCCATTCTCTTGATTGATGATCATTCAGATCATACAGCTTAAGTTTTGAACCTGAAGGTAGAGTTAGCTTCTCAGACTCACCTCCGCGGGCATTTTGTGGTAGCTCACCTACAGGCCTTAGTTGACAATCCTCGTCCAGTTCAGTCCCTTTATTTTACAGATGAGAAAACTGCCACTTGGTTACGGCTCCGCAGCCGTAGGTCAGAACCAGACCTAGGATTGGAAACCCGGCTCCTGGCTCTCTGTTTTCCTAAGGATCGCTTTCCTGACAGAAGAGTTTTGCTCTCAGTAACTGTGTTTTGCTTTTCTTTTTGTTTAAAAAAAAAAAAAAAAAAAAGGCCTATCGTAATAACAGGAATAGAGTTCTCTAATTTATATAAGTTCCTGCTTTCCCTTTCTTCTTTATCCCGCCATTTATTGAACTGCTCAGCGTGCTGGAGACTTGAGGGGCGCTTCCTCCGCCCCTCAGGCCGCAGGCTGTGATGAGGGATGTTGGCCTGTGTGCCGGAGCGCTTAGCCTGAGTGTCTGCAGCTACCCTTCTGCCAACCTGTGGTACTTTCCAGAGAGGCTAGGGGCCCAGTGGTCACCTATTAAATCAAGGTCACAATACTGTGTTTACTAAAGGCAAAACAACATAGCAATATTAGGTGCAGCTTACAAGTTACACCTTACTTACTATAATAGTGAGAGGTTCAGCTTATTAGGCTTCTTGTGCTCAGGTTACCAGGTAGCTAGGGCATTCTCCCAGGACTCAGCGCCTGTGCCCCCTGCGCCCCTCCCAAACCCCCCCCCCCCCCCCCGATACTGAGCTCGGTGAGGGTAGGAAGCACATTTCTCACTGTTGGGTCTCAGGCTCAGTACATAATAGAAACACTAACTGTCTGAATAACTCTGGAGCCCCCAAAAAGTGGTAGGGCTGTTGCAGATTTGGGCACGGTGGGCAAAGATGACGGAGAAGGAGTTAGACGAGGTACGGGTCCAGCAGCATCTGGGGCCTGTGGCTCAGTAGGCCCGCGGTAGGGTACAGGACAGTCTGCATCGGTGAGAACGAGATGGAAAACAACGTTTACAAGTTTCTCTTTGGTGATCTGTAAAGAACTCCAGGACAAGTGTGTTGTTACCCATAGGTGAGAGAGAATGAAATTACCTCTCTTTTGAGAGAACTGCATCAAGAGAGTCTTAGATGTAACCTTTCAGGTGGAGAAAGATTTCTGCTTTCCTTGATAAGAGGAATCCTCTAACCCAGATGCCCTGCCTAACAGTCTGACTTCTTCAGGTCTCTAAAGAAAGTGCCCTAGCAGACAGCGTGGTGTTGAGTTCCCTAGGCAGTTCCGATGTGGTAGAACCCAGAGGGACGGCCAGCACACTCTGACTGCTCACCACCATTTCAGTCCAGGTACAGGAGGATACGCTCACTTATGGTAAGAGAATCAGGCACTGGTATTAGAAACCTGCGATAAACTAAAAATGAATTCAACGGTATAATTTAAGTTGTTCTTTGACTTAGAAGAATAAAAATTATTTTAATTTGGGGGCGCCTGGGTGGCTCAGTCGGTTAAGTGTCCGACTTCGGCTGAGGTCATGATCTCACGGTTCGTGAGATTGAGCCCCGCATCGGGCTCTGTGCTGACAGCTTGGAGCCTGGAGCCCGCTTCGGATTCTGGGTCTCCCACTCTCTCTGCCCCTCCCACTTGTGTGTGTGCTCTCCTAAATAAATAAATAAATAAATAAATAAATAAATAAATAGGCTTAAAAAATGACACATTTTCACACTTAGATAAACCCTGCATATGTTACAAAATGGCATTTCACAGGCAGATTCATTAATTAGGATTATTTTGCAAGGGTCTTCAGACCCTCAGATTAGAACGAGCACCCCTTTCGTGTGCTTCCTTGGCAGCTGGTGCTCAGCTATCAGACAGCTATTTAAGAAGGGAACTCGTATTTTCTGAGTCACTCCCCTATTGCATTGAAACCGTCTCTGATACAGCAGTAGAGTTGAAACAGTCTGCAAAGATGGATAGAGCTCAGGATGGAGCTCATGAGGAAATGTCTTTCCCGTGTTCTAGATTACTGAAGATACAAAGTGTGAAATGCTGAAACCTCCAGACATAATCGTGTTCATTCCGTCCTCATCCCCAGCACCCCCAGCCCTGCATCAATGAAACTCAGTCCCAGGGCATGGAGGGAGGGTCCCAGCCCAGGTGGGGGAGCTCCTGGCCAGCTCTGCCTTCTTCCTCCAACCCCAGCCTTGGGTCTATGGCCCAGAAAGTAGGGTTTTTGTCAGCTTAGAGCCTTAACTCACAACCCACAGTTCCTAGCACATTGTTTCCCTTTTTATTCTGCCTTGGGGTTAGAAAATGTCTAGTAGTGCTGGATGGTTTTATCATTTATCATCATTACAACTTGCAGCTACAAATCTTGTAAAGCAAATTCATGTCCTACACTCAGATTTTGCTCCTCTAAAAATTGTTTGTAACATTAATTGAGAAGAAGGCTTCTAAGTTGTTCAGAAACAGTTCTGTACCCCCTTTAATAAAGCTATTTTTGAAATGTAATTTAACACCTGCAAATAAATTGCTTGAAGGTTTAGTTCATTGCTTGGAAAAGAAGTGTGAGAAGAAAAGTATTTTTGTTTAACATTTTCTGAGCTGTGGCCAGCAACCCATTCATTCAGTTAATATTTATCATCCATTAATGTTTATCAATATAACATATGGTTATATTTATCATATATATATTTATACCCTTGCATTTGGTATATATTAGTGTGTGTGCGTGCGCTAACACCAACCAGAAGTACAGCAAGAAGGTTGGTGCCCTTGAATTACAAGATTATTTTTTCCCTGTGTAGCCTGTAAAACAAGGATATTGAATTGATATTCGATACTGAGCCACTTCTGAAACACTTGATTTCCTTATTGTATTTATTTATGTTTGTATTTTTAAAACCTGAGAACTACAGAAATAGTTCATTTCTACTGATCCTTCAGATCATGGCTTAAATGTCCTCTCCCCAAGGAGGCCTTCCCTGTACCTACTTAAATGGGTGTCACTGGTGTGTTCGCCAGGAGCCTCCTTGGTAGTTTTCATGTCACACGCGTGCGCACACACACACACAATTTACTTGTGCTGTGTCCTCTTCCCCGTAGACCGTCTTCAGGGTCCCCGTCTTTCTTGTCTCCTCCTCCCTGTACTGTGCTGGCCATCCTAGGTGGCTCTGATGCTCTGTGTCCTTCACAGGACCGTCTTGGAAGTTTTCAAGTGTTTACTGACTCAACCAAGAACTCTTTTTTCCATTACTAACTTACTGCCTTTTCAAATTATTGAATACTTGTGTTTTCCCACTCCACCAAGGAGCCGGAAACAACCAAGAATAGTGGCTCTTTATGTCCTGAATGGCCCTTTCCTCTCTTGATCTCCATGTTAGTTTTCTTGTAAGTGAACGAATACATTGTGAGGGTAGCAGCTTTTAATGCATCCTTTGAATTCAAGTTAATTTTGAGGTAATTTTGAGAAACTAGTAAAGCCGGGCCCAGTGCTTTTGATATTTTAATTTATAGAATGCTCTTTTGTCTTCCTCATGACACTGCCAGATTGGAGAAGGGTGCTGTCATTCAAAACTATTTATTGGAGGGGCGCCTGGGTGGCTCAGTCGGTTAAGCGTCCGACTTCGGTTCAGGTCATGATCTTGCGGTTTGTGAGTTCAAGCCCCACGTCGGGCTCTGTGCTGACAGCTCAGAGCCTGGAGCCTGCTTCAGATTCTGTGTTTCCTTCTCTCTCTGCCCCTCCCCTGCTCATGCTCTGTCTCTCTCTGTCTCAAAAATAAATAAAACATTAAAAAAAATTTAAAAAAAAAGCCTATTGGACAGTTGTGAGAGTGGAAACAGGGAACTGGCATCAGACAAGCTTTGGTCCCAACTGCTGGGCCAGGTGGGACCTTGCCAGGGGCTGTGTGCAAGGCGTGGCATGGCTCTTCAGGGCCCACAGCATGGCTGGGTGCTACCTGCCCTGTGGGCGTTTCTGGCTGGTGAGTCAGTCCTGGAGTTCTTCAGCAGCACTGATCTAACCTACAAATTAAGATTTATTTTTATATTATTTCAGTAGAAAATTTTATTAATGTGGACTTTTCTTTTTGTATAAAAAGTGTTGACACCAGAATATTTTCGGTTCCAAATGTTGATTAATTTTGGGGGGAAACCGAAGAGATTTGATGTCGCATAACAAATCTCTATTTAAATTCAGTAAATTGAAGTGAATCACAACTATATTAAGCAAAAGCAAACATTGCAGAATAGGGTTTATTTGAAAGACGGTTCAGATGAAAATTTCAGGGTGACCTGGAAAGATGTCATGCTTCTGTACCACCTTAAGTTAAAACAATGTGATCATTTGGATGTCATGTAGGAGACTTGGTACTGGTGGGTCCGGCAATTCTGGCAGTGGTGGGGGTCACATTTGATTAGGAAGTTGATTTATTCTGGAGGGTTTACATAGCGTGAGAATATTAGATTCAGAAAGATCCTAGGAATATTATATTAGATATTTAAAATTTTCAACATGACTATCTGTAAAAATATATGCGACGTTTCGTGTTTTAGGACTAAAGTAAGCATGCGGAGGTAATGTATATTTGATCATGAGTTCGGGTGAGTAAGACTTCAGAGACACCCAACCAACCCAAACTCACCGCTGCATTAGAGCTCCAGACATGGTTTTGTTTCACACAAGAGTAGTTTTAACTGTTACCCAGTGGCATGGGATAGTCATTTCACTGTTAACTAGCTCTTTTCCTTCTTCAGATCCATTTGGGTAATGCTTTTCTTTCTTTCTTTTTTAAAAAATGTTTGTTTGTTTATTTACTTATTTATTTTGAGAGAGAGAGAGAGAGAGAGCAAGCAGGGGAGGGGCAGAAGGAGAGGGAGAAAGAATCGCAGGCCGGCTGTATGCACAGAGCCCGATGTGGGGTTTGATCTTATGAACTGTGAGATCATGACCTGAGGGGAAATCAAGAGTCAGATGCTTAACCAGGTGACCCTGGATATTGCTTTTCAAAAGTAAGCTAAATAATTCTAGTCAGTTCTCATATTAAAGTAGCTAGAAAGCAAGCAAATAGTTGTAGTTAGTTAAATGATGTGAGAAGTTTATTTTAGCCTAGCCAGTATCTCAGTGTCTTCTTGAAATCAGAAATGGCCTTAGTTCAGCTAAAGACGTTATTTTTGGTGCATCTGGTCACGAATGTCCTGTGTTAGTCTTAAGGGAATAAATAAATTCTGGGGATGTCAGTGCTGAAATTCAAAATACTGAAAAGAGATGCTTGGTTTTAAAAAGGGACAAATGCATTCGTTAGGCATTATTGACATTTTGGGAATTTTGAGGCATGTATTTTACTTGTTGCTCAGAAATTAGATGATCACCTAGGATTTGAATGTGTAGTTGTCTGAGTGGTCGAGAATGCTGGTCAAGTCACCAAGGAGAGACCACTGGTCTTTGAGACTAGTTTCAGTCCTGCTGACTCTGACTCCTCTGGGCAAGTTGCTAAATGTCTTTACCTTAGTTCCTCAATAGTCCAAGGAGAGATTTGGAGCATCGGATAACCTTTTGAAGATAATTTGAGAGGTGCATATGGCAAATCCACTTTTACAGTGTAAATCTTGACTGATTCTTACATCATGAGTCAGTGGGCGTGCCTTTGTTGAGGTAGTCACTTTCTGATAATAGACATAGATGTTAGGAAGAGGCAGACCACTTTGTCACTTGCTGATGTGTAATGTTGGGAAATTGCTGAATCTTTGTGTTTCAGTTTCCTCATATCTATAATGGAGGGGGAAATGGAGAAGAATATTTAGACTTGTGAGGAATAAATGTATAATTACAGGAATAATTGAATAATAACTACTAATATGTATTGAATGTTTACTGTGTGGTAGATCCTTTCTAAGTGCTGAAGATACAAACCCAAAGAAGACACATACCCAAAGAAAACATTTCTATCTTCAGAAAGCTGACAGTCAGGTGGGAGAGAGAGAAGGAAGCAAAGCCAGTGTAGGCTTGTGTTATGATGGGTGTCCTTATAGTATAGACCAGGGCTTGAGGAAGGTCACTTTCACTGGGAAGAGAAGGTACTTGGAAAGATGCTTAGAGAAGTTTAACTCCCTAGAAAGCCGGTGCCTGCTGAGTGTGCCTAGCATCTTGCTAGCTGCTGGGGGTGGAGGGAGGCTACAGATCTAAATTTAGCATGATCTCTGCCCTCAAGTTTCGTGACCAAACTGTGAGTTGAGTGTAAACGGTAGGTGTCAAGACACGTGAATGGAGTCTTGAGGATGAAGTGTCTGGCAGGACATGAAGGGAGAGAGAGGGAAGGAGCCAAGGCACAGGAGAAAGCGGACCAGGGGGCGTGGTGTGCAAGTCTGCCCTTGCGATGCAGAGGCAGGGTCTTAGCCAGGGAGGGCAGGCACGCCTGCTGAGCAAGGCTGGGCGGCCCGCCTGGCTCACACCCAAGGCCAGGTCAGAAGGAGCAGGTGGAAGAGGGAATTTGGGGGGGGGGGGGGGGATCTTTCATGAACTTGAATGGTATCTGATTGTTAAATTAACTCATTTCATGAGTTTTGACTATTTCTTCATAAAAATTACAACTTTTAATTTCATAGTCTTTGTTTCTCCACTAAACTTAATACCATAAAATTTTTGATTAAGGAAAAATCATTACATTTGAAAACATTTGGTCATTACATTTTTTTTTGGTCATTACATTTGAAAACATTTTTCTGCACCTGTGCTTTTATTTATTTTTTAAATTTTTTTAATGTTTATTTTTGAGAGAGAGAGAGTGTGCCTGAGCATGAGTGGGGGAGGGAGGGAGGGAGGGGGAGAAAGAGAGAGAGAGAGAGAGAGAGAGAGAGAGAGAGAGAGAGAGAGAGAGAATCGGAAGCAGGCCCCAGGCTCCAAGCTGTCAGCACAGAGCCCGACTGGGGGCTGGAACTCAACAGCTGTGAGATCATGACCTGAGCGAAGTCGGACGCTTAACCGACTGAGCCACCCAGGTGCCCCTGCACCTGTGCTTTTAGAAAGGGAAATAAACGCTATAGAGAATATGTAGGAGTTGGCTTACGGTGGAGGTTCTTTTATTCTTGCGATGGTGAGACTACTTCCACTTGTGCTTGCCTAGAGCTTTCCTGCCACATTCACTAGAGAGGAGCACCAGCAGGGTGTTGACCCTGCAGAATCTGGAATGAAGTTTGTTGCTTGATTTGCTTTTAATTGAACTGATGTGTTGAGAGCCCTGGCACCTACCTTCCCCAGTTAGTAAATGGACGTGGTAGCAGTTGCTGCTGGTGGCTGGTTTTGGTCTACCCCATAATGTAAATGTATCTCCCCAACATTACATAATCAAAGTTGTAATATCTTTGTGTGCATGTATTAATTTAGTAATAATAGGAAAGTTTTCACATTCTTGTAGTATTTCCCTGTCTCCAGAGTGTCTATGTGTGGGACTATGTACGTATGAGACTCTTAGTTGCAAATAGAAGTAATTTGAGCATAATGTTTCATATTGAAGTGTTTTCTGTTGTAAGATCTTTCTGAGAAAGAAAGCATTTACTTTTCCGGTTCTGATAAATCCTTGTAGTTATAATGTATGAGTGTGATGTGCTTAGTAAGAAAG
Source organism: Prionailurus viverrinus (assembly GCF_022837055.1). Lineage (NCBI taxonomy): Eukaryota > Metazoa > Chordata > Mammalia > Carnivora > Felidae > Prionailurus > Prionailurus viverrinus. The sequence goes on from NC_062566.1 coordinate 140,389,830, forward strand.
TTATTCCGGAGTCTTCCCTTTCTGCTGTGGCAGAGTAACAGGGACCAGGTTTACCGTCCACCAGGACCTGGTACAGAATTGACACCAGAAAGCTCAATAATTGTGATTAATAAATATTTTAGGGGCACCTGGATGGCTCAGTCGGTGGGGCGTGTGACTCTTGATCTTGGGGTTGTGAGTTTGAGCCCCACTTTGGTTGGAGAGATTACTTAAAAATAAAACCTTTAAGAAAATAAACAGTGTATTACAGTACTTTTAGAAAATCAAATTTGGTGCAAATAGACCAGTAATGAAAAAATCAAATTTTAAATATAGATAGGATCAGAATTAATGATTGTTCCTTTTGCCTCAGCTCAGATATGGCTCAGTTCAGCACTGCTCCTGGTACTATCTTTAAAATTTCCCTATTTTCTTCTTGTAGATTTTTTTTATTAACTTTGGTTTTTACCTCTAATACTGAATTTTTTGGTACTCCTTTAAAATTTACTTGAGTCATGTGCCTTATTCTCCTCATCCTTGTCCCAAACCTGACTCTTTTCCTTAAACAACTTGAAAACCAGACAAAACATAAGAAATAACAGTTTCAGCTATTGGCCAGCAGACAGGTTAGGACTGTATTCCCTGAAATAAGGGAAATGAGCCCTACGATTATTCCAGCTTACTCTCTAGAGCAGGGCCCATGAAATTTTTCTGTAAAGGGCCAGACAGTAAATATCTTAGGCTTTTCAGACCATATGGTCTCTGTCAGAGTTACACACTCAACTCTGTGTCTGCTTTCATACTAAGTATGTGAATGAATGGGTATGGATGGGTTCCAATAAAACTTTATTTATAAAAACTAGTAGTAGGTTAGATTTGACCGCCAGGCAAATCCTGGTCTAGAGAGTGTTTCCACACTGCAGGGTAGGAGAGAGAAGCCAGAACCCACTAGCTTTACTGAAGTGACAAACACCCAGCATTTGGGAGAACAAAGCAGCTAGAGTTGGGGGGCAAAGTATATAGGAGAGGAAGGGAGCTACTTAGAGAATCCAGAGATCCGCAGAAGGACCCCCTTGAGACTCTGGTTGAGTACTGACCAGCACATACACGAGAGGAAACACAAAGCCAGGAAAAGAACCACCAGAAAGGAATAGACTGAACAATTTGTGGATATCCCACAGGGCTGAGACAGTTTGTGTTCCCACCACCTAGAGTAGTATCAGATCCTTGTAAGGCTTGTTTTTTAATCTTTGTGAGGGTGGGCTCGGAGCAGCTTTTCCATTTAGGGGATCGGGTAGACTTCCCTCCCCTCACTAGTGGGGCTGGATTAGCTCTAGACCATAAAGGCCATTGTAGACCTGCCCTAAATGGTTCCAAATAACGTTTCTCAGAACAAAGTCCTGCTGTATTGAAAAGGACTTAATAGGGGTGCCTGGGTGGCTCATTCATTTGAACGTCTGACTCTTGATTCCATCTTGGGTCCTGATCACAGGGCTGTGGGATTGAGCCCTGCATTGGGCTCCCACCCTGGGCATGGGGCCTGCTTACGATTCTCAGGGCACCTGGGTGGCTGCCAGCTGAGCGTCTGACTCTTGATTTTGGCTTGGGTTGTAGTCTCATGGTTGGAGATGGAGCCCCGCATCGGGCTCCCTGCTAAGCTGAGATCGTGCTTGGGATTCTCTCTCTCGGTCTTTTCCTCTGCTTGTGCTCTCTCTGTCTCTGTCTCTCTCTCTCTCTCTCTCTCTCTCTCTCTCTCTCTCTCTCTCTGTCTCTCTCTCAAAAAAAAATTCTCTCTCTCCCTCTGCCCTTCCCCCTGCTCATGTTCTTTCTCTTTCTCTAAATATATATATAATAAAATCTTGGGGCACCTGGGTGACTCAGTTGATTAAGCATCCAACTCTTGATCTCAGCTAAGGTCTTGATCTCAGGATTGTGAATTCAAGCCTCGTGTTGGGCCCCATACTGGGTGTGGAGCCTACTTTAAAAGAAAAAGAAAGGGTGTAGTAAATTCTAGCTCCCAATAGTGTAAAAAAAATTTGGGTGTCCAACATATAATAAAAATTACCAGGCAGGGTGCCTGGGTGGCTCAGTCCCTTAAGCATTGGACTTTGGCTCAGGTCATGATCTCGTGGTTCGTGAGTTCGAGCCCCGCATTGGGCTCTGTGCTGACAGCTCAGAGCCTGGAGCCTGCTTCGGATTCTGACCCCCTCTTTCTTTCTGCCCCTCCCCTGCTTATGCTCTCTTTCAAAAATAAATTTAAAACACCTTAAAAAAAATTTAAAAACCTTAAAAAATATTATCAGGCATACAGAGAAGCAAGAAAATATGATACTGACCAGGAAAAAAAATCAGTCAATAGAAGCAGACCCCAAAATAACAGACGATGGAATTCGCAGACAAGGACATTAAAATAACTGTTACATGTAAGTCACACATATTCAAAAATGTAGAGGAAAATGAGTGAAATGAAAGATATGAAAAGAAAGACTGAAATAAAACTTCCAGATGAAAAATACTGTATCTGAAATGAAAAATGCAGTAGAGAGATTAATAGCAGGTTGGCACTACAGAAAAGGTCATTGAACTTCAAGACTCAGCAATAGAAACAGTCCTAAATACAGCAAAAAGAATAGAGAAGACTGAAGAGAATGACAGAGCATTTAGGGACCTGTGAGACAAAACCACCTGCTCCAAGATATGTGTAATTGGGGCTCCAGGAGAGGAGGGAATAGAAACAACACTTGAAGGAATAATGGCTGAAAACAAATTAAAAATTTGATGAAAACTGTAAACCACAAAGCTCAAAAATCCCAAATAGAGTACACAAAACCATACCAACATACTGCAACATCCAATTCCTGAAAAACCAGTGATAAAGAGAGGGAAAAAAAGCCCCAAACTTAAAAAGCAGTGAGAAGAAAAGACATTACAGAGGAACAAAGATAGAAATGGCAGCTGGCTTCTGGTCCGATTTGTGCTAGCCAAAAGACAACAAATGACATGTTTAAAGTACCAAAAGAAAAACCTGTTAGTTTAGAATTCTGTGCCCAGAGAAGATATCTTCTAGAAATAAAAGTGAAATCAAAATTTCTAGGCCAAGAAAAGCTGACAGATTTTATTGCCAGCAGAACTGCATGCACTACAAGAAAAAAATTCTTTTAATGTTTGTTTGTTTTTGAGAAAGGGAGCGCAAGTGGGGAAGGGGCAGAGAGAAAGGGGACAGAGGATCTGAAGCAGGCTCTGTGCTCGCAGCAGTGAGTCAGATGCGGGGCTTAAACTCCCTGACTGTGAGATGCTGACTGAGCCAAAGTCTGTGCTCAACCCACGGAGCTCCCCAGGCGTGCCTACGCTTCCAGAAAGTTTTTAAGGAAGTTCAGGTAGAAGGAAATGATACCAGATGGAAATTTTTACACAGAGGAATGAAAAGAACCAGAAATGGTCAATAGGTGGGTAAGTATTCTCACTTCTAATTGCTTTTTTTTTTTTTGGCTATTTTGGAGCGCCTGGTGGCTCACTCAGTTAAGCATTCAACTCTTCATTTCAGCACAGGTCATGATTTCACAGTTTCGAGTGTTCGAGCCCCACATCGGGCTCTGTGCGGGTGCCAAGCCTGCTTGGGATTCTTCCTCTCCCTACTCCTCCCCTGCTTTCTCTGTCTCTCTCAAAATAAATAAACAGACTTTCAAAATAATAAGAAGAAAATAAAAATAGGCTATTTAAAGCAAAAATAACAGTGTAATGTGGGACTTCTCATACTTGCAGAGGTAAATAAATGAAAACTGCACAAAAGACGGGAGGGGAGAAACAGAAACATGGTGCTACTATATGCTTAAAGTGGTATAATAGTATTTGCAGGTAAACTGTAGTAAGTCCAAGGTGACTGTCATATCCAGGATAATCTGTCATCAGTGGGAATGAAAGAAAATATTAATGCCAATATCAGGGATGTAAAAGAGGGTATCACTACAGATCCTACAGACGTTGAAAGGGTAAGAAGGGTAACATTGTGAATCATTTTATGCCAATAAATTTGACAAAATGAAAACATTCCTTGAAAAACACAAACCACCAAAGCTCACTCGAAGAAATATATAACCTTCATAACCGGTTGTATTTATTAAAGAAATTGAATTTGTAATTAAACTCCTTACCTCAAAGAACACTCCAGACCCAAATGACTTCACTGGTGAATTGTATTAAACACTTATAGAAAAAGGAATGCTAATCAGACAAAAACTTTTTTAGAAAATTGAGGAGGAGGAAATGCTTCCTATCTCATTTTATGAGGCCAGCACTGCTCTGAAAGCAAAACTAGGCAAAGACATTGTAATAAAGGAAAACCACCAAGTGTATTTGTTGTACACGCATGTCTCCCATGAACTTTAGCAAATATAATCCATGTAGAAACATAAAAAGGATATTACATAACAATCAAATAAGGTTTATCTCAGAGTGAAAAATTGGTTTAACACTGGAAAATCAATCAGTGTAATCCACATCATAATAGATCAAAAAAAGGAAAATGAAAGTGAAGCACGGAGACAGAAGTATGGGGAACGCAAAGGAAGGCAGGAGACTCGGAGGAGGTAGTGAAGTCTGACGTACGCGTAATTGGGTTCTGGGAGTAGAGGACATGGGTGGTGCAGAGCAGTGTTTGAGAAGAAAATGGTTGACAGTTTTCCAGGAAGTTGAAACAATCCGAACCGTAGTTTTAAGATGTTCAACAAATGACTGGCAGGATACCCTAAGTAAAAAGAAATCCACAGCCAAACACAGGGTAGTGGAGCACATGATTGCCTACCGAGGCGCAACAGGCCGCTTCCCAACACCGGCAGTGAAAGCCAAAAAGCACTAGGAGTAATACCTTCACTACACAACAGGAAAGGATTCTCCATCTAACAAAAATGAATGTTACCTAAAATGTTAACAATGACAAAAATATGTGCACATATGTAAACACAGCGGTAGGACATACGTTGGCAGTGTGATGAATGGAGTTAGTATTTTAAAGTCCTTGCTGTCCAAGAGAAGGGGAGAGATACCGCAGTGGCCTTTAAGAGCCTGCACATCACATTGTATTTCTAAAGTAATCATAAGAAGAATAAAAACCAGACACGTGACTTCTAGATTACTAGGGAGCAGAGATTGGAATGGTAACAATCCAAAAGAAGGCAAATAGAAAAGCCTCTGGTAGGTTGGGTTGGGATTAAAAAAGGAAAGAAAGCCCCAGGTACAATGGTAGAATTAAATCTACCTAGGTGTATGTAATGGCTTCCAATGCAAATAGAGTAAATTTTCCATTTAGAAGATGAAGATACCAAGATTTTTTTTTAAATAAGGTGTTTAAAAAATCCAGCTATATACTGTTTACAAGACATTCATCTATAAGGATTAAGAAATGTTGAAAGTAAAATGATGAAAAAAATAAACTATGCAAACACCAAAAATAAGATCGTATAGTGTCAGACAAAATATACTTTAAGGCAAAGAGCAGGACTAGAGTGTTACTAGAATGTCATTAACAAGTGTCATTTCACATTAAACAGTGGGCAACTCTGATTCCTGTAACAAAGTAAGTAGCTTATTACAAACAAGTCTGTTTCTTGCTCACACAAGATGTCCTGGTTGGCAGATTGCTTTCCACATGTTCAGGTACTTTGGGGAAGAGAGAATCTCTTTGAGTTCCAGAGGAGGAAGAAAAGACTTCATTAATTTTGACTCTGTATGTTCACAGGGATGAACCAACTCTACCCAGGGACTAGGATGCTCAACTGGCACACGTCCCCCTATGCCTGGGGGTTGGAGTCAGTGTCTCTGGAAGTTGGTGGACTGAGGTTAGGGAGTTAATTAAACCTGATGAGAAATCATAGGGCAGTAACCATTGGAAAAATGAACAGATACTTGGTTGCAAAATTAAATTTGCATTGCTGCAGTTGTCAGATGTAAAATTTCATGAATTTATTCAAAATAATTATTAAGTTCTATGTAACAGAGAATTCTTAGGGTACCACTACACAGCCATTCAGTTAGCAAGAATTAAAAAGTCTGACCAGTCTTGTTGAAGAAGTTAAGCACCAGAAACTCTCTCATACCCTTCTGGTGGGAGTGTAAATTGTTGCAACTGCTTTGGGAAATAGTTTGGCTTTATTTAGCAAAGTTGAATAGATACTTACTGGATAACCTAGCAGTCACATTTCTAGGTGTATACACCAGAGAAATACATGCTCATGTGCGTAATTAAGATAGCTGCACCAGAAAGATCTTTGTAGTGTATCTTTTGTTTTTAGTTTTTATTTATTTATTTATTTATTTATTTATTTGTTTGTTTGTTTGTTTATTTAATGAGAGAGAGAGAGAGAGAGAGAGAGAGAGAGAGAGAGAGAGAGAGAGTGTGTGAGTGAGTCGGGGAGAGGCAGAGAGAGACTCCCAAGCAGGCTCTGTGCTGTCAGCTCAGAGCCTGACAAGAGGCTCAAACCCAGGAGATCATGAGCTGAATCTAAAACCAACAGTTGGACGCTTAGCCGGTTGAGCCACCCAGGGGCCCCAGATCTCAGTGGTGTGTCTTTGCTCCAAAGCAGAAACTATTCAGGGGACAGGGGAATGGATAAATAAATTACGGTCTATTTACGCAGTGGAATACTACGTAGCAATGAAAGTAAATGGCGGGTGGAGCAGAAAAAACAAAGAGCAAGACAAAGGAACACGCGCATAGGATTCTGTTCTTATAAAATTCAGAAGCTGGCAAAAGAGCTGTATCAGAGCCACCTACCTAGGGGATAAATGTAAAGTAGGGAATGGTAACCATAAAAGTTAGGGTAGTTGCTCATAGTAGGAGGACAGGGCTTGGGGTCAGAGAGAGGCGCCCTGCCTTTTCTGGGGTTTCAGCAGTGTTCTATTTCTTGCCCGGGGTGGTAGTTGAACTAGCGTTTGTTTATGTGCTCAACATGCGTGTTTCCTGTGCTTTTTATGTGTAATACTCCATGATAAAAGTTATGTTAAAAATAGTCCGAAGACATCCTGACTTTGTCATTTGTGTCCAACTCAAAAAACGTAGCGAATCCAAAGTACAGTTTATATAGAGTGGTTAAAATGTTTTATTTGAACTTCTTTCTTGATCATTTTTTTTTAATTTACATTTTTGAAATTCTAGTTTTAAAAGTTTCAAAAATGTTCCCGGTGTGAGATGACCGAGTATTATTCTTACTCCTCAGGTAAGAGACTCCACTACATTCTGTGAAGAAGGATAAGACTGACACCGCTTTGCTTCTTTCTCTGTTGAAATCTCTTCCTCCCTGATCGAGCTTTGGTGTATCTTCTTACAGCATATGACACACGGGTATGTCACTGGATGATTTTAATTTATATAGATTTCTTTTTGCAGCTGGAACTTGTTTGCTTTTCAGAAAAATAAAGTCATTAAACAACATCCGGAATGTACTCATTTTTGGCTTTAGTAATTTCACTTTGTAACAGATGTATTTGAGTACCTTCTGCACATGTACCGCATTTTGGTGTCAGACCTTCATTTTATTTTTCATTTTTTTTAAAACCAGCGTTAAACTTCGAGAGTAATCGACGTCACCTTTCATGAGCCAGTAATGATAACATGTGTTTTGATGCCAAGGGTAATTGTAGGAATTTCTGCCTCATAGGCCTACCCTCTGAAAGCTTGGGGCCACCCTTCCCTAGCAGGACCCCACTGCAGTGAAGGTGCTGGTGGCCGCGGGTGGAGGCTTGCTTCAGCTGAGGATTGCATCTTTTTTTTTTTTTTAAAGATTTTATTTTTAAGTAATCTCTGCACCTAAGGTGGGGCTTGAACTCAACCCCAAGATCAAGAATCACCTGCTCTTCTGACTGAGCCAGCCAGGTGCTCTGGGATTGCATCTTCTGGTGCATGAACTGTTTGCTCCCTAACTATCTTTCTCTGGGAGTTTGAAAGGAAACAAAATACCCTGTTTTAATCTCTAATTTGTGATTGAGTGGCACATTATACTTGAAATTAAGAACTCTTTACTATGTTAGAACAGTAAAATGAGTATAAAATGGGTTTGAAGTGCTTACATCCATAGTGAGATTTAATATATAGCTATTTTTGATAAATTCTCAAGTATTAAGAAAAGTGCAGTTTTAAAAATTATTCGTAATACCAGGACCATTCAGTTTTCCCCGGTTGTGTCAGTGTTTTTAGTTTGTTTGAAGCAGGGCTCGCACAACGGCAGCTAGCTGATAATGTCCCTTCGGCCTGTTTTCATCCTGTGACTGCCCCTCCCTGTCCCTTTTCTTCCTCACGTGTTCTTGGGTGGCTGGTTGTGGTCAGGTTTCCCTGTGTTGAATTTTGCCCTTTGCACCGAACGTGTTCTTCTGCTGTCTGCATCTCCTGTGGGGTGGTGACAGATCCGGCCGGTTGACCACCTTCTGGCCTGGCCTTTGAGCACAAGGCCCTGCTGAGGCCGTGGCGTGTGCCCTCACCAGGAGGCACGCGTCTTCGTGGCTCCGGGCCTGTGCTGCTCGGTGCCTGGACTTAGTCCTCGCAGGTTGTGAAATGACATTACTCGTTTGTTCTGCCTTGAGTAGCTGACATATGTCGGTAGATGGAAACTGCCCCTCGTTCAGTATTTGGTCACCCTAAGGGGCAGTTCAGATAGGAAGAAGAGGATACGTTCTCTTTCTCTGTGCTCAATAATGAGATGGTTCTGTAGCCACTCCCAAAGTGACAGGTGACTGTTTCAAGTAGTGTTACCAACTTGTGAACTTAAACACACGTGGTACGTTTCAGTCCCTCACAGTTAGGATTCTTACAGATGCCAATCCTGAGCCACTTGTGGCTGGTGGAGCCTCTTTAGTGGGCTCCTTTGTCCTTTGACGTGACCTGCACTCTTCCCTTCCTCGCTTTCTGGTACCGTGAGGTGTTCCAGATTTGTTCTAAACTTCTTTGCCCCAGGCCTGGCGTTGGCTCTTCTCCAAGCAGCTCTGGTTCCCTTTTGTAGAAAATGGTGTCTTGAGACCACAATCTGGGCACCGGGGACACGCACTGCTAGGCCTTTTGGGTGGACAGACAGGCAAATACGCTTTTTAAGGGAAAATATCAGCAGTTCACACTGACGTTTATTTCAAATTGACCATTACTTGATTTTTACTTCGTTGGTTTATATTGGTATCGCTTTTCTCTAATGCTGCAAACCTTGGTTCCCAGCAATGTTAGCATCATTATATATTTGTTTTATCCTATAAAATATATGTGGTAGTTTTAGAATAACAATACCAACATATTACCAACGTGATTACTGAAAACAGTTTGGGATTTTCTTGTTCTTAGAGTTCTTTTTTGTCCTTAGAGTATGTATCCCTAGGGATGTTTTCCTAATTAAGTTTTAAAGTCACCTGAGCCAGTCCCCCAGTGTGCCAGCCACCTGGTTGCCAGTTATACTCATTTTTTATTTGAATTTTAAGGAATAGCTTCTTTTAAAATTTTGTCGAAGGTTTAGAAAACATTTTCGTGTTTCCAAATCAAAATTAAATATTTTCAGAAATCAAGCTTCTGTTGCTGATGTTTGTGCACTGTTTCTTTTTTCCTCCGTTGGTAACATACCTATTTTTATTTTTTAAGTTCTTTTATTTTATTTTTTTAACGTTTATTTATTATTGAGAGAGAGAGATACACACACAGAGCATGAGCAGGAGAGGGGCAGAGAGAGGGGAAGACACAGAATCCGAAGCAGGCTCCAGGCTCCGAGCTGTCAGCACAGAGCCTGACGCGGGGCTCGAACTCACAGACCGCGAGATTATGACCCGAGCCAAAGTCAGACGCTCAACCACCTGAGCCACCCAGGCGCCCCAACATACCTATTTTTAATGTAAGTGTGTGTGTGCACACAGCCCTCTTTCTTAGACACTGGCAACATACAACTTTTCTCCATCTTGTTTCCTGTTTTGTTTTGTTTTTTTTTAAACTTAACAGCCTGTCGTGAGGCTCACGCCGTAGCAGTGTATAGGGATCCGCCTCACTCTCTTTTGTGCAGCAGCATAGTATTCCCTCATGTTCAGTGTATTATAGAAAAAATCTAATTTTTAAAAATATGTTGGCTTTCTTCTGTGTATACATGTCATCAATTTTGCGCTTTATCCAATTGCCTATTTCTTGGTGATTTGGGGACCTTGCAAGCACGTTGCTTTTCAGTGCCCGATTTTCCTTACATGTAAAAATATGTGAGGTTTGGACTAGAAACTCAAGATGGGTTATTTTAGCTGGAAGACTGCAGATAAATAAACCGAATCTGAGAGCATCTCCCTAGCAACAGAACATATACCCTGGTCCTGGCTGGCCCAGGTGGTGGAGCACGAGACTCAGATCTCGGGGTTGTGGGTTTGAGCCCACACTGGGTGTGGAGATTAGGTAAAAAAATAGACTCTTAAACAAACCAAAAAAAAAGAATGCCTTTCCTGTATTCACAGAGGTGGTGGTGACGGGGAGTCAGATCAGGAGTGCTGAAACCAGTAAGTGGATGTTGGAATCAGGGAGGTGAGCACAGTTCCACCGGGGCAGCCGGCTCGGTGGTGGTGGCACACTCCTCGGGGTGGGACAGGCTGCAGTGTCGCAGGCAGAGATGTGTCAAACAGGAACCGGAAGGGCCGAGAGTGACAAGTTCCATGCTGGCTGCGTGGATGACGAGGGGCCTGGGTAACGTGACAAACAGCGGGAGGTGGTCTGGGAGCTCAGAAAGCGTGGTGCTGTGGTGCCCAGGGAGAGCCTCCTTGGTGCACATTTGCTGGGTGAGGCCTGCGTGGGGGTGCCGTGGCCTGGCGTGGGGGTGTGCGGGAGAGAAGACGGTCCACATCAGCACCTGCGCGGCTCCCACCTTTACACCACAGGTGAAGGTGGTGGGGGGTCCGCCAGAGGGGTTGGGAAGGGGCACTGAGATCAGAGCCAGTGCTTTTGAAATCTCATGCTTTATTGTGAAAGTTGATTTAAATACCCTAATCCACTCCGTGTGGCCATGTCTTCTGTTTTTCACTCGTATTTCCAAGTGAAGTCGATGCTCCAGGAGGACAGATCTTCTCACACACACACAGCTGCTTCTGCCTCCAGTCCAAGCACGGCCTCCGGGCAGCATCCACCTGGATGTGGCTCTTTGTGGCTTGTCTGTCGAGTGGACTGAGCCCTCAGCCTGTCTCTCTCCTTCTGTCCAGATGGCAGGACTCTGGCCCTGGTCCAGGAGAGACGCAGCATCTTTACACCGTCAGGGTTGAATGAGCGCTTTAAAGAAAAATCCCTAAATCAAGGGATATTGGCAGTGCCGGGCCTCAGATGGCTATTGTTTTCCTAAAGGATTTAAGACCAAGTTTTATGCTGTGGGTTAATCAGGTTCTTCTCCAACTGTGAGCCCGTGGCTGGCTGGCTGTCCAGTCCACGTCGCCCCACCCCCTCTGTTTCTGTCTCCTAAGTGGGGCTTTTACATACGTGATTACGACCTGCGCGTTTGTCTGGATGAGAACCTAGTCTCCCCTGGTCTTTGCTTTGCCGGTGTGTCAGCCACAGGCCCTCTCCCTGCTGTAGAGCATCCGGTATCAGGTGTCATGAAAAAAGTCCCTGCTGAAATGTTCGCATAAATATGGATTATTGGAAAGCTTTTTTTTTTTTTTTTAATCAACAGGGCACACCTGTCTATTTCTGGTTTTCTCTCTTCTCTCTGTATTGGCATTGCTTAGATGATACTCTTAATTTCCCTGCTGGGCTTGATGCTGAGCTCATTTGCCTCCATCTATGTTGTGTTTAGTACTTTCTTGCTGGCAGGGGCCATTTTCTTTGTTTATCTGATGCTTCCCTTTTTTGGTTTTCCCCGGGCTTTCCAGTTCTTGGAACACCCTTTTGTCAGCAGATGTGCTTTGGTTTCCAGTTTCCGATCTCCAAGTAAGATGTAGCTCAACTGAAATCACAAGTAGGGAGCATAAGTCATTAGAGTATGGAGGCATAGAGGAAAGGCAGAGGGATCCAGTCCAGCTCTGGCTGCATTTCGAAGTGTGGCTATGCCTCAGCTGTGAGAGAGGGGCTTCCTGAGTAGCTGGCCAGAAACTAAAACTTTATGAAGTGATTTTCTCAAATACAGGTTCTTGCATTTAGGTAACAGTTTGGCCCCCGAAAGGATACATTCCTGCCTACACACGTAGCAGACCGTAAATAATGTGATAGTAGAGCAGTGGTTCTGCTCAGAGGACCCTGCGGAGTGGGAACTCTAGAACCAAGAACGCCAGGCGCTGTGGCAGGCCCTGGTCCCTGGCCCGGCCCGGGCTGCCACCCCCGAGGTTGCTGCCTCCCGGTGGTTTCTGTCTAGGCCCCTCGGCAGCTCCCCAGAGCGCACAGACCCCCTCTGGCGCCATCTCTTAGTCACCTAACTCCCTTCCTGATGGTTTCCATTGCACTCTCTTTGCTTTGTGTGTATCTGTCATTACTGTTCAGCACATACTCTTTATGTGCGTGGAAGCAAACATCCTCTTCCCACACTTGAGGCTAAAAAGATGAGGTGTTGGCAGTGGTCCCAAGGTTTGCCTCACTTGCTTGGTGCGGAGTGCTGACCAGAGGCACGTGTGTCCACTCTGGGTGTTGTAACCTCCGAGCTGCTTCCCCACATTGGACTGTTGAATGTCAGTCCACAAGGGCCCAAGAGTTGTCTCCTCCACCACCTCTGGGTTTGTGTGTGTGTGTGTGTGTGTGTGTGTTTAATTAGAGAGCAAGTGCATACACAGAGGGGAGGGGCAGAGAGAAAGAGAGAGAGAGAGAGGGAGAGAGGGGGGGTCCCAAGTGGGCTCCACACTCAGCAAGGAGTGGGATCACGCTGGGATCCCGTGGGATCCTGGGATCACGACCTGAGCCAAAATCAAGAGTTGGACACTCAACCGACTGAGCCACCCCGGCACCCCACCTCAAGCACCTCTTTAATGTATTTGACTTGAGTGTACATTGTTTTTGTCGGAGGTTTCCACACTTACACATTTTGGAAGGTTCCAAAGGTGTGACTGGACTAACGTTGCCACTTCTGGTGCTCTGCCTACATGTGAAGCACATGGTGGGATTCTTGGCCCATCTATAGCTTGGTGCGGATGCCCAGGTGTAGTTGCAGGTCAGAAACTGCCATCATGGGTAGAAAAAGTTAGCATTTTAACTTCAAATGTCTGTAGGAGCTTTCTTTTACAATGGTTTTTAGTTTGAGGGCCTTTCAACATGGTGTGAGCCTTTGTAGCCATACTTGTAGTAGATACTGTTCCGGTCTGGGATCAGAAATGGCCGACTCCAGGGGAGGCCCGTTTACCACGCACACTGGCACTCGGTATGGTACGCGTCCACGTTGGCAGTTGTCCTCTGGCCACTTACTTCTTATTTCACTGTATTTATTTGAAATATTATTCACTCAAGTTAGTTTTTCAGTGCCTTCTATATCCTTACTCTTCTTACCTTTTAATTTTTTTATTAAGATACATATAATGATATGAAATTCTTTGGATCTAAATATGGACAGAATTGTATTATGTCAGGTTCAAATGTGTTAGCCATTTTTTAATGATGCTACTGCTATTGTTTTTCTGTTGCAGTTCTTGAGAGTGCTTATTATATTCTAGTACGTTACACTTTTTAATCAAAAAATTAAGCATTTAAACCATTTAAAGTACAGTTCAGTGGTTTTTAATATATTCACAATGTTATAAACTATTACCACTATCTAATTCCAGAATATTTTCATTCATCCCCAAAAGAAACTCCTAGTGTAACCACTAAGAAGTTTCTGTCCAGGAGCACCTGGGTGGCTCAGTTAAGCATCCAACTTCGGCTCAGGTCATGATCTCACGGCTTATGAGTTCGAGCCCCGTGTTGGGCTCTGTGCTGACAGCTCAGAGCCTGGAACCTGCTTCGGATTCTATGTCTTCCCCTCTCTCTGCCCCTCCCCCACTCATGCTCTGTTTCTCTCCCTCTCTCTCTTTCTCTCTCTCTCTCTCAGAAATAAACATTAAGAAAAATACCTTAAAAAAAAAAAAAAAGAAGAAGCTACTGTCCATTATTCTCCCTTTGCCCCAGCCCCTGGTAATCACTAATTTCCTTTGCCTATTCTGGACATTTCATATAAATGGAATCATAAGGTATGTGGCCTTTTGTTTCTGATTTCTGTTATATAGCACAGTGTTTTCAGGATTCACTCATATTGTAGCATGTATCCGTATATCACTCCTTTTTATGATGAAATAATAGTACATACATGGATATACCACATTTTGTTTAGCTGATCTCTTGCTGGGCACCTTGGGCTATTAATACTTTTTGTCTATTATGAATTTTGCTCCCTTGAGCATATGTTTACAAGTCTTTGTGTAAACATCTGTTTTCAATTCTCTTGGTTATATACATCGGAGAATATCTGGGTCATATGGGAACTGTTAACTTTATGAGCAACTGACTGGTACAGTGACAGGGCCATATTACATTCCTTCCAGCAGCATATGAGGGTTCCAGTTTCCTCATATCCTCACCAACACTTGGAATTTTCCATTATCTTTTGTTATAGCCATCCTAGTGGCTGTGTCTCATGATGGTTAGTTTTTTTTGAACATTAAGTTAAAAAAAAATTTTTTTAATGCTTATTTATTATTTTTGAGAGACAGAAAGAGACAGAGGGTGAGCAGGGGAGCAGCAGAGAGAGAGGGAGACACAGAATCCGAAGCAGGCCTCAGGCTCCGAGCTGTCAGCACAGAGCCTGACGCGGGGCTCGAACCCATGAACTGGGAGATCATGACCTGAGCCGAAATCAAGAATTGGACGCTCGGCCCACTGAACGACCCAGGCACCCCAGAGTTAGGCATTTTAAAGTGAGCAATTCAGTGCCGCTTAGTACATCCACAATGTTGTGTGTCCACAACCTGTACATGGTTCCAAGCATTTTCATTCCCTAAAAGGAAACCCCATACCCATTAAGCAGGTAGAGTCCTCATTACTCTTCCCCAACCCCTGCCAATGACCAGTCTGCTCTGTGTCTGCGTGGACTCATCTATTCTATATATTCCCTATAAATGGTATCATACACTATGTGCTCTTTTGTTTTGACATCTCTCACTGAGTGTAATGTTTTCCAGATTCATCCATGTTTTAGCCTGTACCATTGCTTCATTTCTTTTTATGGCTAAACAGTACTCCATTGTGTGAAGATACCACATGTTTATCCATTCATCTGTTGATGGACATCTTGGTTGTTTCCACCTTTTGGACATCGGGAATAGTGCTGCTGCGCGCGTGCGTGTATATATGTCTGAGTACCTGTTTTCAGTTCTTTTGGGTATATATGTAAGAGTGGAATTATTGGGTCCTATGGCAATTCGATGGCAACTGCTCCAGGAACCACCAGATTGTTTTCCACAGCAGCTAAACCATTTTATGTTTCCACCAAAGTGTATAAATGTTTGAATTTCTCCACATCCTCACCAATGCTTGTTA
Source organism: Prionailurus viverrinus (assembly GCF_022837055.1). Lineage (NCBI taxonomy): Eukaryota > Metazoa > Chordata > Mammalia > Carnivora > Felidae > Prionailurus > Prionailurus viverrinus. The sequence continues at coordinate 140,405,281 of NC_062566.1, forward strand.
TTTTTCCTTTTTAAAAGAATTATAGCCATCTTGGTTGGTATGAAGTGGTAATTCATGGTGGTTTTGGTTTGTGTTTTCCTAATGACTAAAGATGTTGAGCATCTTTTTGTATACTTGTTGGCCATTTCTATATCTTCCTTGGAGAAATGCTTCATATTCTTTGCACATTCTTAAATTGGGTTGTTTCTCTTTTTGTTGTTGACTTGTAAGGGTTCTGTATATATTTGGGATATTAGACCATTATTAGATATGTAATTGGCAGATGTTTTTCCCATTTTGTTGTCTTTTCACGTTCTTGGTAACATCCTTTTATGTAATACAGGTTTTCAAACTTGGTGAAGTCCATTTCATCTACTTTTTCTTTTGTTGCTTATGCTTTTGGTGTCATATCTAAGAAGTCTTTGCCAAATTCGAGATTATGAATATTTGCCCCAATATTTTTTCTAAGAATTTTAGGTGTTAGCTATTACGTTTTAGTTGGTAATCCCATTTGATCCTAGTTTGTGTATATGGAATGATGTGAGGGTCTAATAAGTCCATTCTTCTGCCAGTGTTACCCAGTTGTCCCAGAGACTTTTTTTTTTTTTTTAACCACTAACTGGTCTTGCTATCCTTGTCAAAAATCATTTAGCCATAGATGTATGGGTTTGTTTCTGGACTCTGAGTTGTATTCCATTAGTCTATATGTGCGTTTTTATGCCACTATTACACTGTTAGGATTACTGTGGTTTTGTAGTAGGTTTTGAAGTCATAAGTTTGAGAAGTGTGAGTCTCGCAACTTTGTTTTTCTCTTTCAGGATTGTCTTGGTTCTTTGTAGTCCCCTGTAATTGCATATGAATTTGAGGATCAGAGTTTTTCATTTCTGTCAGAGAAAGGCCATTAGAGTTTTGATAAGGATTACATTGCATCCGTAGATCACTTAGGGTAGAGTTCTCCAGAGAAACAGAACCTCTGTGTGTGTGTGTGTGTGTGTGTGTGTGTGTGTGTGTGTGTAGAAAGAGGTATTTATTACAAGGAATTGGCTCTCACAATTATGGAGGCAAGCAAGTCCCAAGATCTGCAGAGTGAGTTGGCAAGGTGGATACCCAGGAGAACCAGTGGCTTAGTTCCAGCCTGAGTCTGCAGGCCTGAAACCACGAGAGCCAGGAATGTAGTTCCTGTCCAAAGGCCAGCAGGCTCAAAATCCAGGAAGAGCTGTTATATTTTAGTTTTTAAGTCCAAAAACGGGGAAAAAAGCCCATGCCTCCTTTTGAAGGCAGTCAGGTAGAAAGACTCCTTACTTGGAGGAGAATCAGGCTTTTTGTTCTGTTCAGTCCTTTGACTGAATGGATGACGCCCCTTCATACTGGGGAGGGCAATCTGCTTTATTCACTGTACCAATTTAAATGTTAATCTCATCCAGCACCCTTACAGAAGCACCTAGAATAATATTTGACCAAATATCTAGGTACCCCATGGTCCAGTCCAGTTAACACATAAAATTAACCACAGGTAGTATTGCCATTGTAACAATATTAAGTCTGCTAATTCATGTATATAGACTTGTTTTGCAACTAACAAATGTCTTGCTGTTTAATTGCATCTTTCATTTCTTTCAGCAATTGTTTTGTAGTTTTCAGTGAACAAATCTCTCACCTCCTTGCTTTAATTTATTCCTAGGTATCTTATTCTTTTGGATGCTATTGTAAATGGAACTGCTTTTTAAATTTCCTTTTTGGATTGTTTATTACTATTCTACAGACACACAACTGTTGCTTTTGTGTTAATCCTGTACCCTGCAACTTTGATGAATTCATTTATTAGTTCTAGTTGTTTTTCTTGTGAATTTTTTGGGATTTTCTATATATAAGATCATGTAATCTGTTAATGGAAATAGTTTTATTTCTTTCTTATTTGGATGCCTTTTACTTCTTTTTCTTGCTCTGTCTAGAACTGCCAGTGTGAGGTTGAATAGCAGTGGTGAAAGCATACATCCTTCCGTTCTTCCTGCTCTGAGGGCAAAAGCTTTCAGTTCTTCACCATTAAGTGTGACTTTTTCTTAGGTACCCTTTATCTTGTTGAGGCAGTTCCCTTTTATTCCTAGTTCTACGGCAAGAATTTTTATAATGAAAGGGTGTTAGATTTGTCAGAAGTTTTTTCTACCTCCATTGAGATGATTGTGTTTTTCCTCCCTTGTTTTATTAATATGGTTTATTGCATTTATTGATTTTCTTACATTGAACCACTCTTGCTTTCCTGAGATAAATCCCACTAGGTCTTGGTATATAATACCTTTAATATGCTGTTGGATTCAATTTGCTAGTATTTTGTTGAGAGTCTCCCTCATTTTTTAAGAATAGTTTTGCTAGATACAGAATTCTTAGTTAATTTTTTTTCACACTCCATTGAATATGTCATGCATTTTCTATCCTCCATGACTTCTGATGAGATGCCAGCTGTTACTCACATTGAGGAAATCCTTTTATGTGGAGTAGCTTGTCTCTTGCTGCTTTCAGAATTTTGTTTCTCCACAGTTTGATCATAATGTATATTAGTGTGAGTCTCTTTCAGTTTATCCTTCATGGAATTTGTTGAGGTTCCTGGATGTACAGATTAATATTTTTCATCAAATAGGGGAAGTTTATGTCCACTGTCTCTTCAGATATTCTTTCCATCCCTTTCTCTCCCTCTTCTCCTTTCTGGAACTCCCATAACGTGTATGTTGGTGTGATTGATGATGCCCCACAGGCCTTTAAAGCTCTGTTCACTTTTCTTTTTTGTATTTTCCTTCTGTAACTTAGCCTGGATAAACTCAGTTGACTCATCTTCAGGTTCTCCAGTCCTTTCTCTTGCCTGCTATGTTCTGCCGTTGAGCCCCTGTTGTGAATTTTCGTTTCAGTTGTCGTGCTTTCCAACCCCAGAATTTCTGTTTGGTTCTTTTTAAAAATTTATCTTTATTGATAATTCTCTATTTTGTGAGCTATTGTTCTGATGGTTTCTTTGAGTTCTTGGCACATGGTTTCCTTGATCTCTTTGAACACATGTGCACACTGATTTAAAGTCTTTGTGAGTCTAGTGTGTCTGGGTTTCCTCCTGGACAGCTTCTGTTTCTTGTTTTTTCCCGTTTTGGGCCATACTTCCTTGTTTCTTTGCATGCTTTGTAATCTTTCGCTGAAAATTGGAAATTTTTCGTATTATAATGTGGCAGATCTGGAAATCAGATTCTTCCCTTTCCCCAGGATTTGTTGTTGTTGCTTGTGCAATGACTTTTTGAGCTAAGTCTGTAAAGTGTATATTCTTTATCGTGTGTGGTCGTTGAAGTCCCTGTTCCATTAGTGTAGGAGTCAACTAGTGATTGGCCAGAGGTTTCCGTAAGTGCCTGGAACAAAAATTATCTCCCAGTCTTTTCAGATGGGGTCTTTGTGACTTTTGTTGGGGTGTGCTTTCAACATTTCAGCTGGGCAGTTGACAACTCTTACTTACCATTCACTTCCTCTGTGCAGAACTTGAAGGTCAGCCAGAGGCTTAAAGCCTTCTCAGGCCTTCTTGAGCGTGCACGCAGCCCCCAGCATTTGTGTGACCTTCTAGATTCCCAGAAACACATTGGAGCTTATTAGGGCCCTTTTCCCATAACTTTTCTTTTCAACATTTTGTTTAATCTCTCGTTTGCCTTGATTGTTATTGATTGCCCCAGGCAGTGGTTGTTAATGAATTTGCCTCTAAACATTTTCAGTAATCACCACCCCCTCCCCCTACAGTAACCACCTTAGCATTGGAAGAGTTCTGTTTATTGAGGTAAAGTCAAATGCTTTGAGCTGGTCTTCTAGGTAAGTTAAGCCACCAAAATTCTTTGCATATAAGGTCTGTTCTTCTCCCACTATCCCCCCACCTCCTGCCAGATATCTGACCAGCAATTGCAGGCTGTTAGAATCCAGGCCACTGTCCTGGCACATGGATTCAGGAGAGGAAAAAAATGCCAGTGAGCTCACTGTTCTTACCAAGATTCAGCTGGTTTCTCATGCTTAAGTGTTCCTCTGATTGTTACAAGCTTTTGGTTAGTTTCTAAGGTTCCAAACAGTTGTCCTTGACGGATTTTGCCAGTTTTTTTCTTTTATTGAAGGATGGATTTTTGGAGTTTCTTACTCAGCTGTTTTCACTGACATTGCTCACTGTTTTGTTTTTAACATTGTGACCAACTTTGAGTTTGCCAAATTTATGTACACCACACCTGATTCAGAAAGGATTTAAGATGCCTTATGGAGGTAAGCAAGATAAAAGCTAAATTATTATTTTTTTAAATTTTGCTAATGTTTATTCTTGAGGAGAGAGAGACAGAGTGAGATCAGGGGAGGGGCAGAGAGAGAGGGGGACACAGAATCTGAAGCAGGCTCCAGGCTCCATGCTGTCAGCACAGAGCCCTACGTGGGGCTTGAACTCATGAACCATGAGATCATGACCTGAGCTGAAGTCGGATGCTCATTCGAGCCACCCAGGCGCCCCAAAGATAAATTGTTTTTATTATTTGTTTTGTGCCTGTTGGTTAGAGGGCATTCTGGTAAAAATGGTACCCTCCCATGTTGCTATTGGCAACTTTTGTTTCCGTTGGTGATCAGGTAGTGTCTAACCCACCCCCCCCACCCCCCCCCCCCCCCGTACATAGCTTGAAGGGACTGAAGCAGATTCACCTCAGTGGTTTCTCCATCTGCATGACTTTGTGTGGGGTCTCAAGGTGATCACATTACTGTCCAATTTTAGGAATGCTCATTATTCTCCCTCCACCTCTGAATTGATTGTGAAAAACTGCCTCCAGTGGTGATTTTCCTAAATCCAAACTCCCTTTTCCTTGGGACATAATAGGTGGGTATTTGTCTTATTTAAAGACTTAAAGGCATCGTCCCTATTGTCCTAGTTGTTTTAGAAAGTGGTCAGGTGATTCTCACACTTTAAATCAGAACTGACTTTTCATAGTGACAATTGATGGCTAGCAGAGTTTGGGATCATGAGTAAACCTGAGACTGTTCATCCGTCCACCAGTCCTGGCACCTGTTGAGGTGTCGTGCTCCTGCTTGCTTTGGGCCAGCTAAGGCCCCCATTGGCCATCTCATTGATACAGAAGGTCATGGGCCTCCCCACTGGGCCCTGCTCGGGGTTCGTGTCATTTCTGACTTGAATAAACTCTTGTTTAGGAAAACTTTCCCTTGAGCAGTTGTGAGTGTGTTTGACCTACTGGCTTATTTGCTAGTTTTATTTGAACAGAATATTCTTCTTTTGAAAATGACTTTATAATAGAGTTGAAGCTGTTTTCTCTTTCAGTTTAAAATATACTGTAGTGCCTTTTTCATCAGCATCACCTATGAGATAATCTGAATATTTTTAAAAGGCCAAGATATGGGCAAATTTGAATACATTAAAATTAAGAACTTCTCTTCATTGAAAGATATAAATAACATTAAAGCCATCCACAAACTGGGGAAAGACATGTATATATAACTAACAAAGGATTACTAGTCGGAATATGTGAATAATCCCCACACATCAGTACTAAAAAGGATAGTGGCCCAATTAAAAAATGGCAGAGACACAATCAAGCATTTCACAGAAGGAAAAACATAAGTGGCCCACGAATGTATGAAAGATGCTAAACCTTTTTAATCGTTAAAGAAAAGAGACCATTATACCTGCTAGGTTGGCAGAACCTAAGAGGTCTGATTCCCAGAGTTGGTGAGGATGTGGATTAATAGAAGTGTTTAAACTGCTTTGCTTTGGAGAGCAGTTGGGCCCTCGCTTGTAAACTGGCCACGAATACAACCTGCAAATCAGCAGTTCCTCTGCGTTCTAGGTGCCCAGTCCAGGAGAGGGATTGGCAGGCTCTTTCTGCGAAGGGCAAGTTGGTAAGTATTCTAGGCTTTGTGGATCTTTAGGTTTCATTTGTTCAACTCTTTAAAAATCTGAAATGCATTCTTGGCTCAAGGAAGTAGGCAATAGTAACAGTAACCTAACAAAAACAGCCTACTGGCTAGATTTAACCCACAGGCTAACCTCCGATCCCCTGATGATCTAGAGCACGTACCCTAGAGAAACTTACGCAGGGTTCCATAACAGATGTGCCAGAATATTCAGAGCACATTTCTCATGATAGCAAAGACTGGCAACTGTGATATAAAAATGGATATGTCAGTTGTAGAATATTATACAGCCATGAAAATGAATGAAGCATAACTCCTGCACAGAGCAGACAAGGGCAAAAACTGACAGTGCTGATGGCAGAAGACTACATATGGTATGGTATCACTCTGTGCAATTAAAAACAGGAGAAAGTATATTGTTTAAGAAGAAGGGTACCTACCTGGGTGGCTCAGTCGGTTGAGTGTCTGACTTTGGCTCAGGTCACGATCTCACACTTAGTGAGTTTGAGCTCTGCACTGACAGCTTGGAACCTGGAGCCTGCAGCCTGCTTCAGATTCTGTCTCTCCCTTTCTCTCTACCCCTCCCCTGCTTGTGCTTGCTCTCTCTCTACCTCAAAAAGAAATAAATATTTTTTTTAAAAAAGAAGAAGAATATATATGATAGCAAGAGGATTATAGATAGAAAGTTGAGGCTGACATTTACTTCTGGAGAGAGTCAGAAGGATGGCTGAGGAAGGAGCACATGGGTAGGTGGTGACTGAAGTAGGCGGTGGATTCGGGAAGTCTGTTTTGTTGTTGTTGTTGTTGTTGTTGTTGTTGTTGTATTCTTGCCTTGCATGTGTATTGCACACAGTCTTCTTAAAAAACTTTTTTAAGTAGGCTCTATGCCCAACATAGGGCTCGAACTCACAACCCTGAGATTAAGAGTTGCATGCTCTACCCACTGAGCCAGCTAAGCACCCCCACATATAATCTTTTTTTTTTTATGTGTCAAATATCATCTAATACATTTATTTGAAAGGCAGGAAGGATACCAGCCAGGGAGGTCTTAGAACCCACCCACCACCCACTACCCTCCCTTCAACAGTACTTTGTGTGCCAGAGCTGTGCCAAGTGGCTCACCTGGGAGAGAGGGAGGTGGATGTCTAAGCAGCTCTGGGGTGGTAACTGCCAGTGCAGCCCTCAAGAGCCAGAAAGAGAATGCCCAGGAGGAGGCCATCCTTGTCCGGTAGCAGTAGTGAGGTCGCTGGCACTGAGTGCCCCGTTGAAAGGCCTGGCACTCGTGTCAGAAATCAGTTGCCCCCAAACATGAGGGTTTGTTTCTGAACTTTCAGCACTCTCTCATCGATATGTATGTCTAGTGCCGATTCCATAGTGTCCTGAATAATTTGTAGTAAGTTTTGAAACATAGAAGCGTGCATCTTCAAGCTCTGTCCTTTGTCGAAATTGTTTTGTCTATTCTGGCTCCCTTGAATTTCCATCTGATTTTTAGGTTCAGCTTATTCATTTCTTCTAAAAGAGCCAGCTAGGATTTTAATAGAGGTTGGGACACATTTGATCAGTTTGACTAGTGTCACTGTCTCAGCAGTGTGGAGACTTCAGCCCATGAACATGGGATGCCTTCCCATTTATTCAGATCTTTGCTGTCTTTCAAAAGTGTTTTGTAATTTTCAGTATAGGTATCTTGCCCTCCTTCAGTTGACATTTGTCCCTGAATATTTTATTCTTTTTGATGCTATTATGAATGGACTGTTTTCTTAACTTCATTTTTGGATTGTTCACTGCAGTGCATAGGAATATGAGGGGCACCTGGGTGGCTCAGTCGGTTAAGCATCTGTCTCTTGATTTCAGCTCAGGATGTCATCTCATGGTTTGTGAGTTTGAGTTACACGTCAGGCTACATGCTGATAGTGCGAGCCTGCTTGGGATTCTCTCCCTCTTCCTCTCTGTCTCCCCCTCCCATGCACGCTCACTCGCTCTCTCTCTCTCAAAATAAACTTTAAAAATAAAAAAAATAAAATGGACTTTTATATATTGATCTTTTATTCTGCAGCTTTGCTAAATAAGTTTATTAGTTTAACTCATTTTTAGTTGATTCCCTAAGTGAGTTGTATGTATAAGGTTATGTCCTCTGAAAACAGAAATAGTGTTTCTTCTTCCTTTCCAATCTGGATGCCTTTTCTTTCTTTCTTTTCCTTTTCTTTCCTTTTCTTTTCTCTGCTTTTCCTTTCTCTTCTCTTCTCTTCTCTCTCTCTCTCTCTCCTTGTCTAACTGCTGAGAAGGGGCTTTTTAAACCAGGCTTGGGGGCTATCTAAGTAAGATGAGGAAAACAGCCCAATCCTTGTCAGACCCCCTGACCGCTGTTGGCGGGAGGACGTGTCTTCTCTGTATGCAGACGGATGTGACATACAGTATTACAGTGACTCCTGATAGTACTATGACAGTTAGGGGTAGTGTCTGCTTTTCAGGTGAAGAGAAGACGTGGGGCCCTGAGGATAAATGCTGTGCCCAAGGATCCACCGCAGCGAAGGACACCGGCCAGCCTTACCACCCAGGCCACTCAGTGCCAGATGTCCTGCCTGGCTGGCTCCTCCCCAGAGCCCCTAACACCAGGTTCCCCTCCGTGACCACCTGCCTGTGCTGTGTCTCCTGCTGCTCCTTCTTGTTCTCTTCTGTTGGAATTGAAATGATGCCACCAGTCCAATTCATGAAGCCCAGATCTCCCCAGAACCGAGGTGATATCTTTCTCTTTTGAAGATCTGCAGCCCTTTGTAACTCCTGGGTGGTGTTTCTTCATGTCCGCTGTTTGTTGACCCTGGAGTGCCCACATCCTTGTGACTCCCTGAAAACTCTCTAAGGGCAGGGACGATCTCATCCCTGTGTCCTTGACGTGTGAGGAACAGAGCTGTTGTGGGTATGTTGTGTTTATGAAATAAAATGTGGTTAATTTGGCCAGCCTTTGCAGAGTCGCTCCTGGAGAAAGGTGTTCCTACCACGTAGAAAGGCAGTGGGTGTGCCCCCCGGCATTCGCAGGCTGGGAGCCCTGGAGTTTGTACAACTGTGTGGCCAGCAGCACTCTCCAGAAAACACTGCTGAGGCCAGAGTAAAGTGGGAAGCGTCAGCATTTGAGTGAAATGGGCTGTGGTTCTCTGAAATGATATCTGTTTACTAGTTTAGTGAATATTGGAGGGAATCTGTAATGTGCAACCTTTTACAAGTGTTTGGCGTGATTACGGTCCTGTGAGATACCCATCACCTCTGACCCGGCAGTTCTGTCGCTGTAAGCTTTCCTAAACGTGCGAAGATAGGTGTTCAAGAATGTTCACTGCAGATTGCTCACAATCGCAAAGCACCAGCACCAGCCTAACTGTCCATTAGTAGAAGTGGTTGTATAAACTATGGTGAAGCGTCCAGTGGACTGCTGTACGCAGCCCTTCAGGGTAGTGATGTAGATCTGTATATGCTGATGGGGAAAAACGGTCAGAACGCAGCGCTGCTTTCGAAAGGAAGCTGTTGATCAACTTGCATGTGCAACACAGTTTGTGTGGAGGGAAAAAGAAAGGCAAGTTTTCTTTATGTGCATTTGCCGTTCCCGGATGTCTGTACGCCCTCCCAGAACCCCAGAAGGGAGTGTCTGCCTCTGGGTCGTTGAGGTCAGGGGGTCTGGTACTTGCTTTTCACACTTCACTCCCCTGTATTGGTTGCTTGCTGTCTTCTCTGAGGGCATGTACTGTTACGGTATAAATGAAAATCTCACAGTGCTCCCTCATACGTCTGGTTCAGGGGCGCCTGGATGGCCCAGCCAGTCGAGCATCTGAGCCTTGGTTTTGGCTCAGGCCATGATCTCACGGTTCATGAGTTTGAGCCCCGCACGCATTGGGCTCTGTGCTGACAGCGCAGAGCCTGCTTGGGATTCTTTCTGTCTCTCTCTCTCCCTCCCCACCCCTCCCCTGCTCGCTCACTCTCTCTCTCTCTCTTTCTCTCAAATAAACGTTAAAACATTTAAAAAAAGAATAAAGTGTCTGGTTCAGTGGATTGTTGTGTATTCACAGAGCTGTGCACCCATCCCCACCGTCCGGTTCCTGAACACCTCCGTTACCCCAGCAGAAAACCCCGTGCCCATCAGTACATGCTCCCCCTCCCTCAGCGCTGGCAGTCATGAATCTGTTTTCTGTCTCAGTGGATTTGCCTATTGTGGACATTACACGTTTAGACCATTGTCTTATGCTTCTTTTTCTTCCCTTATGAATATAAGGCACAGGAGGTCTCTGGCTCCTGCAGTGTAAGCACTGCGGGGCATCTTTCCCTCCTTCCCAAAGGCTCATTCTCCAGCTCGCAACCTAGATCAGGAACGGGGCATGCATGGGACGAGATGCAGGGATGCTGGGTAGGATTGTCAGAGGCCCACAGTGGCCCATTGCAGACAGAGATGCCCACGCCGACACCCTGCGTTACAGGTGAGTCCCGACAGGCCTGCCGGCTGTGGGCTGGCCTCTGCCCTTCGGGACAGGGCTGCTGTGATGTTTTCTTTGATGTGCCTGGGATACGTTCTGCATATCTGTTCACTTCTCTTTGATGGCCTACAAAAACCAAAGATCCCAAACTGTATACTTGCTTATACAGACTATGACATGTTGTAGGTAAATGGACATCATTTATCATTAGTTTGATCCAAAGTGAATTGTCTCTCAGGCTCGAAATAGGAAATTCACCTTTAAAGAATCAAGTATTTCTCATTACAGACTGTTTATTGAACACATAGCTTCCTAAGCACTATTGGCTAAGATACCAAAGTCACAAATTGTTTATAAGCCAAGAAGGAGTTTTCAAGGCTAGAATCTCCAAGACCGTATCCAAAAGCTGAGGAGTTTTCTTTTCCTGGAAGAGTCGGTTGTCATAGAAACACAGCTTGGTACTAATGGCTCACACCTCACCTTTCCCTCCGTGATTAGCTCAGCAGATGTGTACCGGGTGCCTTCTGCCCATCAGACATTCTTCTAGGTACCTGGCGTTTTGCGTCAACAAACCCCGTGTGTCCGGGGAGCTCAGGCTCTGCCGCAGGAGAGACACTGTAAGCGATGAGCATGCGGTGTCGGAAGGTGGGAAGTGCCGTGGAGAAAGTACAGACAGGGCAAGAGGGGTCGGGCGAGTGGGGTTGGCGGAGCTGAGCCCCCTGGAGAAGGTGGGGAGGTGCGGTCCGCGGGAATGGGGGCGGGGGTCAACCTAGAGCATCTGCAGAAGCAAGGGCCTGAGGTGGGGAGTGGGAGAGGTCACCAGCCGTCGCAGGTGGCAGCGGATCGGCTCCTGGACAACCATTGTCTCTGACGGGCAGAGCGAGCCCCAGGCACCTCCCGCTTAGCGTCTTCATGAACAGGATTCTGATCAACAAATTCGTGAACAAAGGGCTGCTGGCCTTTTGAGGTCGTTTTAAAATCTTTGTTGTTGTTGTTTTCATAAATAGATGGATTTCACAGGAGGCTCCCACACTTCACCACAGTGATGTTCTATTTTATTAAAACTAGCCCGAGTGTGGCTAGAACACTGATTCATTTGTCGGTCAGATGTTAGGCTGCTGGCATTGCATATGTCCCGGGTTGTGAAACGTTCATTCTTCTGGCCCCACGTGAGGCAGAACAAGGCTCCGGGGAGTGGGCTCCCCACCCGCACCCTGCGGCCCAGCGTGAGGGCTCGTTCCAGAAAACCCAGGGTGCACTGGGGGCCCCCACACTGGCTCGTGGCGGCCTGGCACTAAGGAGAGAGGGGAAGGCGATGGGGGACAGACCCCGGGGCCTTGTAAGTAGAAGGAATTTGGCCCTTATTTTTGTAAATAGCAGAAATAAATGGATCGAGCAAGAACACGGTGTCCTTTTGAGAGATCTGGTGAGGTTTTTTTGGGTTTTTAAAAGGTTTATTTATTTTGAGAGGGAGAGAGCATGAGCTGGAAGAGAGAGAGAGAGGGAGAGGGAGAGGGAGAATCCCAAGCAGGCTCTGCGCTGACTCAGGGCTTGATCCCATGAACTGTGAGATCATGACCTGAGCCAAAACTCCAGAGTCGGATGCTTGCTTAACTGACTGAGCCACCAGGTGCCCCGACCTGGTGAGTCTTAAGGAAATTGCTCCGCAGGTTGGCCGGACGTGCTGCCATGCGCTTCAGCTGGCGGGTCCACGCACGCAGGGGTCTTGGTGGCTCATATCCAGGAAGTGCTTCTTTTGCCCATTGACGGGAACTTGCAGGTGGGAACCCACCACACTTGCCACCTTGTGCGCTAGGAGAGCGTGTCCAGACAGGCACTGGATACCCGTTCAGTCCCCATGTCCCCTCTGCCAGCTCCGCCCCCAAGCACGGAAGGCCTGCATATCCACAGGGGGTGCAACCCTGAAGCTCCGGCGTGTGCAGCGGGGGGCCGTGTTGGCGCAGGGCTGGTGAGGTGGGCCGGGCTGGTGGAAAGCAGGTGCCGGTCACGGTGCGCCCGGATCGGAGCATTGTGGGTGCCTCGTGGGGTCTGTGGGGTCTGCTCGGGGGGAAGAGCGGCACGAGGAGGCGGACAGTACCTGCTGCTGCTGGAGGGGCGGCGCTGTTCCCAGCACAGGCTCCACGGCGATGGCAGGCCACGCCTGAGTCACGCCCCGGGGACTGTCCTCGGCAGTGAGGCTAACCAAGAAGTAAAATTGGCTGGGGATGGCCGTTGCTTTGGCCAGGATGTCGGACTGACACCTACACGTTTAAGTTACAGCACAGCAAAGTGCTACCTGTATTTCAGAGAACCTTTAGAGACACAACCGATGCCTTCAGAAGCTTTTTGGACGGTCACGTTAACAGTAACGGTGGGTGGAGTGGGAAGGAGAGAGGCACGCTTGCTCAAGCTCGTTCCCGTCACACATTCGAGTCGGGAGGGTCCCTGTGAGGTCGGTGACCTGGAGAAGCCCCCTCGGCTCTCAGGCACTTCCCCGTTTCCAAAGCCACGTTTCTTGCTTCGTGCGCAGGACGACGTGACATGTTTTACTAAGTGCTGCTGCTTTTCCGCAGAATCTCTCCTTCCTGACATGGAGCCAAGTAAAAAGATGGAATCCCCCGGCACCCTGCAGACGAACCCGCCGCTGAAGCTGCACCCTGACCGCGGCGCCGGGACGTCCGTGTTCGTCCCCGAGCAAGGAGGTTACAAGGAAAGGTTTGTAAAGACCGTGGAGGACAAGTACAAGTGCGAGAAGTGCCGCCTGGTGCTGTGTAACCCGAAGCAGACGGAGTGCGGACACCGGTTCTGTGAGACCTGCATGGCCGCCCTGCTGAGGTGGGTCCTGCTGCCCGCGTCGGCCCTCGCCGCGTCTTGGGCTTCTCCGGTCTCTCCCCCGCCCCCTTCTTCACTTCCCTAAACAGTAAACTCTGTAAAGGTTAAAAGCTCTGAAGAAACCCAAATAAAATTCTCAGAGCCCGGCCCGTGATCATCCAGGGAAAGCCAAGAGGACGTCGTGCTTGGGTTTTCCAAGGCTTCTGTGACGCGCGGCCTGGACCACCCAGCCCCGTCCCCCAGACTGCTGTCTCCTCTCCCCACAAGCACCTCTCAGCAGTCACTCCCGCACCTGCCACCTTCCTCATGGCACTCACCACGCTGGCCCTGGTGCCCTGATGCCCCCCCGCCCCCCACCTGTGTTGCTGATTTTTGCTCTAGAAGCTCACGGCTCCATACAGGAGACACGCCCATCAGCAAAGGCCGAAGGAGCCCTCAAAGTGCAGGTGCTCGGGGTGGGGGGCAGAGACTGAGGACGGGGCCAGCAGGACGGGAACCTAGCTAGGAACCCAGTGTGCCCACACTCACCCAGCAAGTGTAAGCAAAGCACGCATGAGCCCTTGGAAGCCCTTGTCAATGTTGGTGCCATTTTAGAATCACTCAGGGAATCTGGGGAGGCGGGCTGGAGTTCTACAGCACAAATAACTTTGTCCGAGAAAGCATTTTGGTTCATCCCCCGGTATTTTCTGGTCATCGTGCCGGGCACTGGGGGTTATGGCAGGATGCTCTCAGACTTGGTCTCCACTGCCAGGGCACAGGGGCCTGGGAAGTCTGCCCACTTCTCTCTTCCTGATTCACCATTGAGGGCAGGGCCCTTGAGAATCACACAGCAGGCAGCCTCCCTCCCTGTCCTCCTCCTCCTGGGCACTTCCGGCTGTGGTCTTATCTACATACTGTGGACGGTGAACTCCGCTTCCCCTGCTTGTGGGGAAAACGGCTCTTGAGTCCAGCTTAGTGATGGCAGCGTAGACTCAGAGCACCTGATTTCTCTTAAGGCAGACACCTGGACTGCAGCTCCGGGCCAGGGGGGAGGGCTGCTGGCCGTGGGGGGCAGGGGCTCCTGGGGCAGAGCATCCAGAGGGCTGTTCCTCTTCTGGTGTCCCTCCTTTTTCTGCTCCTGGCTCTCGTCCTGCTCCATGTTTTTGCAGGTGTCAAGGGATCCTATCCGGATGCTACTCAGCTCTGGGTCTATGGATATAAAAAGATTCATATGATTAAAGCAATTTAGCACAAGCTTCATATTAGTATAGTCTACATGAATGACCTTTTACTTAAAAACACATTAAGTCTCCCATCAACACTCAGTTTTCCTGCCTGGCTTTCCAGGCTTGTGGAACCTCCCCACTCTGCCCACGGCCCCGGTACATACTTGTCAACCCCGCCCCCTCCTTCCCAAAGCCTCCGCTGACTCCCTGTCTCGGGCAGGGGCCGTGGACGTAAAGAGGGTCAGACTTAGTTTTATTTTTTATATCTAGGAGGTGGTTTCCAGACACAAGATGCAGTTAGAATCAAGTCCAAAAATGGGCAGCGGGGGAGCAGTGGCTCGTGTCCTGCGTTTGGGGACAAGAATGATGTAGTGGATGAACGGTTTTCATACACAGGGTCAGTTTCAGATTCTCGCACTGTTAACTGAAGAATTGCATTGGCTTTTCAGTGTATCGTGAAGGAAAATAACATATGGAGAAAGTACTGGCCGTTTTCATAAAGCAAGACTGTTGGTAGGCCCTCCCAATAAGCTGTGGATGCTCACACGGAAGAGCTCCTCCACGGAGAGCTAGTTTTGGTTTCTGAAATAAAATTTCACTTTTAATTGAAAGGGGCTTTCCAAGTGGGACTGATCTAAGCTGTTCTGCTTAAAAACTTCCTTATGAAAAATCACCGTCAAAAAAATTTAGCCCTTTTCTTCTGTGGCTTGATACTTGAAGCCAGTAGAGCATGGCATCCCGGAGCTCTGGCCGCCGGTCTGAACTCCGCACAGCATGCTTGGCCGTAATGCTGCACGTGAGAACAGGACTTGCGCTCTGTCTAATGTCTTTGCTGTGTGTTCTCCCCTCAGCTCCTCCAGCCCAAAATGTACCGCGTGTCAAGAAGGCATCATCAAAGATAAGGTATCCTTGGGGGCTTAAGAAATTCTCGTGTCAACTGCTCACGTAGTACTGTGCGTATAGTTTGCATCCAGGGCTCCGGGCACGCTGACCGTATCTCGGGGTGTCAGGACGGTGCTGCAGGAGCCAGGCAGGAACTGTGTCACATGGGCACTGGACACACACAGCGGCTGCTCAGCCGGGTGACCTCGGCCAGGTGCTTCACCCTCTGAACCTGTCTCCTCACCTGTGATGGTAGTGGCACCACCTCCTGAGACTCCGGGAGGTATAAGTGAAACACAGAGATGCACTTCTCGGGCCTTTGCCCCAGACAGCTGGGCTTCGGCTCCTAGAGCGCAGGTCTCGGGGCTCCGCGGGACTTGCTGTCTGCCTGTCCCCTGCGCGTTATCTCCAAGTCCTTAGACGGATGCAGGATTTCAGCCCTGCCCTCCCCACGTGATTAGGTGTGCCAGCGAAAGCTCTCGATCTCAGTGCACGCTCTCAGAGGACTGAGCGGGGGCCTCCCACCAGCTTCCCTCCTGGGGCTCGGATCCCCACCACAGCGCCTCTGGTCATCTACGCATTGTCAGACCCTGCTAGGCACACTTTTGGTTTGAAACGACTCATTCTTAAAGTACTTAAAATATCAGTAAAAATGTGTGGTACTGATATTTTGATTGATGAACCTACCAATTTTTTAAATGTCGGTCATTAAATTGCACAGTAAAATTCTTGCTCTGGGGTTTTCCTGCCCAGAGCACTTTACATATTGGGTTTGTCGTCAGGGCGGCCCAGGTGAGTGCAGTGACGTGGGGATCCAGAGCTAGGGCCCCCAGCATAAGTCCCTGGACAGTTGAGAGACAGAACGGGCAAAATGTGCACGTACCTTGTGTTCCTCAGCGATTACTGGCTGCTCCAGATTGCAGTCAGCAAAAGGGAGGGGGCTGTTAGGAAAACACGTCCCTCAACTCTACCCCTTATCCTTGCAGGGTCACTAACTTGTGAACATGGATTGGACCTGGGTGATTGAGAGAAGAGGTTCAAACAGCAGACTTGTCTGTTTCATTGTTCAGAGTTACTAGCCCTAGTTTTCAGTGGCATTGATCTGGTTTTGTTGGAGCATCTTAAATGATGCCGACTGATGACTTGGGTCCTCATGGGAGTGTGGGGTCTGGAGCCCGGGATCGGCCTCTGCGGTCACGGTGCGGCCTCAGGCTCCACATTCGTACCCTGGGACAGTGACAGTAAATAAGCTCAGCCCTAAGATTCTGTCCTTTCACTGTTTTGATGTTTCCAACCTATGTTTGTTATCTGTAATGTTGAACTCAAATGACTTAGGGAACTTAATGCCACAAAAAAGAAACTTATTTCTTACTGGCTAAAAATACCCGTTTGGTGACTTTAGTGTGTTTTTTAAAAAGTCATGTTTATAAAGGATTAGATTTGACTCCAAATTACTTTATTTTTAACTCATAGCAGCTGTTGATTCTATTTCTTTGCCTGTGGAGTTGAGAAAGGCATGTTAAGATCCTTGTTTTGTTTACTGTTCTAGAACAGTAACGTATAGAGGAGTTTCTTAGAAATGTCTGAAGACTAAGATGGTATAGACTCTGTTACTAGAAGGAGGGAGGATGCTTATTCTCTAAAGGAAAAGTAAAATTGAAGGAAGGTTTCATTTTCAAAGGGAAACATTTTCGGGGCACCTGGGTGGCTCAGTCAGTTAAGCACCCAACTTCAGCTCAGGTCATGATCTCATGGTTCGTGAGTTCAGGCCCCACATGGGGCTCTGTGCTAACAGCTCAGAACCTGGAGCCTCTTCAGATTCTGTGTCTCCCTGTGCCTGTGCTCCTCCCCTGCTCATGCTATGGTTGTCTCTCTCTCCCTCCCTCCCTCCTCCCTCCCTCTCTCTCTCTCTCTCTCTCTCTCTCTCTCTCAAAAATAAATAAATATTAAAAATTTTTTAAAAGGGGGAAACATTTTCATTACTGGATTAACTTCCATCTTTGCAGTATTTATTTAAAAGAGTTTGTTTCAGTGGCTGGCTAATGCTGCCCCCTTTTTGGTGAAAAATGAGTTATGAGCGACATAGCCTTAGGAGAAAGAACCAAAACAAATGTTTTCTAAACCATCCGCAGAGTGTGATCTTTTACAGTAGTTTTGCTGTTTCTTTTTTTTTTTTAATTTTTTTAAATGTTTTGTTTTTTTTTTTTTTTCAACGTTTATTTATTTTTGGGACAGAGAGAGACAGAGCATGAACGGGGGAGGGGCAGAGAGAGAGGGAGACACAGAATCAGAAACAGGCTCCAGGCTCTGAGCCATCAGCCCAGAGCCCGACGCGGGGCTCAAACTCACGGACCGTGAGATCGTGACCTGGCTGAAGTCAGACACTTAACCAACTGCGCCACCCAGGCGCCCCTGTTTTGTTTATTTTTGAGACAGAGAGAGACAGAGCATGAACGGGGGAGTCAGAGAGAGAGGGAGACACAGAATCCGAAGCAGGCTCCAGGCTCCGAGCTGTCAGCACAGAGCCCGACGCGGGGCTTGAACTCATGAACTGTGAGATCATGACCTGACCCGAAGTCAGACACTTAACCGACTGAGCCACCCAGGCGCCCCAATTTTGGTGTTTCTTTAGCAAGAGATCTGAAAAGGCCTGAGTCGTAGTGGGTCCTGCCACCCACACCCGTAGCTGTCCCCCACAGAGTTGACTCCTGGAAGTCTCCAGAGTCAAATATGAACCCAGTCCTGGTGTGCCCCCAGGGCAGTTGAAGTTGAAGTTACATCAGAGTCCATTCAAAATGTTTGGATGCTCCAAAGTGATCTTTAATTATTCAGTGGAACTTGTTTTCTTTTGGCTTATCTAATAAAAGAAGGTAGTTGAGGTTGTATTATTTAAATTGTGTCTCTTAGTGGGGACAGCTCCTTCATTCTACTTTAGAAATTAGAAATTAAGATAGTCCTTAATGCTTCCTGAGGTCCACTTAAGAGATGCTCTGGTGGTTTTTTTAAAGTGGTCTTGCCTTGTCTGAAGTGGCAGCATGTGGAGATGAAGAAACATTAATCCTCTAAGACAACCATCATTCCATTTCAGGTGTTTAAGGATAATTGCTGCAAGAGAGAGATTCTGGCTCTTCAGATCTACTGCAGGAACGAGGGCGGGGGCTGCACGGAGCAGTTGACCCTGGGACACCTGCTGGTAAGTCCCTGGGGCGGTGGGGGTCAGGGTCGGGCCTACTGTGAGAAGGCGCTTCCCAAGCGTGCAGGCTGGTGTGCACCGGAAAGACCACGTTTACGTTGATGTCCAAAACACAACCAGACATGAAGGCGGCCCAAGCCGCTTGGGTACCGAGTGTTATTTTTATGACGTTGGCAGAATTGCCAACTGGTTTTTAAACACCCCCAGCCTATTTAGAATGCAAAGAAATCTGAACTGATATTTTAATTTTGGAAGGCTCATTAAAACTTTCTCTCTCTCTCTTTTTTTTTTTTTTAAATCATGAAACTCAACATCTTACGTCTTTTGATTAGCATCATATTTTACCCTGGAAGATATTTGAATTGGACTTTTTAAAAAAATGTTTATTTATATTTGAGAGAGAGACAGCGTGTGCACACGCGCAAGTGTGGGGGAGAGGCAGAGAATGAGGGGGACAGAGGATCTGAGGCAGGTCCCATGCTGACAGCACAGAGCCTGACGTGGGGCTCGAACTCACAAACCGTGAGATCATGCTCTGAACCAGAGTGAGACACTTAACTGACTGAGCCACCCAGGCGCCCCAGGATATTTGAATTGGAATAAAACAAAGTCCTTAGCAGATAACCATTCATTTGCCCAGGGAGGAGAGTCGGCTTGCTCCTTTGAAAAGCAGTATAGTTTGAGTAATCGCTAAATAGAATATGAAATTCATCGTCTCCCAGTATGTTTGCCACCCTTCTCTGTGAAACCTGGTCTGGTGGCGGATGGAAACATTTCTGGAGGAGTTAGCTGCGTAGAGGCTGGAATCTGGCATTTCCGATCAAATTTCTATGCCAATTAAGAATTTCGAAGCGTTTGTTTTACAGGTGCATTTAAAGAATGATTGCCAGTTTGAAGAGCTGTCGTGTGTCCGCGCTGACTGCAAAGAGAAAGTGTTGAGAAGAGACCTGCGTGACCACGTGGAAAAGGCCTGCAAGTACCGGGAGGCCACGTGCAGCCACTGCAAAAGTCAGGTCCCGATGATCACGCTGCAGGTGCCCGGCCCTCCTGTCTCCCCTGCCTGCTGCTCAGTCCAGGTGTAATTTGTCACAGAATAGCGTTCGAAACGACTATTCTAAGAGGAACAAAGAGAGAAGACAGGAGTTTTCATCTGACTTTAAGTCACAGTCAAGCTTTGTTTGTTTTTGCCCATTTTGATTTGTGTAATTAACATTTCCCCATTGCTTTGATTGACTATCCCTTGGGATGCCAAAAAAATGAAGACTGATTATCAAAAAAGGTAGAAATTTTCTTTTGTCCCAGGAAATGTCCTCAAAATCTTCTGGGATTGCCTCATCTTTTAAGCAGCTCTGGAACATAGTCACCACTTCGCTAGGGTAATTCATCCTGCGGTATTGAAGTGCAGCTGTCTGTCTTGGAGAGAGATGCAGATTTAACATTTTTCATACCTCGATTATTTTGGCACAGGTCTGTGTTGTGCATGTGGCAGAAATCAGATCCCTTATCTGTAAATTAGAAAGAGATGTTGGGAGCAGAGGACAGACTTTGAAAACAGTCAGTGGTACAGTAACCCTCAAATGTTTGTCCATTTCTTGAACAAATATTCACTGCACGCCTGCTGCGTGCTGGGCACCGTTCTGGGAGCCGGGGGTTCGGTGATAAGGTTCACCTTCCAGTGGGAAGAGGTGATTAACACGCAGACATACTGTGTGGTAGCAGCTTGTACTGTGAAGAACAACACACTAGCATCATGGGAAGAGGGCTGATGAGGGCTGGCGTCCCCGAGGCCGTCAGTGGCCGGTGCGGGGAGAGTGCCCTGGGCAGAGGGAACTGGCCTGGCAGGCGGGTTTCGGGAACCGCGAGAGGCCCGTATGGCTCCCAGGCCCGGGGCAGAGGCACAGTGCAGAGGAGAGGGTGGGGGCAGGCAGCGGGCAGCCGTGAGCAAGGGGGTGATGTCAGAGTTCCCCGTTACAGGCAGCGCTCTGGCAGGTGTCCCAGGTAGACGTAGGGTGAGAGGAAAACATGCAGGCAAGGCACGGTATTGGCCTGCGCAGGAGGAAGGAGGGAGGAGCCGGTGCACAGGGGCACGTTTGGAAGGTAGAGGCGGAGGGATTAGCTGGTGGCTTGACTGTGGAGAACGTGAAGTATGGCACCCAGCGTTTGTAACTAGAGCAGCTGGAGCAACTGAAGTGTCTACGGAGGGGGGCGCAGTAGAGCGAAACAGGCTCGGGAGGGGGGGTCGGGGAGTTGGTCTGGGCTGCAGGTGCGGCTTGATGAGGTGGTCCTTGTAGCTTTGGCACTGGGGCCGGCAAGGAGGAGAGCCAGGGTCCGAGGACAGAGGCCTGGGGCACGTGAAGGCTTATGAAGGCTGCTGAGGGGGGAGGCGTCTAGCAAAGGAGTGGCCAGTGTGGAAGGGTCAGGAGACTGGTGCTCCAGAGGCAGAGGGAGCCGGAGAGTGTGGGGGCGGCAGGAAGGGCAGACGTTACTGAGAGGCGGGGGAGGGGAGAGGTTGCTGGGAGCACCCTGACTGATGGGACCAGCAGGCAGGAGAGGACCAGAGACGTGTGGCCGGGGTGTGGGGGCCACTGTTGGCTCCCGGTGGATATTGTGGAACATTTATTGACCAAACTTTAGGAAAAGTTTGTTTTTCTGTAGGAAATGAGACGTACCCTAATTCATAATCTTTATAATTTACCTTACTTTGTATAGCTTTCTGACACCTGCGACTTTCTTCTCTTGTGAAATCTTTTTCCTGTATGATTTCTGTAGACATTTCTAGTTATTAAGGACTTTTCAGAACTGTGGAAAATGGGAATAGTGTTCATTCTAATTGAATAATTCCTTCAGTAACTAGATTCAAGTGACCGAGACATATGCCTAATGAGCACTACTCCAGACTTACATGTGTTGCTAGGTTGCTACCAAAGTTATACTTTGCTTCTTTTTTTTTAAATTTTTTTTCAACGTTTATTTATTTGTGGGACAGAGAGAGACAGAGCATGAAAGGGGGAGGGGCAGAGAGAGAGGGAGACACAGAATCGGAAACAGGCTCCAGGCTCTGAGCCATCAGCCCAGAGCCTGACGCGGGGCTCGAACTCCTGGACCGCAAGATCGTGACCTGGCTGAAGTCGGACACCTAACCGACTGCGCCACCCAGGCGCCCCAGTTATACTTTGCTTCTTGCAAAAATCAGTTATCTTTATTTGCAGAATAGAACCCAGGAATTAATTTTCATTTGAGAAAGAATTGTAGTGTCGGTTAAACACTATATAAGTAACTGACTCTGAATTACAGAGGAGGCTGTAAAGAGACCTTTTTAAAAATATATTTATTTTTTAATGTTTATCTATTTCTGAGAGAGAGAGAGAGAGAGAGAGGGAGCAGCGGAGGGGCAGAGACAGAGGGAGACACAGAATCCGAAGCAGGCTCCAGGCTCCAAGCTGTCAGCACAGAGCCCGACGCGGGGCTCGAACCCACAAACCGTGAGATCATGACCTGAGCTGAAGTCGGATGCTTAACCGACAGAGCCACCCAGGCCCCCCATGAGAACAGTTTTTAAACAGACACGAGAGGGTGGCTTGAGGCACATGTCAGTTTCCGTCAAGACCTGTAATAGAGATGAGGGGCGTGCCTGCTTGAGATCACTTTGGTGAACCTCTCCCCTGACACCAGCAGGGCAGTTACATGCCCGGGAGGGGACTTGCCCTGGACCTGCCCTGGGCCTCCTGTCCTGTCAGTGCTGGGATTTGACTCCCGGGTCTCATTTTGCGGCTAGGAGCACGCTTTGTTTGGTCCTCTCCTGCCGCAAGTTTATTTTCAGAAACAGCAGCCTTCTGACTTCGGCATGTCTGCAGCCCCAGGTCGTCCTGACACTCCCACATTTCCTGTGTTTTATCAAGTATGTCACATACATCAAACGTTGATGAAATACACACTGACGGAACCAAAACCCTGGGCCACTGCAGTTCATAGAATTTCTTTCCTACGTGTAAACCATGGTATTGACATTATATCAGCTGTTTTCAAGTTTTTTTAATTAATTTATTTTTTGTAATGTTTGTTTATTTTTGAGAGAGAGAGAGAGAGAGAGAGAGCACTAGCATGAGTGGGGGAGGGGCAGACAGAGAGGGAGACACGGAATCCGAAGCAGGCTCCAGGCTCTGAGCTGTCAGCACAGAGCCCCACGTGGGGCCTGAACTCAGGAACTGTGAGATCATGACCTGAGCTGAAGTTGGATGCTTAACTGACTGAGCCACCCAGGCGCCCCAAGTTTTTTGTTTGTTTGTTTTTTGTTTTAATCCATCGATCAGCACAAGTTAAAGTGCCAGGAGAGAATCCCTTCCACATTTTGTCTAGGAATTGTTAAATATGGTCTCTTTATTTTATTTACTTCTACTTGTTTTTTATTTTTTCATTTTATTTATTTATTTGAGAGAGCGCAAGTGGGGAAGGGGCAGAAAGAGAGGGGGACAGAGGATCTGAAGCAGGCTCTGGGCTGACAGTAGTGAGCCCGGTGCAGGGCTCGAATTCATGAACTGTGAGATCATGACCTGAGCTGAAGTCGGATGCGTAACTGACTGAGCCACCCAGGTGCCCCCGAATACGGTCTCTTGAAACAGTTTTGTTAATTTGTGGGAAGTCAGAATTCTAAAGATCTCATTTTGTGGGAAGGATGTATGTATTGTAATGGGAATATGTCCAGGTACAGCCACTGTGGAAAACCACTTGGCAGTGTTTTATTAGGTGGACCGTGCATGTACTCCGCTAATTAGCAGTCCCTCCCCCAGCTGTGTGAGAGAAGCTGTCACACGTACACACCAGGAGATAGGGCCACACTAACCGAGCAGAGAAATCTGGAAACGGCCCCAGGCGTCCGTCAGCTGGAGAAGGGCGCATCAGTTGTGTGGAGCTGGCAGACTGGGACGGAGCGGGGAAATCGTAGGACGGCGTTACCAGACAACAGTGCAGGTGGGCCTGGAGCTCGTGTGACACGGGCACGAGCCTGAGAGGCAGAATGCTGTGCTGGCTCTCAGAGGACCCATAGGGTAGAGTTCCGTTTTAATAAAATTCAAAAGCAATCGAAGCAAAACCGTATTTTGTTTGGCCCACATATATGTGCAATGAAATTTTTTTTTAAGCAAAGGAAGCAGAAACACAAAATTCTGATTTGGGGTTCAGGCGTTCCTCCCTGGAGGAAAGTGGGGAGAGTTGGAGAAGGGCACACAGGTCAATGGGAAGTCATTGGTTCCCTGCTTGTCCTGGGTGGGTGTCTACTGTGTAGTTATGCCTTATGCCTTGCACGTGGGTTACGTGTAATTTCATAGACCAGACTAATTCACTAGTGTGGAGAGAATTCTTATGTGTCAGTAGGTTATCAGGTTTTTCACTGGGCGTATTATTTTCCTGGGGCCGGCGTAAGAAAGTACCACAAAGTTGGTGGCTTAGAACAACAGAAGTTTATTCTGTCACAGTTCTGGATGCCCGAAATCCAAAAGCAGGCTGTTGTCAGGGCCCTGCTCCCTCCGAGAGCCCCAGGAGGGACCTTTTCCCTACTCAGATACCTTCTTCTGGGTGTGGCCCCTCCACTCATAAGGGCTCCCAGGGTTGCATTCAGGGGCTCCATCGTAACTGATTATAGCCACAAAGACCCTATTTCCAAATAAGGTCATATTCTGAGGTTCTGGAGAGACATGAATTGGGGGGCTCACTATTCAATCCACTACATTGGGCAAAAACCATGAAAAGGCAATTCACAGGAAATAGAAATGATTAATAAATATGAAAAATACACTTAACCACACATTATTAAATAATTGCAGGGGCACCTGGGGTGGCCCAGTCAGTTAAGCATCAGACTCGTGATTTCAGCTCAGGTCATGATCTCACGGTTGTGAGATCGAGCCCCGAGTCAGGCTCAGCACTGGGTGTGGAGCCCACTGGAGATTCTCTCTCTCCCTCCCTCCTTCTGTCCCCTCCCCGACTTGCGTGCACACACGCGCATGCACACACACTCTCAAAAAAAAAATTTTTTTTTATGTAAAAAAATTGCAAATTACACTCCTGGCCTTTTCCACCTGTCAGGTGGTCAGAGATTGAAAAGTTTGCTAGAATTGACAAGGGTGTAGGAGTGTGTGTTCTATCGACAGGAGTGGGTTTGTGCAGGGTTATTGGAGGGTGGTTTGGCAATGTCTGTCAAGATTCATTTAAAATGCCTGTCTGTACCCTCTAATACCCAAGCCTACTTCTGGAAGTCTGTTGTTCAGATACCCTTCCATGGATCTGCAGAGACACACATTTGAGGATACAGATGGGTCTGGCCCCAGCCTCGCCTCCCACCCTTCCCTCCCCACCCCCTGCCCCGGCTCCCCACCCAACCTCCCCTTGCCGCAGTGCTGATTACCTGTGTGCTGGCCTGGGGAATGGAGGGGGATTGAGGGGGTAGTTCAGGAAGGAGGCATGGCACCTGTGCATGTTTGCCCTGTGACCCCTCCAGGCTCCTGATTCAGGGCCGCTCCTCCCACTTACACATGAGGCAGGGGGTGGAGCCATTTGTCCAGGGTTTCCCATTGAAAGACAAAGTCTAGGGGATTCCACGCACAGCCGGGAAATGGAAAGCCAGTGTCCCCCGTGTGGTACCTCTTATGGGAGGCCTGCTGGTCAGGCTCAGCCCAGCCAAGCGCTTTCTGTTGAGCTCTGAGCAGCTGTGGCTGCGCCCTCTGGGGGCTCTCCCAAGCCCAGGAGCAGAGCAGCCTCGAATGGTGGGTGCCTTCTCTGCACTGCAGACCGTCACACAGTGCGCTCACAGACCCCGGACTTAAAAACACTCTGAAGCAAGCTGAGTGCGGTGCCCAGCTCCACACTGTGCCTGCCTAGTCAGATTGAGGCTCTTGGCTAGTGCCCCCTGCCACCCTCCCCGTCATTCAGCTTCGCAGCAGCACAGCTGTGGAGCCCTAATCTGGAAAACCGGATTAGGAGAATCAGAAGTGTCCCAGGGTCACAGAGGAAAACAGCAAGCACCCAAGCTCCCTTCTTGCTCAGTGATGCTGCCCCCAGGAGCCTGTCCCACATGTTGTGTCATGTGGCCTGCGGTCACGTGTGTTTTCTGCCTACATCGGTCTCTCTCTGGTGGCCTCTCGTCACATGTCTGGTGGTGCTCTCCAGGGCTCTTGGGTTCCATGCCCTAACTTTGCTACTGATCAGATGCCCAGCAGGTGCTTCGGGCATGGGTTCAGCGGTTGCCATCATCCAAGCTCTCCAAAGTTGAAATTTGTACCATCCAAAGAAGGGCTAAAGCGGGGCACCTGAGTGGTTCATTCAGTAGGTTAAGTGTCCGACTCTTGGTTTCCTCTCAGGTCATGATCTCACAGTTCACCCCACATCGGGCTCTGTACTGACAGTGCAGAGCCTGCTTGGGATTCGCTCTCTCCCTCTCTTCTGCCCCTCTCCCACTCGTGCTCTCTCTCTCGTTCTCTGTCTCAAAATAAATAAACTTTAAGGGGGGGAAAAGGACTAAACCAAAATTTGTCCATATTTTCCATGTATTAAAGATAATCTAGGTAAGGTTTCAGGGCAGTAATTTAAAGACCCAGTGGCTCACACTGTTGGAAGTATTGGAGAAGCATCATTTCCAGATCCCAAACTGAGAGGCCAAAGGAAAACCATCCTGATCTGTGAGCAGAGGCGGGACACTGGGCTGCAGAGTGAGCAACGGCGAGGGCTGAGCCTGTCTGTGCTCTCGTGTCAGGGCTGTGTGGGCACAGAGAGGTGTTGCCCCGTGGAGGCAGCTTTGTGACTGTGCTCCCGAGATTGTCCTCACCTGTCAGAGTGGAGCAGATCTCCTGAGACACCTTACCTTTGGGCTCTTAAACTTTGAACGTGAGGACTCCTCCAAATGTGTTAGAATGACACCAAACAGGGACAGTGAGCGGAGGGTTCTCTGGGTCTTTGTGGTGACAGAGGTGGAGGTAGGATCCGAAGGGAGATGGGCTGTATGTCTCAAAGCTGATGACACCTTTTTTTTTCTCTCCAGAAACACGAAGACACTGAGTGTCCCTGTGTGGTGGTGTCCTGCCCCCATAAGTGCAGTGTCCAGACCCTTCTGAGGAGTGAGGTAAGCGGCACGGAGAGGACCTGTTCAGCAGCTGGTGAAGTCTTCGGGACCAGTGTGCCGTAGAGTCCGTTCTTCCCAGTAGCTGAAGCCAAAGTTTTTACAGATCACGATACTGATACGTGTAGTAGAAAAATGATAACCCGTTTGTTGGGGCGTAAGAAATTTCAGAAGCAAGCAAACAAAAGCTGCAAGTGATTAAATTCAGAGCCAAATGTTAAGAATTGAGAAGCCGGAATTACTTTACAGTGCAAGCAAAGGTAATAACTTTTTAGGTTCCCAAAGAAGAAGCTATTTTTTAATCTGTAAAATAGGAATTACTGTAAGATTATCTCAAACTAAATGACTTTACAGACACTCCAGGACCATTTGGCCACATATACTGCATGGGGTTGGTGCTAAGGAGCAAGGGGGCCCACATTTCAGGGGCCGGTGAGAAGGTACCTGCACAGCCTCTCCCGGTGCCCTTGGTACGCTTTCTTGAGGGTGGGTAGATTTTACATCTTACGTTACGTTACCTTAATTTGATCGGGATGTATCCAGATGGAAAAATTCCAGGGATTCGCAGATGTTTTTGCATCCAGTACTGACCTGGAGCCCCTCTGGTTGCTGTTCTGGAAGCATCTGGGGCTCCCGTGGCTCAGTGTGCACCTGTGCCCCCTGGCCCCCACCCCCTTAGGCCCCTTAGGCCTAGGCGCTCCGATCAAAGGAGGCTGCTCACCTCAGCCTTTTTCAACAGCCTGGAATTTTACCACTGGGTATTGGGGAGGTGAGGGTCAGTGTCTCACGTCCCCACTGAGCAAGAGGACCTGTGTGGCCTGGAGGAGCCCCAGAACCGATCTCACCCACAGTGCATCCTCCCAAAAGGTGACCGTCCTAGGGAAGGGCAGGGCCTTGCCTGGTGACAGGGGTCCCTAGGCCTGGATGTGCCTCCAGGAGTAGCGCAGAAGTGCATACAGATTTCTGAAACTCTGACGTCCCTCTGCTAAAGTGAATGGATGAAGAGTCTGAACTATTGAAGTGGTGACCCGGGTTTTTACTCCTTCTGAAGTTTTTACTCAGGGCTATCTCTAGGGACAGAAGCTAACTCCATTTGCCTCTAAGTTATTTTTATTTTAAAAATCTTTCAACCTGCATTTATCTCGGGTTTCTGGTGAACGATGCTCTTGGTCTGTAGATTATTCTTGTCTCTATCCGACGCTCCCGTAAAGAACGATGGCGAAGGCTCTGGGAGCAATGGTAGCCAATTCAGGGAAAAGCACGGCCTTGGATTTATGGCAGTGCCCTGAAATCAACATCAGACACACGCATCCCTGCTTTACCACTAGGAGCGGTAGCTGGATGGGTTCACGATTGTACTGGGGCACTGAAGGAGCATATTTAAAGAAAATTTTAAGCTGGCATTACCATGCCCAGTCTCATGCTCCATTTCTGTGCCAGTCTCCTGTCATCTGCCTCTTGGGTGCTTCCCTCCAGTCGCAGGCCAGAGCTTCCCTCCTGCGCTCAGAGGAACATCACGCGTGCTAGGCTGCAGGCCTGTAACCACCACGACTCCGCCCAGGCTCAGAGACCTTTGGCAGACGTTGGCCCGTAGGCTCCCCACTTGCCCTTCTCTGCAGCTGTGGCAACAGGGCAAAAGAGCACTTTCCTCTCTGTCCTAAATACTGACCTGAAGGAAAAGGATTCAAGGACTCTTCATCCTGCCGCACAGAGGAGAGCCATAGAAGGGCCCGGCCATGCGCCTCTGGGAGTACGTGTGTGTGTGCCTGCACGTGGGGAGACACATTCCCCGGGGCCGGCTCTGCGGTGCGCTTAGACGCCGCCTTCCCTAACTCAGGGTCTAATTGTTTTCCATAAAGAAGATCTACCCCTAGAGTTTTCCTGAGGAGAATTTCTTCAATAAAAGAAGTTGTCCTTAAATTGTATTAGCTTAATGAATAGCGCCATGTCTTTAAAATGTAGACATTTCAATTCCCTTTTCTCTTGAGGGGGCATCATAAGTGGTTTTTATTTGACGATTTGCCAACAGTTAAGCTGAACAAAGGGGTTTTTCTTACCCCGATGGGTTTTTCTTACCCCGATGAGTTATCCTCTCCCAATCTCTCCTAATTTTCTTCTACCAATTAGACGTGACAATATTAAGATTCGTGTTGTTAGAATGACCCTAGCGATCTGTGAGAAGCTACATGAATTTATGGCCACTCAGAGGGAAAAAAAAGTCTTTTCAGAAGAAGAAAAACTCATCTCGTTATCTTGAGTATTGAGAGTAATGGTACATCGTGTAAGCTTGCTCTGAAAATAGTTCTCTCTGTGTACCGTATATTAGGTGTGTGACCCAGTTACATCCTGAATGCTTTCTCTTTTTTTGTGTTTCATGCGATTTTTGTTTATAGTCTTTAAATGTTCATTTCAGTTCACGTTTTTTCCCTTTCTTTTTTAAATTCTGGCGCTACAGACGGCATGTCACATTTGGAACGATTTGTTCTAGAGAAACTGCAAGTTTGAGAAATGTTACAGTAACTGTATTTCTGTATTCTGGCGTATGTATGTGTATGCACGTGGCAGCAGTGTGCACTTACTGCGGGTGAGTCTAGGAGGCAGAGGACGTATGCTCGCCCGTGGCGGACGACCCCCCTTGGTGACAGTGCAGACCAGATGCTCTCTGTGCCCTTACTGTGTTTGAACGTTTTCGTACGAGCGCCTGTGCCACAACTCACGCCTCTTTCCCGTTGCAGTTGAGTGCGCACTTGTCAGAGTGCGTCAATGCCCCCAGCACCTGTAGTTTTAAGCGCTATGGCTGCGTGTTTCAGGTCAGTATCCAACATCTATCCTTCCCCGTCACTGACGTTCTGCCCTGGGAGAAAGTTACTATGTTAGCGTCTTCTCGTGCAGGTTCTGCACTTGCAGTGTTTGCAGGGGCGGGGTCGCCCTGCTGCGTGGGTGACAGAGGCCGCACGCAGCAGCCGCGGGTGCTCGCTCCCCATGCCGGTGGCGTTCTGAGATTTCAGGGGGACGCCTGTGCTGAGAAGGAGGTCAGGACGTGAGGAGAACAGCCACCTCTAAAACCAGCTGGGAAGCGGGACACGTAGAACTGACCGTTGGGGCGGGGGGGGGGGGGTGGTTCTAGAGAGAGTGTCACAGAACCTGGTATAGGTGGATACAGCCCAGACACGGTTTGAGCGGTGTGCGCATCAGCACACAGTCGCGAGGACCACTCTCGTGTGTCCGTAGACGCGTGTCATATTATCTATGCCACACCTCCCAGCACAGCCACGTGGAGAGGGCGTCTCCGTCACTGCCACGCGGTGCTGCGAGAAACCTGTTTCTGGGGTTTTTGTTTTTGTCGTGTTTTGCTTTTAACACGTCTGAGATGGCTAGTGAATTTGAACTGAGTTTCATTTTAACGTATATCTTAATCTTAAAACTATCAGAGGGCAGTATATATTACAATTAAAGTATTTCATATTTAATTTTGTATGTTAGCAATAACAGTTATTACGAACTCAGTACAGAGATATTGGCATCTCAGTATTTTCTTAGAAGATAAGGGTAAGAATGACCGTAGCTTCCCCTTTGTCTCAGTCTCTTAACGAGACAGGGCCCTCACCACTGTTATGTCGTATGTAGTACCATTCATTCTGTGTATGTATATATATATGTTTATATATAGCAATACTTATATCAACATATATATATGAATATTCTATGTACAGAGTATATGTT
The DNA here is from genome assembly GCF_022837055.1 of Prionailurus viverrinus. Taxonomy (NCBI): domain Eukaryota; kingdom Metazoa; phylum Chordata; class Mammalia; order Carnivora; family Felidae; genus Prionailurus; species Prionailurus viverrinus. The sequence continues at coordinate 140,435,563 of NC_062566.1, forward strand.
TTGGAGATCATTAAAATGCTTTCTGTGGCTTCCTAATTTTCCAGTATCAAAACAAATTATATTTTCATACCAATTATTTCCTTAAATACATGAAGTACTATTTCATGTGCTTACTATCACTGCTCTAAAATGGTCGCCATCTTATGTACTCTGTAGATTGTTTATGTTTTGTATGTAACTTTCCAAATATACTTAGAATAGCAAGGAACAGTACATTTCTAATACGGCGTATTTCACTACTAAGTTAATATTTTAGTAAATTATTTAGAATCCCGCTTTGGTTGCGTGCCCACTAGATTGCTGTAGCGGTAGCTAGCTGTAACCGCAGGTGTCTAAGCATTTTCAGTGTGCATTTTTCATGAAGAAACTTAAAAAAACGAAAATGATAGGTCTAAGATTTAATTTCTTGATATTACAAGTATGACACACAGATGAGCAGGTGCTTGGTAAGAAGCTTGGGGAGCAAAGGGCATGAACTTGAGGTTGTTGTAGAATTAATTGCAGGGCACCTGCTCTTCCCCCCACCCCGAGCATGGCCCTTGGAAAGCTTTCTGTGGAGAAGGCTCCCTTTTTCCTGTTTAGAGCTGGTTTTAGGTCGTGTGTTAGTCTTGCTGCGCTCTGTGAGGGGGGGAACGTCGGCTTGATGCGCTGCGTCTTTGTTCTCGCAGGGGACAAACCAGCAGATTAAGGCCCATGAGGCCAGCTCCGCGGTGCAGCACGTCAACTTACTGAAAGAGTGGAGTAATTCTCTGGAGAAAAAGGTACGCCACACTGTTTCTAGCTTTTGCTGGCTTTTAATAATCTCTTCAAATCATTTAAAGAAGAAAATATTTTTTATAGTTATTAATGGTTTTGGATAAAAGAAACAGTATCAGGAGAATGTAAAAAAAAAAAAAAGTACATTTCACGTGACCCGGAGCTTATAAATGATGAAGGCTTTTGGGTTGGTTTGTTCTTTGTTAATTGCCGAGCAAGCATGCGGTGCCTTTTTGTTTGTTTGTGTTTAATCACATTGTGGTTACCTTAGCATTGACCTAGAACAGGGATTATCAAACTTCCAAACCTTCCTTTCTCTCGCCATCAACTTCATCTTTTTATAAATAAAGTTTGATTGGAACACAGCCATGCTCATTCATTCGCCTGTGGTCCGTGCTGCGTATCCACTGTAATGGCAGAGTTTAGCATCTGAGACAGAAACTGTACAGACCTCACAGCCCAAAATATTTACTCTCTGGTTTTTTTAGTGAAAAAGTTTGTCAACCCCCAATCTGGAAGGTGACCAGCGCTAAATGCTTCAGCTTTCTCTGTCTTTCTTAGGAAAGACAGCTAGGAAAAGCCATTTTCCTAATCCTAGTGTAGGAGCTATCACTTTATGGAAGTTTGGAGCAGGGAGCCCTTGTCCAGCGGGGCATCTTTTCCAGAGGCCTCAGTTGTGGGGCTGGGAACTCCTCACACCTTCCCCTTGTGATAACGTCTCCCCAGGGGAGTTTACTCCGTGGCATTCAGCTGGGCCAGACCCTCTTTTCATGAGGAAAAGGTGAAAACTTCCAAGAATCAGTAGAGAAGAAGTTGTTCTAGGAGCTCTCATTGTGGCTTCTCTACAACAATAAAAACTTATGTCAGTATTCCAGAAGCATTTACTGAGAATTTGTAGTAGGAGGACACTAAGGTGAATTAGAGCAGCCTGTTTATTTTCTGAAGATCTGTAGAGATTTGAATACCTTGCTTCCTGTGTTAAATTTAACCAATTTTTTTAAGTTTATTGATTTTGAGAGAGACAGAGACAGCATGAGTCAGGGAGGGGCAGAGAGAGAGGGAGACAGAGAATCCCAAGCAGGCTCCGCACTGTCAGCACGGAGCCCGACACTGGGCTCGAACTCACAAAATCGTGAGATCGTGACCTGAACCAAAACCAAGAGTCGGACGCTTAACCGACTGAGCCACCCAGGTGCCCCTAAATTCAACCAACTTAAAATATAAATGTATTTGATAGAGTCTAATATTTTAAATCAAAACATTTTTATTAACTCTGACATAAAGTATTTTTTTGGTATAAATGCTGATGCTGAGGATGAGAAGCGTTAGAAGGGTGGGCATGTCACATGTACACACGCACACGTGTGGCAGGAAGAAGGGTCTCATTTAACGGTGAAATGAAAGTTGTGTTAGAGGAGTTGTTGATGGCTTCCTCGTGAACATATAGCAGTTGCTCTGAGTGAGTGATGGTTGATTGGTAAGTCTTTTTTTCCCCTTCTGTTTAAAAAATGTGCTCTGTTTCTGCCTTTTAAAAATTACAGGCATAGATGTCAGGACTCTGTGTCTCATTGATACTCTGTTTCTCATTTTTTAAAAAATGTTTATTTTTGAGAGAGACAGAGAGCATGTGAGCACAAGAAAGAGAGCGGGGGAGGGGCAGAGAGAGGAAGACAGAGGATGTGAAGCTGGCTCCGAGCTGACACCAGAGAGCCCAGCTTGGGGCTCGAACTCACCAACTGTGAGATCGTGACCAGAGCCGAAATCAAGAGTCGGGACGCTTAACCGATTCAGCCACTCAGGCGAAAAACACCCATCTTCTATATGACAAAAGCTTAAGTCTAAAGGAAATGTGGAGTACTCCACCAAAATAGGTGGGGATAGATGTTGCTCTCGGTGAGGGGGTTCTCGGGGAAGGTCACAGGACTCGTTTTCATCTGCCCCGTGGATGGTATGCTCTGCTTCTTGGAGACGCACCTGCCAGGTAGATTTTCCTGTGAGAGCAGGGATCCGCAGGTGCCTAGGAATTGGATTCTTTGAGTAAAACAAAGAAACAAAGAAAATTTAAATTAGAAAGCTCCCTAAATCAAGAAATTAAGAGTTTAATGTGGCATGATGTATGTTCATTAATGTGAGATGTTTCTGTTCATCCTCTGGTAGCTTGATTTGCTGCAGAAAAGAAAATTGCCATTGATTTTGGAGATATTACCGAGATTTAAAAAAAATTTTTTTTGATGTTTATTTTTGAGAGAGAGAGAGAGAGAGAGAGACAGCACGAGTGGGGGAGGGGCAGGAAGAGGGAGACACAGAATCCGAAGCAGGCTCCAGGCTCTGAGCTGTCAGCACAGAGCCCAACACAAGGCTTGAAGTCATGAACCGCGAGATCATGACCTGAGCCGAAGTCGGATGCTTAACCGACTGAGCCACCCAGGCCCCTCCTGAGATTTTTGATCAAAAACGTTGACATGTGGGTGCCTGGGTGGCTCAGTCAGTTAAGCATCCGACCCTTGATTTCAGCTCAGATCATGATCTCACGGTTTGTGAGATTGAGCCCTGAGTCAGGCTTTGAACTAGGTGGAACCTGCTTAAGATTCTCACTCTCCTCTCTCTGCCCCTCCCCCCCGTGCATGCGTGCGTGCGTGTCTGCATGTGTGTGCACGCATATTCTCTCTTCCAAAAAAAAAAAGTTAGCTTGCGTGCAGGGTATTTCTTTTTTGGTTGTGAGAATAGAGTCTGGGAATTGTGTCTACCTTGAGAGATGGGAGTGAGTGAATCGTAACTTTGGAAAAGGCAAGACCTGCCAGTCTGCATCACTTACAGGGGCCCAAGGGCATGAGACACCGTGGTTTAGAGAGGAAAGTCTGTTTGTGCTAACATCCTAGGGAAGTGAAGTGTTATTTTTTCCCATGAGACATTGCAAGTTTTGAACAAGTAAATACACATTGTTCTAAAACAAAACAGACTAAGGGGCGCCCGGGTGGCTCAGTCAGTTAAGCATCCGACTTTGGCTCAGGTCATGATTTCGCAGTCTGTGAGTTCGAGCCCCACGTCGGGCTCTGTGCTGACAGCTCAGAGCCTGGAGCCTGCTTCGGATTCTGTGCCTCCCTCTCCCTCTGTCCCTCCCCTCCTCATGCTCTGACTCTCTGCCTTTCAATAATAAATGAACATTAAAAACATTTTTTTTAAATAAATAAAATAAAACAGACTGGGGTGCATGGGTGGTTCCGTTGGTTAAGGGTTCGACTTCGGCTCAGGTCACTGTCTTGCAGTCCGTGGGTTCGAGCCCCGTGTTGGGCTCTGAGCTGACAGCTCAGAGCCTTGAGCCTGCTTCACGTTCTGTGTCTCCCTCTCTCTCTGTCCCTCCCCCACTCACGCTCTGTCGCAAAAATAAACATTAAAAAATTAATAAAATAAAACAAAACAGACTGATTATGCCCAGAGGTGCTGCTTGCCTAAGCAGATTGCATATAGAAAGGTGCCTGCCTTCACAGGGACACCAGGAATCTGTGCTTTATCACACCCGGGTTTGTCCTGACATGCCCTTGGGCCGTCACCTCAGGTGTTGTCCGTATTGGGAGCACAATGAATGGAGCTGTCCCAGTGCCCACCATGGGGCCCTGTGTCTTCGGGGGCAGCAGCTGTGCCCAGACACAACTGTCAGTAGAGGGGCCCTTCCGAAGGCCAGAGTGCCTCAGGGAGCAGTCTTGTGAGAAGGCAGCCCTATGGGAGTTGGCCTCGGAGTCCTCACCTGGGGGCTTTTAAGACCAGTGTAAATTGGTTCTTGGGAGCTAATTAGTTTCCAGAAAGATTTTGAAAAGATCAAAGGTGGGCTTGGAACTGCTCCCCGCCCCCCCGCCCCCAGCAGGCCCTTCCTTGGGCTGACGTGGCCTTGCAGGTGAATACATTGAGCTTTGTGGAAGGTCATCTTGGGCGACAGGCCGGGCACCTGTCCCCTGAAGCCTCATGTCTCTGTTGGAGGGCTAGGAGTTGGCCCTAAGGGTTAACTGAAGCATGCATATAGCTTTTTATTCCCACTGTGCTTTCCCATTATGCTGGGAGAGCTTTTCAGAGTGTGGGTATGGCCTGTGGGTGGAAGTGAGACAATTTAGTGGATGGCAACTGGCACTTTTTAAAGTAAAATAGAATAAAAGAGAAAGTATCAGGGAACATGGGAATGGTTAGGGCAAGTATGGTTTTGTAATACCTGTTTCTTAGGGACACACACACACACACACACGAACGTTTGTACAAGTGGGGCGAGATGTAAGGATATGTTTCCTACTGTGTTTCCTGGTCAGAGTTTGAAAGCCTGTCTGGTGAAAGATTTATTCGTCTTCAGTAAAAACTTTAGAGTGTCCCATTCATTCTGAAATTCAGTCTGCTGCTGGACCTTGCCTTATTTAATTACCGGGAGTGAGTCTGAGAAACACCCTGTGTAGGATTTCCTATGAAGTTACCAGGACCTCCATTTCCGTATGAAGGGATTTTTTTTTTTTTCTGGAACTCCTTACATTGGGCTGGTAGAAGGCCTATATTGCAAAAATGTGAGCAACTATTATTACAATTGTTATAAATTTATAAAACCATGTTTTGTTTGCTTAATTGACGAATTTCCTCTTCAGGTTTCCTTGCTACAGAATGAAAGTGTAGAAAAAAACAAGAGCATACAAAGTCTGCACAATCAGATATGTAGCTTTGAAATTGAAATTGAGAGACAAAAGGAAATGCTTCGAAATAATGAATCCAAAATACTTCATTTACAGGTAAGAAGCTTACATCTGTGGCTGGATCCACAGGGTAGAGGAGCGTGTCTGTTCTTCAGGACTTTGTCAGTGAGACGTTTGAGCAAAGGCCCTGACTTTTGTCAGATAGACCACCTGATTCTCTTGCTTAAGCCTCTAGAAAGGCACAGGCCACTCTTTCTCTCCCCCCCCCCCCTTTTCCCTGGACAACAAGCCCCAGGCCTCTCTTCTGTGCCTTTGAGTCACTGCTGGTGAAGTAAGACTTCAAGCCCGTGTTTTAAAAAATTATCTTATTTAAGATTTCATATTGTTCCTGAGCAGTTTTGCGTGAAGTTTCACTTCCTAAGGTGAAGCAAAGCCAATCTGTTTTGTTACGAATCTTCTAGAGGCACACACACTCTCCCCACACTGTTTGACGATAGCGATCCGTGCGTACCTCAGAACAGACATGTCAGCCTTCGCCAGAAACGGGTGATCATGTAAAGAGGCCTGATTAGAATGTTGCTCCTCCCTTCTGTTCTCAACACGGGCCCCGGTTAGCGTATCATTTTGTAGATCTTCTCTGTACGTCAGCTTACTCGCAGTGTACATTTGTTAGACTAATCCCCACGCGCATCACACACACACACACACACACCTACGTTTCCAAAATGGCTTTTACTTAGGTGTGTTTCCCTCTTAACTGGAAGGTGAAATATTTCTAGTAGCTCAGGGTCACAGCATCTTTGAGGATGGCTTTCCTCCCACTTTAACAGCAGAGGTTAGTCACAGTGGCTTAAGTTGCAGAGAGATTTATTACATGAATTTCGTTTGTGTTAAAATGTTGCGGTTGTCCAGAGTTGAGGAAAAACACAGTGTTTTGAAATAATAGGTTGTATTAGAAGTCATTGGTGTTGAATCAAGCCAAAAAAGCACGTCACATAAAACACCAACAAGCCTCCTGCTGGCGGTCCCTGGCATTTTGCAGAGTGCCCATGGAAATATTCGGAATGTCCAGAGGCCACACTCACCTACATGGCCCCACTCGCGTCCTGGCTGCCAGCAGCATGGTGGCTCCCTGGGGCGCATAGAGGCGCATGGAAAGGACACGGAAGTTCACGTTATGCTAGAAAATCACCTGTTAAAAATATCACCGACAGAAGAAAGAGTGAATAAGTAGTGGGGTCATTTATACGTCATCTTTTACGACCAGATAAAATTAGGATGTACACAGAGGGGTCACGGGGACACTTGTCTGAACCCTGCAATGTTATCACATGCATTCTCTCCATTTCCCCCCTTCCAACGTGAAGAGTTTGAATTTAATTTACTTTTTCGTAGAATTTAGTCATTCCGCCGTGTGTGATTTATATTTTAACACTTTTGTGATTTCATAAACGGCTGAGACCTAGGTTCAAAAGAAAGGGGGGAACCAGGTTGCCGGAGTGCAGAGCAGTGGGGGCCGAGCGGTCATGCGGGTAGTGCCCCCACTGGTCCTAAGTAGGCGGGCACTCTCCATGGAGGAAGAAGCATGGAGGAAAATAGACTATATTGAGAGGAAGGGATTCAGGTCACACTGGGCTCGAAATGCCTAATCTCATTAAGTGCCAGGGACAAGTCACCGAGGACTGAAACGTCCTCGGGATGGTCCAGCATTTCCCCCAGTGGCTTCTGCGTCTAGCCGGGCCATGCTTTGGAAGGCGGAAGCTCACCTTTGCTTCACGGTGGGGCTGGCAGTCTTCCGTGACCGTGGGTGGAAGGCCTCTGGCTGGAGCCCTGGAGGCCTTGACTCTCTGTGAAGCATGTTCGGCCCAGGGGCCCTTCCCTCCAGCCCTTCCAGAGCCTTCTCCACCTCTTCATCCGGAGCCTGGCTCCCAGGTGCACCTCTCGTCATCTCCTTCCTCACATCAGAACCCTTCCCTTCCCCGGCCCCTGTTCTCCTCAGTGCTCCCCCAGCCCTATGCATTGGACCACCACGGTGATGACAGACATGTTAGTCTCTGTGTCCTCTCCTTCCTTGTCTGATTCTCCATTAGACCTAAAACCCCAAATACGGTGGGACACATGGGGTGCAGAGTTCCTGAGGGCCGCAGATGTATGCAGGATGTTGGTTAAAAGGAGTGGAATTTAAGAGTGTGTTTGCTTTTGCTGACCCAGGAAAGGCAATTTCTTAATATTTTACTTTTTAACGTTTTTGTTTTTTTATTTTTTATTTTTTTTATTTTTGGGACAGAGAGAGACAGAGCATGAACGGGGGAGGGGCAGAGAGAGAGGGAGACACAGAATCGGAAACAGGCTCCAGGCTCCGAGCCATCAGCCCAGAGCCCGACGCGGGGCTCGAACTCACGGACCGCGAGATCGTGACCTGGCTGAAGTTGGACGCTTAACCGACTGCGCCACCCAGGCGCCCCAATATTTTACTTTTTAAAGAACCTGGTTTTCTTTAAAAATATTTTTTTAATGTTTATTTATTTGTTTTTGAGAGAGAGACAGAATGTGAATGGGTTAGGGGCAGAGAGAGGGAGACACAGAATGTGAAGCGGGCTCCAGGCTCCGAGCTGTCAGCACAAAGCCCAACACGGGGCTCGAACTCACGAGCCGTGAGATCATGACCTGAGCCGAAGTCAGACACGCAACTGACTGAGCCACCCAGGAGCCCTAAAGAACCTGTTTTTCTTAACGAAAAAAGGCCACCTAGAGGTCAGCTGAATCCCTGGCCTGTTGTTGGCAGAGACTAGATGAGCCCAGGGGGCAGGAGCAAAGCCGTGTGGCACACTGCCCGCCCGACCCCCAAGTGCCACCCGCACCATCCTGTTTGCACAGTGTTTGGTGCGTAGGTCCCAGTGACCCCCATGGTGCAAGTGACAGGAAGAGAGACAGTGGCTTAAGCCCTCAAGTGCACAGTGCCTGACACTGATGAATTGATGCTCTGACAGCAGCTCTCTCGGTTAGGATCTGTTTACAAGCCTGCAACCTGTGCCGTCTCTCGCTCCCAGACTCTTGTTCTCACTCACGTTCAGGATTTGTTCTTACAGAAACGTGGCAGCGGCTGTGTAGACCACTCCTCGAGAGTGAAATCACATGGCTGCACTCTAGACTTTGGTTTAGATGAGCGACACCATGCCATTTATGCAGAGGAGGGGCCTGTTTAAAAACAGCACATGTTCCCTTGCTGTGTGTGTGGAGCTCCTTTCAAGTGACTCAGTAGAGCCCTGCGTGTGCGCACGTACGTGTGCGTGCCTGCGTGTGCACGTGTTCTCTCCCGCCCCCGCCAGCCAACTCTGTGTCCCTGAGCTCCAGTCCGGGCCGTGCCCCTACGGCAGCCCTCATTTCACACTGCAGTTTCGTTCCTGACCTCACCACGTGCACATCCTCCGCCTTGGGAAGGAGGCACCACGGCGTCACCCCCTTTTTACCTTGGGGCCACGAGGCGGAGAGGTGATGTGTTGCTCATCCCAAGCCACTCCGCTGCTCATGTCCACCCATGTCCACCAGGTTACACAATGGCATCCCTCAGGACCACCGTCGATTGCGTAGGTTTTCATGAGCTCCCCTCTTAAACTCTCTAGGACCCATGTTAGCCGAGCTTACACTCTCCGTGGGTAGAGGGCGTGACAGCCACTGCAGATTCTCATCAGAAATACATTATGGGTTCGGGCGTCCTGATGTTGGAGTCTTGTCCCCAGAAAACAGACTTCGTTTTAAATGTGCCTCCAGAGGCCCCCGGGTGGCTCAGTCAGTTAGGCGTTCAACTTCTGATTTTGACTCAGGTCGTGATCTCGTGATTTGTTAGTTCAAGCCCAGCTTGGGGCTCCACACTGATGGCGTGAAGCCTGCTTGGGATTCTTTGTCTCCCCCTCTCTCTGCCCCTCTCCTGCTCTCTCTCAAAATAAATAACACTTTAAAAAATAAATAATAGGCTTCCAGACACACATACAGAAATAAGTGACATCAGTGTGGGGAGGGGTGTTTTTTATAGAAATCATCTTCGCTTTTTAAAAGTTGGCTAATACTGGGTTTTCTTGGAAAGAAGAGGAAGAATAATACCGTACCTTCTACCCCAAAAAAGTAACCAGACCTACCATGTTTGCTCCTTGGTGGTTATTAACAGCCAGCAAAGGTGCTGAAACTCAGTGTTTAAAAATAGGCTTCTGAAAGGAGAAGTGAACTCGGCAGGCCCGGGGCTCTCCCCTGTGCGGCCTGCGGCTCCACACAGGGGGCCAAACCCCCCAGCCTTCCCCAGCTTCATTTCAAAACAACGCAGATCCTTTTCGGAAGGGAAAACCCTTCATCCAGCAGGTGGGTGTGCCAGTCCTGGAAAACAGGCTGGGTTGCCGTAGCTGGCAGGTCTCATCCCACTGCTTACTGTTAAAATGTCTATGTGTTTCTGGGAAAAAAAAAAAAAAAAAGGCTTTCTGAATGATTTCAGGTAGCATAAAATGCAGCCTCTGTGTCAACAGCCACGTGTCTGTCAGTAGTGTTTCTGTGCCCAGGGGCCACAGTGAGCCCGGTGGGGGGGGGGGGGGGTGAGGGGCAGCCCCCTCCTAGGGATTGGCCTCTCCGTTTCAGCCAGGGTCTGAAGACCTGCCCTCAAGGTTCTTCCTGCTGCCAGCCCCGTGCGGATGCCAGGTTTCTGGAGCAGGTGCCGGGGTGCTGGCAGCCCCCTCTCGGGACCCAGGCAGGGTTCTAGGGCGCTGTCTGTAGCCACGGAGACAGGGCGGCCCCTCCTGCCCTGCGCCAGGCAGCCTCCGAGCAGACTCACATTGGCCCCTGCACGTGGCTTGGCCCTTTAGGAAACGGAGACCTTCCCACAGCCTCCAATATCCTGAACTTGAGACCCTACGACAGAGTGGTGTGGGGCCCCTGTGCCTCGGTCCCCTCCTCTGGGACGGGGATCCACAGCACTTGTGTCCCCTGAGATGGGTGTGGGTGACAGGTGAGGTGCCCGTGTGAGAGCTGGCACGGGGCTCATCCGCGCAGCTCTGGGCTGGCCGCTCTTCCTAACCAGCCGGTGTCCGATGGCGGTGGCATAGCGTCTTCAGAGAGTTCTAACTGCATTTTGCCTTCTGATGCCTTTGATTTGGAAGCGGGTAATAGACAGCCAGGCGGAGAAATTGAAAGAGCTTGACAAAGAGATCCGCCCGTTCCGGCAGAACTGGGAAGAAGCGGACAGCATGAAGAGCAGCGTGGAATCCCTCCAGAACCGAGTGACCGAGCTGGAGAGTGTGGACAAAAGCGCCGGGCAGGCGGCTCGGAACACAGGTGAGGGCAGCGGGGCAGGAGCAGGGGGGTGGGATGGGTCCAGGGGGCGGCACGCGTCCCAGTCCACGGCTGGGAGCCCGGCCAGGTCTGGGGGCTTGAGCTGGTGCAGGTGGCGCGTTAGGCACGCGCCATCTTTGAGCGGCGATTTCCAGTGAGATGCTACTTGTGCAGAGGTGCGATGCCCTCCAGCCAGAGAGGCCTTCGTGAAAGAAATGTGTCCTGCGTAGACACGCCCCCTCCGTGTGATGCCAGCGCGGTAGAGAGTGGGTGCGGGGTGGACATCTCGCTATGGTGGGGGGTTCCCAGCTGTGCTGTAAGGCCCAGGGGACAGAAGTGACCAGCGGGTGAGGCAGGAGACTTGGTGGCGCGCTCAGCCAGCGCGTTTCTGAGATCTAGAAGCTGCTTTGGGGACTGAGTGAATATTCTGAATGTTTGCGTGACCGGGGTTACTGGTGCAGAGGGACTGAGATTGTGGTGATGCCTGCCCCCGAACCCCCTGGGTTAAGCGGAGGACCGGGAGTGACATGGGGAGAGGCCACTCAGGGTACAGGTGACTCCAGGCATCAGGCTGGAAGTCAGGGGGACTTGAGCAAGAGGGTGGCCTGTCCCTGCCCCCACGGGGCCCTGAGGGTGCCTTGCCGGAGGGAAGGCGCCGCAGCGATGTGCCCTGCGACGCACAAGGCCCCGTGACCCCCGGTGTTGCATCTCAGCAGGCTGTGGCCGTGGGTGTTGGGGGCCAGCAAGGCAGGGGCCTGAGGCCTGTGTTTCAGGACACGTGAAGGTGCCGGTCCTCGCCCCCAAAGCCATTTCATTTAGTGCCGGTGCTGGCGGGAACGGGGCTCCCGAGCCTTCCTGACACTCACAGGCCTCCTTCACCCCATCTGTCCTCACCCGCGGCAGGCTTGCTGGAGTCCCAGCTGAGCCGGCACGACCAGATGCTGAGCGTCCACGACATCCGCCTGGCCGACATGGATCTGCGCTTCCAGGTTCTGGAGACCGCCAGCTACAATGGCGTGCTGATCTGGAAGATCCGAGATTACAAGCGGCGGAAGCAGGAAGCCGTCATGGGGAAGACCCTGTCCCTTTACAGCCAGCCTTTCTACACGGGCTATTTTGGCTATAAGATGTGTGCCAGGGTCTACCTGAACGGGGATGGCATGGGCAAGGGGACGCATCTGTCGCTGTTTTTTGTCATCATGCGTGGAGAATACGATGCTCTGCTTCCTTGGCCGTTCAAGCAGAAAGTGACACTCATGCTGATGGATCAGGGGTCCTCTCGGCGTCACCTGGGAGACGCGTTCAAGCCGGACCCCAACAGCAGCAGCTTCAAGAAACCCACCGGGGAGATGAATATCGCCTCCGGCTGCCCGGTGTTTGTGGCCCAAACTGTGCTAGAAAACGGGACATATATTAAAGATGATACCATTTTTATTAAAGTCATAGTGGATACTTCGGATCTGCCTGACCCCTGACAAGTCACTGGGGAGGTGGGTTGAGCAGAAGGCAACTCCTCTGGGGGGTTTGAACCGGCTGTCTCCACCGAGGTCCTCGCGCTCAGAAAAGGACCTTGTGGAACGGAGGAAGCAGCAGAAGGTGGCCGCGGGCCGGCGGGAGGAGCCGCGTGTGAGGACACACCCGACATGTTTTCTAATAGACTAGCAGCTCCACTCTGAAGAATTATTTATCCTCCAACGTGATAGATACTGCTGTCAGAGAAGGTTTTCATTTCATTTTTAAAGATCTAGTTAATTAAGGTGGAAAACATATATGCTAAACAAAAGAACCATGATTTTTTTCTTCCTTAAACTTGAACGCCAAAAAAGGAAAACACACACACACGCACACACGCACACGCACACACACACACCTGGGGACAGCTGGACATGTCAGCATGTTAAGTCAAAGAAGAATTTATGAAATAATAATGCAATTCTTATATATTCTAAAATTCAAGAGTGCAATCTTGTTTCAAATATAGTATACTGTCTATTTTTAAGGCCTCATCTGGTCTCTGTTTTAATAATTTGTTTGTCAGAAGACCCTGAAGTACACCTAGGTCTTTTTTGGAAGTCTGAATTCAGAATCATTTTTTAATTTGAAGTTCTAAGATAATTGTTACTGCAGACATTTTGTTTTAAAACGTTGATAGACTGATATTTCTTGGCAGAAAATGTAAACTATCAAACGCTGGTTATCACTTGTGATAGGAAAGAGCATACTCAACCTGCTGTATTTCTCGTTAGAAATGTAACCTTCAATCTCTGTCGTAGTTAATGACACTACTTCAAAATTATTACGAAAGGGAAACTGCTCATGGATGCTGTGCATCATTTTCAGATTTATAATTGTTTTCACCCTAAAATAGGGCATTTGTTGAACTTTGGAGTTCTAAACAAAATCCTGTAGGCTTTTAAAATTCTGCCCCACGTATTCAGACACGCTCTCTGTTGCTGACAACTCTGGCCTTCGGCGTCCAGGGTCCGGGGGTGGGCAGGTGGCTCGTGCTGAAGGAGGCCAGCAGGTGTGTTTTTCTTCATCCTGTCACATTGCTGCATTCTGTTAACGATCTCCAAAGGCGACATCTTTGCATAGAGGTGGTGGCATACTGTCTATGTGCCTTAGATGTGACATGCTGCTTCTCGACCCTGGCTTTGTGTTCACTGTAACTCTAGAAGGTGATAGTTTGACCCGGCGTTCCTCTCGACCACTAGACCCCTGCCTCTGCAAGGGCCCTCAGACAGCCCCGTGCCTGCTGAGGAAGCCAGGCTCAGCTTCCGCTTCTGGAGCCTCCACTGCTCAGTCATCACAGATTCCAAGTCTCTGGGCCCCCAAAGCGAGCCGCCTGGTCCCAGCACGGGCGCAGTCCCACCCCCAGGGCAGGAGCGGGGCAGCCACCGTGCCTCTCCGTGTCCCCACCTGGGCCGTGGGCGCCCACCCGCCACGAAGCAGAGCCCTCTGAGCATTCCAGAGACCGCCGCTCTCGGGGGGGCCCGCCCAGGCTGACGGACGGGGTCCTGGAACCACCGTTCCCTCGGGAAGGGTGGCCCGGGGACCGTCCCAGCCTGCGCCTGCCCAGACGGCATCTTCTCAGCTCACTCACTGTTTACCTTCTTTCAATGGTCCAACTGTGACTAGAAGCCGGAGCCCTGCCTCCCTGTGCCCCCCGCTGTGCGCCGCGCTTCTGGGTGCTCTTACCACTGATGGGTGCTACACGTGACGGGTGCTCCTTGGGCTAAACCAGTGTGTGTGAACCACCGCATCTGGGCCGCGCACCTCAGACTGCCTGCCTCTGGGCTCCCCCGTGCTCACGCGGGGACGGTCGGGCTGGTGCCCGGTGGCCCGCCGTGTCTCTGGTGCTGCCATCTGCCCTGGGCGTGCCTCCGCCCCAGTGCCTGCTGGAAGTGCCCTCCTAGCGCACGCCGTCCCCTTCCGTAAGTGACCTCATCGGTTCCAAGCACCTGCCACGCCCGTTAGCAGTTAAGTGCTCGTCGTATTCATCTCCTTTACTTTCTCCACCCTGCCCCCACCCCCGTTGCTTTGAGGGCCAGTCCGCGTCCTCCGTCCTGTCCAGAAGGAGTCGTGAGTCCCCGCGCAGAGAGGAAGGACTACCCGTGGGTGCTGCGGGACCGCTGTCCCTCAAAGGTGTTCCCGACCTCCTCCAGACCTTGCCCTGGTTCTACCCCGGAGACACAGGGGAGACAGGACGCCTGGCAGCCCCTCCTGCCTGGCCTCAGGTGGCTTTCCTGAGGCCAGGGGTTACCAGCGGGGACATGCCTGTGGCATGCCTGCGTCCTCCCCCATCACTAAGAGTGTGGACAATATTAGCAAATTTGAGATAAAAGCAACCTCTCGGTCTGGTAAAACAACAACAACAGTTCTTTGCCTCTCCTGGTTGAAATTCTTCTGGGGGTGGGCTACCTGGAATCACTTCTGGAAGCATCTGTCCCTTGGTGGGGGGCGCTTTCCCAGTCGCCCCTCCCACACACGCTCCTAGTGGGAGATGACGGGCCCTTTGGGCCTCCTCCCGAGGAGCCCATAGGACGTGGCATCAGGAGCTGGCGCCATCCCCTGGGGTGAGGATGTGCGGAAGCCTCATCTTGTGGCTTGAAAATAATTGGCGACAGCGGGGGGGTGGGTCGTGTGCCTTTTGGCCACCGTTTGGTGCACATCTTCCCTCTCGTGCACTTGTCTGGAAAGCGGCCTCCCGAAGGACCTGAGTGCGAGGACCTGCCCGGATGGACGCACCTGGCATTGCTTCCATCCTGACTCCTCGGTGCCCCGGTTTGGTGCTCGCCGCCCGGCGCCGGCCTCCGGCTGTGGTCCCCGAGCGGCCAACCCTCCCGGCTTCCCAGGGTCCCAGCAACAAGAGAACGGTGTCCTACGCGGCGTGTATTGGGTGCACTTTTCCTGTTTCCTAAAAGTGACAGATCTCCCCATGGGATAAAACTGTTCCAGTGCTTTAGAAAAACCACCACCGAGTCTTGTGTGTGAATCAAGCCAGTCGGCTTCCCTGTCAGCCTCGTGCCGGAAATGAAGACAACTCACTGTCTCTGCTTGCCGCGTGTGGTTCTCTGGACGTGTGCCGCTCGCTCCTGCGCGGACCATGGAGGCTGCTGGGGGGCTGGTGGCCTGGGGCTGGGCTTGTTGGTGATGGGTGGGCACTTGCTGGGGAGCACACGGCGTGGTGGGCGTGAGTGAGGGGCCTGTCCCAAGAGGCTGGGAGTCTTTGAGTGGCCGAGTGGCATTTGGCTCTTGGGGATTAGACCGGCCCCGGGGAGGCTGGAGTCCCCTCACCCGGGCCTCTTCTAGAAGTTCAGTTTTTCAGTGTCCTAGGTTCACAGGTAACACAGAGGAGACAGGAATGCTCGCAAGTTGTTCTTCTAAGACCTGTCCTACAAGAGGGTGGCGCTGACCCCCTGAGGGTGGGTCGCTGTGCAGGTGGACAGGGAAGGTCTCGTGGGGGCCACTGTTGTGGCCCCAATTCACAGCCTCCTCCCAGAGCAGCCTTTGCGAGGCAGCAGGTAGAGCAACGGAGCTCTCGGCCCAGATGCGCCTTTCTTTTCCTGTCTGATCCAGTTTTTCCTCGCCTTGTGACCCCAGAGGGCCGTGGAGTACAGGAAGCCTGTCCTCCGTGGCGGCCACCCCCACCAGGCCCTTCAGATGCTGCCCAGATTCCAGGGGGCTCTCTGGCAGAGCCGATGCCCCCGAGGCTTCCCCTGTACCACTGCGGCCCACCTTGGTGAGGCGGGGTCCTTGGCCACCCACGCTGGGGCCACATGTCCCAGGTGAGGCCTGCAGCTGTCATCAGCAGGCAGTGTCGTGGCCACCGGTGGTAGGCCTGGCATCCTGCAGCCAGCAGGGGACGGGGTGTCTGGACAGACCCTTAAACACGGCAGGTTCCCATGGTGGGTCATTTCTTTGTCTGCCCAAGGGAGGTGGGCAGAGTGGCAGAACCCACCCGCCCCCAACTCACATCCTGGGGGGTGCACACCACCTCCCTACTCTGTGCGTGAAGGAGGGGGGGACACTGTCCTTCTGTGCCCATCACGGACGTGTCTGGTTCCCGGCCTCTCCGCCAGTGTTCACGGGGCCGGTCAGGAGCCGCGCTCCTCCTGGGACCTCGTGCCCAAACCTCAGCCCTCCAAAGGGAGTCCCTCTTCTCTGGGTCAGCAGAGCTGTTCAATACCGTTTTCTTCCTTCTGGTCCAGACCTTTCTCAGAGTGCGGAGGAGAGCCGGGGGGAGCCCCTTCCTTTTGTGAGCGTGTGGGAGGTGAATGAGGGGTCTGTCGCCCAAATCTGCCTGTCAGCCCGAGACCATGGTTCTGTCTTCCATTTGCAAATCCCGACAGCTTTATTTTCTCC
This sequence comes from Prionailurus viverrinus, assembly GCF_022837055.1. NCBI lineage: Eukaryota > Metazoa > Chordata > Mammalia > Carnivora > Felidae > Prionailurus > Prionailurus viverrinus. The sequence goes on from NC_062566.1 coordinate 140,452,161, forward strand.
AAAACAGAATTGTGTCCACTGGGGCCGAAGTCGGGTGAGGGCCGTGTGTGGCTCCGGTGTCGGCAGGTGACCTGGTCGTCGGTACTGTCTGCCCGGGCGGGGCAGGCCGTCACCGGGGAGCCGGGGCCAGCGGGGGGTGGGGGTCCCCAGGGGTGCTGCCCCCTGGCCTCCGGTGGCCCACGTGCGCGGAGGTGGCCGGTCTGGTGTGGGGAGGCCCTGGTGGCGCCGAGCAGTGCTTGCCTTTCATTTCCGCTGCTGCATCTTGAGTCTCGCGAACTGTCGCATTGGAAGAGGGTCAAGTCCAGGATGGCTGTGCCACTCCTGCCGTTAGTGGTGATTGGTTTTTATAACTCAGTCCCCCATTAGACAAGTAAGATAACCTTCAACAGCAAACTGACTTAATTGGTAAACACAAACGCCGGCATTATTTCCAAGGATTTCTACAAGAATTACCTATAGAATAGTATCTGTGATCACAGAAGTGTGTGAACCCGTGTAGACAATTGTGTGACGTTGTTAGAGCCGCAATCTCCCTGACGGCGCACCTCTTCGTTCAGTTCTGTTACCCAAAAACAAAGACCAAAGAAGGCCAATCTCTCATTTGACTCTGTATTTTAACCCGCCTGTTTTAAAAATTGCCGTCTGTAGTAACCGCTCGCTGTGAGGCCCCATCTTGACACTCCAAGTGATTGTGACCAGTGATTCACGTCCTGTTTTTCTGCTCTTCTAAGAAAAAAAAAAACAACAAAAAGACAGTATAAGTTATTGCTCAGCAATAATCATGTTGTTCATGTGAATTAACAACATGTCTGGTTTTCTGATAGCATTATTATGTTTTATATTTTTGTTTACTGTATATTGTGTGTGGTTTTATTTGGTATTTATTTGTGTTTTGAGGTCTTGCGATGTTTTTGTGTTTCTGATGCTAATAACTAAAGTTTGTAAGAGTGTAGAATGCAAAACTTGGAAATGCTCAACTGTCTGATTAGAGGAAAATAAATCTGACTAAGGAGTCCTGGTTTCTCTTTCCGCCGTCTCCACAGGCAGCGCCCTGGGCTTGGGGTGTGGGGGCCCTCCCCCCCCCCCTCCTCCGTGGGGCCTCCCAGGCTCTTCTCTCAGAAGTGGCCTTGGCAGTGACCCGTGTGCTCACCCAGCCCCACACTCAGAAGGGCCCACACTTGGCTCAGTCCTCTGCCGTCACCATCTTCAAGTTCTTAACGTGTGCAGAAGGGGTCTCGTATGCTTGGTTTGCACTAGACCCTGCAGACTGTGGAGCCATTCCTGCCCGTGGCTTCCTGGCCTCCCCTGCGAGGCAGTGGCTCTGACCTCGGTGAGTCCCGGAGGCTGGGGTGCCCGGCAGCCTCTCTCTCAAGTCTGTGGCCTGGTCCAGAGCAGGGGAGGTGGCCCTCACTCTCCTGCCAGGCCGGTGCCCCGGCATCTGGAATGGTGGAGGGGCCCCAGACCTGGTGTCCCCTGGCCCGGGTCCACCACTTCATCAGCTGTGGGACTTTGTGCTCTTGGAGCCTGTTTCCTCATCTGTCATGGAAGGACAGCATCTCTCCTTTCTAGAACATGGTTATTAAAAAGCTGTACCAGGGGCACCTGGGTGGTTCAGCTGGTTAAGCATCTGATTCTTGATCTCAGTGCAAGTCTTGATCTCAGGGTCGTGAGTTCAAGCCCTGCGCTGGGCTCCACGCTTAGAGGAAAAAAACCCAAAAAACAAAACTGTACCAGCGCTGACCTTCGCAGGTGCTTGTAGGGGCTCCAGGCGACAAGTTCTAGCAGCTGCTCATAGGAGTGTTGGGGTTGGAGGGCCAGAAGGACCTCCTCCCAGCTCAGCATTTCTCTAGGTGGTCCTATGGATCAGGCCCAGAGGCAGTAAGCCCGTGTGGGTACCCCCAAATTATCCGTGTGGAAGCTGCTTTCCGGCACCAGTGCAAAGACCCTGGGAACCGCCCAGCCCCTCCCCCACTGCCCTGCTCCCCCACATGTCACCACTGCGCCCCACTGCGCCACTAGCATTATGGGCAGCAGGAAGGTGGCCCCATCCAGGGTCCCACACAGGCTCTCTGGCCACACTGTTCCTGCTGTCCCTCAACTGGGGGGGGGGGGAGTCCTCCCCACCCCATGCCCTCAGAGCCAGGGTGACACACACAGTGGGGAGTCCAGGGCCCTCCCCCCCCCCCGGCCCTTCCTAATGTAGGTTCCCGCACCGCCTCCCTCCGCCTGGAGGGTCCCAGTTCACCCCACCCTGTGGTGAAGGGCTTGCGCCCCATCCGTGTCTCTGGTGCTCAGCCTTGGGCTCCCACCGGGGTCGCAACCACAGCAGGGACGCTGAGCGGCACCATGGGAGCCCCGAGGACAGCCCTGACCCACCTCCCGGCCCGGGGACACGTTGTGGACAGCTCTGTGGGCTGGGATGCCCGAGGCATAAAGCAGCAGCTGCAAGGCCACATGTGCTTGGGGTTTTCCAGCTCCTTCGGAGGGGGTGGCTCAGCTGGGATTTCAGAACTGGATCCTTGGCTTTCAGCCTTTTGGAAACTTTTGGAGTTCTACAGGAAGGGAAATGGGCAATAAACCCCAGGAGAAGAGCACCCCCTGCTGGTTGCACCTGGGCCCGAGGTGCCAGTGGGGACACTGGGCAGAGGCGGCCGCAGATCTGGGCCACTGTCCAGCAGCAGGGGGCGGGTGTGATGAGAAATGGGGTGCTCGGAGCAGCTCCCCCACCTGAACCCAGACCTCAGCCAGGACTGACAGTGTAGGAGCACGTCAGACCGTCCCACGGCCTTGGCTTTGGTCCTCGAGTCAGCACTGGGGACAGCCCCTCTCGCCCAGCGACCTGGGAGGCTTGGTCCAGGAGAGGAGGGACCAGGCGGTTCCTGGTGACCCGGGGGCTGCCTCCCTCAGCTCAGGGGGCTGGGGTGGGGCCGCTCTGTTCTGAACCCCTCCAACCAAGACCTCTGCAGGGCCAGCTAGGAACTCGTGCCAAGCCAGGGTGGGTGCAGGAACGTGTGCAGGCCTCCCCGCGCTGCCAGCTCTGCCACTGTTGGTATCGACCTGCTCGCGGAGGCAGCGACATCCCACAGGAGCCGAGGACCAAACCTGCAAAGATGCCGGAGTCCACCGTGCGCCTGCGTTCTCTGAGGATCTGTCTTTAGTGAGAAGATCGAGGTCTGGAGAGGGGTCCGTCCCCGGAGCCCTCCCTGCACTTTGCTGGTCTTCCATGACTGAGGTTCACCTTGGTGCTTGGACCTGCCCACTGATCCGAGGGATGGTACCGGAGCCGGACGGGCGAAGGCCTGGAGATGCACTTGCTTGTCGTGAAGAGCGAGTGTTTCCAGTTTCCTGAAAACGGACAGCTGCAGAAGCTAAATCCTGAACCAAAGAGATCCGTGAAAAACACCACCGCCACTGGGAGAACGGAAGTCCGCGGAGGAGGTCCAAGGGCACCGTGGAGGGCCGGCTGGGACCTGTAAGTGCCGCGGGGCTGCCCGGAGGCTTCCGGCATGTTCCTCGGGGGCTGGATAAGGAGTTAGAGGCGCAGGGGCAGCTTTGAATGTCCCCAAGCCTACGAGCCCCTGCCTTGCTCCCCAGTGGACCCCTGGACCTCAGGGCTGGCCTTGGAGGAAAGCAGAGCTCAGAGGCCCCCTAGGGCACTGAGGGGGCTGGGCTGGCAGCCGGGTCTGAGGACCAGAGGCCAGCACCCTGGCGGGGAGAGCATGCGAGGGAGTCTGTGAAAGCACTCTTGTGGGGGGGGGGGGGGGACATGTGGTCTGAGCCAGTGGTGGCCACCAGCCTGGCAGGAGGCACACCCTGTGGTGACCTTAGTCTGTTGGGCCCTCGCAGGCAGCTGGGGGGGTGGAGGGTCACACACCTTCTCACGGAGGCCTGCCCCCTCATTGTCCCCGACGCTCTGGCTGCTCAGAGCCCTGCTCAGATCGCTGCGGCGTGTCCTTCATGCACCCCTGCCTCCCCACCGGCCAGCGGCAGATCCGGGAAGGCCGCGCCCCAGCCCCTGCTACAGCCCTGGCGCAAACGGAAGGCCGAGAGAAATCTGGAGTTCGGCAGGGTTGAGGGTGAGGGGTCCTCCAGGGCCAGAGTCTGGCAGGGGTCTGTGCAGGACTGCAGGGCCCGGGGGTGACCAGCCGGCCCTGGGAGGAGCGTGGGCCATCCCTTCCTCCCAGGAGCAGCTCCTGTGCTCCCACGGTACCGTGTGGGCCCCGGGGGCACTTCGCGGAGGATGCTGCAGTGGGGAGGAGACGGCCTGTCCGCAGAGGTGACTTCATGCGGAGACCGGAGGGACAGGAGGAGCCCTGCCAAGAGGGGCTGCTGTTCATCCTCCCACCGCCCGCCCCCCCCCCCCCCCCCCCCCGCCGCTCCTCTCCCTGCGCAGGAAGAGAACCAAGCACGCTGGAGCCTCAGTCCCTCCAGAGGGACACTAAGGCCCAGAGATGTGCAGGAGCCTACCTGAGGTCACACAGCAAATCAGGGACAAAGGTGAGGGGGAAGGAGCTGGGGACTGTCCTTGGGCTGATCCACCAAACAGAGCTGTAGAGAAGGTAGGGGGGCAGGACAGTGGAAAGGGGTGATCCCCAAGGTTCTGCAAGTCTGGGTGGGGACCACAGGGGATCTGTCCCCCCACCCTGGGGCGGGGGAGCAGGGCTGTCACTCACAATGCCCTCACACTAGGTGGGGGCTGAGATGGCCAGTCGGAGCACAGCAACCCTGCACCATGTGATTGGGGCACAGTTGGAAACAGGAACCAATCAGAGACCTCACTAAGCCATGCCCAGCGGCATAGTCAGAGAGGTGTGGGGTCCAGCTGTCCTGGGGGCCACTTTCCTGCCACGGGAAGGTTGTGCATAGAGGGAAACCAACAGCCAGGGCAGCCAAGCCGAAACAGAGTGAGACTGAGACCCGCAGACAGACACAGAGACTGAGAGCTTGGAGAGCCCCTGGATCCAACCTTGCCTGAAGCAGCCGCTTCATGGCATTTCCTGATTACTGGCAGAAACTCACTTTTGGACTTTGCCCTTCTGCTACTTCCCACAGAGCTCCTGACCGAAGTGTGTGCCCACATGTGTACCGGGGTACCCAGGGCACCTGTGCGTGCAGCTTGGGGCCTTCTGTGAACACAGGGCACCTGTGCCAGGGTTCAGCCGCTCCTCGTATCGTGTCTGCACTCCTGAGGTGGCAGGGACTCCTGGCAACGCTGGGCCAGGCAGGGCTGGTGCCTGTCTCCTGCCTCAGCATGGGCTCCTATCCAGGTCACCCTCTGATATCTGGACCCACGTCAGCCACCGGCAAGGATGCCCCCTTCAGGGTCTCACGGCCCACCTGCCCCAACTCGTCCTGTTCTGCCACCTTCAGTCCCACCTCCACGCTGTGGCTACAGCTGTGACCTCATCCTGCTTGTCTCTGCTTTAATGCCACCTCTTCCAGGAAGTTTCTCTGATTGCCAGGGAGTCTTGCCGCCCTCTTCAGACAGAACAATGTCTCTGGACGTGGCCTGCCCAAGGAGGTCAGAAAGTTCCGGGTCCCCAAGGCCCAACCACCCCACCCTCTAGAGCCGCTCTTGGGCCTTGCCCTCAAAGCAGTTCACTTTCTCAGTTGGGAGAAAGGAGCCCCCAGCTTGGGAGGAGAGTGCCTCCAAGCTCTCTGCCTTGAGAGCCACAGGTAGAGTGGTGGGAGGAGGTGAGGCGGGCAGAGCCAGACACTCTGCTGGAGCCTCAAGAAGGCCTAGTCAACAGAACTGCCTCCCGGCAGAAGCAAGACAAGGGGCAGAACAGATACGACCCCAAACACCCCTTTGTTCCTGGCGAAGGCTCCCCCCCCCCACCCCAGGACGGAGCGTCCTATCAGCCCAGCAGGCAGACAAGGCGAAAGTCCGGGGGCGGGGAGACCCCCTCCTCATCCCAGGCTGGGCTGGGGGCCGGCGCCTCCGGGCAGGTCCGGCACCGCCCAGAGCGGACTCGGGGCTCCCTCTGGTTGTTCCCGGTCCTCCACCTCTATAGCCACGCCCACCGCCTGCCCTCATCAGCTCACCCTGGACCCAGGGGCCACCCGCCACTCCTCCCCTCGCCGTCAGCCGTAACCGGCAAGGTGCCATCTGCCCCACCCGTAACCCACCCCCCCCACGTCCCTCGTCAGGTTTACTGCCCACAGTCTGTCCACCCACCACCCCAACCCCCGCCCTCTACCATCCCATCCCCCACAAACCCACCCCCTTCACCCCCAGCCACCCCAGCCCCCTCCCTCCGCCACCCTGCACGAGCAGCACACCAGTCCGTCCATCCGTCTGTGTCCGGCTGTGCCCCCGGCTCTCATCCACCCGGCAGCCATCCGTCTGCTAACCCGCTACTCACAGTCCATCTAAATCCTGCCCCCCATCCCCCCGTCCACCGGCCAGTCTCACCTACCAGCCATTCGTCGGCCCAAAGCCACCACCTTTTCTCACCCACCATTCACGTCAACAAAGCCCCTCCAACATCTACAATTGCTGTCTCACGCACCCGCCGTCCATTTACCCAAGCACCATTTGTGTCCACCCTCCAGGCTTACCATCTCTCTTCCTCGTGCGGCCACCACCCGCCGTCCGTCGCCCGTCCTTCCACAATCCGCTGCCCTCTATCCATCCACCACCCACCAGCCACCAGCCACCGCCCATCGCCCCCCGGGACCGCGCCACACCCACCCCGTCACGCACCACTCATCCTCCACCCGCCAGCGCTCGGTTGGTGTGCCTGGGTGGGTTCGCTCACCGCCTGCCGTCCCTCTGTCCCCCCTCCTCGGCTAACCAGAGCACGCACCCTCCACCCCTCACCATGCACCTGCTGCCAGCCATTCACCACGCGTTCTCAGGCGCTCGCCACTCAGCCCATCTACCACCGTCCACAGTGCACCGGCCCCGGCAGGAGGGCCCTGCTCGGAAGGCTGGACACCCAGCTCCCGCTGTGGGCCGAGTAGGTGCAGCCCCAGACGCGCAGGGACAGAGACAGCAGAGGCCCTAGAGGTTGTTCACCGCCACCACCGTCCCCCCCCCCCCCGCCCCAACCCCACCCTCGTCACGGAGCGGGTGGGTCCTCACGAGCCCCTCTTCCCGGGCGCCCAAGGTCCTCAGGTTCCCGCAGGGCTGAGTGTGGGGGAGGGAGCGAGTCGGACCGGCGCCTCCTGGCGGGGCCTGGAGGTAAATGTGTAACCGCCCGACGGCCGCGCCCCGCCCCGCCCCGCCCCGCCCCGCCCCTCCCGGTCAGGTGGACCCCGCGGGGCAAAGTCTGCGGGTCGGGGTCGGCGCGACGGGCCCGCAGCGGGATGGGCGCGCTGGGCCGGGCGCTGCTGTGGCTGCAGCTGTGCGGTAAGCGGGGGGCGCGCTGGGGGGCGGGGGGCGCTGGGGGGAGCGCCTGACAGGCCGCGGGGGGCGCGGGAGGCTCGGGAGGCTCGGCCCCGCTCCTGCCCGAAGCAGCGTGCGCGTGCGGTCTCCGCAGCCTCAGTTTCCCCGTCCCCGGGGGCGCGCTGGCCCTCGCCCTTTGCACCCGGGCCGGCGCGTGTCCCAGGTGTCCGCCCCCAACGCTCCTCAGTCCCTGTCCTTCTCTCCTTTTCTTTTCTTTTCTTTTTTTTTTTTTTTTTGGTAAGTTTATTTTTAGTTTATTTTTTTTATTTTGAGAGAGGGAGAGAGCATGGGCAGGGGCGGGCAGAGAGAGAACCCCAAGCAGGCTCCACCCCGCCACGCAGAGCCTGACGCAGGGCTTGAACTCCCTAACCTTGAGATCATGACCTGAGCCCAAATCAAGAGTCAGAAGCTCAAGGGACTAAGCCACCCAGGCGCCCCCTGTCCTCCTCTCTTAAGCCCCTGGCGGTTCCCTCAGGACGCAGATCCCGATCAGAGCCCACCCTCCAGCGCTTTCTACTGGGCAGAGGCCTCCTACCCCCTTCACATCGGTCCCCTGCTGCTCCAACGACCAGCAAATTGGGGGCGGGGCTAGGAGGCGATACCGAGGGGTGTCCTAGAGGAGGGCACGCAGGAGCGGGCTCTGCAGATCCGGTAGGAGTCTGTCAAGAGCACCGCGGCAGGGCTCCCGCAGGGTCTGGGCTGACAGGGAGACTTCATCTGTGCCCCCGGGCTCTGTGACCAACCTTCTTCCTCCTGGGGGTGGGGGCGTCTGAGCGGGAAGCACTTAGTCACCCCCTTCCCAGCGATGACCCGCGCGGCCTACAAACTCTGGGTCCCCAACACCAACTTCGAAGTGACCACCAACTGGAGCCAGAACCGGACGCCGTGCGCAGGCGCTGCCGTCGTGTTCCCGGCAGACAAGGTGCTTCCCCTCCCCCAGCCCGGGGCTCGGGGCGGAGACTCACGTGGCCGCAAAGTCGAGGAGAGGCAAAGGGGGTCCGCCAGCCAATGCCAGTTCTTTCTGCAGATGGTGTCAGTCCTGGTGCGAGAAGGTCACAGCATCTCCGACATGGTGAGGGGGAGCTGCGGCTGAGACCCAGGTCGGAGGGGGCTGGCGGTCCCCTGAAGCCCCTTTCTTGTCTTGTGACTGGCCCCCACCTGCATGGGAAACCGTGCAGGCCTTGGGCCTTCGGCTTCTGGAAGGGCTTTCTGGGAGGCTGGGGAAACCGTATGGGAGAGTAGGCCCTGGTCCTGTGGTCCCAGCTCAGGCTGGGACCTGTACATTTGGAAGATGCTACATCCTGCACTTGCCTGGAGCTTTGCTGTGTTAAAGGCTCTGATAAGATCTGGGAGAAAGACCTCTGATAAGGCCTGTCTCTTAAAGGCGGAGTCAGCAAGCTACTGGCCAAATGCAGCCACGTGGCTGGAGCTAACAATGGTTTTTACATTTTTAAAAAAAAATTTTTTTAACGTTTATTTATTTTTGAGACAGAGAGAGGCAGACCATGAACGGGGGAGGGTCAGAGAGAGGGAGACATAGAATCTGAAACAGGCTCCAGGCTCTGAGCTGTCAGCACAGTGCCCGACGTGGGGCTCGAACTCACGGACCGCGAGATCATGACCTGAGCTGAAGTTGGCCGCTTAACCGACTGAGCCACCCAGGTGCCCCAGTTTTTACATTTTTAAGTGGTTGGGGGGAAAAAGTCAAAAGATGAACATTTTTGTGGCACGTGAAATATAGAATTCAAACTTCAGTGTCCATAAATAAAGTTTCATCAGCACATAGCCCTGCCCATTTGGTCACTAGCATCTATGGCCACTGTCACACTGTAAGGCAGAGTTGAGTGGCCATGATGGAGCCCGTGTGGCCTTCAAAGCTTAAAATATTTACTGCCCGACCCTTTACAGAAAAGGTCAGTGCTCCCTGATTTAAAGCGTCATTTCCCAGGACCCAGCAGCGTCAGGGTCACTCCTAGTTCCCACTGCTCACTGGGGTGGATCATTGTTGTGTCAAACGCACGCCTGCCAGCAAGATGTGACTGATGTCAGGGTTGCTGGCTCTGAGCAGAGGTGGAGCTGGGGGGAGGGGGGCTCTCGGTATGGTGCCAGAGTTGGAGTCCTCTCCTGGAGGCCACTGGATTTTGCATGGGTGAGTTGGGGAGAGGGCATCTGGTGGCCCTGGCCCCACCCAACCTCTTGCCCAGATGCAGGATCTGGGGACCTCAGGCCTGATTTCCATTCCCTGAGGTGTCTTGGTTAATTGATGGTTTTCAAAAGCAGCATTAATTGTGGGACCCGGCCACTCATGGGGCAGGGCAAGTCAGTGCAAGGGACCCCTGCCCTACCTGTGAGCTGTCCCTGCCTGGGGAGGGGCCGTCGGGCAGAGACTGGGGGTCCCGGGTCCTGGCAGATCGGGGGTGCAGATGCCGTTTCACATCTGTCCAACCCAGAGACTAAGATGCGGAAGGGGCAGCCAGGTGGAGGAGGGGTGGAGACCTGGAGGGAGGAGCTGGACCCAGTGCCCCCTAACCCCCCCCCCCCCCCCCCCGCCGTGTGTAATCCTGGCACCCGGGACAGGCAGTAGCCTGGAGCAAGCAGAGAGGGGCATCCGGAGCCGGTGGGGAACCCTCGGGCAGGGGGTCTGTCTGGGGTGGGGTCCCGGGGCCGGGGGCCCTGCTCTGATGACCTAGTTATTTTGGTGATCTCCTTTGGAAGCTTGAGCATGTTAAGAGAGGCATTCATTCATACCTCACAGGTCCCTCTGTCTGGCCCTTCTTTCCATCCCCTGCGGCCCAATTAGGAGCCCCTCCTCCTGTCCTGGGGGCCCAGAAGGTGCCCCCTCACCTCCCAAGTCTGTCTTCTGCCTGCACCGCGGGAGCTGCCCCCCCCCCCCCCCCCACTCCACTGGGCCCGGGTGGGAACTGTCAGGGGGCCCGGGAACAGGCTGAACGGACCCAGAGCTGCCCCCGACCGCCTCCCACCCCCGGAGCACGGAGGTCCCCTCCTCCACGCCGCCTGCCATCAGCGCTGTCCGGCTGCCCAGAGGTAGCCCCAGTAACAGGTGCAGCCACAGCCGTGTTTTAACTTGTCTTTCTCAGGTCTGAGGATTCCCTCCCTGGGATTTTCCCCTTCCTGAACCTCCTCTCCTCTCCCATCTCTACCTTTGGAGGAATCTCGTATTTTCTACCCATGAACCCACTGTTGGTGCGAGATACTGCGTGTGCCTTCCCGCCGTGAGCGTTCTGCCTGTGGTGCCCTTCCCAACAGAAACCCGAGTCAGAATTGACCGTGCGGAACCTGCTGCCTCACACCTGTGTTTCTGGTGTTTTAAGAATCCCTCCCCGCTGCCAAGTCACAGCCATAACCACCCCTGTGTCTGTTAAGACACAGTTTTGCCACCAGGGTCGCACGCTTGAGTGGGACCCGGCTAGGGAACCAGCTTTATTTTTCTCCTTAGAATAAGCCTGATTTCGGACGTCTTCCTCCGAAGCACCAGCTTCATGGCGCTGTCGCCACTGTTCATCAAATGCCCAGGGTGCCCGGGGCTCTCTCGGGGCCCTTGTCCCTCTGCTCGCTTTCCCTGTTCCTGCCGGCACCACGCGTCCTCACCCTGTGGCTCTGTGGGACGTCTTGCTACCCGAGGGCGACTCCCCCCTCCACCCTCCTGCCAAGAGGCCTGTTAGTTCTTTGCGGATCTGATGCTGCAGAGAAATGGTAGGGTAGCTTTATCAGGTAACAACAGCAACAATAAAACCCGGGAAGTTTGGAAACGAACACCAGCTTTATACTGTCAAGCCGCCCATTCAGGACCGTGAACTTCTCTGCAAATATCTCACAGCATCCATCATAAAACTCGATACTGGACTTTTAAAGTGGTCCCCACACAGGTCTTGTATAGTATCGGTCCATTCGTAGACCTTTATAGTTTGCTTTCCGTTATGAACGGTTCTCTATTTTTAAAAACTGTGCGTTCCACTTGCTTATCTTTATAAACACCGATAGTTGTTCCTCTTTCTTTCCAGTCCTGACTCCTTTTCCTTCTTTTTCTTTCCAAATAGCATCGTCCAGGACCTCTACCCCTATGTTATGCACGAGTGACAAAAGTGGGCCTCTGTGCCTGGTTCCAATGGGAAAGAGAAGGCATGTCTCATTTCTCATTGAGTGAATGTTTGCTGCAGGGCTTTGGTACGTGAACTTTATTAAATTGTGGAAATTCTATTACTCACTTGCTAGCAGCGTTTTTAAAAAATCATAAATACATTTGTGGAGCTCTCTGTTGTTGTTGTTTTTTAATTGAGTGAGATACAGTTGTCCCCTCCCTGCTTTTAGCCTGTTAATGAGGTTTTCTGAGGTTGAGCTGTCGTTGCAAGACCGATGGCCCCCTGGGACCTGTAGTTGCAGGTCAAACATGCCACTTCTTCCTAACACCTGGCTTCCCTCCGTCAGAATGTTTGGATTTTGTTGGCACAAGACTCCTCACTGCCACCTGCTGGGACATCACGGTACATACGTCTGGGAAGTCGGGACGGGAGCCGTCCTGGGACAGGAACCCCATGATGACCGTGTTTTGTTTTTTAAGCTTCTTAAAAGTTTATTCTCTCTTATTATGACAGAGAGAGAGGGAGAGAGAGAGAGGGAGGGAGAGAGAGAGAGAGAGAGAGAGAGAGAGAGAGAGAGAATCCTAAGCAGGCTCTGCACTGTGCGGAGCCCGACATGGGGCTCAAACCCACAAACTGCGAGATCATGACCTGAGCTGAAATCAAGAGTCGGACGCTTAACTGACTGAGCCATCCAGGCGCCCCACCATGTACTTTTAAAATACACTATTGGAACTAGTCAGCTGATATTTTATATGGGATTTTTTTTTTTTTTTTTTTTTGTATCTATAAGTAAAACAAAACTACAATTTTTCTTGTATTGTCCTCCATTCGGTTTGGGAATCAAGATTACACGGGCCTCATGAAATGGCCTGGGCAATTTTCACTCCTTTTTCCATTTCCCAGAATGACTTCTAAGAAGGAGTCAGTTAGTTGTTCCTTGAGAGGTTAATATCCTTCACCTGTAAAAAACTTGTACTGGAACATGAGGTCCTTGACTAACATTTCAATTTCTTTAATGCTTGCTGGTCTATTCGGATTCTCTACTGCTTCTTGTGCCCATTTTGACACTGTGAATTTTTCTAGCAATTGTTATATTTCATCCAGGTTTTCACGTCCGGCAGTCCTTTTTATTTCTTAAGCTTTTCGGCGTCTGTGTCCACCCTCGTAAGTCCTTCAGTGTGTGGCCGCCGCCCTCCTTCCTCCCGATTTCTTCCAAGCGTTTTCAGAGAAGGCCTCTGTGCGGCCATCATTCCGAAGTCTTTTCATTATGCTCCTGCATTTGAATGGAACTTTGGCTGGATATAAAATTCTAGAAGGGAAGTTCTTTTCCTTTCGTACATAAAATATTGTATTCTTTCTGCATCCATTGTTGTTGCTGAGAAACCTGACTTCTGAGCCCCCGGGGTGATCTGCTCTTTCTGAAGCTTTTAGAATGTTCTCTGTGTCATTGACTTGTCCGGGTGTGATTTTCCTTGTTTCCCATTCCGCGCTCCAGGAGACCTTTCCATCTGAGGGGTCCCGGCTTTCTTCAAATCTGCAAAAGTCATGCTCCTTGTTTCTTCAAATATTTCCCCTTCGCCCCCACCCTTTATATATGCATTTCTGCACTTGGATGTCAATTCCCTCTCCTCTCCTGGTGGCTCTGCACTTCCCTGCTCTACCCTGCAGGGTCCCTCAGCAGAAACACCCGTCACTGTGCCTTCTCCAGCTGGACTGGTCCGCATGTTTATCTCACCTATCGTGCTCTTCCTTTCGATGATTACATGTTTCATGATTTATTTATATCTTCTCTTTTGGTTCTTTTTATTATTATTAAACTTTTAATTCCAGTGTGGTTAACATGCAGTGTTGTATTAGTTTCCTGGGTACAATATAGTGTTGAATTCAACCCCCTTTGGTTCTTTTAAGATTTTTTAAAATGTTAATTTATTAAAAAAATTTTTTTAATGTTTATTTATTTTTTTGAGAGAGGGGGAGAGAGACAGAGCGCAAGCAGGGGAGGGGCAGAGACAGAGGGAGACACAGAATCCAAAGGAGGTTCCAGGCTCTGAGCTGTCAGTACAGAGCCGGACGTGGGGCTTGAACCCACAGACTGTGAGATTGTGACCTGAGCTGAAGTCTGGGGCTCAACCGAATGAGCCACCCAGGTGCTCCAAAATGTTGATTTATTTTAGGGACAGAGAGTGCAAGCTGGGGAAGGGCAGAGAGAAAGAGACACAGAGGACTTGAAGCCGGCATCTGAAGCTGGCTCTGTGGTGAGCCCTACTTAGGGCTTGAACACACAAACTGTGATACCATGACCTGGGCCAAAGCTGTGGCCTCAGTGGAGCCACCCGGGCACCCCTGGTTCTTTTCAAAGACTTCAAGTTCTCCACCTCCCCCATTCCTGAGGCATGTCTGTCCCCACAGCTCACTGCGGCACCTGTGGGTGGGGCTGCCTCAGGTGTGGGGACAGTTGGCCCATGACCTCACATCGCCCCAGGGGTCGGCCTCTTGGTCAGGGCCGGTGCTCAGGTAGGGGACAAGCAAGCTAGGGCTCGAGGCCCGGCCCTGAGTGGGCCGCCCACGGCGACAGGGAACCACACACGATTCCTGCTCCGCGCAGCTCTCCCGGCCCAGCGCTCCCCTCCAACCCCAACCCCAACCCGGAAGGTCAGAAGGAGGAGGCCTGGGGTCCTGGGGCTTGGGGGCGGTGGGGAGGGAGAGGGCGGCGGGGACTCCGTCACCTGGCCTTCCCACTGCCTTAGATCCTCTGACACCTGAGGCCTGAGCTGTGGCCGGACTTCTGTGGCGAACGGGCTGCACGGGCCGCCGTGGTGGAGCCCAGGCCCGCAAGGGAGACAGGCCGCGCTGAGGCCCCGGCACCCCCAAGTGCAGCCCCCTCCCCTCCCTCCCAGTTCCGGCTGCCTTCACATTCCCTTGCGGCTTGGGTTCCTGGCTGGTGCAGCTCCCCCCACCCCGCCCCGCGGTGGGGGGATGTGAGAGGCCGTGGCCCGAGTGTCACCCTGCCCCAAACTCTCCACGCGCCCAGGTCTCAGGCGGGGTCTTGCTCCTCGGTCTGCAGTCCCGCTCCCTGGGACTTATTTGAACCTCGGCGGTTACGGGCCGCCCCCAGCCCCTGACCTCACCCGCCTGCTCCGCGGTCTGCGCTCCCTCCCCCGGGGTCGCGGAGGGGGGACGGGTCCCTCTGGGACCCGGGACCGCCGCCTGAGCCCCGCCCCCCCACCCCGCTCTTCCTGCAGCTCCTGCCGCGGGACGGGGAGTTCGTCCTGGACTCGGGAGCCGGCTTCGGCGCCGCGGACGCTGGCAGGGACCCGGACTGCGGCGCAGGTGAGGGGCCGGGGCGGGGCCTGCCGGGGCGGGGCGGGGCCTGCCGGGGGCGGGGCCGACGTCTGCCGGGGGCGGGGGCGCCCTCGCGCGTAGCTCAGGGACGCGCGCCCACCCAGCCGCCCCCGCGCTCTTCCTCGACCCCGACCGCTTCTCGTGGCACGACCCGCGCCTGTGGCGCTCCGGGGGCGCGGCGCGCGGCCTCTTCTCCGTGGACGCCGAGCGCGTGCCCTGCCGCCACGACGACGTCGTCTTCCCGCCCGACGCCTCCTTCCGGGTGGGCCTCGGCCCCGGCGTCGGGCCCGTGCGCGTCCGCAGCGTCTGGGCTCTGGGCCAGGTGAGCCGCGCGCGCGCGGGGCCGGCCCGCGTCTCCCCTGCGCGCCTCGGCCCCTCCCGGGCCCCACGCGAGAGTTCCGGGCACTCAGTCGCTGTCCCCTCCTCGGGCTGGCGCCGCCCGCGACCCGGCCACCCGCAGACGTTCACGCGCGACGAGGACCTGGCTGCGTTCCTGGCGTCCCCCGCCGGCCGCCTGCGCTTCCACGGGCCGGGCGCTCTGAGCGTGGGTGCCGAGGCCTGCGCCGACCCGTCGGGCTGCGTCTGTGGCAACGCCGAGGTGAGCGCGGAGGGCACCGGGGTGGCCCGGGTCCGCCGGGGGGGAGGGTGGGGGAGGGTGGGGGAGGGTGGGGGAGGGGCGGGGCTGGCGCCTGGCCCTCCCTCGACGCGGTCTGCCCCTCCCCCTCTCCGCTCCAGGTACAGCCGTGGATCTGCGCCGCCCTGCTCCGGCCCCTGGGCGGTCGCTGTCCCCCGGCCGCCTGCCGTGACGCCCTCCGGCCCGAGGGGCAGTGCTGCGACCTTTGCGGTGAGCACCCCCTCGTGTTTGCGGGGACGGCCTAGCTACCCTGGTTCGCCCCCGGCCTCACTTTCTCTGCTGGCCCTGGGCCCTCCTGTCGCAGGAGCCATCGTGTCGCTGGCCCACGGCCCCAACTTTGACATTGAGCGGTACCGGACGCGGCTGCTGCGAGGCTTCCTGGTAATGGGGCCGCGCTCCATCCGCCCCCCCTCCCAGCCTCTACCGCATGACCCGCCCAGGGCCACATTTTGCCTCATTGACGCGGTTACTCTCCGCGCACCTGCCCACGCCGTGTCCCTGCTGCCGACGCCCCCGCGGGTCCGAGGGCGAAGTCCCTGGGATAATCCTGTCTCCACCCCCTCCCCCCAGCCCCAGTACCAGGGGCTGCAAATGGCCGTGTCCAAGGTGCCGCGCCAGAACGCAGGCGCCGAGGCAGACACGGAGATTCAGGTGGTGCTGGCAGAGACCGGGCCAGACGGGACGGGCGGCGCGGGGCGGCTGGCACGTGCCCTCCTGGCGGACGTCACCGAGCACGGTAACCGCGGGTGCCCTTTTCCCGGCCCCTGCCCCGCCCCGCCTGGCGGAGACTGAGCCGGCGCCCTCCGTTGTAGGCGAAGGCCTGGGGGTCCTGTCCGCGGCAGTCCGGGAGTCGGGCGCGCCGGTCGGGGACGGCTCCGCAGCGGGACTGGAAGGTTCGGGAATGCGCGCGGGGCTGGCAGGCGGCGTGGCGGCGGGGCTGCTCCTGCTGCTGCTGCTGGCGGGGGCGCTGTTGCTGCGTGGCGCTCGGAGCTTCAGGTACGCGGGGGTGCCGCGGGGGACGGAGGCTCACGTCGCGGAGGAGGACCTCGGGGTTCATGTACGTCCTTGTTCCCCAGGTGGAGTAGGCGCGACGATGCGGCCCCAGCGCCCTTCGTGGCGCCCTTGGGCTTCTCCAACCCGGTGTTCGACGTGGCGGGCTCAGTGGAGCCGGTGAGGGGACGGGTGTGGGTAGCGGTCTTCCCCGGGGCTGTGCTGGGCGCAGACGCACCTTGACCCTGCGCACCCTGCAGCCTTCCGCCCCACAGGTGGAAAACAGCAGCGTCAGCCGCAGCTACTTCGTTAACCCTCTTTTTGCCGAGGCGGAGGCCTGAGCCCCCGCGTGACTGGGCAGCCCCCCTTCTGCCCTCCGCCGCCCCATTTCGAGAAATGTACGGGTCCCTGACATTAAAAGATCTCCCTTCCCTTTTCCACACTCCTTGTCCCCAGCCCCTGCAGACCAAGGACAGGGTGGCTTTGCCCAATAAAGGGGTTTCTTGTACCTGCTATCAGTTGCCTCCTGTGTCCCCACCCCTTTGCCTTTGCTTGAATGTGGAGAGCCGGCCAGTGCCCTCGTCACTCCATTGGTGAGGGGTGAGCCTCAGAGTCCTCCCTTCTGGTCACCTGCAAAGGGCAGTTCTGGGCACTACCTGTAGAATGGGTCCCTGAGAAGATTGCAGTCTGCAGAGTTGCCCCCACAACAAGGAGGGGGCTGGAACTCGGGAGATGGGGTGCTTAGAAGCCAACAGGAGTGAGGCACCTGGTGAGGCTGGCTGTCCAGTAGTCCCCCAACATCATGCCAAGTGGCTGTTGACCTTGCAAATACAACAGCCGGCCATTTACCAGAAAAACGGGTTTGTTCTGGAATGGCAGAGGAGTTGCACTTCGGGGTATGCAGGCTGTGGCGAAACCGCGGGCAGGCAAGTCCGGAGACCAAAGGAGAGGAACACGGTAGAGAAAAGGCAGGGGGTTGGGAGGGGCTGGTCTGAGTGGCGGTCCACCGGGGGCAGCGGGCATTGGGGCTGGTGGCGCTTTCTCACTGGCTGGCTGGTACCAGGCCGGAAGGGCTTCCTCCTCCTGCCGGTCCGGTGGGGGGACGGAGGGCAGGTGGGTGCGGTGCCCACCGGCTGGAGGCTCCATGTGGATGAAGTAGCCTTCACTCAGGCTCCCATCTTCCTCTTCTGATGAAGATTTTTCCTTAAAAGCATCACTGATCAAGAGTTACTAGGTGTCATTTGTGTCCCTCAGTGCCAGGAAAGACCTTTCCCACGTGGTGGGTCCCACATCGGAGGGAAAGCGCATAGTGGTGAGAAACATTTAAGGCCGCATTTGAATAGTGAGGAAGGTTTGGAGGAAGGACTCAGGGGTCTCCCATCCGAGGTCCGCTTCCTGCTGAGGTCGGAGATCATCTCCAAGCAGTGAGCTGGCGTCACCTAAACGGTTTCTACAAAGGTTTGACAAGCACCGGGAAGAAACAATGATTACGCAGGGCTGGTGAGCAGCACCTGGCAGGGGCCCTTCCAACAAGGTCGAAGAGACCTTCCGGAGTGTCTTTTGCAGTCGACGGAACGTCTGGTTGCAGGTGGTGACCTTCGCTCTCTGCATCTCATGGGCGCGTGCCGTGGAAAGATGGTTCTGCTCACGAGCACTGGTTCTCAGTAGACAGGGTTCGGCCTTTGCGGTACTGGGGTACCTGCTCTTACCAGCTGTGGATCGGAGCGGGCAGGAGCCAGGTGCACCCTTGCCCTGTAAACTACCCCGGAGGGGGTGGAGCTGAGATTTAGAAGGGCCGATAGCAGTGCTTTTGGCTGGGGTACTGGAAGCATCTTTGCAAATTTTGCCAGTTGGGTTTTTTTTTTTTTAACTTTTTAAATGTTTATTTTTCAGAGTGAGTGAGTGAGTGAGCGTGAGTGGGGGAGGGGCAGAGAGAGGGAGACAGAGGACCTGAAGTTGGCTCCACGCTGACAGCCCGATGCGGGGCTCAAACTCACGAACCTCGAGGTCATGACATGAGCGGAAGTCAGATGCTTCACGGACTGAGCCACCCAGGTGCCCCTGCCAGCTGAGTCTAAATAATGCCGCGTGTTTTACTAGCCCTGAGGGCTGGGGGTGGGAAGCACAGTGCTTTAGAAGCGGCTCAACAGGGGCGCCTGGGTGGCGCAGTCGGTTAAGCGTCCGACTTCAGCCAGGTCACGATCTCGCGGTCCGTGAGTTCGAGCCCCGCGTCGGGCTCTGGGCTGATGGCTCAGAGCCTGGAGCCTGTTTCCGATTCTGTGTCTCCCTCTCTCTCTGCCCCTCCCCCGTTCATGCTCTGTCTCTCTCTGTCCCAAAATAAATAAAAAAAAAAAAAAAAAAAAAAAAAAGAACCGGCTCAACAGCACAGACCTGTTGAGCCACCTGAACTGTGACATGGGTTTTCCAGTGACTGGAGTTCAAGGAGGTTTCCCCAGGTAGGGATGGAATTTTCTATTAGGACTTTTGCTGTTACCCATCTACAAGGGAAAGCCTCAGTCCAGGAGGAAACCTACAACCCACGACTAAATCCTGTTTCTATCAGCTCCACGGGGGGAGCTGATTAAAACCCACTTGCCAGACCCCAAATGGTCCATTGAGCAATTAAAACGCCCGAGGGCGCTGAGGGCAGGTTTCCCAGGACTATTTGGGGCAGGTGGGACGAGCAAGGCGGCAGCATGCTGTGGCCTTGCTGAGTCTCTGGCGGGACTGGATGGGTCTTTGGTCCCAGCTAGAGTTCTCTCATATTGAACCAACACACTTCCAATATTGTTTGGCTCTCTTTGGGGCCGACTGGTGGGCATTTGTTGTTGATTTTTCTAGGTGGTCATTTGGGGGACCACAACGGAAGTCTGGTTGTTGGTTTCTTTGAGAGCAGCGTCTTTGGTGGCACTGTCAGTGAGGTGGTTCCCTTCGCCTCCAGAGTCAAGTCTGAAGTGCCCAGAGACCTTAATAATAGAGCCGCTGGCGAAAGTGAGGCATCTGATACAGTTAGGGCCATTTTCAATTTTATTCCCATTAGAGGTGAGGAAACCTTCCCGAACATCCCAAAGTCCTGGGCTCCCTGTACCGACAGCAGGTACAGATGTTTGTGGTTTGGCCCTTGGCTAAGGTGCAAGCCTGAGAGCATCTAACTCAGGCGGAGTTGGGCTGAAGTAATCCATGCAGTGGTAACTACGGTAAGTGTGGTTACCGCCTGTCACCGTCCAGAGTTGTTCCGGTGCTAGTGACTCTCTTCCTTATGCGGCTCTCACAAGCCCCGCCTTTATACCTGGAAGACGGTGCATCCTAATCCCCTTCACCTAGTTCATCCGTCCCCACCCCCTCCCTTCTGGCAACCACCGCTTGTAAATTAGTGCTGTCATAAACACAGGGGAGCAAACGTCTTTTCAAATGACTATTTCCATTTTCTTCGGATAAATACCTCAGAGTGGAACCGCGGGATCATACTGTAGTTCTGTTTTTAACTGAGGAACCTCCATACGGTTTTCCAGAGCGGCTGCACCGGTTTGCATTCCCAGCAGCAGGGCAAGAGGGTCTCCTTTCTCCGCATCCTCGCCAACACCTGTTGTTTCCTATGTGGTTGACTTTAAAAGCCGTTCTGACAGGTGCGAGCTGACACCTCGTTGTGGTTTGGATCGGCATTTCCCTGACGGTTAGCGCCGGTGAGCTGCTTTTCGTGTGTCTGTTGGCCATCCGTATGTCTTGGAAAGCTGTCTACTCAGGTTTTCTGCCCACTTAAAAAAATGGGATTGGTTTTTTTGATACTGAGTTTTAAGAATTAAAAAAAAAATTTTTTTTTAATGTTTATTTTTGAAAGAGAGAGCATGAGCAGGAGGTGGGGGACAGAGAGAGAGGGAGACACAGAATCCAAAGCAGGTTCCAGGCTCTGAGCTGTCAGCACAGAGCCCAATGTGGGGCTCGAACCCATGAACCGGGAGATCATGTCCTGAGCCGAAGTTGGACGTTTAACCAACTGAGCCACCCAGGTGCCCCCATGAATTCTTTATATATTTTTAATGTTAACCCCTTATCAGATATAGTATTTACAAATAGCTTCTCTCATTCAGTATGTCACTTTTTTGTTTTGTTGATGGTTTACTTTGCTGTGCAAAAGCTTTTTAGTTTGATGTAGTTTCATTTATTTTTGCTTTTGTTGTCCTTGCCTGAGGAGACAGATCCAAAAAACTATTGCTCAGACTAATATCAAAGAGCTTGCTGCCTTTTTTCTTCTAGGATTTTTATGGTTTCAGGTGTTCTGTTTAGGTCTTTAATCCATTTAAAGTTTGTTTTTGTGCGTGGTGTAAGAACGTGGTCCAGTTTCACTCTTTTGCATGCAGCTGTCCAGTTCTCCCAGCACCATTTCTTGAAAAGACTGTCTTTTCTTCACTGGATATTCCTGCCTTCTTGGTCATAGATTAGTTGACCATGTAAGTGTGGGTTTATTTCTGAGCTCAGTGTTTTGTTCTATTGATCTATGTGTGTTTTTGTGCCAGTGCCATACCGTATTGATTACCACAGCTTTGTAGTATACTTTGAAATCAGGGAGCAAGATTCTAGTTTTGTTCTTTTTCAAGATTTCTTTGGCTATGCATGATCTTTTGTGGTTCCGTATAAATATAGGATTATTTGTTCTAATTCCGTGATAAATGCCATTGGTATCTTAACACAGATTCCACTGAATCTGTAGGTTGCTTTGGGTGGTATGGACATTTTAACATCAGCTTTTCCAATTTACAAACATAGTTTATTTTTCCATCTTCTGTGTCCTCTTTAATTTATTTCATTAATGTCTTATAGTGTTCAGAGTACAGTTCTTTCACCTCCTTGGCTAAATTTATTTTTAGGTGCTATTTTATTCTTTTTGATGAAGTTGTGAGTTTTTTTTTTCTAAATTTTTAGTATATTTTTTATGGTTTTTTTTTTGATGTTTTTTTTTTTTAATTTTTTTTTTCCAACGTTTATTTATTTTTGGGACAGAGAGAGACACAGCATGAACGGGGGAGGGGCAGAGAGAGAGGGAGACACAGAATCGGAAACAGGCTCCAGGCTCTGAGCCATCAGCCCAGAGCCTGACGCGGGGCTCGAACTCATGGACCGTGAGATTGTGACCTGGCTGAAGTCGGACGCTCAACCGGCTGCGCCACCCAGGCGCCCCTTGATGTTTATTTTTGAGAGAGACAGAACATGGTGGGGGAGGGGCAGAGAGAAGGAGACACAGAATCTGAAGCAGGCTCTAGGCTCTGAGCTATCAGCACAGAGCCTAACTTGGGCTCAAACCCACAAACCATGAGATCATGACCTGAGCCAAAGTCGGATACTCAACCGACTGAGCCACCCAGGTGCCCCCAACTTTTAAATATTTAATTGAATTATAGTTGATATACAATATTATATTTGTTATATAACATAGTGACTTAACAATTATATGCATTACAAAATGTTCACCATAAGTGTAGTTACTACCTGCCACCATACGAATGTATTACAATATTATTGACTATATTCCCTATGCTGTACTTTTCATCCCTGTGATTTATTTTATAATCGAAAGTGTTTTTTTAAAGACTTTTAAAGTAATCTCTACTTTTGAAATGGGGATTGAACTCACAACCCCGAGATCAAGAGTCAAGTACTCTACTGACTGAACCAGCCTGGTGCCCCTATAATTGGAAGTTGTGCCTTCAATCCCCTTCACCAGTTCCATCCATCTCTCTTCTCCCTTTCCCTCTGGCAAGCTACCTGTTTGTTCTTTGTGTCTATGAGTCTGTTTGTTCATTTGTTTTTACTTTTAGATTCTATATACAAGGAAAATATATGGTATTTCTCTTACTCTGATTTATCTCTCACAGCATTATACCCTCTAGTTCCATCAATGTTGCTGCAAATGGCAAGATTTCATTCTTTTTTATGGCTGAGTAATATTCCATTGTTTATACACACCAGATCTTCTTTATCCATTCATCTATTTAATTTTTCTAATGTTTATTTATATTTGAGAGAGAGAGCATGCACAAGTTGGGGAGGGGCAGAGAGAGAGGGAGACACAGAATGTGAACTGGGCTCCAGGCTCAGGGCTGTCAGCACAGAGCCCGATGTGGGGCTCGAACTCACAAACTGCGAGATCATGACCTGAGCTGAAGTTGGACGCTTAACCGATTGAGCCACCCAGGCGCCCCTCCACTCATCTATTGATGGACACTTGGGCTGCTTCCACATCTTGGCTGTTGTAAATGATGCTGCATAAATCATACAGGAGCATAGTTCTTTTCAAAATTAATGGTTTCATTTTCTTTGGGTAAGTACCCAGAAATGGGATTAGTAGATTATATGGTATTTCTAGTTTTAATTTTTTTGAAAAGCCTCCATATTGTATTCCATAGTGACTACACCAAGTCACATTTCCACCAGCAGTGCATGAGGGTTTCCTTTTTTCCACATCCTTACCAACACTTGTTTTTTCTTGTCATTTTCATACCAGCCATTCTGCTACGTGTGAAATGGATATCCCATTGCAGTTTGGGGTTGACATTTCTCTAAGGGTTAGTGGTGCTAGGCATCTTTGCATGTATCTGTTGGCCATCTGTATGTCTTCTTGGAAAAATGTTTAGGTCCTCTGCCCATTTTTTAATTGGATTGTGTGTGTGTGTGTGTGTGTGTGTGTGTACACATACATACGTACATGCACTGAGTTGTATGAGTTCTTTATGTATTTTGGATGTTAATCCCTTATCAGGGATACATAATTTGCAAATAGCTTCTCCCAATCAGTAATTGCCTTTTTATTTTGTTCTTGGTTTACTTTGCTGTGCAAAACCTTTTTAGTTTCATGTAGTCCCAATTGTTTATTTTTGCTCTTGTCTCTTCGGCCTGGGGGAGAGAGCCAGAAAAATATTGCTGAGGCTGATGTCCAAGAATTTGCTGCCTATGTTTTCTTTTAGGATTTCTGTGGTTCTGGGTCTCACATTTGGATCTCTAATGCATTTTGAGTTTATTCTTGTGTGTGGCATAGAGACAGTGGTCTAGTTTCTTTGTATGTAGCTGTCCACTTTTCCCAGCACCATTTATTGAAGAGGCCATCTTTCCCTCATTTTATATTCCTGCCTCTTTTGTCATATGTGCATGGGCTTATTTCTGGTTTTATCATTTTGTCCCATTGATCTGTTTTTTTGTTTGTTTGTTTGTTTGTTTGTTTTGCAAATACCATACTGTTTTGATTACTGCAGTTTTGTAGTATGGTTTCAAATCTGGAATTGTGATACTCCCAGCTTGGTTATTCTTTCTCAAGATTGCTTTGGCTATTTGGGGCCTTGTGGTTCCATTCAAATTTTAGGATTACTTGTTCTACTTGTGTGCAAAATACTGTTGGCATTTTGATAGGGATTTCACTGGTTCTGTAGATTGCTTGGGTAGTATGGACATTTTAACAGTGTTAATTTTTTCGATCCATGAGCATGATATATCTTTCCCTTTATTTGTGTTGTCTCCAATTTATCTTATCAGTGTCTTACTGTTTTCAGAGTACAGTTAATTCGTCTCTTTGGTTAAATATATTCCTGGGTATCTTATTCTTCTCATCAATTGTATATGAGATTGTTTTCTTAATCTCTCTTTCTGCTAGTTTGTTATTAGTGTATAAAAACACAACAGGTGCCTGGGTGGCTCAATTGGTTAAGCATCTGACTCTGGATTTTGGCTCAGGTCATGATCTCATGGTTTGTGAGTTCAAACCCTGTGTTGGGCTCTGTGCTGGCAGTGTGGAGCCTGCTTGTGATTCTCCTTTTCAAAGCAAATAAACTTAAAAATGTTTAAAGAAACACAACAGATTTTTAATATTTTATATTCTGCAACTTTACTGAATTCATCTATTCTTATTTTTAAAATTTTTAAAATGTTTTATTTATTTTTTTGAGAGAGAGAGAATGAATGAATGAATGAATGAATGAGTGGGTAGGAGCAGGGAGAAAGCAAGACACAGATTCTGAAACAGGCTGTAGGCTCTGAGCTGTCAGCACAGAGCCTGATGCAGGGCTTGAACTCTGGAATGAGATCTGGACCTAGGCTGAAGTCGGACACTCAACCAACTGAGCCACCCAGGCGCCCCATGAATTCATTTATTCTAATAATATTTTGGTGGAGTCTTAAAGTTTTCTGATATGTCACATGTCATCTGCAACTAGTGATACTTCCAGTTCTTTTTTTTTAGTATCATTTTGGATGCCTTTTATTTCCTTTTCTTGTTTGATTGCTGTGGCTAGGAATTCCAGTACCATGTTGAATAAAAGTGGTGAGTTCATATCATTGTCTTGTTCCTGATCTTAGAGGAAAAACTTGGAGCTTTTCACCAGTGAATTTTATGTTAGCTGTGGGTTTTTCATATAAGGCCTTTATTATGTTAAGGTATGTTCCCTCTACAACTACTTTGTTGAGAGTTTTTATCATGAGTAGATGTTGAATTTTGTCAAAAATGCCTTTTTTGCATCTATTGAGATGATCATACAACTTTTATCCTTAATCTTGTTAATGTGGTATATCATGCTGATTGTGCAGATTTTGAATCATCTTTGTATCTTTGGAATAAATCCTACTTGATTGTGGTGAATGACACTTTTAATGTATTAAATTTGGTTTGCTAATATTTTGTCAAGGAGTTTTGTATCTATGTTCATCAGCGTTATTGGCCTTTAATTTTCTTTTCTTTCTTTCTTTCTTTCTTTCTTTTTTTTTTCTTTTTTCTTTTGTAGTATCTTTGCCTGGTTTTGGTATCTGGGTAGTGCTGGCCTCAGAATGAATTTGGAAGCATTCCTCTCTCTTCTACTTTTTGGAACAGTTTGAGAATAGGTATTAACTCTTTTAATGTTTGGTGGAATTCATCTGTGAATCCATCTGGTTCAGGACTTTTGGGGAGTTTTTAAAAGTCATTATGAATTCAATTTAATTACTAGTAATCAGTGTGTTCAGATTTTCTCTTTCTTCCTGATTCAGTCTTGGAAGATTGTATGTTTCTAGGAATTTATCCATTTCTTAAAGGTTGTTCAGTTTGTTGGTGTGTAATTTTTCTTTTTTTTTTAAATCTTATTTATTTTTAAAAAATTTACATCCAAGTTAGCATATAGTGCAATAATGATTTCAGGAGTAGATTCCAGTGATTCATCCCCTATGTGTAACACCCAGTGCTCATCCCAACAAGCGTCTTCCTTAATGCTCCTTACCCATTTAGCCCATCCCCCCACCCACGACCCCTCCAGCAATCCTGTTTGTTCTATGTATTGAAGAGTCTCTTATGTTTTGTCCCCCTCCTTGTTTTCATGTTTTTGCTTCCCTTCCTTTATGTTCATCTGTTTTGTATTTTAAATTCCACATATGAGTAAAGTCATATATTTGTCTTTCTCTGACTAATTTCGCTTAGCATAATACCTTCTAGTTCCATCCATGTAGTTGCAAATGGCAAGATTTCATTCTTTTTGATTGCCGAGTAATACTCCATCATATATATATACATATGTATACACACACACACACACACACACACACACACATATATATATATATATGTATACACACACACACGTATATACATACACACCACATCTTCTTGATCTGTTCATCTGTTGATGGACATTTGGGCTCTTTCCATACTTTGGCTATTGTCAATAGGGCTGCTATATATATACATTGGGGTGCATGTGCCCCTTCAAAACAGCACATCTGTATCCCTTGGATAAATACCTAGTAGTGCAATTGCTGGGTTGTAGGGTAGTTCTATTTGTAATTTTTTGAGGAACCTCCACACTGGTTTCCAGAGTGGCTGCACCGGTTTGCATTCCCACCAGCAGTACAAAAGAGTTCCTCTTTCTCTGCATTCTTGCCAACATCTGTTGTTGCCTGGGTTGTTAATGTTAGCCATCTGATAAGTGTGAGGTGGTATCTCATTGTGGTTTTAATTTGTATTTCCCTGATGAGTGATATTGAGCATTTTGTCATATTGAGCATTTTGTCATGTGTCTGTTAGCCATCTGGATGTCTTCTTTGGAAAAGTGTCTCTTCATGTCTTTTGCCCATTTCTTCCCTGGATTATTATTTTTTTTTTTTTTGGGTGTTGAGTTTGAGAAGTTCTTTGTAGATTTTGGGTACTAACCCTTTATCTGATAGGTCATTTGCAAATACCTTCTCCCATTCCATCAATTGCCTTTTAGTTTTGTTCATTGTTTCTTTCACTGTGTAGAAGCTTTTTATCTTGACGAGGTCCCAATAGATCATTTTTGCTTTTTTTTCCCCTTGCCTCCAGAGATGTGTTGAGTAAGAAGTTGCTGTGGCTGAGGTCAGAGAGGTTTTTGCCTGCTTTCTCCTCTAGGGTTTTGATGGCTTCCTGTCTTACATTTAGGTCTTTCATCCATTTTGAGTTTATTTTTGTGTATGGTATAAGAAAGTGGTCCAGGTTCATTTTTCTGTGTGTCGCTGTCCAGTTTTCCCAGCACCGTTTGCTGAAGAGCAATGGTCTTTATTCCATTGGATATTCTTCCCTGCTTTGTCAAAGATTAGTTGGCCATACGTTTGTGGGTTCATTTCTGGGTTTTCTATTCTGTTCCATTGATCTGAGTGTCTGTTTTTTTGTGCCAGTACCATTACTGTCTTGATGAATACAGCTTGGTAATACAGCTTGAAGTCTGGGATTGTAATGCCTCCTGCTTTAATTTGCTTTTTCAGGATTGCTTTGGCTATTCAGGGTCTTTTCTGGTTCCATGCAAACTTTAGGATTGTTCTGGTTTTGTGAAGAATGCTGGTGTTATTTTGATAGGGATTACATTGAATATGTAGATTGGTTTGGGTAGCATCAACATTTTAATAATATATGTTCTTCCAATCCATGAGCATGAATATTTTTCCATTTTTTTGTGTCTTCAATTTCTTTCATAAACTTTCTATAGTTTTCAGTGTATAGGTTTTTAACCTCCCTGGTTAGGTTTATTCCTAGGTATTTTATGGTTTTGGGTGCAATTGTAAATGGGATTGATTCCTTGATTTCTCTTTCTATTGCTTCATTATTGGTGTATAGAAATGTAACCAATTTCTGTGCATTGATTTTACATCCTGCAACTTTGCTGAATTCATGGATCACTTATAGCGGTTTTCTGGTGGAATCTTTTGGGTTTTCCATATAGAGTATCAGAGTGTCTGCGAAGAGTGAAAGTTTGGCATCCGCCTGGCCAATTTGGATGCCTTTTATCCCTTCACATTGTGTGACTGCTGAGGCTAGGACTTCCAATACTATGTTGAATAATAGTGGCGAGAGTGGACATCCCTGTCATGTTCCTGACCTTAGGGGGAAAGCTCTCAGTTTTTCCCCATTGAGAATGATATTAGAGTTGGGTCTTTCATATATGGCTTTTAAGATCTTGAGGTATGATCCTTCTATCCCTACTTTCTTGAGAGTTTTTATCAAGAAAGGATCTTGAGAGTTTTATCAAAGTCTTTCTCTGCATCTATTGAGAGGATTGTGTGTTTTTTGTCCTTTTGTTCTTTCTTTTATTGATGTGATGAATCACATGGAATTTTTTTGAATATATTGAACCAGCCCTGCACCCCGGATATAAATTCCACTTGGTCATGGTGAATAATTTTTTTAATGTATTGTTGGATCTGGTTGGCTATTATCTTGTTGAGGATTTTTGCATCCATGTTCATCAGGGAAATTGGCCTGTGGTTCTGCTTTTTAGTGGGGGTCTTTGTCTGGTTTTGGAATCAAGGTAATGCTGGTTTCATAGAATGAGTTTGGAAGTTTTCCTTCCATTTCTATTTTTTGGAACAGCTTCAAAAGAATAGTTGTTACCTCTTCTTGAAACGTTTGCTAGAATTCCCCTGGAAAGCCATCTAGCCATGGACTCTTGGTTTTTGGGAGATTTTTGATTACTAATTAGATTTTTTTTTTTTTAATGGTTATGGGTCTATTCTTCCTGTTTCAGTTTTGGTAGTTTATATGTTTCTAGGAATTTGTCCATTTCTTCCAGATTACCCAATTTTTTAACATATAATTGCTCATAATGTTCTCATCATTGTTTGTATTTCTGCAGTGTTGATTGTGATCTCTCCTCTTTCATTCTTGATTTTATTTGGGTCCCTTCCTTTTTCTTTTTGATTAAACTGACTAGAGTTTTATCAATTTTGTTAATTCTTTCAAAGAACCAGCTCCTGGTTTCATTGATCTGTTTTTGTTTTGTTTTATTTGCTTTCAATACCATTGATTTCTGCTCTAATCTTTATTATTTCCCATCTTCTGCTGGTTTTGGGTTTTATTTGCTGTTCTTTTTCCAGTTCTTTAAGGTATAAGGTTAGGTTGTGTATCTGAGACCTTTCTTCCTTCTTCAGGAAGGCCTGGATTGCTATATATTTCCCTCTTATTACCGCCTTTGCTGTGTCCCAGAGGTTTTGGGCTGTGGTGTTATCATTTTCATTGCCTTCCATGTACTTTTTAATTTCCTCTTTAACTTCTTGGTTAAACTTTCCTTTGGCGACCATTAGCATGATAGATGGTTCTCCATCCCCTTACTTTGAATCTGAAGGTGTCTTTAGGTCTAAAATGGGTCTCTTGTATACAGCACATAGATGGATCTTGTTTTCTTATCCATTCTGTTACCCTGTGTCTTTTGATTGGAGCATTTAGTCCACTGACATTTAGAGTGAGTACTGAAAGATATGAATTTATTGCCATTATGTTGCCTGTAGAGTTGGGAGTTTCTAGTGGCGTTCTCTGGTCCTTCTAGTCTTTGTTGCTTCTGGTCTTGTTTTGTTTCATCTTTTCTCTCCTCAAGAGAGTGTCCTGTAAAATTTCTTGCAGGGCTGGTTTAGTGGTCACAAATTCCTTTGGTTTGGGTTTGGGAAATTTTTTCTCTCTCCTTCTATTTTGGATGACAGCCTTTCTGCATAAAGAATTCTTGGCGGGGCGCCTGGGTGGCGCAGTCGGTTGAGCGTCCAACTTCAGCCAGGTCACGATCTCGCGGTCCGTGAGTTCGAGCCTCGCGTCAGGCTCTGGGCTGATGGCTCAGGGCCTGGAGCCTGTTTCCGATTCTGTGTCTCCCTCTCTCTCTGCCCCTCCCCCGTTCATGCTCTGTCTCTCTCTGTCCCAAAAATAAATAAACATTGAAAAAAAAATTAAAAAAAAAAAAAAAGAATTCTTGGCTGCATATTTTTCCGATTCAGCTTGTTGAATATATCCTGCCACTCCTTTCTGGCCTGCCAAGTTTCTGTGGATAGGTCTGCCGTGAACCTGATCTGTCTTCCTTTGTAGGTTAGGGACGTTTTGCCCCCTTGCTGCTTTCATGATTCTTTCCTTGCCTAAGTATTTTGTGAATTTGACTATGATATGCCTTGTTAATGGTCAGTTTTTGTTAAATCTAATGGGAGTCCTCTCTGCTTCCTGGATTTTGATGTCTGTGTCTTTCCTCGGGTTAGGAAAGTTTTCCACTATGATTTGCTCACATAACACTTCTACCCTTTCTCTCTCTCCATTTTCTTTCATTCGGATGCTATTCCTTTTTAACAAGTCACTGATTTCTCTAATTCTTATATTGTGCTCTTTTGCCTTAGTTTCCCTCTTTTTTCCGCTTCCTTATTCTCCAAAAGTTTGTCCTCTATATCACTGATTGGCTGCTCTCCTTCATCCATCCTTGCCGCCGTGGCATCCATTCGAGATTGCATCTAGGTTATAGCATTTTTAATTTCATCCTGACTAGATTTTACTTCTTTTATCTCTGCAGAAAGGGATTCTATGCTTTTTACAACCCCAGCTTCTTCTTCTCGTGATTCTAAATTGTGGTTATATCTGTGTTAAGTCCCAGGCTGTGACTTCTTCCTAGTCTTACTTTTGCGGGGAATTCCTTTGTTTCATGTTGGGGGAAGAAAAAGAAAATAAATAAATAAAAATTAAAAAACTAAAAACAACACACAAAAAATCAAATAACGGATGTTGAATCCTAGGTGTGTTTTGATTTGGTTGTTGAAAGAAGCTTGATAAAATATAGAAAAAAAGGGAAATTAAAATAAAACGTTTAAAAATTAAAAAAAAATGACTACAATAGAGTAAAATGAGATGATGAAATTAAAGTAGAATTTAAAAAAATTTACAAGAAAGTAAAAAATATAGCAGAAAAATATTAAAGATCATTTATAGAAAAATAAAATTTTTTTTATCTTTCTGTATTAAAGAATAAGAAAAGAAAAATTGAATAGATGGACCAGCAAACAGAAGGAAATATGACTGAAATTACATCCAGTTTTCCCTAGAAGTCAAACTGTGAAGCACTTTATAGTCCATAAACTAAGCAGGTGGAGACTTGTGGTGTTCCTCTTGGGCGGGGCTTGGTGTCGTAGCTCCATTATCCAGTAGGTGGCGCTGCCCAGTTTACTGTGGTGGGTCGTTGTGGTGTGTGTACTGTGTGTGCACGCACAGGAGGGGTGAAAATGGCATCACCCAGCTACCCAGTCTCTAGCATCAGAACTCTGTGCTGTCCCCAACCCACAATCAAGCACCCTTCCTTCGTCTCCAGCTTCCGTCCACTCCCTGCTTCTACACTGTCCATGACCAAGCTGTCAGCTTGTCTCGTGGCACCTCTCTCCTGAGTTTTATCCCAGATGGGGCTGTGTTTCCAAACCCCTCACTTCTGAGGGCCCTGCAACTTTGACCTGCTCAGATCCTCTGGGGGAGGGGCCTGCTGAGTAGTGGCTGGGTGCTGGCCTGCCCCCAGGAACGTTTGCAGGACGACACTGCTGCAGAGGCCCAGAGACTGCAGCCAGGTGTTAGCCTGCCCCAGAAAAAGTTCGTGTGATCGTGTCACAGCAGCGGTTCAGGGGTTGTGGTCAATCATGACACATACCTGGCGCCAGGCTTCACCGTTAACATCCTTGTTCCGACACCAGCAAACGTAGCTATTCTCCAGGGTCCACTGGGACCTTTGCCTGTGGGGAGGCCGCACAGCCTCTACCAAGTGTCCTCCCAGCAGGGGAACCTCCTCTCCCCATGTGGCCCTCAGACCCCTCAGACCTCACTATCTGCTCCAGGGGATTCGTCCTTTCCACCAGAGCACTGCCAGTTATTGAGCTGCGGAGTGCAGGTATCAGACTCTGCACTCCCACTGTTTATAATCTTAACAGTATTTAAACCTTCTTCTTTTTCCTTTCCC
Organism: Prionailurus viverrinus; assembly: GCF_022837055.1. NCBI lineage: Eukaryota > Metazoa > Chordata > Mammalia > Carnivora > Felidae > Prionailurus > Prionailurus viverrinus. The sequence goes on from NC_062566.1 coordinate 140,483,811, forward strand.
CCTTTCGTGTTAAGTCTCTTAATGGGTGTTTCCACTTTTCTTTCTCTTCAGCTGCTTTGCGGGGGGGGGGTGCTTTTCCTGTACTCTCCCCCCATCTCTGTCCTCTCTCCACAAAAACAGCTCTCTACCCTCAGCTTCTCTCCCCCTCAGTTCACCAATCCATGCTGCGTACCTGCTGAATTCTGTGGTTCAGGTTGTGCAGATTGTTGTGTTAATCCTCAGATCAGTTTTCTAGGTGTGCAAGATGGTTTGGTGTTGATCTAGCTGCATTTTAGGGATCAGAGAGGCAAAAAAAAAAAAAAAAAACCCTTCCATGCTGCTCCGCCACTTTGGCCCCTCCTCTGTTGGTGTAGAATTTTTCACAGTGGTCCTGTGTAATCCTTTATATTTCTGTGGTGTTTGTTGTAACTTCTCTTTCATTTCCAATTTTATTTATTTGAGTTCTTTCATTTTTCTTGATGAGTCATGCTAATGGCTTATCAATATTGTTTATTTTTTTCAAAGAAGCAGCACTTAGTTTCATTAATCTTTAATATTTAAGTTTCAATTTATTTGTAATTTGATGTTTATTTCCTTCCTTCTTCTATTACTTTCGGGCTTAGTTTATTTATTCTTCTTTTTCTAGTCCCGTTAAGTGTAAGGTTATATTGTTTGAGGTTTTTATTTGTTAAGGTGACCTGTACTGCTATGAATTTCCCTCTTAGAACCGCTTTTGCTGTGCCCCCAGATTTGGGGGCATTGTCTGTCTCCCCTCCTTTCCCCTCCCCTTCCCTTCCGTGTCTTTAACTTTTGACATTTTAGCTATAATGTGTCTTGGTGTGGCTCTCTCTGGGTTCATCTTGTTTGGGGCTCTCTGTGTGTCCTGGTCTGGATGTCTGTTTCCTTCTGCAGGTTAATGAAGTTTTCAACCATTACTTGTTGAAAGAAGTTTTCTGCCCCATTCTCTCTCTCCTTCTGGGACCCCTGCAACGCAAATGTTAGAACACTTGATGTTGTCCCAGAGGCCTCTTCAACTCTTCTCATTTCTTTTAATTCTTTTTTCTTTTTGTTCTTTATTTTGGGTGGTTTCTGCTCCCGTCTTCCCGATCTCTCATTCGTTCTTCTGCAACCTCAAACCTGTTGCTATTTCTTCCAGTGTATTTTCTATTTGTTTTCATGCTCTTCAGTTCTGCTTGGTACTTCCTTACACTGTCTGCATCTTGGTTGAAGTCCACACTGTTTTATCCGTTCTTCTCCCGAGTTCGGTCAGCATCTTTATGACTATTACTTTGAACTGTGAGGCTGATGCTTATCTCAGTTTCATTTAGTTCTTTTTCTCAGGTTTTGTTTTGTTATTTTGTTTGGAACATACTCCTCTCTGTCCATTTTGCCTGACTCTGTGTTTGCTTCTGTGTATTAGGTAGTTCAGTTACTTTTCCTGCTGTTCAAGGAGCGGCCTATGCAGGAAAAGTCCTATAGGGCCAAGAAGCACAGTCTCCCCCCGGCCACCAGAGCCAAGTGCTCCAGGGTGTCCCTTGTGTGGGCTGTGTGTGCCCTTCTGTCACAGGGGGGCCGAGATGGCTGCAGGTGTGCTGGTGGGCAGGGCTGACACCTCGCCTGGCTGGCCGTGAGGCACTGCTGTGACTGGCGTGGCTCACTCACGGGCCACGTTAACACCCTGTCAGCCGAGACCTCTGCAGAGCCAGGCTTGTGTGGGGCTCCCGAGTGTGCACCCTGTGGTTAGCCGTCTAGAGGGAGGATTTCAAAATGGCACTTGCCAGCACTGGGGTCCATACAGAATGAGCTGGAAAAAATGGCCGCGCCAGCATCTCAGTCCCTGGGGCCTGAGCCCAGCGGCCCCAGTGGCCTCCCTGCTCTCTGGCAGGTGCCCCACGGTTAAGAAGTGCGTCTCCACCTATGGCATATGCATGTTTTGAAATGGTGTGTTTGCACTGGTTTCTGGGCCAACTGACCGGTGAGTCTGCGTGTTAATCCTTTAAGAGCGGGTTTTCCTTTTCTTATAGTTCTGTAGTTTTGCAAGACGTACTCCCTGTTGATCTTTGAAGCCAAGTGTTTTGGGGGCCTGTCTCCTGTGCAGGATCTGAGAGTGGGGGTGCCTGATGTGGAGCTCTAATCAGGGAAAACTTTTGTACCCATGAGATACTGTCCACTGTGGGGCGCTGCACCTGGTGTGGGTTTTCCTCAGAGAGACTGTGTCTCTGCCTCTTCTGCCTGTCTCTGTGCTGCCCCTCATTGTGGAGGCTCTGGTCATCCAGTTTCTAGGTCCCCATCATTGGGAACTGTTCTGAATGTAGTTGTAGATTGGCACGTCCGTGGGACGAAGGGAGTTCCCGATGGTACATTGCCATCTTGAGCCTTCTTCAGTATTTTTCATTTTCCCATGAAAAACTTGCATTGGTTACAGGAGTTTCCTGTAAATTATCACACAGAATCAGAGGTGATCTGTTGGCAGTGGGACAGATGTCTGTGAGGGAGGGAGGAGGGTGGCAGGGAGACGTTGACTGTGGGGGAAGGAGTTCTGGGAGGAGCAGTTCGGAAGGGGGTTTACAGGGGGGAGACGACTGGCCGGAGGCTGGTGGGTGTTCAGGGGCGTCTCGACTGCACCAAGCACGGGGATGTCAACAGGGGTCCCGGGTCTGTCTCCTCACTGGCCTGAGCCAAAAGGGTGGTGGCGGGAATGGCTCATTTGGGGGTGGATGCTCAAAGGGCATTCTCTTCCTCCTCGTATACAAAAAAGGAAAAGGGGAGTTGATCATGAGGGTGTCCGAGGGCAGGAGGCCTCATTAAGCTTTTGTTTAAGGCCCCAAAGGTTATGTCGTCCTGATCGTCCCAGATGATAGGGTCAAGTTTGTTGGTTTCTTTAGAGAACATGTCTGGGTCAGGCCACAAGAGAGAGGTCTGGAATCCAGTTTCGACAGCCAGCTAGTCTGAGAAAACCTTAGACTTTGGTTAGTTTTAGGTTTGGGACAGTGTTATTTATGGCTTGGGGTTCTTGGACAGACCTCCCTCCTCAGCCACTGGGTCTTCTTACGGGTAAAATAGGGGTGTCGCTGGCCCTACCACAGGGGATGAGACCCCGAGCCTCCTGATGTTCCGTTAGCATCTAACTGCCCTCAGAGTGTCTTTGTTTACAGTGCTTCCGTTAATTCCGGGGAGAGGCTCTGAGGGGTCTGTTGGGATCTTAATGGGAGGCGTGCTGTGGATCCTGCCGGGAGCAGTGGAGGATTTTGCCCATACGGAGGGCGGTAGTTGGTCCAGGAGGGTCATACGGCTCGTGTCCTCGGAATCGGCTCCAGTGCGGTCGGCGACTGAGCAAATAAAAGATGTTGAAGGGTCACGGGATTCACCAGGCTGGCTATTTTGGTTGCCGCTGTCGGATTCTAGAATTCCTTCCCCCTTCCGGGAGAAAGAGATCCCAGCGTACTTCTCTACGAAATTTGGGCCCGGTGAGTGTACAGAGGCCGAGGAACTAAGGAGAAAAGGTGGGCATCTCTTAGAGGGCCTGGGCAAGAGAGACCAGGTTCAGAGACGGGACCCTTTCGAGGTTTACTAGAGACCCTCCCCTCCCACTTGAAGGGTGTTAGCACTCCGAGGCAGGGGCTGCTTGCCAGTAGCGGGGTTGAGCACTGAGTGTAGCTCTCGAGTCCGTAAGGGCAGAGAGACCTTCATTCCCAAGGATCTGGAAAGGCTAGTCAGAGGGTGGAAGGCGGCTGGAGCCCTTAAGTTTCCAGCGGTCTTTTTCCAATGGCCTGGCTTTTTACAATATCGGTAAAGATCGGGACGCTTTTAGTTTTGCTTAGGGGCCTCCATTTGTCGGAGTTGAAAATTATGGACCACACGGTTCTTCCTTTTTGTTGAATCACACAGGGTGCAGGCGAGCCGGCTGGCTACTTTAACTGGGCCTGCAGTGGACAGGCTTCCCATTCCGTCCCGGTCCTCTTAACTAGAAAGGGAAGATCCCAGCTCGGCCCATTAATGAACACAAAGTTAGAGGCTACCTGGGTGGAACCGACATCCAAGAAGGCCAGGGTTTTCGTTAAAAGCAATCTGTAGTCATAACAGTTAAGAACAGGTTCATAAGGTGTTCAGCGTGCAAGCCTGAATTTCATGCCAACCAACAGGCTTAGGAAAAGCCTTCTGTAATTGTTCTGTGAAATTCTCTACTGCGTGTCTGGGCTTCCTAGTTGTTTCTCTAAATCCTTTTCAGGATTTTCTCACTGGGCTGGTTTCGTCCAACATTGGGCCTGACCCTCGCCAACAAGCATGTGAACCGATTGACATACATCTGAGAGACTGGGTTGAAAAGACCGAGTAACTACGTTAAATTCCTTGACAAGTCTGTAAGGATCTGCAGAGGGCTTCATTTAAGGTTCAGTTTCTGATAGGTGCAGAGAAGGGAGTGGGGACAGTCTGGGAGAAGAGGTAAGTTCAGAGAGGATTAGAATGAAGGAGGATGGGGTGGTGGAAAGGGAAAGAACTAGGCTGTGGAGGCGGGCATGAGCACAGGAGGGCCCCAGGCACCTGCACACAGGGAAGCCAGGAGAGAGAAACTGAGGCCTCACAACTGGTCGTCTTCCAGTTGTCTTTTGCCTTAATTTAGTAATGGTTTTCTCGCAAAGTGGTGGTCTTAGAGTCCTGAACATGTTGGGAGCCTCCAGGTGCCAATTTAATCTTTATTCAGTTTTGAGAGAGAGACAGCATGTGAGCCAGGGAAGAGCAGAGAGAGGGAGACACAGAATCCAAAGCAGGCACCAGGCTCTGAGCTGTCAGCACAGAGCCCGATGTGGGGCTCGAACCCACAAACCGTGAGATCATGACCTGAGCTGAAGTCAGACGCTCAATCGACTGAGCCACCCAGGTGCCCGTTAAAAATAAACATCTCATTCACTTTGTTTACATTTATATTATTATTATTATTTTTAAGTAGGCTTCATGCCTAGCACAGAGCTGAATGTGGGGCTTGAACTCCCCACCCGTAGATCAAGACCTGACCTGAGATCAAGGGTCAGACATTTAACTGAGTCACCCAGGAACGCCTACTTTAAATTTAGAGCCATGGTCTTCTAATTTGATTTTGAGAAAAGTTAACTTTGGGGAGACCTGAAGTTTCCCTGAATGGCTTATCTTTAGCTAAATTTGCCCATTTGGTTAAAAATGTGCACGAGGAGGGACCATAGTTGTTAAACAAAGCTGGCCAGGGTCCTGGAAGGAGGACCCTCCTGAGAAAACTTAGCAGATTTGGATCTTATACTGTTAGCTTAAAAGCTCAGAAAAACAAGGGGTGCCTGGGTGGCTCAGTCAGTGGAGCGTCCGACTTTGGCTCAGGTCATGATCTCTCCATCTATGGGTTTGAGCCCAGCGTGGGGCTCTGTGCTGACAGCATGGAGCCTGGAGCCTGCTTCGGATTCTGTGTCCACCTCTCTCTCTGCCCCTCCCCCGCTTGTGCTCTGTTTCTCTCTCAAAAATAAATAAACATCAAAAAATTAAAAAAAAAAAACTCAAAAACAAGTATGCATCCCAAGGACAAAGTCTTTAAGACAGATCCTGAGTAAATCTGGAGAGCTCAAAATGCAGACAGTGGAGCTCAGGTGCAGAGGAGACTTACCCCCCGGGGTCGGCAAGGAAGCAGAATGCTCACGGAGTCCGTTGCTCGCCGGCCTCAGGGGCTGTTGGGGGTCTTCTCTGGCTCCTATATTTGACACCATATAATTTCGACCTTGCAAATACAACAGCCCGGCCATTTTACCAGAAAAATGGGTTTGTTCTGTCTGGAATGGCAGAGGAGTTGCACTTCGGGGTATGCAGGCTGTGGCGAAACCGTGGGCAGGCAAGTCCGGAGACCAAAGGAGAGGAACACGGTAGAGAAAAGGCAGGGGGTTGGGCGGGGCTGGTCTGAGTGGCGGTCCACCGGGGGCAGCGGGCATTGGGGCTGGTGGCGCTTTCTCACTGGCTGGCTGGTACCAGGCCGGAAGGGCTTCCTCCTCCTGCCGGTCCGGTGGGGGGACGGAGGGCAGGTGGGTGCGGTGCCCACCGGCTGGAGGCTCCGTGTGGACCAAGCAGCTCAGGCTCCCACGGCTCGGGCCTGGGCTGAGCACATGGACGTCCGCCAGACCCGGAGGCTGTCCTGGAGGGACGGGGTGGGTCCGGCCCCTCCGCTGCCCACGGGGCGTCAGGGCAGGGGGGTGTGCGTCGCCGCAAGGCCTGCCCTTCCCGGTGGTGGCTCCGGCCTGGGGAGCGGGTGCCGGGGCGGAGCAGGGCGAGAGAATCCCACGGCTGCGCGTGGAAGTGCACGGACCAGGGCTCGGGGAGCGGTCTGCCAGCCTTCGGTGGGAGCGGCGCGTGGGTCTGGAAGCATCGCCAGCGCCCGGCCCCCGGGCTGCTGCTCCGGGGGCTCCTGTCGGGTGGACGCGTCCACCGTCGTGTATGGTTGTGATGTGTCACTCTCGGTGCCGGGCAGCGTTCCGCTGTGCAAGGCCACCATCCTGCTAGTACAGCGACTCCTCTTTGTGAGACCGTGGACGCCCGAGTGCCTGTTGTTCAGTGACAGGCGCTCTGCATGGCTCACTTTAATCCTCGCGTGGAGCAGACCTCAGCTGGGCCGGGATCTCAGGCCCTGCCTGGAGGCCCGGCTCCCTCTGCCCTGCACAGCTCGTTCATGCTCCTTTATCCGTTTTCCCAGCTTCTGTGTCTGAAAGGCTCTGCCCGTACCCGGCGTGGTCACTGCTACTCCGATCCCCCTTCAGGGGCAGGTGGGAGGATTGCCATCTGTCCCCTACGTAGGGGGTGGTGGACTCGCCAAGACCAGGGGGAACAGATGGGCTGTGGGACGTGCATCACGGAGCAGGGCCCAGGCCGCGCTGGGTGGCACAGAGCTGCCGCGGCCCCGCGGATGGTTCCAGAGCACGGCCTGCCCTTCGCTGGGCCGGCTGCTGCTCGGACTTTGCTGTACCCTCACTCCTCCTGCTCTGGCAGGGGTGGGCGGTCACTGACCTTGTTTTACCAAGAAGTTACTGGGGTTCAGGGCGAACGGAACTTGGTGCACCACGGGCTACTGCCCACCCTTGAGGAAATGAAGCCATCAGGGCAGAGCCCCCAGTGTGGTTGCCCACCCCCTGTCCCAAGTTCTGCTGGCTCCCGGTGACTCTGGCCTGCCCCATCCTGTCCTCTAGGGTTGCTGAGGAACCCGCGTGCTTGTGGGTGGCCAGGTCCCCCCTACTGCTCCAGGCAGCCCCCCAGATGGGAGCCTCTCTTGTGCAGCTTCTCTCCTGGGGCCCCTGCTCTGCCTTGCGGGGGAGGTTTCATGGGAGCCCGCTGGCCCTGACCATGACCCTCGAGGGCTCCTCCTCCTCTCAGGTTGAAACTCAAATGGAATTGCTATGACTGGCTGCCTGGAGGCCTAGCAGGGGCACCTAGCCAGGTGGCCCCTCTCTCCACCCAGGGGCTCAAGCCCGGTCCTACCTACCCTGTCAGGGCGTTGCCCCACAAGGACTCCCACCAGGGCCCTATGCTGGAAGCCAGTTCCTGCCATGTGGACACAGGAGCCTTCTGCAGGACCCCTCACCCCCACCCCAAGTGAATGACCAAGAACAGCTTCTGCAGGTAAGGGGGCTCCTTCAACTTTTGGGGAGGGACTTCCTGCACAGGGGACCCAGATGCGCACAGGGTGACAAGTCCTCACGCTCAGGCAGACCGCTGAGAACTTTAAATTGCTGTCATCTGCTTTATTGACAGGTAAATTGTTCAAAAATGTTCTCACGATTCAATAATTACAAAGACTCAGACTTACATTAAAAAAGTAAAAACCAGAACCCCCAGCAGGTGCCAGCCCCAGCAGAAGGCCCAGGGAGGTGGGCGGGCGGGCAGGTGCTGGGCGTGTGACACGCACAGGCAGGCCGTGGTGCCCACGTCACTCAGTGCCAACTCAAGGTAAGTGCACGTCTTAAACAGCGTCGCCAAGAACGTCGACCAGCGGGAGAGTGGGGAGAAGCCCGTCCTGGGCCAAAGACCAGCTGTCTGCTGGCCAGTTAACCATCAGCCTTTAATGGGACAGGCCACAAACCCGATCACTCAACACGTGAGCAAGGAAGGGTGAGAGTAAATACGCGGGCCGAGCCAATGTGCAGGAGTGTGTCGGGCGAGTCTACATGATGCATATGGGCACTAATCACAGGGCTCCATGCAGGGGCGGGGCGTCGGGGGTGCTGGCCTCCTCTCGCCCAGCAGGCCTCGGCCTGGATGCTGCTCGACGCTCCCCGGTTTTGCGGTGAGGCAGAAGCTGTGGAAGTGAGCTGACTTCACAGTAGTAGATACAGGTGACGCTTGACGGTTGTGACCGGGAATGGACTAACACACACAAGGGACCCAGGGCAGGTGTCACTCACCAGGGGCCTGTGTCCATGGCTACGAGGTCGGCGGAAGGTAGTCTGCAGCTGACTGTGATGGCTAAATGAATAAAAAGGCCACCAACTGACCTCCACTTTCCTGTCTTCACAATTCTAGTGACACTGGGAATGACACACAACTTCCTACTATTCTCCTAAGGTCCTAGGAAAGTTTCAGGAAATAGGGAACAGGCTCGTCACTGAGGCTGCGTTCCGAGCTACTTCCTCAGCAGGGCTGCGCTGGGCCCACTGGGTGTCTGCGGGGCCCCGTGCGCCTTCTCAGCTTGTTCTGGGCTGGGTGCTGGTCCTTCACGTGCAAACGGAACAGTGTTTCCTCACAGCTGTGCAGAAGAGTGGATCCGGTCTACCGCCACAGCCCATGCGGCGTGTAACTGATCATTACTATAATAAAGATTTTTATCTCCATATCTACAAATTGAGTCTATGTTTCCTCGGACAACACTGGAGAGTCAGCTCAGTCTTGGCACTGACAGTGGAGACCGCCCCCAGCTCCCGGGCCCCACGGTGGTGAGGCAGCAGGCTGGCGGTTTCAGGCGTCGGAGGCCGGCTGCTCCAGGCCTTCCAGGGGGAGCTGGCTCCTGTGCGGGGAGTTGGGGCTTGGGGGGCCACTGGGGTTGGAGCTGTTCGATGGAGTCGAGTGTTTGGTCGAATCCGAGTCGGGCTGTTAACACAAAGGAGGGGGTCGGCATAAGAACCAATCACCCTGGGCCTGTGGAGGCCGTGTGCCGCCCAGCCGGATGTGGCCATTTGTGGTGCCAAGATGTGGCAGCTGCTGTCCCCTTTCTTCTTAGGACAACACACCCTCTTTACCAGCGTGTCACACGGTCCTTAAGGTTGCTGGTAAGAGATCATAACCCCACAAGTAATTCAGTAATTACAGAGAATGAGGAACTCCACAGTGAAGAAACCAAGACGGTCTGAAGTCAGACAAGGCATACTTTCATGATAAACTTTCTCAACATGATAAAGAACGTCCATGAAAAACCCACAGCTCACTTCATACTAAATGGTGCCGGTCAAAAACTTCCCCCCCAAGGTGAGGAACAAGCAAGGATGCCTGCATTCACCACTGCCGTTCAACATTGTACTAGAAGTTCTCGCCAGAGCAATTAGGCAGGAAAAAGAAAAAGGCATCCAAGCTGGAAAGGAAGAAGTTAAGCCATCTCTGTTCACAGACAGAATCTACATACAGAAAATCCCGAAGAACTCACAACTCTCCCACCCAACCCAAACCAATTCAGCAAAGCTGCAGGGTACAAGATCAATACACAAAAAATCAGTTGTGTTTCTACACACCCGCAATGAACAATGTGAAAAGGGAATTAAGAAAACCATTATATTCAAAATAGCATCCAAAGCAGTAACACCTAACTACGAATAAACTTAAAGAGGTGAAAGATTTCTACACTGAAACCGTTGGCTACAAAATATTCCCAAAAATTAAAAGATGACCTAAATAAATGGAACAACATTCCACATTCATGGACAGGAAGACTGAACATCATTAAGATGGCAATACTCCCCCATAGTGATCCACAGATTCAGGGCAATCCCTGCTGAAATTCCAATGGCGCTCTCTCCTTTTTTCCAGAAATGGAAAAGCCAGTCCTCAAATTCATACGGAATTGCAAGGGGCCCAGAGTAGTCAATACTAAGGAAAAAATGGGAGGAATCACACTTCCCAAACTTCTTCAAAACGTAATACAACAGTAATGCACTGTGGTGTGTATTAGCACAGAGAACAGTGGAATAGAACTGAGAGTCTAGAAATAAATCTATCCAGCCACGGCAAACTGGTTTTTGACCAGGGTGCCAAGCCCATTCAATGAGGGAAAGAAAAGTCTCTACAACAAATAGTGCTGGATATTCACATATGAAAGGACGAAGCTGGACCCCCTACCTCCAACATACAGAAAATTAATTCAAAATAGATCGATGACCTAAATACAAAAGCTCAAAGCATAAAACTCTTAGAAGAAAACACTATTAAATCTTCAAGACTTTGGATTCAGCAATGAATTCTTAGGACCTCAAAAGCACAACCAACAAAACAAAACAAAAAATTGGGTATCACCAAAATTAGAAGTATCAAAGGACATTATCAAGAATGTGAAAACACAACCCACAGAATGGAAGAAAGTATTTAAAAATCATATAAGGGTCTAGTATCCAGATTACATAAAGAGTTCTCCAACCCCACAGTGAAAAGCCAACTCAATTTTTAAAAATGGGCAAAAGACTTGAACAGACCTTCCTCCAAAGGTATAGAAGTAACCAACAAGTACACAAAAAAGATGCTGACATCACTACTCATTAGGGAAATGCAAATTAAAACCACAATGAGGTAAAGTAACTTCATACCCACTAGGATGGCTTTTAAAAAACAAAACAAAACAAAACCAGGAAAGTAGCGACAAGGATGTGGAGAAATCTTAACTTTCATACGCTGCTGGTGGGAGTGTGAAATGGCATACAGTTGCTGTGGAAAACAATTTGATGGTTCCTCAAAAAGCTAAACATTTTCCACTGCTACGTAGGCACTTGCACGAATCCGTGTACACACACGTTCATATCTGCAGTATTTTTTTTTAATTTTTAATGTTTATTTTTGAAAGAGAGCATGAGTGGGGGAGGGGCAGAGAAAGGGAGATAGAATCCGATAGATTCTATCTGATAGATAGATAGATAGATAGAATAGATAGATAGATAGAATCAATGCCATGAAAGACAAAAAAAAAAAAAAAAAAAAAAAAGGCCAGACCCAGATTACAGACGGGACTACATATGCAACTTGTAATCCTTCACTGGGGCCTGGGTCTCAGCAAGCTGTAGGGGCCGTCACTGCGCCGGGAGGGTGCAGAGGGGCGATTTGAGCCCCGCGACCGGGGAGGGAGGAGGTACTGCGAGCCTGGGAGCCACGTGCAGAACTGGACCAGGGCTGTCGTGATGTTCCGACTTACTTTCTGCTGGTTCGGCCCCAAAACGTCAAACAGGGAAAAGCGGACTATGTAAAGGTCTATCCTTGCAACGTTTCTGGAGGTTTGAAAATTTTCAACATAGACAGTTTAGGGGAAAAAAGGAAAATAAGAGAAAAAAAACAAGACCTACCTCCAGAGCCATTAATCGTGGGCAATTTCAAGGGAGTTCTATGAAACCTTCCGGGAAAGAAATTCCATATATTATGGCCACTGAGAGTTACGGGCTTCCTCGGTGTTGAGGCCAGCACAGCTCTGAAACAAAGCTGGCCAAGCACACACACACAACATGAGAGCCACAGGTCAACTTTACCGATAGGCATAGTCAACCAAACGATCAGACTGAATCTGTTAGCGTACAAAATAAGAACACCACATCGTGACCGAGGAGGATTTAGCCTCAGAACACAAGGACGTCCGTTCTGACGTTAACAGGCTAGGGAGAGAACCACGAAGGTGGTCACTTTGGAAAACTCTGATAGAAGCATCTTGATTAATATCCATCATCCCTTCCTTGTTGACAAAGCAAACTCTTCCGAAGCTAGGAGGAGAAAACCACTTCTTTAGCCAAGTGAAAGATGCCCCCCACAAAGGACGGGCGGGGGCGGGGGAGGGTGAAGTCTTAGTGAGACGCGGGCAGGGGCACAGAGCCAGTGGTGTAGGAATCCAAACCTAGGCGCTCAGGAGCCCCGGCCAGTGCATGGAGAGAGGCAGCGCCCACCTCTTCGTTCCCACCATCTCTGCCCAGGGCCAGAGAGCCAAAATTCCAAGGCCATCGACCAAACACAAATGCCAATGAGAATGGAGCAAGGTGACTGGACACTGAACATTCCAAAGACGCCAGGAGTAACCACCAACTCCGTAATGGAAGATTACAGTCCATTCACGATGGCAACCAAACCTTCAAATTCTTTAAAAAAAAATTTTTTTTCAATGTTTATTTATTTTTGAGACAGAGACAGAGCATGAACGGGGGAGGGGCAGAGAGAGAGGGAGACACAGAATCGGAAGCAGGCTCCAGGCTCTGAGCCATCAGCCCAGAGCCCGACGCGGGGCTCGAACTCACGGACCGCGAGATCGTGACCTGAGCTGAAGTCAGACGCTTAACCGACTGAGCCACCCAGGCGCCCCCAAACCTTTAAATTCTTAAGAGTAAACTTACTAACCACAAACATGCATCGCCTGTAAGAGGGGAACCATTAACTGGAGAGATTCTCAATGTTCCCACACAGGAAAGGTCAAGATGGAGGGCATCCCCCAGATTAATCTATGAATTCACAACGTAATCCCAATGAAAAGCTCAACGCAAGCTTTACTTTTTTACTGTGGAGGCAACAGGCTGGTTTTAAAACTCCTTTGGAGTGGGGCGCCCGGCTGGCTCAGTCGGAAGAGCGTGCGACTCTTGATCCCGGGGTCGTGGGTTCAAGCCTCACGTTGGGTGCAGAGATTATGTAAGTGAATAAATTAAAAGAATATATTTGGAGGAAAAAACAGCTAAGAAATTGTTCTAACGGGGGAACAAAGAGATTTGCTCTGCCCAGTCTCCTGTTACAGGTGGTGCTGACAGAGGAAGAGAATCCAGTGGGTGCACTGGGGGACGGCCTGTCCATTAATAGAAACGTGTAAACAAAGGAATTTGACTATAATAAAGACATTTTGAGTTGGAGGGAAATCGGTGGCACGGGGCCAGCATGCCATCCACTTTCGAAAGAAATGAACTCAGGCCCTTGCCTACACATGCACGCAGCCATCGCACACACTCCCTCTCTGACGTTGTCGTGACGGCACGACAGCAGAGACCCCCCTGCCAGACTCCTGCAGGCACCACGAGAGAACGTTTATCCTAGGTGAGGCAGACTGGACTGCACGAGAATTCATCTGTGTTAAGACAGAACACCCTTAGAATCGAGGCACAATCGAAGGATTAGTGATACCGGCCAGAGTACTTGCAACAGGGAATATGGACGATGAGTGAAGAGCTTCTGGAAATCAGGACGAGGGGTGAAGGTGTGCAGGCGAGCCCCGGAGGAAGAAATGGCCAACGCACGTGTGGAAAGCCGTGACCTCAGTCAGTGAGAATGAGAAACGTGTGAACGGAGACCTAGACCTGCTGTCTTTGCCTGATCGGTGTGGCAGCCAGTGTGAGCACGCCCAGCCCCGGGGCCGTGTTTTCGGACAGCGACAGGGCAGGCTGTCCGGCTCCTGGCCTCCTACGGACAAGCTACTGAGGGCAGAGAGACCGGCGAGAGCCCCACGGCCCTCACTGCCATCTCCCACGGGAGCACCCTGGTGTGCACGCTCTGATCCCGAACGGCCATTAGAGGGCCAGGACAGAGAGAAGACCGACATGGAAGACGCAGAAGGCCACCTGTGCAGCTACCAGTATGCTACGTCCCAGTAAGACGACACAGAGAGGTCTAGAAGGAAGAAGTTGGCTGGACTTCTTACGGGAAGGCGTTCGTCTCTCGGTCACACGGCAGGGAGGCGCCGACTCGTCAGGGCCCAGGAGCCCACTGCCCCGCCACCCCGTGCCCGGGGCAGCCACCAGTGCCTGGCTCCCGAGGCCTTGGTCTGACGGAGGAACGTGCCGCTCAGGCCACTGCCCGGAGAGGGGAACCTCCATCTTTCTCCCGACGGGCTCAGGGTCCCGCAGCCGGTGCCGTCCTGCCCCCCTCCTCAGCACAGCCCCTGAGAAGTCGTCGGTGGGGAGCCCCCGAGGAGGTGACGAGCGCTCAGGCCGGCCTGTCACCAGGCTGCTCCTCCTCCTGTGCTCCCGCCCCGCTTCCCGAGCCCGCTGGGCCCCTGTGGCTGCGCCGGGTGGGGCGAAGCCTCCGTCACCACTGATTTGCCTCCAGGTGCGGAGATGCAGACACTCGGGGGGCGTCCCTGTAACGAGGCGAGTCTTACCTCTTTGTCAAAGTCCTGGTCGGGGTCGGACATACTCCTAAGGGGCACAGCCACTCCGGGCTCCGACCCACCTACGGAACGAGGACAGCCGTCATCTGGACTGAAAGCCTGGAGCTCCCCCACGCAGGCCCCCGCCCTTGGGCACCTCTGGTACCTGACGAGGGCCACGAGATGTAGGGCTTGTTCCTCGGGGGAGGCTGCCGGGACAGGCCGGGGGGAGCAGGGCCAGGCCTTTCCTCCTGGGAGGGGGGCACGGCGCTCTGGGTGGAGAGAACAGCAGTGAGCACGCTCGGGGGCGCCCTCGCCAGGGTGCAGGCAGACCGCAGGGGCGGAACCGCGGCCCAGCAGGTACGCCGGCCACAGAGCGTACAGACGCCGCCGGGATCCCGGGGACCCAGTGAGCAAAACGGAGGGTGGCGCCGGGCCAATGCCGAGCTAAGAACTGGGAATAGCTATTTTAGGCTGAGCCCAACCCCGTCTTGTGGTTTTAAATGAAAAACTATGCTACCTGCTCCTATCGAGACGTTCTTGAGAAATCATTTTTGATAGCTAGTTTCTCACGAAACGCTAGCAGCCCGAACCCGTGACAGACACCAAACGCGTGTAAACGCGCCAGCGTTCACACACACGCACGCACACACACGCAGCCCCTGGGGCGGCTGCAGGGCCAGTTGAGGGTGGGAACAGACCCATGTGCCAGGTGCCCCGGGTCTGCCGGGCACCAGGGCCGGGGCCGGTGACACAGGCAGGCGCGGATGTGGCTCCCTCGCCCGGCCCGCCCCGTCCGGCGAGCTCACCAGAGGCAAGTCCATGAGCACCTGCATCCCGTCGCCCGGGCCCATGTGGGCCACGTGGTTGAAGTTGGTCGGGTTGGAGATCATTTTGGACCTCAATTCTGGGTCTCTGAGCATCTCTCTGGGGAAAAAAAGTGTTTCTGGGGCTCAGAGACGTCAAAGTCCTCCTGGCTCCCCTCTTCCCGCCTCGGCGAGGCCGGGCCACGACCCAGCTCTTACCGCCGCTGCTGCAGCCGCTCCTCCTCCGGCACCTTGAACACAAACCGCCTCTTGCTCCTGGTCCGCAGCATCTGCTTCTTGCTGCCGTCGGATGTGTCGGGCACGTTGAGGACCGTTCCTGCGGGAACGCAGAACGCCGCCGCCGGTCACGCGTGGCCCTCGTGCTGCTGACACGCGGGGCCCCTCCTTCCCTCCGCGCGACACCTGCCGCGGGCGTCTTACCCGAGTTCTCGCTCTTGAAGTAGATCAAGCGGGGGGGCTCGCAGCTGAGCAGATTGAGGGTGCCCTCGGAGTTGAGCGGCCTTATCTGCGTCGGAAAGCGGAGAGGGGCGGTAGCCGCGGGCGCCGCCCGGGGGACGCCGGCCCCGCCCTGCCCCGCCCCGCCCCGCCCCGCCGCCTTACCCTGCGCAGGCCGATGGTCTGCACCCACTCCATGGTGCGCACGTCGAACACGTCCACGCCGTACTCGCTGTACACCGTGACGTGGGAGGGGCTGCAACCTAGCGCAGACGAGCGGGGCGGCGTGAGCGGGCGTGGGCCCCCGCGCCCTCCGCCGCCCCCGCGGCCCCCCACGGGCAGCGGCCGGGCCCCGACCCCCGCGACCTTCGGGGAGCGCCGAGGAGGCCCCGCCGCCCTCAGCGGTTGGGCTTAGGAGCGCTCCCGGTCCCGCTCTAGAACCATCCTTCCCTTCGGACTCGCGCGAACTCAACCGGATGTTTCAACGCTCTACCGTCACGTGTGTAACCGCACAGCTTTCTGCCACAGCACAGAGGCTGGAGGGGACTTGCTCACAAAGCTGGCTTTCGTACTTGGCTTTCCATACGGTTATTGCAAACACAGGGACTTGAGGCCCAGTGCGGCTGCTATTTAGGGAGGGGCGGAGCGCTCTCTTTTCTGAGGCAAGTTCTGTTAAGAGACACCGAGGACCCCGGTTTCCGAGTAAGCGTTTCAGGTCTCCAAACAGAACTGCTTCGCTCCGGGGCGACAGTCCCGCGCCCCCACGCACCCGGCTGACCCACCGGTCCCTCCGGGGAGGTCTGCACACGCCTGGCCGTGAGGACCCGCCTGCCGTGAACCCCGGAGGGGGCTCTTTCGCTAAGGGACAGGGACGCCCCGGGGGTCGTCCTGGTGACGGCAAGCCCGCCTAGGGCACGCAACATCACACACCGGTAAGCGTTGGCCCAGCTGCCGTTCGAAGCGGAGGGGACATTCCCCACGTTTAGAACTGTCGCGGGGAGAGGGAGCCGCGGCCGGGCTGCCAGGGACGGCGGGGCAGGCGGGAGGTACCCTGTCGTCACTCTGCCTCCCCCGAGTCCCCAGTGCCACCCTGCAGAAATGCACGGCTCGGTCTCTGTTCCCGGTCCCTCTGCCTTCCGGGGTGGAGGTGAACTCCTTCGTGTCACGCGACACTTGCCGAAGCTGAATTTTTAAAAGAGCTCTGCCGTGTGGCTGCCAATTCCCAACGGGCTACGTGGTCGGCCCTTCTCTTTCCAATGCAAAAAGGAAACCACAAAACAGGGTTTAGGAAGCAGGCAAGACGCTGGGACTCGCCGCCAGACCGTCTCAGAGGGGACAGGTCCGCAGACTTTGAGGTAACTTTCAGAGGACCACTCTCCACCCGCAGGCGTCTGGGGCAGCTCCTCTCACGGGGGAATATGTGGGGCCTCATTTGCAAGGAGCCAGGAAGAGACCTGTGTGTGTGACCTCTAGTGATAGACTGAAGTGCCCAATCTCAAGAGAAATTTAAATTAAAAAGTCAACACCAGGGGCGCCTGGGTGGCTCAGCTGGTTGAGCGTCCGACTCTTCATTTCGGCTCAGGTCACGATCCCACGGTTCGTGGGTCTGAGCCCTGAGTCGACAGCACAGAGCCTGCTTGGGGTTCTCTCTGCCCCTTCCATGCTCGCACTCCCTTTCACGCTCAAGATAAATCAATAAACTTTAAAAAAAGAAAGTCAACAGGAGGGGCATGGGCCTCGGAGACTGACCGGCCTCCATTTGAGCCCGGTTCTGCTCTGCGCCCTATGCAAGCTACCTCTCCTCTGTGGCCCTCAGCGTCCTCATTGGCAAGATGGGACAGACTGTGCCCTCCCTACGTGACAGGGGACAGGTGAGAACACCCAAGAATGCTCAGCTCAGGGCCTGGAACATAGAGGCAAGAGAGTTAGCTCTGCAGCCTGCACGTTATATACTTATTTTTGATCAACTCTAAAACTGATTCGGTGTCTATAATGTGCACGTGGGACAAAAAGGCCACAAAGGTGGAGTAAGACCTGGAAAGGGAAGAACAGGGGCACCAGGTGTCCATGCCAGTCACACAGCCAGGACTCCAAACTCCTCACGCTCAGTGACCTTTCTACAATAAACTGTTCAAAAACTTAGGATTCTAGGGGCGCCTGGTTGAGTGTCCGACTTTGGCTCAGGTCATAATCTCACAGTTTGTGAGTTCAAACCCCACGCTGGGCTCTGTGCTGACAGCTCAGAGCCTGGAGCCTGCTTTGGATTCTGTGTCTCCCTCTCTGCCTCTCCCCTGCTTGCAGTCTGCCTCTCTCTCTCTCTCCCAAAAACAAACAAATACCAACCTTAGGATTCTGAAGGAAAAGACTCTGGTTGGCAGGGATCCTACGTGGCTCTGGGGCCATTCCTATGCAGTCTCCCACGAGGAGGACGGGAGGCAGCAAGGAAGGGAACGGAGAAGTGTCAGGGCAACAGGCCTTGCCTCCTTCCCCGCTGGCCCTGGGCTGCCAGCACCTGCCTGCCTGTCTGCTGCACTGGCGCCCGTGGCTGGGGGCTAAGCAAGTCAGGAATCAGCCAGTGAGGCAGGAGAGCCAAAGGCTGGCACATCGATTGCCCCAAGGGCCTGACATCCTGGTTCCAGCACCCTTGGGTACACTGCCAGCTTGGCACGGCCATCAACCAGCCACCAAAAAAGGCTGTCCTTTTAGATAATTAAGTACCTGTGACCCCACCCCACCCCCACCAGCCCCAAATCCACGTGCACCCTGCGTCTAGTCTAATTACTCCCTGCTCTCTGTGCGACCCGCTGCTTGGACGACCCGGGTGACCAGGATACACGGAACAGGTGGGATCTGAGGCTGAGAGTCCAGCCTGAGCGATCGGACAGCGGCTGGGTGGGGTGTGGCCCTGTGGAACCCACTCCAGGTCCTTGCTCACCAGGCTCAGGCCTCAATGACTCGTGTCCAGGGACTGCGTTCCACAGAAAGCCACTGCAACCGAGCAAACACAGGAATGCAGCTCCTAGCACTTCCGGAAAACGTCCCTCCGGGAGCTTTACCGGACACTGGAGCTCAACTTTTTCTGGCTGCCAGAAACCTGTAACTTGTTTTTATTACCGTGTGAGCTTATAAACCATCCCTGTTGGGGTTCTCCGGCTGCGGGGCTCCCACGAGGCCCTGGCGTTCGGGGACAGAAAGGTGCCGTGGGCTGGAGGCCAGCTCGAGAGGCAAGCCCGCCTGCAGCCCGCCCGCCGGCCAGTCTGAGACACGGTGTCAGGACCACACCTTCTCCTGAAGAAACCCACGGAGCCCGCCGCTCCAGCGCCTGACTGCTCAGCTAAGGGAACCAAGAGACAGACCAAAGCGAAACAGGACACGTGCTCACTGTCGATGTGAAAAGCGGCAACAGAGATATGGCAACAGAAAACATATACATACTACAGGCAACAGGCGCCGCAGGCCACATGAGCTCCTGCATGCGTGACCTCCGGCCTTGCGGGTCCACGTACAGTCCCATGTGGCTGAAGCAAAGCAGGTACTCCTCGCTTTTGAGCTCCACAGCACAAAGGGCATCAAAAGACTGCTGTGAGAGGAACGTGAGCGAGGGGTCACTGGGATTTACCAGGGTTAGAGCCTGCCCGTCCCCCTGGGGGCTCAGCACACAGAACCCAGAAGGGTAGCCCACACAGAGCTTGTCTTTGATCGCGGCCATCCACTGCACGGGCCCGGGGGCCACCAGCTCATTGAACTTCCTGTGGAAAGGCCTAGTTCTCTGGACCTCATAGCAGAGGACCAGCCGCTTCACGGCCGCGAACAGGCAGGTGGAAGAGCTCTTCTTCAAGGTTGCAGTCGCTATGAGCTGGCAGCCTTTTGTTTCCGGAAGCTTGATGTCGACATTGCTCTCCGCCCCATCAAAGGCAGACCACGGACAGAGATGGACGTGGTGGTTGCGGCCGCAGAGGAGGACGGCGATTTTCTCTTTGGGAGCGAGCTCGATCTGGTACACTTTCTTGTAGTCGGCAACGCGGACGATCACTGCGGGGATGCAACGTCGGGTCTCAGAGCCGCTCGAGGGCATCGGCTCGAGGGTGCCAGGAACCTCCCCACCGCTCCCTTCCCCGCAGTCGGCATGGAGGGACGGCCCCATCATGCTCTAGAACGTGCCTCCACCCCCACCATACCTCACTGCCCTGCAGACGCCAGGGCAGCGCCCTCCTTGAGCAGCCCCCGGGGGCCACCATTCTAAGACCCCTGCCCTGCCCTGCCCGCCCCAGCACCAGGGCCCCGGCCTGGAGGTGGCGCTGGACGTCCTTCCAGCTCATCCCTGAGGCCAAGAACCCTCGGGTTGCATTTAGGGAACAAAGACTTGTCTTCGACCTCACTGGACCCTCAAGCTCTGCAAGCAGCTGCCAACCCCACCGGACCCAGAACATCGGGGGTATTGGATGTAGGACCTGCACTAAGGGCTCTCTGAGCAGAGCCCTGGATCTGGACCCCGAGGGACCGACGGGCCCCGGCAGGCCGGCAGCAGGTGACGCGCGTTCGCTCCGGGCTCGGCAGGAAGGGAACGCTGCCCACCCGGGAGCAGCCCCTCATTTCTAGGGGCGGTGCCCAGACCCTGGCCCAAGGCCCAGGCCAGTGCTGGTCTCCTTGTATTTCTGTCCCCGGACACAGGGCAGTGAGGAGGGGGGGACAGGAGATATTCTGCATTCTCCTGCCGGGCAGAACGAAATGTCAGAAATCTGAAGCAACAGAAGGGAAGTTCCTGTCAGGTCTCAGCACACGGAGGAATTCAGGAAACGTTCTTCCTTCTAGGAAGCTCCCCCACCCCCAGCTGCCTATGCAGTCCTCTCCTAGACGAGCTCGGTGAGGGCCGTGAGCAGCTCACCCCCGGCCCCTGGGGCTGCTCTCTGCCCCGCACTGCACTCTGCGCTCGGAGGCACTGGTGAACGTTCCACGGCTACTAACGTCTGTCTTATTTGTCGCAAACTGCTTTTCTCAGCTGTCCGCCCTTCCCTTCCTTTGCGCGCTTCCCACATCACCAAACACATCCCAGCCCTCGCGGGTTTCTGCCACGCCTCCCGCTCCCGTCTGCGCGAGCCCAGGACGGACAGGAGCCCCTGTGCACTCACCATCACGGGTCACCTCTATGACATAGAGCCCTTCTTCCAGGCCGACCACGATCCTGTCCCCATCTGTCAAGGCAGGAGAGGTAAAAACACAAAGTCAGCGCTACAGGCGCGCCATTCGCTTCTCAGAGCAGGTGCGGGACTACATTCGAACGGACGACGCGGCCGTGGCCTTCGTGTGCTGGCACGCTCAGGTCCGGCCCCGCAGCACCCCCCCGATGCGCTGCCGTCCGTGCTGGGAGAGCGCGGCCCCACGCGGCCCCCGGCACGCACCCACGACGGCGGCGCTCAGGACGGCCTTGATGAGAGGCAGCGTGCTGTCGTAGGCCTCCTGCGGGACGTGCACGATCTGGTTCCTCAAGCGGTTCTTGTGGAGGATCGACTGCAGTCCTTCTAGAATCCCAACCCACTTCCTCTTTTCGTTCTCATTTTCTGTCAGAATGAGCAGTGAGCTGGTCTTAGAAGGTGTCCCTAAGAGAGAGGCTGTCACCTTCATGACAGACAAAGAGAAGAGCCATAAGACAACCAAACCACAGCAAACAGACGCCCCCAGCCTGGCCCGGCCACCACCGCGCACCGGAGGTGGGCAGCAGGAGGGCGTGCTTCCCAGCACCGTGACTCGGGTGCCCGCGGAGGGTGTGAGGGGCTCTGCGGCTGGACACGGGCAGGGGCACAGCGATAAACAGGTACCCCGCGTCCCTTCCTTGTCAGGTTCCAGTTAACTCCACTCTTGCCAAAACCGTCATCTAGCTGTCCCATTTAAAAACTGATTTGTCGGGGCGGCTGGGGGGCTCAGTCCGTCGAGTGTCGGGCTGCAGCTGAGGTCATGATCTCGCAGTTTTTGTGTCACAAGTCCTAGCCCCGCAACGGGCTCTGTGCTGCCAGCTCAGGAGGGCCTGGAGCTCGTCTGGATTCTCTGTCTCCCTCTCTCTCTGCCCTGCCCCTACTCACACACGGTTTCTTTTTTCCTCAAAGATAAATAAAAACATCGAATAAAACAGAAACTGATTTCTTGAATGCCCTTGTTATAATTAAAAGCAGATTCTCAGAATGTGTACAGGAAAAACAGAATCTCCAACAGAAGTGCTTTGCCCAAACATGCCTCCCTGTGAGAATCCCCTGGGCAGCTGAAGCTCCTACAGAAGGATCACCTTGTAAGCAACGGTGGCAGCTTTCTGTGTTGTGCGTAAGAGGCAGTTTCTGAACTGAAAGGAGACTTAATGGAAGAGGCTTCCTGGATTCCATTTGGTGGTCAGCCAAACTTCTCCCGTATTTATCAAATATCCCCAATGTGGGTACCTGGGAGCTCAGTCGGTTAAGCGTCTGACTCTTGGTTTTGGCTCAGGTCCCGATTTAACAGTTTTGTGAGTTTGAGCCCCGCGTCAGGCTCCGTGCTGACAGTGTGGAGCCTGCTGGGGATTCTCTGTCTCCCTCTCTCTGCCCCTCCCCCACTCACGCGGTCTCTCTCTCTCTTTCAAAATAAGTAACTTAAAAAAAAAATCTTCAAAACAATCCCCAGTGGAGGGGTTGGGGGGATTCCTTCCCCATCCCACAATCTCTCAGAAGCTTCCTAATGGCGCACCGTCTAACGTAAACTCAGTGGGAGTGGGGGGGAGGGGCCTCTCCACCTCAGCCAACAACAGTGCTGAGAAACGTCTACTGGCTTCTTCCTGTTTCGCTCCAGGTAGTGGCCGCTGAGTCCCAGGAAGGAAAGCTGCGGCGGCACACTGCACCCGTGAAGGGCGACGTGGCGGCTCCCAGCGTCAGGCACGTCGTGACCGGAGTCACAGACATACACAGCGGCTGAGGTGCAGGACGGAAGGCAGTGCCAGTGAGGTGGGGGAGACGGCGCCTAGGAAGGAGGGACCCCAACACGAGGGAAGGAGTCAGGGGGGCAGGAGGTAGAGGAAGAGGAGGTCCACCCTGGACCGGCTAGCCCCTTGCTATGGCACATCGAAATGCTCCGAAAGAGAACTGTTATTTTAACCACGGGGGTTCTTTCTTACGATTAGTAAACCATCTCTAAGAAACAGAAAAAAAGCATACCCTGAATATACACGGGACATCTCGGCGAGAAGCATGTATGACATCTGAGGCCAGGACCGAGCTCACCGAGAACTCCTCGTCCCTGGTAAGAAACAGAACACCCGGAATATCAGAAAGAAATGTGCACGCGGGCCGGTCCTCCGCCCCGCTTATGGGAAAGGATACAGAACGTGAGGCGGGCCCCTTGCCTCCACCTGGGTAAGAAAGCACGCTGACAAAGCCAACAGATGACTCAAGGACCCTGCACGCGTTTCAGTGGTTAGGGACGTGGGAGAACAGAAGCTCCTTCCCTGGGTCACACCGTTCTCATCTGTGTCAGATGCCTCCAGTCACAGACACGTCACCGAACTGGCCCCTACTTGGCTACAATCAGGTGGCCGCTTGGTGATGGCCCCTAAGGAAGGGGGTGCAATGTGCCCAAGTGACTGCGGGAGGCCCGTGTCCGATACCCTCCGAGTCCCGGGCTCCACACCTAACACCAAGTCCCCGTGCCGCCTGCCAGCCAGCGGCCTCTTCGTCACGAGGCTGGGGCCCATCGGAGCCCAGTGACGGATGTGCAGTGGGGGCTGCCACGGAGGTGATCCCGCTACGCTTCTGTCCCTGAAGCCGTCGTCAGGGCACCTGCCGCAGCCCGCTGTCCCCAAGAACAGCTGGGGACAGAGGTGCCGGGCCCTAGCCCAGGGTGGGTGCCAACGGGCAGAGGGGACTCCGGGCCCTGGGCTGAGCACGTCCCTTGTGCTGACTCCGCCCCGCCGGCCTCCCAGGTCTGATGCCAGGAGGGCCCGTGATGAGATGAGGTGTAGGAGAGGGTGTCGTGCGGCAAAGCCCAGGGCTCTAGATCGCTGTCACAAAGGGTACTCTCGGGTTCTGACACCTTAGGCTGCACAGTGTGTCTCTGGGGTATGTTCTCCCTGCTCTTGGGACGTGTCATTTTCTTATGTTTTACAAATGCCTACCTGGCAAACCGTAGTGTGCAAAAATACCCAGGCTGCTACAGCACGCACTCTACATGCATACAACGTGCACGGATGCGAAGGTGTGACGGGGTTAAAGATCACCAAGCAGCACAGTAAGTCGGAACTCACACGCTAGGACAGACCACACAGAACACGCACCTGAGGTCCAGGACCTGGCTGGCGACAACGCCAGGCTGGGTGGATTTTCCTTCAGGCAGGTCGTAGAGGAAGAGCTTGCAGTCACAGACCACCGCATAAGCCCGCTGCCACCCCTTCTTCACCCCGGTAGGCTTTGGGACCTACAGGGAACAGTGGCCACATTCCAGTCCACGCAGCGGAGGCCGCGGCCCCGGGAGACGTCCCGCCCGTGGTTTCCTTCCAGCTGCTGAACGGCTGGCCCGCTCCTCCGGGGACAGCCCCCTCTCGCCCTTCCCAGGCTGGTGCCAGGGCCGGGTCCGGGCCCGGGCAGACTCAAGGCACTACTGGGGAGGGATCCACACGTGATACAAGGTGATGCACGGGCCAAGGCGGACGAGTCAGCAGACAGGCGTGTTCACAGCACACACAGCTGCGAGGCTGCGGCCGGAGGCTGTCCGGACACAGTGGTTTTCAGGCGGCACTTGGCCACGGAGCC
This sequence comes from Prionailurus viverrinus, assembly GCF_022837055.1. NCBI lineage: Eukaryota > Metazoa > Chordata > Mammalia > Carnivora > Felidae > Prionailurus > Prionailurus viverrinus. Next base: position 140,508,107 of record NC_062566.1, read on the forward strand.
CTGTCTTTAAATGCACGGCCTAGAAGGCGGGGACAAGGGGCTCTGGCAGACGGAGATGTTTCTGTGGGGTCCTCGGAACCCGGGCCCCAGTGCCTTAGCGCCCAGGAGGGGAGGCCTCCCAGGAGCAGCGCGACAGTCACTTCACAAAGCAACCAAGGACAGCCCTCGGGAGCAGTGGGGTGTGGCTCTCGTGTCATGGCGCCCGAGGCCAGGAGAGCTGAGGTGGCGGAACCCGGGTCTCCACGCGTCCTACCTTGACGTAGCCCTTGTAGGCCGTCCCTATGCCTCTCTGCATGTCCACACCGAGCGGCCGCTTGGACTGCTCAGGAGGGATAGGGCACACCTGGGGAGCGCTGTCTCTGCAGGCCACGTGGCAAGCGAAGGAGCACACTGGAAAAGCGGGGGGGGGGGGGGGGGGGGGCACGGCTGTCAGAGCCCGCCTCCTCCGGGGCAGGACGAGGCTCAGTGATCACCTCCCCGAGTCGCAGGAAGGGTCCAGACACCCAGCGCAGCCAGCACATTCTGGAACACAGGCCCCACAGAGCCCCGGGACTCTGGCACCAAGCAGCTCTCCGGCAAGCTGGCGGGGCCCTCACGGGGAGGCGAGGGCTGGCGTTGGGGGCGCGGCCGCAGAGCCACACTGCTCTCCCGGGAAGCCGCGCCTCGCTGCCACAGGCGTGTGACAGGGCATTGGCTTCAAGGACACACAGGTGTCCTGGCAGCCGATCAAAAGGCCTGCCAGTAACAAAGGGAAAGGCTGCTGCTACCAGGTAGAACACAAAGCTGTTTTGCAGAGCACCCCCCGCCCAGCTGCTGTCGCTTGTGTGACTCCGGCAGGCGGCTCATCTGTGAGACGGGTGATCAAATGCCCTGAACGTGTCTTGCTGCCCAATGCGAGTGCAGCGCCCGGCCCCGGGCGGGAGCGCAGCAGGGGAGACACAAAATACCGGCTTATCCTCAGACGCCATAATAATGGAGAAGCTTAAAGTCCTGTTTACTCTCTGCTCTTCCTGATTTTCCAGGACCCTGCATGTTTCGTATTATGGCAAACAATACTCGGCTCTCCCAGTGCAGTGAGGACCCCTTCTGAGTGTTCACAAAGCTACAGAGAGAGGACCCGCCCTCGACTGGCTCACAAATAGGCTTCCCTTCAGCTGCACCAGACCTTGGAGTAATTCCCTCCCGGGACAGGCCCCACCCCACCCCACCCCACCCCACCCCACCCCACCCCCGCCCCCCAGCCCTGGCCTTGCCTCAAGGCGCAGGGCCCACACTCACCCTCGCAGGCGTAGCCCTGGCGGACCAGCCCCACCATCAGGGAGGTGCAGTGGCTGCACTGTGTGGGGCTGGAGAAGGACTTGATGCTGAACTGGTGAGCTTTTGGCTGGAGGAAGAATATCGAGAAGGTGAGACCCAGGCTCTGAGCAGAGACCATCTGTTTATGGTCAAGTTTATAAACTCGGCCATGGCCTTGAAAGGTCGAAAAGGTGCAGTTTCACTTTGAGACGTACGTGCTAACCAGAGAGGAGTGCTTAACACCCGTCTACAGAGCTGGAGCCTGAAAATAAGTCAACGCGTTTCCTTCCGTGAGCTTTGGTCTTGCTACCAAAACACCACAGGGGGATGGGTAGGGCCGCTGTGGTACCATGGCTGCCACTGACTCTGGAGCAAGCTCCGTGCCTCCTGGAGGCCCCTGAGGGGGGGGGGGGGGGGGGACCGCCCCCACAGCTGCCCTTGCACATGAGACCGAAAAGACAAGCAAGGAATGGACGGCAGCCCTGTTCTGGAGAGCAAAGGCCTGGACAGACCCCCGTCCCGTTGGGAGGACAGACACGAGGACACAATCACGGGAGGCTGAGCAGAGGAACAAGCCGCAGACACGAAGGACGGTGAGTCTACACAGCTCCGACACAGCAAAACGAAAGGACTGTTACTCGGGGACGCAAATACTATAAAACCATTTGTAAGAAGCAAGGGAGCAGTGAACACGAGATGCAGACAGCAGTCCACCTGACCCGACTGTGCAAGAAGCTAGGTCCACAGCCCAACAAAATCAAGGTCTTGGGGGCGCCTGGGTGGCGCAGTCGGTTGAGCGTCCGACTTCAGCCAGGTCACGATCTCGCGGTCCGTGAGTTCGAGCCCCGCGTCGGGCTCTGGGCTGATGGCTCGGAGCCTGGAGCCTGTTTCTGATTCTGTGTCTCCCTCTCTCTCTCTCTGCCTCTCCCCTGTTCATGCTCTGTCTCTCTCTGTCCCAAAAATAAATAAAAACGTTGAAAAAAAAATTAAAAAAAAAAAAAAAAAATCAAGGTCTTGTCCCTAGCTGGCACGGCTGCCTACGGTTGAGGCCATGTCTGTGTGAAAAGGAAAACAAAATGCATCTAAATGTGTGAAGCCAAACGCTAAGCCTGGAAACACAACTGGAGCTCTGGGGTCAGTGCCGGACCTTCTGCGCTGGCGCCTGGCTCTCCAGATGTGCTTCTGGAAAAGACAGGTGAGAAACCTGCACATTTGGTGCAGCCCCCCTACTCTGGGGACACACCTTCCCACGAGCCACAGGGTTCTCTACTGCCGGAAGTGCAGACAGGTAAGCGGAAGTAAGTTTGCAGAAGGAACACAGTAGATACATAACACAGAGTGGTCACCATCAGAGAAGGGAACGTGATCCAGAAAATGAAGGAAAACGAGAGGAGTTCTGAAATTTCCCAATTAGAATGTGACGACTTGTCATTGATTTAATTAAGGAAACACAGGGTCCAGACACTTCCTGGGCCACACGCTGTTCACAGCAAACCATTAACAGGACACAAGGGTCTCACCGTGTCTGTAAAACCAATGAGCCTATCTTATTCATACAGTTACCTTCTAAAATAGAGAAGGCGCCACGGGTAAAAGCAAGGGCCCTACCTTTGGTCCAGCCAGAGCGAGGGGCTGCGTGGTGGGCAGCGGCACGGTGGGCGGCCTCTGTGGGGCCCGAGCCATGTCCTGGGGACAAGCAGGCACAGGTGAGCATCCTCTTAGCTCAGTACTGCTCTAACATGTCAGACCCTGCTTGGGATTCATTTCTCCCTCGAACTGATTAATAATGAACTGCATTTTTAATTTACTACATTGTTGAGACATCTGTCTGCGCTCATGCAGCCGATGCACGGGCAGTCCCTCGACATACAAGTCAGGCCCAGCAGCTGGCGATGGGATCTGGCTACGAGGTGTGAGGCAGGACCAGGGGGGCCACCTTGGCATGAGGGCAGCCTCTGTTCTCCGAGGGCAGCATGTGGCACACGGGCATGGGGGTGGTGGGTCCCGAGGTTCTCGCAGGGTAGTATATGGTATGACACTGCTTACTTCTTGCTGCTCTGTGGTTGCAGCCACAGACACCGACGGGGACACCTCTGGCTTCGGGGCTTGTGTTTCCTGCTCCCCAGTGGAGCTGCTCTGTGAAAATAAAGGCAAAGAAACAGTGGGAAGGAGAGAACTGCAGAAGTCACACTCTGATTCCGTGGTCTATGTTTAGAGAGTGTTCCACCGGGGACCCAAGGTCCTGGCCCCGGCTCTGGCTCCCATCTGACCCCACCTCACTCACAGCCAGCCTGCCTTCCCTGAGGACCACTACCTATGGCATTCTAAGACCAGAGTGATGACTGTGGGGTCTGTCAAGTCACAGCTGTTACCGAAGGCCAGAAGCTCCAAGCCTCCCCCTCCAGCCAAAGCCCTTGCTCACATTCTCCCCACGGCCCTGTGTAAGGGGCAGAAACTGGAAACCACCAAGCCACTGTTGTCATTCAGAAATGATTTCATCAGTACCTGGTATCGTTGAGATAAAGGAGTCAAATGTTTTCGACCTCATTTCAGGGATCAAGAAGAAATTCTGAGATCAATCGGGGTCTGTGGGCCTATGGCCAGAAGCAAGAATTTCCCTGAAAGCCTTATGACACGGGGAAGCAATGTTTTGTTCTAAGCACTCAAGATTCCCAAATTAATTTCAGTTTGAAATCGAAGCTAAAGCTTTGAATCTAATTTGAAGCTATTCTAAAACCACTTAAAAATGACCTTATTTGGGGGCCCCTGGGTGGCTCAGTCGGTGAAGCACCCAACTTCAGCTCAGGTCATGATCTCATGGTTCGTGAATTCAAGCCCTGCATCAGGCTCTGTGCTGACAGCTGTCTCTCTCTCTCTCTCAAAAATAAATAAACATTAAAAAAAAAATTTTTTTTAATGACCTCATTTGGAGTGTTATTATTTCCTGATGAAAGGCTATTGCTATTTAAACAGACACACATAAACCATGCGTGTGTGCAGTGAGCGGGAGCAAGCGCTGGGACACAGAAGTAGCTGGGCTAGGTTCCTACAGGGGCCGTTTGCAGCTGTTACCCTGTGTTCCACACTGAAATCCCAATCAAGCAAATCAGAGAAACGCTTTCCAAAAGTTGTAATTAACAAGGTTCCTGTAGAAGGAGCCAAATTCAGCTGGGAAGGTAGCACAGCACATAAACACCGCAGTTTGTGAATTTGTTAATTTCACAAGGGAAATGCTCTACCAATTAGCTAATTATCAAAGCTACAACAGTAAGCAAATTTCTCCCATAAATACGGTATGTTACACGCATTAGCGTTCCATCTCTCCATGAACGAGGAGCAAGAGAATATTAAGAAACCTGACTGGTTTCACTTGGTTGGTCCAAGGATGGGAATTAAGGGCAAGGAGTCGTCCAAGACTGAGGGCTGCTAGGGACACAGGGAGGGCGTGGGGGCCAGCCTCAGCAGCGACTGCTGCTTCCCAAGAGGCTAGCAGAGAAGATGTGGGGGAGGCAGCGTCGTTGATGGTGACAGAAGCGAGGAACAGAACCGTCACTCCCCAACCAATGAAAACTTGCAGAAAAATACAGTGATTCCATCACTGTGGCCAATCGTTCTAATAGTTAACAACATGTTTAATAGGGAGAAAGCAGGGTAGAAGCTTCTAAAAGACGATTCTCAGGTCTGGAAACACCTCCTGACAAACCCAGACTCTGACCAAGGATTTGCTACTTAAACCACAGAGGTAAGGAGGGACTGAGACCAAACACGAAGACGGCAGGAGTGCTGACTCCCCGGACACGGTACCAAGATTACGGCCTCCATCTAGCTCCGTGACAAAACCTCCCGGCTGGCTGTCTACAGTGGCGCCGAGTTCGGGCTGAAACCACCTGCCCCAGGGATCGCTACTCTTGCTCCGATTCTGTGTCTAACGCCGCTCTCCTGGCCGCCTCCATCCCGTTAACAACGGCAGCCCTCGGGTTGCCGCGATGTGTCTAGCGCTCCAGCAGTGAGAGAGGGACGAGACTTACGAAGCAGGACGTTTCTGAAAGAACCGCCGTGTGAGGACCAGGTAAATCTATCTGCTGCTTAAAACTCAGGCCTTCAGGGAAGAGACGAGCATCACCAACTTGACAAGAAACCATTCTGACAGGTGAACATGAGCAGGTGTGAGCCAGAGCAGCAGGACCCACGCAAACCTACTTGATTCTGTAAGAACCGCTGCCAGGCACGGGCTGCTGGCCTTCGCCAACCCGTGGGCACAAGGCTGCTGGCGGACGGACATCCGGCAGCCTTCCCGACGGCTCGACGCTTACGAAGGGGCGGGGCGGGGCCTGGCAAACGCCACCTCCGCCTGACGCCGAAAGCATCACGAAGCCTACACACTCGGGACGTCCACATCCCGTGCGGCATCCCTGCCACAATGTCCAACCCACGTCAAATCAGCCATCAGACAAATCCGGAGCGTAGGACACTCAGTGAGACGACTGGTACAGATACCACAAAAATACCCATGTTATAAAGGGTGGGGGTGGGGGTCGGGGTGGGGGAGAAACTGGGACACTGTTCCAGATCAAAGACTAAATGCGACTTAGGAGCTCTGCTTGGACCCTGACAAGGGGAGGCAAACCAGCCGTAAAGGACACTCAGGGACAAGGGACATGTAAAACATGCGTGCTCTACTACAGCATCAGTGCAAAGGTCTCGTGCAGGACAATGACATTATGGTTGTGTTAGGAGAACATCCTTCATCTTAGGAAACAAACACTGGTGCGTTAGGAGAAAATGGCAGGGAGAGATACCTATGTGTTTACTATAGTATTCTTTCAACTTGCCCGCAGGCTTAACGTTTTCTTAAAAAAAAAAAATGATGGAAATCAATGAAAACGACAACATGCCATCAGAAGTCCCATTAATGAGATTTGTTTTCGCTATTTTTACTTTCTGGCTTACTTCAAGGGTTGCTAGCAAGGGTCCACCTCTATCGTCTGGAGAGAAGCGGTAAAGAAAGCACTGGGTCCGCGGGCAGCGCACAAAGGGAGAGATGGGACTCACTCGGAATGGCTCCCTCGGGCCGCCCCGCCTACCCGGTGCGGGTCGCTGAGCAGGGGCGGGCCACGGCAACAATTCTCCCCAACCACCCGTCCGCCCACCCCACGGGGGCCACCGGAGACCAAACCGGAGGGCCATACAGAAGTCACTGAAGTGGTAATGAGACTGGCTTAGTCTTCATTTGCGGCACGGTGGGAATGTGTATTTAGAAACCCGCCTGAGGGGTGCCTGGGTGGCTTAGTAGGTTAAGTGAACGACTTTGGCTCAGGTCATGATCTCACGAGGGTTCGAGCCCCTGTGCTGACAGCTCAGAGTCTGGCGCCTGCTTCGGATTCTGTGTCTCCCTCTCTCTCTGCCCCTCCCCCACTCACGCTCTGTCTCCATCTCAAAAATAAACATTAAAAAAAAAGTTTTTTTAATTAAAAAAAAAAAAATAAAAACCCGTCTGAGATGCTCACCACACAGCCAGAAGCCAGTGCCGATTCTTCCCTGAAGATGCTGAGCACTTTCTTAGCTTCCACTTAAGTCTGGGGAAGCATCTCTGCGAGCATTTCCGGTACCTTAAATGTCTCTAACCTCACCCATTTGACACCCTGGGTCACTCCTAGGTCAGCACGACAGAGAAAACTGTCAGGTGTCAATTTACTAGTGTGTTTGTGGCCCCACCGGTGGTCAGAGCATGTCTTACCAACTCTAACTTATCATAAATTCATTTGTCACTTTTTAGAATAACTACTTACTCTAAATGTCAGATCGTGTCCAAGAGGTGCAGTGTTGAAATACTCAAAAATAGAATCCTGAAAATCTGGAAGTTTCAATCCTATAAAAAAGAAACAGACTAGTCAAGGCAAATTTAAAAGACCATCTGTGCTCCCATGGGGAGACTCAGCACCATCAAGATGTCAATTCTCCTTAACCTAACGAATAAATCTGATGTGATTCTAGTTAAGTTCATTTGGAGAGTGTCTCAAAAGTCCTTAAAAAAAGGGGTTGGGGGAGGAGATCTACCAGATACTAAATCAGATTTACTGAAACCTCTTTCATCACAATCCAGTGGTTCCTGCCAGTGAACAGTGAACAGGGCAGGAAATCCAGAAACAGACTCAAGTGCCCATGGTGACCTCATGTGGTAAGAGTCACATACAAAATCGGTAGGGAGAGGAACTTCTCAACAACTGGTATTAGACGACCAGCCACAGGAAAAAGATAAAACTAAAAACTAGATCCACAACTCAAAATGCACATCAGAGTAAATTTCAAATGGACCAGTAATCCACATTTAAAAAATTAAACCTGTATACAAGTATTAGAAAATATGAGTGAATTATTTGAGTACCTGGGGACTCAGAAATATTCCCCTGTAACTGAAAAAAGGGAAAAAAAATGACAAATGTGATGCACAAAAAACAAAACAAAACAAAAAAAACACCCCAAAAAACCTTATGCTTGGTAAAAAATACAAGCAAAATAAGAATGACAGAAGACAAACTGGGAAAATATTTGCAACTTTCATCACAAACAAAAGGCTCTATATATTCTATTCTCCATCTACAAAAAGTTTCTAGAAAAAAAACTTACTCTGAATTTTAAAAAGTGAGCAAAAGATACAAATACATAAAAATCACAGAATAAGAAAATCTCAAGGCGCGTGGGTGGCCCAGGCAGTTAAGCGTCCAACCCTTGATTTCAGCTCAGGTCATGACCTTGCGCTTTGTGGGACTGAGCCCCGAGTTGGGCTCTGCGCTGACAGTGCAGAGCCTGCTTGGGATTCTCTCTCTCCTTCTCTCTCTGCCCCTCCCCTGCTCACAAGTAAGCATTAAAGAAAAAAAGAGAAGAAACACAAATAGCCCTTAAACATACAAAAGGTGCTCAATCTTGCTCGTAAGAGGGACGCAAGCGCAATCTGTATTCTAATGCTCCTTCCCACCTGTTCGCTGTGTGCTCACACTGTGTGCACGTGGCTGTGGGGCAGCAGCCGTCGCCTGCGCGCGGGCAGGGACACACGTGCACAAGCCTCTGGGCGGCCGAGGTCACCGCCAGCATCAGCGCAAGCATGCTTACTCCTTAACCGGCACTCCCATTTCCAAAAATCTACCCCCACGTACCCCACAGGAACAGGACATGTTACCCACACACGGCTACTCCTTACAGCACCTGCTGTGACAGCGAGGGAACAGCCCGACCCCCGTCCGTAGCCCCCAGCAGGATGTGGTGCCGCCGGGACGGGACCGGGCCACCTCTCATGCCGTGGCCCTACCCACTCACAGATCGGAGGCCCCAGCAGGCTGCCTCATATGATCAGGGGGACACGGATGGGTGACTCTACGTACACGTGTATTTGCTTTGCACTTCCAAGAGGAAACAGAAAGGATAAGCCACAAACTGTGGTTACCTTCGAGAAAGGCATATTTGAACATACGCTACCTCAGAATATTGGCTTCAAAATCATGTTAAGTGCTTTCTTTATATAACTAAAAACTATTAAATCTAAAATAAAACCATGCTGTTAAAAAAAACCTTATATTTAAATACTTCAGAAGCTTATAATTTACCAGTATCTGCTCTAAATTTTTCTTCCATCTTTTTCTTCAAAATTTCCATTTCTTCTAATAATTCTCTATTTTTGGCTTCGGAATCCTTTAGTTTACTAAAACAAAAAATAAAAAATAGAAGGCTTTAAGTACCCTGAGAACAGATATCTACACGTTGATTCAGTGAGTGTCAAGATGTGAGGGCAGGGATTAATTTCCAGCGCCTGGGAAAGTGCCGGAACATGGCAGGCTCCCCGCTGCGAACGGAAACACAAATCCACTCTTGGCATGGGTGAGTCCGCTGAGCACGTTACAGAGATTACAGATATTTCAGAATTATAAACAGACATGGATTTTCAAAATCATGGTTAATGAAGGTGTATCTGGAGGCCCTCGTGGAGTTTCCGACCCTCCCAGTCTCTTTCCAAATGAGTCCTTTGTCCTCCGAGGACACACCACCCAGATTACTCAGCCATCAGACCTCCAAACGTCATTCCCACAACCAGCGAGACGGCGGGCTGCACGAGACCACGACCACCACCTGAGCACAGCTGCTGGGGGGGCGGACCTCGGTTCCTACGCTTTCCTGCAGGGACAGAGCAGGCAGGCTGCTGCAGTGACCTGGCCAGGAGGCGAGCGGTGCAGTCCAGCAGCTGAGTGGGGGTTCTGCGCCGAATTGGCAGGTGATGCTGGCTGACCTACACCTCTCTGCGTCTCGCTGTCCTCATCTGTAAAATGGGGCTCAAGAGTGCTGGCCTCCTGGGAACACCATGACAGTCACGTGATTAATAGGCTCAACCTCTTACAGGGAGCGTACCTAAACGGTAGCCATCGCTACTCTTACTCTTTTAGCCCCAAACTAACAAGATGTGTGACTCGGTAATCCCATCAGTGGCCCTGTTCGTGACATCCAGGTCCCCACCTTCCACATCAACAGCTACTACAGGTAGGGCGGCCTGGGTTTTACGAGAGAGCAGTTCACGACCATCTCCTGGGCATGTAAGACTGCCAGCGGCGGCCTCTCATCAAACATTCACTGAATTTACTGTTTGTGTAAAAACAGTGCTTGAGGGTCAGAAAAAAGTTTGAGATAGGCATACCGTCTTCAACCTGTATTTACAATATTAGTTTCAGGTTAAAAGGGAAAACTCGAAGTTGATGAAACAAACAGCACTTAGGGAACAAGCAGGCCAGAACTGTCCCTCAGACGTGTGGCCGTGGCTTGTCACCCGGCACAGGGAGGACCAGCATCTGCCTCTTACACACACAGATGTTGGCACTTCAAAACCGCGGGCTCCCATCGCTTCACTGCTTCCTGAGAAAATAAGCACAGACCTCCGATGCGCGCAGGGCATTTGCACATCCACGCCATCGATTCTCACTGAGCGCCTACTAGGGGCCAGAAACGGTCCACCGTGCAAAGCTCCTTCCAGTCAACTGATATCACAGAGCAGGGGTGTGCCCAAGGTCACACAGTCCCCTATCGAGTCAGAACACAGTACCAGGTACCTTTCAAAGGAGAGATTCGCATCTTTGACTTTCCTCAGCTCCTCTTGAACAAGCTGTTTGGCCCGGATCTCCGCCTCAAGAGCAGATTGCAACTCTAGCCGTGCAGACATGTCTAGCTTCTGACTACGGCGCACTTTCCAAAGGGGGTCCTGGAGACAATGGTTCAGATATTAAAGATATATACATATATATATATATATTTTTTAAATTTTTTGACATTTATCTACTTTTGAAAGACAGGAATTGTGCAAGCAGGGGAGGGGCAGAGGGCAAGGGAGACACAGAATCTGAAGGTTCCAGCCTCTGAGCTGTCAGCACAGAGCCTGATGTGGGGCTCGAATCCATAAACTGTGAGATCATGACCTAAGATGAAGTCAGCTTAACTAACTGAACCACCCAAGCGCTCTAAGATATTATTTATTGACTTTATTTATTTATTTATTGAGAGAGAGAACATGTGTATGCATGTGAGCCGGGGAGAAGAGAGGGAAGGAGACAGAGGGTCTGAAGCAGGCTCTACGCTGAAAGATAGCCTGATGCGGGGCTCAAACTCATGAACCGTGAGATCATGACCTGAGCTGATGCTTAACTAACTGAGTCACCCAGGCACTCATAAAGATACATATGTTTCTACATTTTTTTTTAACATTTATTCATTTTTGAGAGACAGAGAGAAAGAGCATGAACAGGGATGGGGCACAGAGAGGAAGACAGAATCCAAAGCAGGCTCCAGGCTCTGAGCTGTCGGCACAGAGCCTGATGTGGGGCTCGAACTCACGAACCGTGAGACCATGACCTGAGCCACCCAGGTGCCCCTTTAAAGATATATTTTTGAGATATTTACTTGTTTAAAAAAATGTTGACACATAATTCATCTTCTTCTAATCTTAAACTTTTATTATCACGTTTAAATATTAACTTAATTAACTTAAATATTAATTTGATACTATTAGATATCATCAAAGTCCATCAGACCCAATTTTAGTCTGGGCTTTTTATGACTTTTATTCTTTATTAGAGATCTTCAAAAGAATGAGCTGCAGCTAAAAAAAATTTTTTTTAAAGAATAAAACTCAACCAGGAGTGCAATTTCTATTTGGGCCCGTTAGACTCTCTTACAAACGTATGATATATTGTGGGGGTCTCCATTATCTTACTCTTCCTTTATCTTGAAACATCTCCTATTTCACTATCCGAGCAATTACGTCATTACTCATCAATCATCCCTGCCCACAACGGAAGACTGAAGCGGCAGGAAGAGCAAGGATGGAGGGCTCAGCAGGGTGAGGTTAACAGTGACCGAGATCAGCTGGATGGCAGCGTGCTCCCCTTCTCCCACCGAGATGCTGCCCGTGTTCCATCCGCTCACGAGAGGGACAGAAGGAATCTGGAGATTCCACTTTATTAGACTTTTTTAAAAGCTTTCAGTCCACACAGCTGAGAATTTTTCGTTTTCTGTCCATAAAGAGAAGAAAAGGGAACTGACTAGGGGTTTGCAGGGACAGAGAAACGGGCGCTTTATCGGACGCCAACGACTGTGATGAACCCAGTGAATGTCAGAAGCCTGAGTCTTCAGATGACCATGGCCCACACGGATTTCCTCAAGAATCAACGAGTGAACAATACACTTCTATGGACAGGAAGCAAATACACTTTCATCAGTCAGTCCTTCAACAGGAAGGACTGTTCACACAGAATTCTGCAACAAGGATCTCAATCATCCCATTTTGCTAAAAGGACCTAGGGCTATATTCTTTCATCTTTCATAAGGTTTATGCTCTAGGTTTATTTAACGCAGTTCACAAGCGCGAGTATACCCGTAGATATGACTGGAAGAGAAAACGCAGAAATGAAAAAAACTTGATCATTTGAATTGGTACTTCTAAATCTAAAATCAAAAAATGAATATGTTCTCCAATTACAGAGCGAAGAACACAGCTGTATTCTTCGACAAGATGGTATATGTGCCGGGTGCTCAGGTGACAGGATGAGGAGTAATGACATTTGACGTAACAACACCCTTTGGGGCAAACAGATCTTCAAACCAGCAAAACAGGGAATAAAAATCTGGGTTTGTGAAGTTCTAACTAAAACGCTAATGAAACAGTTCCCCTACACCTTTATTGTTACTAGTGTTCGTCACTTACAGAATAACTTACACACACATATTGTAAGAAAGGCAGACAGAAGGAGGGACACGTGGGGTTGCGCCCAGAAGTGAGCCTGGGTGGAGACGGCTCGCCAAACTCTGGGCACTCGAAACACATGGACCACTGACTGGGGGGGGGGGGGGCGGGGGGGGGAGTGAGAGAATGGACAAAACCCATCTCCTTGACGGCAGGAGCCCGTCGCGCGAACTGCAGTCCCTCCACAGAGTGGCTGTGGTCTCCCAGTAGTTCAGACAGCGGCGCTCTGCACCTGGGGGGCGTCCCTGGCCACACGGAGGCCCGCATCACCCGAGTTACTTGCCCGGCACTGAGTTTCTACACTCATGTTCAAGGTAAAGCCACTGGGGAGTCCCATCATCATAAAAAGACACGGTTCAGAACAAAGCCTACCAGTGCTCTCGATCCCAGACTGGAGCTCCTCAGTGTCTCGAGCTCTTCGGTCATCTTGGAAGCAAGAGCCTGAAGGTAACCTCGGGCATCTTTCTCGTCACTGACCCTAGAGAAGGACCATAGAGACCCAGTGAGAGGAGCCGAAAACGAGGACAGGTTCCTGCCCCCCGTGGGACAAAGCGACATAGCGTCCCATCAGCCGGAGCGGTCGCCCACGACCAACGAACGGCTCCGCTAACAAGGGCCACCCCAGTCCCTCTCTGCCGTGTTGCGCGGGGGCCCGGCCTCCCTTTCGCTAGAACGTGTGGGGTGTGCCAGCCTGACCCACGCCTCCAGGGACCTGGTGCACTTTCTCCACCTATAGTCCAATGTGAAGGGCACCGGACAGAACTGCGGCCCCTCGACAGCGGCGATTCGGGAGAGGGTGGCGGGTCCGTGCCGAGGCCTCGGGGCGGCGGCGCGGGTGGAGGGAGCGCGAGCGGTGTGGCAGGGCTGGGGAAGGGCGGGCGGGCACACATACCACTGAATGATCTCTGCGATCTGGGCTTCCCAGTGGGCCACCGACTCCTTCTTGGCCGCCAGGTCCTGTAGTTCATCCTCCAGCTGTCTATTTTGAGCTGTGAGTTTATCCACAAAGGAACAAAGCTGAAATTAAACAATTGTACCACATGACTCGTTATTTGGTGTCCTTTAAACGTGACCTTAGCGTTATTAAAGCTACATGTTCTTTGGAAGATTTTGAAAGTTTTCTTAAATCGTTGGGAGATTTTGCTCCAAACTTCATCTCAGATACGGACTTTTCAAACGTATCTAACTCTGGTCACATTTCAACCCAAATCTGAGCAGACAAATGACAAGAGCAGGGGATTTCAGGAAATTAGCAGCTTCTAACCCAATGGAAACGTGTTACTTCACGTAGGAAGCAAGCTGCGTAAACCACCCGACTCCCAGGACCCGCGACCGGGAACTAGAGCCCCGAGCGGTGGCACGGACTAGATTACCCGCTCGTTCTCAGCTGTCAGCTTCTTGTTTTCCTCAAACAGCATCGCCCTTTCGCGCTCGTATTTGTCTCTTATCGTGCCGACTGCTTCCTCCATTTCGGCGTGCCTGGGAAGGTGCGAGAGCGGCGGTTCAGAAGCTCCGTGAGCCAATCCTCTCGGTGGCGGGGGCACAAGCCCGCGCTCACAGCACCGAAGGGCGCGTGGAAACCTACCGTTCTCGCTTTGACTTTTCCAATTTGTCTTTCAGCACGAGAACTTCCTTCTGCAGGGCCAGCTGGTGGCTTTCCGAATCGTGTACCTCCTTTTTCACATTTTTTACTTCCAGCACATGGGAGGCCTCACGCCTGACCAACTCCTCTTCATAGAACAGGACTTTCTTCTCAAGTTCAGATTTGATTTTGGAAATCTCCTGCTGATGTTCTAAGGTGGCCCCCGGGCCCCGGCCTCCTTGCTTCATCTGAAGAGAAAGGTAAAATAAATTACAGGTCCGTGTCTTCCCCTGGAGGGCCACACGGCCCTCCACCCACACCCTGTGCGGGCACCCGTACACGCGGGTTCTTCTGTCCCCTCCCCACCAATGGCAGACACCGCGCCCGACGCAGCCGGCCACGGTCGCGAGGTCCTTCTAACAACCGTTGGGCAGATTTGAGGGGCTGACAGCACCTACCTTGCACAAGGGACGTGCCCAGATCTGCCTAGGACCCCGGAAGCTCTGTCTACACCCTGACACAATCGGTCCCCAAAGCCTCCTCACAGTTTGTTCATTCGGGCAACTATGTGTCAGGCACCTTTGTGGTTAAGAGGGTCACATCGAGGTCCCTGCTCTTGTGGGGCAGACAGGGAAAGACCGACGGCCAAGCAGCAAATGAGCAACGAGACACTGACACAGGGCAACGCGGTGAAGCGTGGGGGTGTGGTGCCCAGCGGACAGTTAAAGGAGCCATTGACGCGGGGACACGTGAAGTGCCACATCAGGCAGAAGGTTCTTCAGCACGGTGACAAACAGCAAGGTGAACACAGTGAGCTGGGCGGGAAACGCTGGGAGGGGCTCTGTCAGGGCCCGAGTCACTCAGAGCTGCTGGGGCACTGAGGACAGGACATGCCCTGGTTGCCGCCGGGGGGGGGGGGGGGGGGGGGGGGGTGGACTGTCAGCACTGGCAGCGACGAGCAGACTCAGGCACGAGCGGGCAGAAGTCCAGGCCCCGGGGCTGCCGCCCACAGGCCCAGACGGCAGCAAGGACGATGGAGGGAAACAGGCCCGCCCGGGGTACATGCTGGGGAGAGAGCGGGCCCATCGTCTCCACCGGCAGATGAGGAAACCCAGGCTCAGAAAGGGGACTCGTGCCCCTGAGGTCACGCCAGGCTAACAAAGAGCCCCCCCTCCCCCACCTCCTCACCCCTGTGCTGGCCCCTGGCACCTCTCTGCTCGCTCGCTCACTCACTCCCTCCCGAGGCGCCTGGCTGCCCCTGGCCCCGGGCCACTGGCCTGTCTTCAACTTCAGTGGCAGGACACGGGCTTTAAGGAACTTTTTCAGAAATGGTCTCACTGAACACACAGCAGGTGTCAGGCGTTAGTTTACCAGGACTTACGAGACACTGCCTGACACTTTAAGGAAGGAAAACAGCGAAGGAACTCAGGTTCTAAACGGAAAGAAGGCACGTTTGTGACCTGTCCCCTCTCCACACCCCGTCCTTCCGGACAAGCCCACCACGCGGGAGGACTCCCAGCACGACAGTCAGGAAGGAGGATGGGCTGGTCTCCTACAGGTACTACCTTGAGGGCCTCGAGCTCACTCTCCACTTGCTTGGAGAAGTTCTCGCTGTGCTCGCGAAGCTTGCGCTCCCGGGAGGCCTCGGCGACGGTGTCCTCCAGGCGGGCTTCCAGCTGCAAGGGGGGCACAGCGCTCACCAGCACGAAGCCGGCCCTGCCCTGGGGCTCTCTGCGGACGGCCCTGAGGGCCTGTCGCTCCTACCTCCGCACCCGATCCCAGGCCCAGGTAACGGCGGAGAAAGACACTTTAAGGCTCGACTGGAACAGCTGGTTACTAATAAACCAAGTTTAAATTCTAATGTAAACCAACAACTTGGCATTAAGTTTCCGGACAGGAGACGGACTGGCGACACAGGCAACTGGGATGTCTGCAGATCACGAATCCATCTATCGACTGGTGAAGGTCACGCGCACGTGCCCAAGCAGGGAGCAGCGGAAAGGGCCCCCTGCACCTCGGCCGGCTGAGTGCCCTCTCCCTTTACTTTAAAGCAGATCCCAGATGCTGCAGTGACCTGCCCGGAGTGTGGACACTAATGCTTCGCTAGGGGTTCCACTGATGCTATAGCTACAAATGCATCTGGGTTGCAAAATAAACGGAAAAAAAACAAGTAGGTGTTTTGAGACCGACTGACAAAGAGCATGTACTTATAGAGCATCCGATTTTTTACCAAGCAAGTTGTAACAGAATTCAATCCTAAGGGCTGCTTAAAATATGACACTCGTTAATGGAAGAGTATTTGGAGTGTCTAGGGCAGCCAGTTCTCAAAGCGGGGTCCTGGGGCCCTTTCTAAAAAAGGCCCTTCTTTTTCTAATCATCTGGGTTTTCTTCAAATACTTTATCTAAAACAGTGTAACACAACAGAACGAATGCAGAAATAGTTTATCAAGCCAGTTATTAAAGAAAAGCACAAAAATGTAAAAATGCCATTCTTCTCACCAGATGGGGGAAGGGAGTTACTTTTCACAAAAACCGTCAGTTAACACGTAACGGGTTTACTGTTGAACTGAAAAAAGTGTTTTAATCTCTAACCTGGTAAGTATGAGGAGCTGTAACCGCCACAAACGAAAGCTCTTTGGGGGCCTCAACAGTTCTTAAGAGCATGATGTAGTCCCGAAACCAAAGTTTCAGAGCCACTGGGCTGACTGGGGGCGCCAGGCTGAGCCCGGTCGTCCTCCTGGCCGCCCCTTATGGACGTAGGACTCGTATTCACGTAGGCTGTGCTGTGCCAACTACGTCCCGACATGTTTACGTTCTGTTTGTCGGGCAGAAATACCCTCTATTTGCTTTAAAAGGGAATTTTTAAAAACTAATGCCCTAAGAAATGTCTTTTAATAATTCCACCAATAGGCATCGGGGGCTGAGAAGTACAAAGGAAATACTTGGCAGGTCAACTTACTTGGCTTCTCATAAAATTTAAGATCCGTTTTAAAGTAACTCATGTAATTCAGCCCATGTTCTCAAAGGTGTTCTAGTAGGAGCATAGAAAAGCCCGAACAGTACAATCCCCGAAACGGCTATGAAGCTACCTCCTTCCTCAACTTCTCCGACTTGCGGATTTCCTGCCGCATGGAGTCGATCTTCTGCATGGCTACCTCTACCTCTTCCTCTTTGTCCCGCAGCTGCCGGGATGCCTTTTGCTTCTGGGAGCGGAGTTCTGCCATGCGCTCGTTCAGCTCGGAGGACTCCTGCAGGGCCAGCTTGCGTTGCTGGTGGGCGTCTTTGAGCTCTCTGGCCTGGGACTTCAATCGCTCGGAAGCTTCGATCAGTTGCTGAACAGAAAGAACGACAGAGGTTTTACGTTTGCTTCGCAGAGACGCGGAAGGCTGGCCGTTCAATCCTCTCCGGCAAATGCTGCTTACAGGCCACGGCCGAGAGCCGAGGGCTCACCTCTGTGAAAAAGCCCTTTGCTAGGCCCCAGCACAGCTACGCGCAGCCTGGAAGAAGACCCACCTGAGCAGAGGTGCTAAGATCGAACTCACTCCGGGAAAGACCCCCAATTACGCGGCGACCAGAAGCCCGAGCTCTGCCAGCCAGCGGGAAGGCCTGCTCACAGCACAGGCTCACGTGTTTCAACCTCTCCCCTATGCCGTCCACAAGGCCATAAAGGTGGACGGAGCGTGAATGTGGTCACCAACCCAGTTATTGAAACAGCAGAACTGGGAAAGAACATGTTACGTACAAAAAAGCTTAAGAGTTCCATCAAAGTAAAGAACCACATAAAAACGACGGTTGGACAGCTAGCCCCTCACGAGAGTGAGGTTATGGTGGCCCCCCTGGCTGCACCCGTGGCCTCCCCTTCCCGCAGCCAATTCGTCTACGACTGGGTGGCACAGTCACGGTGGCACCTATTAGTCTGATATCGGAAGTAGCTGGATCTGGGGGGAAGGGGGGACTCCACCAGGGCCGGGCCAGGCTCAGTGAGCTGCTGAACCTACACTAGAGTACCGGGGAGTCTCCTGTCCCCTGTGCACTTCTCGACAAAGCGCTGTGGTTAGGACACCACGACAGACTGAACAATCTGGGTCTGAAATCCTGCACGTTTTGGAGAACACATAGCAAACTGCAGGTTTAATGACTTAAGTGTATAAACGAATGTACTTTAGAAAACAATCCTGGTATGAATACACTACCGACTGAACATACAATCTATTTTACTGAAAATCAAATTTATAAAGGGGTTTTGGGGGGAATCACCCAAATTTTAACAAACGGTTTCTTTTGCAAGGCCCTGTCACACAAAGAGCCCCTGCTGAAAGAAGGGGAGGAGGCCGCTGGAAGGGGGAGGAGCCTGGCACCGGATACCAGCGTGTGAACCCAGCTGGGTCAGCTGCTGTGGGGACGCGGGGACCCTCAGGCCCTGGGCATCGCCGGGTCCTGGTGCACAGCCCGCCCAGCAGGCCTGTGGCGAGGACCGATGTGGTGACCGGTGCTGAGGCCGCCCACTTCACGGCCAGCCACCTGGCAGGCTGCGTGGTCAGCGGCACGGCATGACCCTGAGGCGGTCTGGCCCCTCGTGGACTGCACGCAACACAGCCCAGGGCGCGGACGAGGGCCGAGGAGAGCTCAGACCCCCACACAACTTCAAGGTCACAACTGCACATCGCTGAAACCTGTCTCACGTGAAATCACCCCCAACTACCTTGTGAAAATCCTCCTTTTCCTGCCGCACCACGCGGTACTGCTTCTCCAGGCCTTTCAGCCGCTGTGTGGAATCCTCATGCTCCTGGCGAAGGGTCACCGTGTCCTCCAGCTGTCGCTCGAGCCTATTGGAGTCTGAACAGAAGAGAAAATAAACCGCGTTCCCTTACGGGAAAAACTTCACGTCAGCGGACTTCCTGATAGTGAATTCGTTAAGGATTCTTCACTCGCTTTATCGCTTAGTAACCTTCTTGCTTTCTCACACATGGAAAAGTCACGTATGCAGCCACCCGCGTGGACTGACGGGGTAATCGCTCTCCCCTGGGGACCGGGGACCGCGTGAGCCCGTGTGCGCGGGCACAGGGCAACCGAGGTGCGCGGTAAGGCTTATCATGGGCTCACTCGGGGCCCCTCTCAGCACCAGGATGCTGGGGTTCCAGAGAGAAAATGGAGGGCTGAGGATTAAGACTCGAAAGCGATTTGAATCTTCAGGAAGCTTTGATAATCTAGGAGCCGCAAAGGACAGATGGTGACGACGGAGCCAGCCCCTAAAATACTGCAAACGGCAGGCACAGCCACTGAGGACGCTTCGGGGAGAAATACGCTGTGGCACTGGTGCCTCAGGGCCCCCAAGGGGAGAATGGGACAGAGAAATGTAAACCTTTCTGAGACTTTACGGGTCAAATGCTAAGAAGTGATTCTAGCTGCAACTGTAAAAGTCTCTCATTTGTGGGCCAAGCAAGTCGGAGAGAGAACGTCAGGTGAACGGACGGAAAGAAACGGGAGACCTGTCAACAGGTTACAGAAGCTGTTCTTTTCCACCCAACGAAAAGGACTCTGAAAATCCTCTTGGACGGGATTAACGCCCAAGAACACAGACGAAGCAGCCTCTTGAAGACACCTACCTGCTATTTTATTCTTCAGACGCTCTATCTCCTCATTTAGCTTTTTGATTTCCTTATCGCGGGCTGCGCCGCCCAGGGCCCGGGTGGAGCCGTGCAGGGACTGCACCGTCTGGGTGGACTCTACGGCAGGGAGACAGGCGTGAGGGAAGGGGACAGGGTGAGCGGAGGGGGCGGGGGGGGGGGGGGGAGGGGGACGCGGGCGCGAGCGGGGGGGGCGGGGCGAGCGGAGACCGGCGCTCACCTTGCAGCTTCCTGCTCAGCTCCAGCTTCTCCTGCTCCAGCCTCCGGATCCTCCTCTCGTACGCTTCCACCTGCAGGCTGTTCTCCAGGTCCCGCTGCACACCCTCGTCTTTGCTCAGCGTGTTGGACTGCATTATGCTCTTTAGGGAGCCTCGGTCAGAAAAGCAGCTGCAAATAAAGCAACGGGGTTTCTGATCCACGGAGCGTACGGCGACTTCTTCGGCATCTGGAGACTCGCTGGGGCCCAAGAGAAGTCTTTTGAACAGGCAGACGAAGGCCCGTGGCCAGACCGTTGTGGATGGAGCCAAAATTCAGAAGGGAGACCTCCTTACAGCAAGTGATGGGATGACGGGGGGGGGGGGGGTAGTGGCGGACAAGGCCGTGCCCTCAGAAGGGGTCAAGGAAAAGGCCTCTGCCAAGGAGGCAAGCGTACTTTCTGCGTCATCGCTTACGCGCGCCCAGAAACGCCACAGGAGACATCCGTGTGAGGAGCTGGGCGTGGGGGCCTCGCCAAGCCCTCGCTGGACGGCCCTGGGCACTCCTGCCGCCGAGGGCTTCCTGAGCAGTCTGAGGACAGGGCTCACCTTCCCCTGCAGACTGGACGGCCGCTAGCACTGGGGGCGGCACGGCCACTCGCCAGAGCCAGTCCGCAGCCTGCACGCACCCAGACTGAGACCCGAAGTGGTTCTCTCCCTCAAAACCAGGCCACCGGTTACTTAGTTCCTCCCGCTTTTAACACGACAGCGACGCCAGGGAGCCTTCTCCGAGTCCTGCCGCCCGGAGTGCAGCAAAGGTACCGGGCACACGTGTATGCAAGGCCCGGCCAGTGTTTCTCAAAGGTGGCCCGAGAACGCGGTGCCAGCACCACGGGGTCTGTCCCAGGAGGACGGCCCTGGGCCTGACCCGCCAAACTGGAGCCTTGGCGGGTGGGCCTGGGACCTGCAGGTTTAACAAGTGCCCACTGAGTTGGAACGGATCAGAAAAATCCAGAACCTCTGCATGAGGGATTAAGAGGTCACCGTGCCTCCCAGATCTAAGACCCCTTCCTGCAGGCTACAAGGCGTCTGCTGTCACTCTGGCTGAAGTGCCGTTGAGCCCTGGCACCTTACACCAGGAGAGTTTCTGCGGGCTTGAGCAGAAACCGTCCTCTCCGGAAGGAGTTCCCAGCCACTGAGGTATGAGCCGCTAGAAGGCCACGTAGCCCTCCTTCAGGCGCTTTGAGGTTCCGTCTGTTTCATTTTGCCCTCCCTCCCCTCCCCTCCCCTCCTGGCCCAGTTTCCTGTTCAAAGCAGGTACAACCCTCAGGCAACAACTTGGCAAAGAGGCCCATTCAAGACAGAGGCTGACAGGTACAGTCAGCGCGGCGCTCAGGGCTGGAGCCCTCCCGGCTCTCCAGACTGCCAGCCTGTCTGGGACCGTGCTCCAGCCCCCCGGGGGGAGCTACAGAGCTGCAATAAGATCCTCACAAAAGCTAGCACGGTGCCGTAACGAAAGCTGGGCCTGACCGGGAGCCCCTGAAAGTCTACCGGAATGAATCCTGACAACACTGATGGCCCGTAAGTCAGAAGTCAGCTGACTGCACCTCCCATGAGCTAAGAATGGGTTTCACGTTTTAAAGGGTTGTTAAAAAAAGACGACTACCTAACAGAGACCACCCTTTGTGGAGAAGCCGGCCGACCCTGCTACAGGTCACTGTGTGTTTTCATCAGGTGTCCTTTTTCAAGGACACCTGTCCCACCTGCCCACAGCTCCCTGGGGCGTGGCTGTCCCAGGGCTGACGCAGCACCCACCCGCCCGGAGCTCGCCCATCAACTGCCATCTCGCCCAAGGGAAGCCTCTGCCTGGGGAACCACAGAGCTGGACCCACCTTTCCGTTGTAAATGTAAAGCCGATGAATGGCAAATGGAGCCCAGAGAAGCCTGTGTGAGAACCAGGAGGTAGTATTTCCTGCATGAGAACACATACAACAACATGAAATCCATGTTAGAACAAAGGGAAAGAACATTAGCAACGGGTGAAACTGCGTGCACTAGAGAGAATCACGTGGCCTTCTAGGACACCGAGCCCAGCGTCCCCGCGAGGGGGCACAGCACTGGCAGACTTGTATTTTCAGTCCTGGCTGTGCCCACGATGCAGTTAAGAGAACAAACACACTGCTTCAGAGGATGGTTAATGACCCAGGCCACACTTGGATGGCACCCTGGTGCCACACTCGTCGGCCCTGAGCAGAGGCGAGCTGGCGGGCGCTGGCGCAGCCCCGGGAGGGTTGTGAGGCAGAGGCTGGGGGCTCTCAGGCTCTTGGGAGAAACAGAGGCCAACGGCAGAGGTAGGCTTGGAACCCAAGGAAGATGGGTTTATTTTAGATTTATCTTCGATTAGGTTTTATTTATTTTAGATTAACGTGTTACAGGCTCTGGTTTTCAGTGTCAGGATCCTTCTTTATTAAACGTGAAACCAAAGTTATACTTTATCTGGGAAATGTCATTGTAGAAATAGTTTCTTTGCAGTCTAAGAAAACCCTTTCCACGATGACACTACTTTTCTCTGTCTTTTCTCCAGGAGGTCTACGGTTCAGCTCTTATTTGAGCCAGAGAAATTCCCTAGGGAGTGATCAAGACTTTTCTTCTATTTGGTCAAACCTCACTTCTTCTATCCCCAAAACAAGTCCCCTGTATGGACTTAAACGGCTGGATTTGAGGAGATCAAAATAACCTTAGAGCCTCTGAGCAAAGACAAGATGGTGCCGACTCACGCACCAGAGGCCGTCGGACCAGCCCCGCACCGGACGGCCCCAGAGCCAGGGCCCAATCTGGAGGATCCACGACGTTAGGCGTCAGTGGGAGGACTCAGAAGCCACACACAGTCTTGGTTGCTCCCAAAGCCCGGCCGTGTAAAGAAACACACGTGCAGACACAGAACCGTGACGGCCGGAGCGCTAGGTGCTCATGCAGGGGGGACCAGAGTCCCAGGGGCTCCAAGTCCGCCGTGGGGCTGCAGGCCGAGCCCCTCGCCAGCTCAGGGCCTCGAAGTCTGCAAGTGGTGACAGGGCTGAGGCGAAGCTCCAGGACGGTAACATCTCCGACACTGCTGAGTGCCATGAAAATACAGCGTAAGTGTTTCTGGTGAGTCTAAAGGAGAAGAGCCATTTAACTCCATTTTACTCAAGCAGAGTACAGGCGGACCTCGGAAAAATATCGGGCGTGGTTCCAGACACCACAATAAACTATCACAACAGAGCGAGTCAAGTGTATTTTTGGTTTCCCAGTGTATGTGAAAGTTTCCACTATGCTATAGTCTACTGAGTGTGCAACAGCATTATGTCTGAACAAATAAATTTCATAACTTAATTTAAAAACAGAGGGGGCACCTGAGTGGCTCAGCTGGTTAAGCGTCCAACTTCAGCTCAGGTCATGATCTCACGGCTTGTGAGCTTGAGCCCCGCATCGGGCTCTGTGACGACAGCTCGGAGCCTGGAGTCTGCTTTGGATTCTGTGTCTCCCTCTCTCTTTGCTCCTCCCCTACTGGTGCTCTGTCTGTGTGTGTGTCTCTCTCTCAAAAATAAATAAACATTAAAACAAGTTAAAAACAAAATAGTTTACCGGGGGAAGGAGGGGAGCACCTGGGTGGGTCAGTCAGTGAAGCATCTGACTCTTGATTTCAGCCCGCGTCATGATCTCACCGTTGTGGGATGGGGTCCTATGCCAGGCTCCACGCAGAGCACGGAGCCTGGGATTCTCTCTCCCCGCTCCTCCCCAACTTGTGCACTCACACACACACTCTCTCTCAAAATAAATAAATGAACTTAAACAGAAACACTGCTAAGAGATGCTAACCATCATCTGAGCTTTCAGCAAGTCATAAGCACTGACCACAGATCGCTGCAACAAAGGCAGTAATAATGAAAAAGTTTGGAATACTGTGACAATCACCAAAACGTGACACGGGAGACGAAGTAAGCAAATACTGTTGGAAAAATGGCACCAGAAGACTTGCTGGGGGCAGGCTGGCCACGAACCTTTAATCTGTAAAAACCCAGTATCTGCAAAGCACAATGAAAGGAGGTGGCTGTGGTCTCTGTGTCTTAAAGGGGACATTACTCGGGGCGCCTGGGTGGCGCAGTCGGTTAAGCGTCCGACTTCAGCCAGGTCACGATCTCGCGGTCCGTGGGTTCGAGCCCCGCGTCGGGCTCTGGGCTGATGGCTCAGAGCCTGGAGCCTGTTTCCGATTCTGTGTCTCCCTCTCTCTCTGCCCCTCCCCCCCGTTCATGCCCTGTCTCTCTCTGTCCCAAAAATAAATAAACGTTGAAAAAAAAAAAAAAATTTTAAAGGGGACATTACTACCAAGCTGAAGGCTGGAATAAAAGGTGTATTTTCGGGAAACGCAACGCCACACTTTTAAAAAGAACCAACACGGCTCTAAGATCCTGCTGACAATCCACACCCTCCAACAGACCACTGCTGGCTTCAGACCCGCCGGGACGCCACGGGGACGGAGGTGCTTGTTCACACTTACGGTGTTTCTCAGCACGTCGTCGTCCACGTCGAAGTTGGAGGTGTCAGAAGGACTGCTCACGTCGGGAATATAAGGTGCTTCCAGGTTTCGTATATTTTCCCAATTCAGACCTTCAAAGAACGCATGCTTTTTGAAGTCTTCTATCCCATTCTGGCCCAGCCGGCGCTCTCTGCTGCAGATGAGTCTTTGGATGAGGTCTTTGGCTTCTTCAGACACATCCGTGACGTGGGACGGAAACTGAAATCGCTCCTGGGGGGCAAGCGGCCGGTGGACACGAGATGAAAACTTATTCAGAAAAACCCAAGATGTACAGACATTACAGGAAACAAAACAGAGTCAACAGTCCTTTCTAATTTCACGGTAGCTAAATGCAAACCAAAGCTAACGACATTTGATTCTAATGAGAAAATCCTTAGTCGTGCCGGTTACTCGTTACCATGTTACATGTAAATTAATGATAAATTTTCACCCATCAAAGTGGCAAAGGGCGCCGACCACATGCTGTGGCGGAACCGGCTGGCACGGAGCTCTTCCACAGTGCGTCTGCCAGCATCTGGCGCAAGTCTACCCCTAAGATTTTGTTCTACAGAAAAGCGTCGTGCGCTGGACAGAAGGATGACGAAACACCTGGTCGTATGTGACGTGATGCCATTCACTCAGACGCGGCCCCACAAACACACACCCAGCACGGCAGCGGGCCCGAGCGCTGAGGCCCAGGCCCCACCTCTATCATCCAGAAAGAGGGAGGGCAGGAACGCTACCGAAGATCAGACCGGCGGGCGCACAGGAAGCGCCGGACCAGGCCCCACAGGGGCACGTGCCCCTTGCCAGCAGGCTCTTTAGAATCCACGGAGTCCTGTTCGGTACCGTGACGGCATTTATCGCCAAGACGCGGAGAGGGTGATTTCCGCCGTCTACGCTATGCACTTTTGTGCTGTTTTTCTGGTAAGGCCAAGCTAACTTCCAAGTGAAAACAATCATCTCTATTCTGGGAAAGTGTCTTTAAAAACCATGGCTTGCCCCAATTGGGAGTTACATGGCAGACCACCCACCACGTTAGTGTTCACGGGCCCCCAACACAAAGAGTTGCTGGGGGACGGGGCTGAGGACCGGTCAGCAGAGAGAAGCTCACCGGGGGGGTGCGGGTGACAGACTGGGGAAGGAGGCGGTGAGCACACGGCCACAGGGTGGGAGCGGCATGAGGACACATGTGACTAAGGGAAACAGGTGACAAAACAGGAAGCGGAAGAGCAATGGGAAAACGAACAAGAAATGAAGGCGAGGCCAATGGGAGGCAAGGTCAAGGGGGGGAAAGGCACAGCTGGAAAGGGAAAAGGAAGCCGGGTCAAGGAGGTGGGAGAGTGCTGAGCACAGGCGCCTGGCCTGGTCCGGACGAGTAATCTCCGGGAAGCAGACTCGAGAAGAGCAGCTGTGGTCACACTGATGAATCCAGACCCACAGGTGGAAGAGCCCAACGGGCCCCCGCCCCCCGCCATCCCGAGGCCACACCCGGCACAGCCCCGCGGAGGCCCGCCTCTCCGGGGCCTGCCCCGAACACCGCCACTCCAGCTCGAAGTTCTCGCTCTCCCCCCACGCCCACACCTCCCGTGCGGGCAGCTTGTGCCGACTCCACCCGCAAATCTCTGCTCCTGTCCGGCGGCCAGCAGCCTGCTCCAACCCTATCGTCTCCTCCCCAAAGACGCGGACAGCTTCCCAGCAGCCCTCCCGCCTCCGGGCCCCTGCCTCGGGACTCGAACAAACAGGACGTGGAGATGCGACATCTTACTTCGTGGTTCATGATCTTTCCGTAGGTCTCCACGAGGGACTCTGCGTAGAAGGGCGTCTCTCCATACAGCATCTCGTACATGCAGACGCCCAGAGACCACCAGTCACACTCGGGGCCGTACTTGCCCATGCCGTCCTCCATGGCCTGCAGGATCTCCGGCGAGATGTAGTCAGGAGTGCCCACGGCCACAGAGGACTGGACCTTGAAGGAGAGGGGGTGTTGGAGGGAAATCCTGGGGCAGCTCCGATTCCAAATTCCCAACTACTCCTTCTAAGACACTGATAGCAAATGATGAAATAATCGTGGAATAAAACTAGCACACGAGCATGATTTACAACCCTAGTAATTCAAAATTCGCTGCAAATGAATGCTCTCCTGCAGCAGTAAACGTGGGGCAGTTTCCAGAACGCGTGAGATGGCCTCGCATGCCTGGTCTCTCCTTGCCCGCGTGCCCAGCACAGCCCCCAGAGGGCACTGCGGTCCCTCAAGGGGTGGCATTTCCCACATCCTCTGTCGCTGCCCAAAGTGCGGTCCAGAAGCCATGTGTGTTCAGGCCAACCCTTCGCAAACTTCCGTGTGCACACAGGCCACCCGGGCTCTTGTGAAACAGAAATTCTAGGGTGGGGCCCAAGACACTGAATGTCTGTTTCCACAGACGCTAAGGCTGCTCCCCCAGGGCCTACCCTTCCATCTCCCAAATGGGAACATCTGGAAATAGTCCAGGCACTGGCTGGGTACTCAGGAATTCTCCAGATGGGGAACCCGGAGGCTCAGGCCTCTACAGGGGAAAGGACAGTTCCTCGGCCACTGACGTCAGCAGGGACAGGCTTGACGTGGGGCCATCGCTCCGGAAAGCCGTGGCCAGCGAGGGCAGTGAGCGTCGTGAGAAAACAAGGGGGCAGCGGGGCAGCTGAGGAACCAGACTGGTCTTGGGGCGCATGGAGAACAAAGTCCATTAGGCTGAGGGAGCAACCAGAACAGGAGGCCTGGCCGAGGAAGGCCAGACAGACTCTCCCTCGGGTCATGTCTGAGGAGGGGCCCAGGGGTACGAGCAGCACCCGGGTCAGACTGGACCGCGGGGAGGTCGGCCTCCGTCATGTGACCAGAGTCACTTCCCCGCTCGGCTGCCCGGCTGCAGGAACCGTGCGGTGGACAGCGGGGAGACCGGCGTGAGGTGGCAGCGCGGGCAGGGTGAGGGGACGTGCGGGCAGGAAAGGGAACCGACACTCGAGCCCGGTCCGAGACCGCCACGCCTGTCGTCGGAAGGCTGGATTCGAGGGCGGCACCGACCTCAACTAAGCAACACGCGGTCAAGACTGGGGAAATAAGAGACTGCTTTGGTGGGAAGAGAGGGAGCGACCCCAGCATCAAGGGTCCCTGTTTCTAGACGGACAACAGCCACAGAGAGAAGAGCCCCGCCTGACAGGGAGTTACCTGCCCGCACACGGAAATGAGGAGTCGCCAACACAGTCGACATCTGAGCGCCTGACCGGCCCGCACCAGACGTTTCAAGAAAGGACCGAGGGGGCCCGCGTGCCGCTGCGGCAATGGCGTGCTCAGCCACCTCGCCGCGTGAGGAAGGGGGCGACCCCCAACTCAGAAGGCACACGTACTACCGACGAGACATGGACATCAAAACCGAGGTTTTCAACTGAATCAGAAAATTTAAACTGTCCCCCAAGTGTGAATCTTTTTAATTCGCATTCATAAACTTGGTTTCTTAATTGGATCTCAAATTGAAATGTTGAGTCCCTTCTAACTACAAGCAAAACCCAGAACCAAATGAAAAATCTCCAACAGAAATACCTACAGTTCCATCGTCACTCATCTTCAAACAGGATCCAAAGTCGGCCAGGCGGATGTGACCATTCACGTCCAAAAGGACATTGTCAGGTTTGATGTCTCTGTGAGTAAAACAAATCAGCGAGTCAACCATTTCCACGCCACACATTAGGCAGGTCAAAGCCTGTCACCAGTGGCGTACCCGCCGAGGAAACGCTAATGCCATTTCAGGACAGTTGTGGCAATCTCGGGAAAACGTCTCTCCATGGCACTCTACTCACACACGCGTACGGAGGGGCAGTCACCACCACTACCGCTCACTCCTGTGCGTGAGCTAATCCCCAGTCAATCCGACGACACACCATCTTGTTCCCACCGCACAGCTGACCATGCTTCCTGAGCGTCTCCTTGGTGCCCGGTGCTGTGCTTGACCCCAGGTCTATGACAGTAACCAGACCCCACAGCCCCTGCCATCACGAAACTTCCACCAGCTGAGAGGGCAGAAAACGAACGTGCGAACGCACGAACACGCACGTGGTCTCAGTCAGCACCAGGGTATGACGCCCACGATAAGCGCTGGGAAGAAACCAGAAGCAGCAGAAAACGGGGCAAAGGGTGTCTGAGCACAGACGTGATGAGAGCAAGAGACAGGTGAGGCTCTGGGGCAAGACCACGGCAGGCCAACAGCCCCCCACGTACCCCACGCTGTATCTGGCGGACAAAGACCCGGGGGCTGAAGACCTAAGCCATCTGTCTAGCTGTCAGCAGCAAGTTTATGGAAGGAAGGCAGGTCCACGGCCGACCTGCTGCTCTGTGGACCTGCAAACGTGGGGCCCCTGGGGAGGCGGACGGCCTTTAAAGCACAAGCTCTCCTTCCTGGTCAAACAAGTTCATGTGACTGGACGGCACAAAAGGGAACAGACTTCAGGAGGAAAGGCAGATGTTCACCAAGAGGAGCTCAGGTATGTGCTCACACGACAGAACACCACACCTCAGCTACTCCCAACATCAGGGACGCATCTCACAAACAAAGGTGAGAAGATGACGACAATTCTTACCCAAAGAAAGATCCACAAAGCAAAAGAAACCAGCGCAGCACCCCAAACCGAAATAAAGAGGAAAAACAAAGCAAACCCTCAATGAGTCAGAAAAATAAAAAATTAAGAACAGAACCAGACAAAAGCAGGAAGAAATGAAGAGATTTAACTCAAGGAAGAAACAGAAGACAAAATCTTATCAGGAATGGTGACTAAATTATAAGATGCCCATAGAACAAATTCCAGTAAAAATCTAATGAAAGGGCACTGAAGAAAGGGAGGGAAAGATCTAGAGGAATGAAAATAGACGACACATACAAATAACTGGAGTCCCCAAAGAAATTGAAAGAATAAAAGAATAAAACATAATATTTGAATCTACAATCTGAGAGAACCTTCCAGAAGTTAAAAAAAAAAAAAAAAAAAGGGGGACTGCATTACAGATTGATGGGCCCATCAAATTAAAAATTTTCCCATGTCCTGTTTCTTGGAGCCAACCTGATACTAAAGTTCACATGGATCAATTAATGCGTGAGGACAGCTAGAAAAACCCTGGAGAGAAAGAAAGGGGTCTGATGGGGGAACTAGTCCGACACGGCTTCTGCCTCCAAAATTAAAGCGGTACGGCCCTGGTGCACAGACAGACAGAAAGACGACAGGATAGAACGTCATGGGGAGTGAGTGCGTGATAAAGACGTCATCTCACCTCACTGGGGCAAAGACACACTTCCTAAGTGAGCTGGTCTTGGGACAACAGGAGGGCCTCCTAAAGGTAAAATCAGACCCGCTCCAGAACCACAGCGGCCACCCAGCCTGCCCCGGGCTACCTTCGTCAGATCCCTCTGCTTCAGCCTGCATCTCTCCCGCGCAGCTTTCTATTTGCTCCCGTTTTTGTTTTCGTTCTCTGGATATTCCTTCTCCTAAAACTGCACCGTTCTGACTTTGTTTCTGAGCTGCACTCTCCGTTCTCTCTGGGGACGTCATGTCCTCGAAGGCAAGTGACTGTCACTCTTCGTTTCTGCCTCTGCTGTGATCTGGGGCTGACCGCTCCAGAAGGGGCTGTACCCGCCTGTGTGCCCTGCTCCCTGGTCCCGGCTGCCCACCGCTTCCCACGCTGCCAAAGCCAGGGAGCACCTGCTCTGCCTGCAGCAGCCCGGCCGGAGGGCGGTGGGCACGGCCCGAGTCCCCACCGCCCACATCCGGCCACAGAAAAGGCCCCACAGCTGTAGCACAGGGTCTGAGTCCTGCTTCTTAAATCCAGCAGGGACACGGCTGCTGTGCTGACGACACACACTCATTTCCGGCCCCGTCGAATGCTGCTTCGACCCACAGCGAACCTACCACCTGCGGCCGGGGCAGGACTGACTTCCTACCAAACCTGGCTTTGTAGCCTTTCTAGCAAAAATGCAAGCCTTCGGTTTTCAGACTGGGTCGTTCAAGTGCTAAGTCTGAATACCGAGTTGACGGGGGAGGGCGGTTAATCACACATTTCATTCTCCTACTATGTCTGGAGATCAAATGACAGAGTGAAGCTTCTACATAGCTAATTAAGAAAATAAGGGAAAAGCTTTCTAATTAGGGAAAACAGAGAAAGAATAAACCACTGAAAAAGTGGTCAGATTAATTTCCCTGGAGATCGGTGACAAATACAAAGACATTTAGCTCTGGTATGAATTAGTCAAATTTCTGTCAGAATATAAAATCGAATGTTGAAAACAACTATAGTAACTGTTAGAAAAGCAAGCACAGTGACATTAAAGAATCCATGAAAAAAGAGAAAACGCCCTAAAAGAAGTGAAGGTTCTTTGGGAGCCGCGCCCTCTGCTTACTCTGTGATACCTGGACCCACAGGGCAGTGCCCTGGGCAGGGGCACGTGGCCCCCGCGCCTCAGTTTCCCCACTGAGCAGTGAGGTACGACTCACGGCGAGACCTGAAGGGCTGTTCTTGTGACACCCTGTGCCGTGGCCACCCTTGCAGCAGGAGCTGTGTCTACTCAGGAAAACCTCCTGACGGGCAGCAGAGGCCGGGCCCTGGGCGAGGCGGCAGCGGGGCCTGATGTGACGCCAGGGGGATCGCGGTGGCCGTGAGCCTCCCAACGGAGGACGGTAATGCCCTCACAGTCCCGAGGAAGGTGATTTCCAATCTAAAATTCTTACTAGATCATCCCTCAGTCACACATATGGATGGAATTAAGATACTGATCTCAAAAACATGATCTCACAAGCCACCTTGATCCAGAAACTACAGACAATCCATGCCACCAAATCAAAAGAATAGACCGAGAAAGGAAGATGTGTCACTTGGACAGCAAGGGATCCAATCCGGGGAGACGGGACAGGAGCGTCTCCGGGGAAGGAACTCTCAGGATGCTGGCAGAGGCACCCAGGGCAGAAGGGAGCGGGAAAGGAGGAGCGGCGGTTCCAAGAAAAATCAGACCTATGCTACCTGACACGCCTGTGTGCGCAGAGCTTTGCAATTCAGCACAGGGGATGACTAGCCGGTTTGGGGCAACCAGTGACGGCTGCCACGGAAAAGCCCACAAGTGAAGACTCAGGACCATTGCCACCCCCAGAGGAACCGACTTATGGAAGTGGAAATGCGGGAACCGCCAGGCTCATCTGTCACACTCACACAGGTGTTCCACGATGAACCTGACAGGGATTTAACCAACAGTTATCGCTCAGGAACTGGGAAGCTGTGGGAGGGGGGTCTGAGAGTGTGTGTGGGAGAGGGCTGAGGGAGAGAGCTACTTCTGGAAAGAGTAAACTGCATCTTAACAGATGCGATCTGACTCTCCCTCCTCTGCAAAAAAGAAAATGGCGAGAGAAGCGGGTTAGTTAGGAATATGAGGCAAATGCCGCAAGAAACAGTGTAAAAAGCCGACGAGCTACCTGTGGCCAGTGGAATCCGGGCAGGGCAGGAGACGCGTGCTTTCTCTTAAGCCCTGTAGCGCTACCTGACTTGAAAAAACCGTTACCATGAACATATTTGATAAAAATTATTAAAATAAACAGCCAACCCCACAGGACGAACTCGCTGTCTTAAGCAGCAGAAAGACACAGAGGTGGCGCCCTCGCAGGGTGCAGGGTGGGCCCGCAGCGCGCCCGGGAGGGCGGGAGGCACACGGCCACACAGAACCAGTTATTCTCGCTCGAGGTGCTGTGCTGAGCCCCTCTCCCCAGCCCAGTCCTCCTCTGTGAGTGCCATGATGGGGGCCGTGCATCAGGGAAGGTGTTGTGGCTGGGACAGCAGACAGTCAGGAAACCCATGAACTAGGGGGCGGGCACCCCAGGGTGGAGGGATCAGCAGTGGGAGGATGAGCTGATGTCAGCAAAACATCTAAAGACAAGGCGGCTCTGGGGGACCCGCGCTGGAGCATCCTCATCGTCACAGTAACACTGGGACCTGCTGGTGCTAGGCGCTGGGGCGGCCCAGGGTCTGCGAACCGCGTGGCCTCTCTGGACGGCCTGGAGCTTTCGACAGAGTCTCGGGGCCCCGAAAGGGCATCTTCACGTATTCAATGCCGTCCCCATAAAACACAAAAGGTGCGCACCTGTGCACGTAGTGAAGCTGATGGATGGAATCGATGGCCAACACCATTTCACCGATGTAGAATCTTGCCATATCTTCTGGAAGCTTGTCTTCGAATTTACTGAGCAGGGTCAGTAAATCACCACCCACGTAGTAATCCATGACTAAGTACTACAGGTGGGAAGAGGTGGGAGAGAACAGAACATTCGGTCAGCGCGAGGCCTGACAACGAAAGGCCGAAGTTCTACCACGGAAGTCCTCTGGCTCTTCCAGTCTGGAGCGCTGGCTTCCGAGCTGCTCCTGTGTCATCCAGGATTTCCCCACCCAGTACCTTCCTGCACCATATATGTCGTACTTTCAGTTAGGCATCTGATGGAGAACGAATTTCAGGAACAACAGCGCGGAGGATGGGGGCCGAGAGCAGGGCAGGAGAGGGGCTGGGAGGCCAGGACGTGGTCCCGGAAGGAGAGGAGGGTGACAGGCACCGGGGAGTACTATGCGGAGGCAGAGGCCAGGCCACAGGCTGGCGGGCGTGCGGGCCGAAGGGAGAAGTTCTCCGGCCCCTAAGAAAGCGGTAGGAGTAAGTCAAGCACCCATCTAGCTGAGTCTCAACGGTTTCCATGCTTGCCTAGAATTCTAAACAGAAAAATGAAAATGCTTTACAGCAGCACTGAACATGATCGACAGGCTCCCGGAGAACTGTAAGGAATCCGTAAGAAAGTAAACTAAGGGGCCATAAGGCAGAAACTTACTTTTAGAGTAAGAACCAGACCAATTATTTCCTCTGTCATGAAACACAGGGATTCTAAGTCAACAAGGCAACGCCCTTCTAGTCACTGGAGAAACAGGTTTAATTTTTAGGACACGCCAAGTTTAGATGCCTCCAACAGAAGGAACGACGAGAATGGGTTCTGCGGGGCAGCCCAATGACTCCGCACGAGGAAGGAGGCCTGACGCGGCCTGCCCCGCTCTCCAGGCCTGCTTCTCCACCACCCCACAAAGGCAGAAACTGCCGGGGTCCCAGAGAGAAGGAACCTGCCCGACAGCACCACTCAGGGGCGGCAGAGACAGCAGCCAGCCACGGGTCTGCGAACCCCAGTACCAGGGCCCAGGTTCACACACTAGAAAGCCCGGAGCCCCTGCCTTCCTTCTTGATTTTCACTGTACCTCTATTTGTGCAACTCCAAACACTCAAGAAGATGCCTTCTTGGCTGCAATTCCTAACTGACCATCTTCTATCAGACATTTCAGACTGCAAGACACTACGCTGACTTCAGGAAAGATTAAACAAAATATGTTGTTTTCCTTCTGTACAGATCTGCGCCTGAACTCCTCGGAAATGGACCCGAGATGGTTGCCTCTGAGCGGGGGTGATGTGCACTCGGCAGTCTGCTGGGGAAGGGCCCTGAGCACCACCTCCCGTCACACGCTTGGACAAGTGGCTCCGTCCCCTCCCGCTCCAGATGCCCCATTTAAAATGTGGTGACAACCTTCAGGGCCTCAGGCACGGGGTCCCTGGGGAGACGGAGCTAACCCACGTGCCCCTGCTTGATAAACACAACGGTCCCTCTGTAGACATAAACATATATGTTGTAAATTCTAAATAAACAGTGCAACAAACCATGTTACCTAATTCTGGACATTCAAAACTGACGGATGTCAAAGGATGTCTTTGACGTGGGAAAGAGACGGTTGTAAGATGAATAAAAGAGACCCTATGTCCCTCTTGCTGTAGCAACGGAGCACAGAAGTGCAGGTGAGCTCAGGGAGATCGAGCTCAGGTCCCTGGCCCGAGGCTGTGCAGACCTTCGAAGCCCCTGCGGCCACCGCTGGGGCTGCGCAGGCAGGAGGAGCCGGGCAGAGACCAGCTTCTCCAAGGACGGTGCTTGCCCCGCACAACCAGAGCTCCATGTGAGGACCTTTTTAGGTTTAGGCAAACCTTCGGTCACACGGTCACTCTGGAATTAAGAGCAGCTGAGGGCAAAGGTTTGGCTTCTTTCCCCTTGTGAGCCGCTGTTTTGTGTCTGTTTTACAGGCATCTACGCTCACCTCGGGGCACACGTGTCAATCGCACAGCGGACTGACTGGTCAAGACTGAAAGCCCCCACTTAGGTCGGAAGAAACAGATAACAAGAGTCCCCCCAAAACCCACGTCAGAAGACCTCAGCGAGCCCAGCTCGTTCGGGGAGGACTGCACACCAGCAGTGTCCTCAGACAGCGTCAGGCATCGTGGGTGACACGATTACCCACTCAGCGCCAAAGGCTGAGCCACTGTGGGTCCTCACGGCCCTCTCTCTTCAAACATAATCCAAGATAGAAAATGTCTTGAAGCCCCAGTTTATTTAAATGTAATAAACCCGGGGAACAAAACTAATCAGGTTATCTCGTGATGAGAATTGTCTGCCTTTAAAAAACCCCACCCAGGGGCGCCTGGGTGGCGCAGTCGGTTAAGCGTCCGACTTCAGCCAGGTCACGATCTCGCGGTCCGTGAGTTCGAGCCCCGCGTCGGGCTCTGGGCTGCCGGCTCAGAGCCTGGAGCCTGTTTCTGATTCTGTGTCTCCCTCTCTCTCTGCCCCTCCCCTGTTCATGCTCTGTCTCTCTCTGTCCCAAAAATAAAATAAACGTTGGAAAAACAAAAACAAAAACAAAAACAAAAAAACCCCACCCAGTTACTACCTTAAACCAACCCCTTCGTTCTCTCCGAGCACACATAAACACTGTCAATTCCAAACCGCCTTGTTCGGTTTTTAGTAGCAGCACAAACGAATCAACCAATTTCACCCACATGCCATTCGACAGACTCTTGAAGCGCCTGAGACCCAGACATACCAGGTAGTTTTCGTCCTGAAAGGCGTAGTGCAGAGTAGTGATCCATTGGCAGTCGCCGTTCACCAGCACGTCGCGCTCTTCTCGGAAACAAGCAGTCTGTAAAGAATCAGGGGGAGAGTCGGTCTGGGCCCGTCCAAGGAGTACGGTCCTGAACAGAGGGGTCCCTGCCGTGACAGGCTCTGGAGACGCGTCACCTGCCTCCCAGGCTGCAGGAAGCTCGGCCTCCCTCACTCACCTGGAACCCGACGCATCCTCGCCTCCCCCAGGCCTTTCCTGCACCAAGGCTTCGGAGAGCTCACTTCCTCGGGCCGGGCCCGGCCCCTGCCCCTTCCACACACGCCACCTCTGCAGCCGACAAAGGAGAGTCGGCCCGGCTCACAGGTGGATCTCAGCAACACTCTCCTGGGTGGGCCCCTCCTACCCAGCACTGCCCGACCTCTCTGGACCAGACCAGCTTCCTCTCGATAGCCTGGGACGTGGCCGCCCCGCGTCTGCCCCTCGCTGTCACACACCTACAGTTTAGCAGCCACATGGCTGGCAGGAAAGGGCACACATCTGCTTACTGAGCTGAGCGCTGGAAAGTGATTTAATCACGGTAACTGGTGCCACGGTCATAACAGGATTCTGTGAAGAAGTATGGTCTGCAGCACATAGGTAAAGGGCTGTCTTTTAGGCTGTTACGGTTTTTTGGTTTTTTTTTAATTTTTTTTTCAACGTTTATTTATTTTTGGGACAGAGAGAGACAGAGCATGAACGGGGGAGGGGCAGAGAGAGAGGGAGACACAGAATCGGAAGCAGGCTCCAGCAGGCTCTGAGCCATCAGCCCAGAGCCCGACGCGGGGCTCGAACTCACGGACCGCGAGATCGTGACCTGGCTGAAGTCGGACGCTTAACCGACTGTGCCACCCAGGCGCCCCTTATTTTTTTTTAAGAGCTTTATTTCACAGGTGGTACCTAGATTTAAAAGTGACCAGGTATTTTGGCATAATCATAATAAAACTTTCTCTTTGTTGATCACCTAAGATTTTAACTCCCTCTAGATCTGAAACTTGCACAGCTTAACAAAAATGACAGTGGCACTGATGGGAGCCCTTGGTCCACAAGGCACCGGGGAGTCCTACCTGCTCTCTCATGAGACTCACAGTGACCTCTGGAACTTGTTTTGTCCTAAGAGCTTTCTATTCTAAACTTATTTAAAAAAATTTTTATTTCGAAACAAAAAAATGACTGAAGTAGATGTGCCCCAATTCTACTAATTAAAAGCAGATAAAACAACTCAAATGGACCAGCAATCAGCTTACGATGTCCAAATGTGCAGAGACCAATGCTATGCCCCCCAGCCCGCGGCCCCCCAGCCCACAGGGCCTGGCGCAGGGCAGCTGCAAGGAAGCCCCAGGGCCGGGGCTCCATGTTCTCAAGGGTCGACCCATCCACATTTAGAATAAAAGCCATTCTTAAACTCAGGGTCACCAGCATGATGACCCACAGACAGGAAATATACGTATTATTCAGCAGTTTTGTTTTGAGAACTTTCAGTACTTTTTTAATGAGCAAAACAGATGAGCTAGAAAGCACAGCACGACCCACAAAGTTATGAATTCACAGCTTAGCGACTTTTCCACCGCCCCCTCTTGGTGACGTCATGCTTTCAAAGACTTAGTGTTCACAGTAAACTAATTTATTAGGAATAAAATGATAAATTACTTTAACCATTTTATATCAATATTATTATGTTTTTCTGTGTATCACACACACATATATCCCACGACATGTACCCTGGGATAATCGTAATAATTAGCAGACATCCTTGGACTTTTCCGACTATGCCAATTAGGTAGGATCTCTGTAACCAGATTTAAATTTCATAATTTCAGAATGTACTCACCATGACATTTGGGTAAATACTAACTAGTTAGAAGGTGCGAATCACCTCTCCCCAACCTTGGGACTTTTAAACACACACACACACACCCGGTCTGGAGGCTGACGCTGAACAACCAATCACTCCTCTAAAAATATAAACTTAAATGAATTTGCTACTAGCCTTTATGTCCCTGCTTATTCCTCCCCCAAACTCTTATGCACCACCAGCTACCCTGTTCCCTCGGAAGAGTCACTCCAGCGATTTCCCTTGACCCCCAGAGCGCTGACGGTGCCACGAAGGGCTGCTGGGGCCGAGGCACGGCCACCGCGGTACCGCCTGAGGCAGGCAGAGTCCCCAGGCCCAGGTGACCACAAACACAGCGATGCTGCAGTTAACCAGCCTGCATTCATTTGGCAGAGGCCCGGTGCTGGGCACCACGGTGGGAAGGAGGAGGGTAGGGACGGGGAAGGAGAACAGGCCGTGACGGACAGGTAGGACGCACTGAGGATACTGAGTGAGAACGCCCACCCACCAAGCTGACGACAACCTGAGCTCAGGGGAGGGATCTGACCAGAACAGACGTTTGTACTGGTATCTGCCCAAGTGGCATCATCATCCCAGGGAAGAACTACCGAGCACAGGAAGGGCCACCTAAAATTACAAGGAAGGTTCAGAGTGACACGACAAGAGAGGCCAGAAACCAGAGAAGCAGTTTCCGGAGGAGGAGGTGGCTAATCCCAGGGGCGCTCAGTCCCGGGGTGAGCTTGCTTCACAGCTGGGGCAGCGGAGGTGGCGCTGAGGGCGTTCAGCCTGGGGGAGCCCAGCGAGAGGACACAGGGTAAGTGACAGAGCCTTGGAAAGGAAGGATGCTTGGCTCCCTGACGCAAAGTGGAGGACCACAGAGGATGGGGGGTGAAGGCAGACCGGGGGTGAGTCTGGTAGGACCAGAGGTAGAGCTCGGGCTGGCCCAGCAGCCTCACCGACTCCATCGGGGGCCGGAGCGGCCAGGGTCGGGACCGTGAAACAGGCCGCAGAGGGAGGGACACCGAAGTAAGGAAAAGCGCATCTAGACCTGCCAAGCGGTGACCACCTACTTCTGCTTACGGTCTCCGTCCTCCCTCTGGGAGGGCGTACGCAGACATCTCTGTGCTTACACAGGCTCCAGATCCAGTAATGCCTTGTGCACGGGAAGCAGAGCTGAGCTAAATGCCCAGAGTTCCCGCAAAGGTTTTGATTGGTCCTTACAGTGAGCAGCCCTCGGCTGGGGCGGGGTCTGGCGCAGAGAGGCGTGCGCGCCGGGAGGGGCGGAGACGGTGGCAAGACACAGGTCACTCTTGTCAAGGAGGGAGGGGGGAGGCCCAGCTCTGCGAGGACTGTGGTGGGGACCCAGCACATGCCCCTCACAACCCCCTTCTCCTGTTACTCTTTACTACTCCACGCTTACCTCTGCTCTCTTAAGCATTTCCCACTTGTTGAGGATTTTCATCGCGTAAATTCGCTCAGTGTTCTTCATTTTGACAACAGCAACCTGGAACACAAACAGGAGTTTAACAAAAACGTAGCTGAAGGAACCAAAAGCCAGCACACGTTGTCACGTAACTACAGTGACATCTCAAGTGCCCGGAGAAACGAAACCCTGGAAAACGAGCCGCTGAGGAGACACAAGTTCTTCACGTAAATGCAGATCCGTCCTGCTAAGCATCGCACCTTGCCGTTCGCCACACCACAACGTGCATATCCCTGCTCAGTTCCAACAACTTCCGTGGTGGGCGGTGGGCGCACAGCGGGGCTGGCCGCCCTGGGCGAGCCCGGGACACGCGCCTGGGACTTTCACCATAAAAACTTTAAAAATCCGCTCACTGCTCCCAACCTCTCCTCCCCGTGTTCAAGGGTTCCGTCCCCACGCTCCTGCCACCTGCCCCACTGGCGCTACGTCTACCTCCTCCTCCCACCGCCGGCCTTGACATGCCAGCTCTTGCCTCTGCGATCTGTTCCCAAGGGGCACTGAGTGCCGGCGTGGGCTCTGGAGTGGGACTTGGGCAAATCCTCTTCTTTGTGCCTCGGTTTCTACAACTAGAAAAGGGGTAATAGCAGTACTGGCCCCAGACTGCTATGAGGACAAACCAGCGAATACACCTAAATGCACTTCGAACGGGGTTAGGCATATAGTGGGCACTCGGCATGTTGGCTGGCGGCCACGTTCTTCAAGGCACAATTCAAATGCCACCTCTTGCAGGAAGTCCTACTGGATTTCCCAGTCCCTGCCAAATCTCAGACGTGCTCTGACATCACTTACCAACACCAGATGTGATGCCTGTGCCAGCACACGGCACATTCTACCCTGCAAAAATCATTCACTGGCCTAAGTCCCCATCACAAAACCATAAGCTACTTACGTATGGCTGTCCCTTTTTGCTGCCAATGGCAGAGAGCCACACGGCAGGCATAAACAATTATTTACTTCCTTGCTTCCTAAACGATGCATGTCGTACAGTAACATCGTCAAAGTCACCACACAAGCTAACATGCACCAGGCACTTTCCCCGTGCCAGGAACTCTGCTCACTAATTGACCTGCACCCTCTCAGGTAACCCTCACCACAGTCCTCGATGGTGGCTATTTTTATATCCATATTTTATAGACACGGAACCTGAGGCTGAGAGGTTTAAATAACATGCTAACAAGTAGCAGAGTCTCACCCTCAAGTGCATGCACGTTAAGGATTATAAAGACAGTTATGATTAAATATTATCTTCCCTGGGCCTGACGATAGGGCGGGGGGTCCACAAAGAACATGCCTTGATGGAACCCCAGAGTCTGGTGAGGGTCAAAGGCCCCTCCCACAGCACACAGCTTCCCACAGCCCACCATGTGGAAGTCGTCCTCCAGTCGCCTCCTTCGGTCATCTCTCTCACTGCCACCCCAGTGCTCGCGGTGGTGGCTCTTCTCGTCACACCTGTTTAAGCTGCTGTTTACTAGCTGTGGTCTTAGAACCACTAACCAAGCTCGCTCGGATTCTGAATAAAGAACAAAGAATGCCGAACAAAGGTTCGGTGAGTTCTCCCACATGTCCCAGAACATGCAATCTGGGCACACGTGATGTCATCACATTAGAAGTGTCGATTTCTTCCTA
Source organism: Prionailurus viverrinus (assembly GCF_022837055.1). Classification (NCBI taxonomy): domain Eukaryota; kingdom Metazoa; phylum Chordata; class Mammalia; order Carnivora; family Felidae; genus Prionailurus; species Prionailurus viverrinus. Next base: position 140,548,581 of record NC_062566.1, read on the forward strand.
GAAATCGGCTACAATCAATAGGTGAAATGTTAGTGTTAAAAACAAAAGCTACTATAATGTAATCCCTATCAAAATATCAACGGCATTTTTCACAGAATTAGAACAAATAATCCTAAAATTTGTAGGGACCCACAAAGGCCCCAAAGAGTCAAAACAATCTTGAGAAAGAACAAAGCTGGAGGTATCACGTGCCCGGATTTCACACTACTACAAGGCTGTAGTGATCAAAACAGCACGGTGCTGGCACAAAAACAGACACACAGATCAATTAATGGACAAAGGAGGCAGGAATATACAATGGGAAAAGACCATCTCTTCAACAGTGCTCAGAAAACTGGACAGCTACATGCAAAAGAATGAAACGGAACCATTTTCTTATAGCATGCAAAAAAAAAAAAAAAAACAAAAAAGAACCCTCAAAATGGATTAAAGATTTAAATAAAATATAACACCTGAAACCATAAAAATCCTACAAGAAAACATAGGCAGTAACCTCTTGGACGTCGGCCTTAGCAATACTTTTCTGGATCTCTCTCCAAGGAAAACAAAAGCAAAAATAAACTACTGGGACATCAAACTAAAGAGCTTCTGCACATGAGTGGAGACCATCAACAAACAAAAGGTAACCTATGGAATGGGAGAAGGTATTTGCAAAAGATATATCCCATAAGGGGTTATATCTAGAATAGATAACGAACACACACAACTCAGTATCAAAAAAGCAAATGATCCAATTTTAAAAATAGGCGGAAAACTTAAGCAGACATTTCTCCAAAGAAGACATACAGATGGTCAACAAGACACATGAGAAGATGCTCCACATCACTTATCATCAGGGAAATGCAAATCAAAACCACAAGGTATCACACCTCATACCCGTCAGAATGCCATTATCAAGAAGACAAAAGAAAATAAGTAAGTGTCTGCAAGGATCTGGAGAAAAGACTCGTGCACTATTGTGGGAATACAAATTGATGCAGCCACTGTGGAAAACAGTATGGAGGTTCCTCAAAAAGTCTGAAATATAACTACCTTCTGATCCAGCAATTTCACTTCTGGGTATTTATCCAAAGAAAACAAAAGCACTAACTCAAAAAGACAGATGCATCCCTACGTTTACTGCAGCATTATTTACAATGGCCAAGATGTGGCAATAACCTACATGTCCACTGCCTGATGAATGGATAAAGAAGATGTCATATATACCTACAATGGAGTACTACGCAGCCGCAAAAAGGAAGAGATCTCACCATCTGCAATAACATGGATAGATCTAGAAGGTATGATGCTATGTGAAGTAAGTTCAGACAGAAAAGACCAATACCAAATGATTTCCCTTTTATGTAGAATCTGAAAAACAAAACAAAACACAACAGAAGCAGACTCATCGATGCAGAGAACAATCTGGTGGTTACCAGAGGGGTGAAATAGGGGAGAAAAGGCTACTTAGTATTTACTACAGAAATGGCTTCACTCGGAAGAAACGGTAGAGCTGATAACTTTTGAGCAATCCAGATCTTGCTGAAAATGAGACACAGAGCACTCTGATCTCTTACTAGACGCTTACTTCTTTAGAAGAGGCCTATCTGGGCACAGGCCATGTCCAGAAAATATGCCAGTGCCTTTGATAAAATACCCAGAAGGAAAAAGAATACATCTGTCCACAGAAAAACACCTGTCAAACCAAGAACACGTAGAAGTGAAATGCAGGAGTAAAATTTAATGTAAAAACAAAAAGTCCTGTATATTGAACAAGCTTTCTCTAATTGCACAACTTATAAAATAAACAATCTGTAAAAATCTTGTTTAGTTTACCGGAAACAACTTCCTGGCCCAAAACTCAGTCTTAATTGCATCAAAGAGAGCTGATGCTACAAGCATCTCCAAAATGATACGTTTCCGTAAAGAAAACCAACAGAAGTGATCTTACACAACATTAACAACCGATCTGGGGACATGACAACTCAGTGGGACACCTGATGCCAGCCCCGATCCAGTACTGGAGGAACCAAAACAAACCGCCACGAAGAACATCGCTGGGCCAACTGAGAAACCTGGTGGAAGACAGCAGATGAGGTGCAGGGTTGCAAGAACACCCCGGGGAGGCAATGGCAGTGACGCCACCATTACCAGACAGTGGCAGTGACCTTAGCCACAGAATCCAAGATTCTTTCTGCGGCGGGGGAGGACTGGCGAGCACGTGCAGGGAACCCAGACGGGTCGCAGGATGGCTGGGTGGCTGGAGGAGCCCGATGGCGATCCGAGCCCAGGCCATGGGGCCCCGGGTGGGGGAGGGACTTACACAGGCCGAGAAAGCCTGGAGAGGGAGCAAAGGTAGGGGAGAGAACCCAAGGACTTTCGGGAAGGCCTGGGCAAGGACGGATTTCCTGAGTTTGGGAGGAACTTAAAAGGTGACACAGGCCCCTTCTCTGAAGCTCAGAAATCCGAGCCGTGCAGTTAAGTTCTTTGCAAAGAAGAGCAGTGAAAATCACCGTAGCCTATTGTGGCACAACACCGTTGTCTCCCCCTCTTCTGGAGAGCGACCCTCCCCTGCCCCGCGGCACCCCTGCGCCTCCCCAACCCGGTGCTAGGGGTGCGGCGTCCCCGCAGATCCCCGCGAGGGCCCGGGCCCGGTCCTGGTCCTGCTGCCAGGGAGACAGTCGGCAAAAGTAGATGCTGCGCTGAATCGGGTTTCAATTTTGAAAGGTCTCTTTCTCCTCACTAAACAACAAAACCAGACCTGGACACGGGAGGAAACGTACGCCTTGCACACAAGTCCCGAGTATTCTGGAGCACCTTCTCGTCACGGCAGGTCGGGTCACTGTCAGGCAGAGCACGCGTGACGGGACAGGGCGGGTCACCGCTGGGCCCCACATGTGACGCCCCAGCAGCAGAGCTAAGGGGAAAGCTTAAGCGGAGGGGTCAGCGCATCCAGAAGCTTAGGAGGCTCGGCTCTTCGGTGCTAAGCATACACCCACCGATCCCAGTCTGCGGGGGGAGCCGCGGGCCGGAGCCTCGGCGGGGGCACGACGCCCGCTGCACACGCGGAGCCTGGACGGGCCGGGGGCAGGATGAGGCCGCGCAGGCCGGGCCCAGGCACAGCTCGAGCACCGACGGTGGGCAGGCTGCTGGTGACGGGCGCGGCCGCTGTGGCCTCCCCGCATTCTGCAGAAGGTGACTGCCGGGATGTTTTCAATTAACAAGTGGACTTTTAATAAACTTCTTTGTCTCAAAGAGACGATTTTGGTCCAGACAATATTCAGGGTAACTCACCGGCCACCAGCTTTTGTTTTTATTTTTCTCCTCTTAATTGTACCCCGCAGGTTCCGCCCACCAAGAACTACTCTCCAAGTGACAGTGACAACGACCCGTCCCCCAGATCGATGCACAGGGTCCTACAGATGCCTGGTGGCGGCGGCTGCTCTCCCGTTCTAGGCAAAATGAGCAAAACAGAAGTTCATCTTACCTCACCAAAAGCACCTCTTCCGATTACTTTAATTATTTCGAAGTCTTCTCGATGAAGCTGCATCTCCTTGACCAGCTGTGTAAACGGCTTAGCTATAAATTCAAAAAAAGGAAATCAACAATTTACTCTAGTAAGTTGGTACTACGTAAAAATTCAACCTGACTGGGGCATTCCACTACATGACACAGCTTTTTCAGGAAACAAAGGTTTACTTTTTAAAATGCTTGGTATCTGACAGGTGTTGGGAAGTCTGTGTCTGCGCTCAACTATGCAGATGTTCATCCTTAGCCCCTGTCCTTCAGCATCTGCTGTGACAGATGCTGCCACACAGAGGTCCGCTGCCGCTGGTCGTGAACACAAGCAGCAGGTACATTGGAGGTGAGTAGGCTCCGTGGAGCCACAGGGCAGCCCGGGGTGGGGTGGGGGGAACACGAGACAGAAAATTCTCGCAGAACGGCGGCCATCTCTGAAGTGCAGGTGGTGCTCCCGGACATCGTAACCATCCTTGCTAATCACGCGGGGGGGACTCTAGCAGTGACCTCGGTAAGAAACGGGCAGAAGCACTTTACACGGCACTCACGTGTTCCATGCACGCATGCACAGGTAACAGAATAATCATCCTTTTATTATCCACGTTGTAGGGAGGAGAAAACTGAGCCAGGTTTCTGTGGACAGCGCTGGGCTGAATAGGGTCTCCTCCCCCCTCCCCAAATCAGTAGTGTCCACCCAGAATCTGTGACTGTGGCTTTATCTGGAAGTGGGGTCTTTCCAAATGTAGTCAAGTTGAGGTCACAAACACGAATGAGATGGGGCCTAAACACAAAAGGACTGGTGTCCTTATTAAGAGAAGGGAATCTGGACACAGAAGGGAAACAGCCCCGGGAAGATGGGAGGCAGGGACTGGAGTGATGCAGTCATAAGCCACGGGACACCAACTGCGCCAGAGGCTGGAAGAGACAGGAAGAGACAGGGGTCCTCCCGGGGGCCTCTAGAGGGAGCACAGCCCTGCTCACACCTTGACTTTGGACTTGGCTTCCCCAACTGTGAGAGGAAAATATCTGTGGTCTTAAGCCCCCCAGTTTATGGTAATTTGTTACCGCGGCCCAGGAAACCTTTCCAGAGACCGCGGGTAATTTCGTTCCAGGAGCGGAGCGAGAGGCAGCACCAGGACAGAAGTCCCGCAGTTCGACTCCAGGGACCGTGCACTCCTGACCACCACGCGTCACATCTCTTACAGCTGTTCTCATTTTCACCTTCAGGCCCAAATCCACGTTTTACACTGACCTTCACACAGTTCTCTTTCAAATTCCCCACTACTAGTTTTGCAAAACGTTTCCATTGGGCAAAACGTACAAGGCTCTGTGTTATTTCTCGCAACTACACGTGCATCTGCAATCGTCTCCAAAAACAGCCAACAGCCTACAGCCAAAACCTGCAATCTGACGTTTTCCGGATTTCTAATTGAGCTCCATATTATTAACTGAATTCTGCAGTTTTTCTCCTTAAATAGCTGCTTAATAAATACCATTAAGGTTTGGTCACCATGGTTCAGTGATCACGGGAACAACAGCCAGAGCACCACAAGGTTCTTGGTGCCTAAGGACAGTGAATTGTTACCACTATCAGTGCAAATGCCCATCAGCACAGAGATCAGGAAATAGGACACATGGGGACTGATTTAACAAAAAAACCCCACAAAAAACAAAAGGCCAGGCTAAAGAAAACCCTTGGGCTAGAACTTGAAAGGTTATCTATGGCTTTTTAGTTCTTTCACATATCACCCCCAAACAACCATTCCCAAAACTCCTAATAGGTATCTGTACTTCAAACAGCCACCAAAAACCTCAACCTCTCCTGGTACCTTCTAGGGGAACCGCATGGTACCGTTCATTGTACAATGAAAAAAAACCGATCCCAGCAAATCTCATCTGTTGTATTTTACCACCAGAAGGGAGAGCGTAGGAGAGGAAAGAGCTGACCCGCTACGAACAGACTGTGGCACAGAGCACACTCGAGTGCACACCGCAGAGATGCTCGCTCTGGCAGGGGCATAATGCAACATTCTGGACTGTTCCACAAAACCCCAAGACTCACGAGAGGTGGCCGTCACTGTTTTCAATGTACAACCCAAACACATATTCATGAAAATCAAAGAGAATCCTACCCGTAATGAGCCACTTTTAATTTGCCCGTGACCCCGTGCCATTCTTGCTCGTAGGCATGTTCCATGTTTCATATCGTCTGTATTCTTTTACTTTTTAGATGTCTCGTGTTTCTGTACCACTCAATTATCATTTTAACAGATGCATACTATTTCACTAAGTTGGTGCACCAACAATTGTAAATCATGTGTCTACTGAACAGACAGGTTAAACTTTTAATTTTGAAAATCAGTACCTTCTTTATGGTGAATAAATCTGCAATGAACCTTTGCATGCACAGAAGCTTTTTTACTATTTTAAAGTAATTTTAGGATGAAATTCCAGGATTCTCCAAAAGGCACTAACTTTTTTTGTGGTTCCTAATCTGTCACCACACCCCGCCCCCCAACACCATACACGGATGGTTCACCTGCCTTTGAACCCTCCCTGAGGCCTGGCGAGTCTACTCGTAAGCCCTACGGGGAGGACTACCCACTCATCACAATTGCTCACCGATCACGTCTTAATCTTGTTTAACCTACTGCATAAGTGCTTTACTCTGACTTTGTGAAACATGCTACCTGTAAACGCCACGCCTCCGCTCGGTTCCTGCTTTTCATCTCAATTACGCTATTTTTACTTTACAGAAATTACTTTTCATAAAAATATTTTCAACAAAACGGAACTGATTCATTTTTTTCCTTCGTCATTTCACTATTAGAGCCTACAAAGTTATCCACTCTTTAAAGATCTAACCTTCAATCCTACTTTCTGCTAAACGGCTTTTAAAAATAGATAACCCATTATTCATCTGCCGTTGACAACATACAGTGTTTGTCGTAACTTCCAGCTGTAACCATCTCTACGCGTTGGCGTGGCCTGACGGTGCAGGGGGGTCGGGGGCGAGCGGCCCAGCGCCCATTCTGGAGCTTCAGCTCCTCTGTGTACCACCTGGTAGCCAGCCGTGCCAGAGAAGCCACTTCGTCCTCCGGGACTCCTCACCCACCTCAGGGGCCCACTGACCCTGAGGACCGAGGCAGGTAGGAGCGAAGTGCCTCGCGGCCATCCCTGTTCTTTCCACATCGATCACCTTATCCTCCTCGTCGAGTTCCCTCCTCCTCTTTGATACAAACGGTCTTGTTGCTTCTGCCTTGTACACAGTTCTGCGCAAATTTCCCCGAACTGGATGGGCATGAATTCACCAGGCCAGTCAGATGAACGGGAAAACCAGGGAAAATGGGACGAACGCTTGAAAAGAGCCAAGAGTTCTGAGGAGGCAGTGAAAACGTGACACTGGCGTGTACCAATCACGAAGACAAGCACGCACGGCGGCAGACCGCCCCGTCCACCGCGCAGGGCCACCGAGTCACGCTGATCCCACGGGACTTCTCAGGTGAACGGCAGAGAGGGGGCTGTCAACCAGAGTCAATGCAAAACCAGGGTGACCCTGTCATCCGGGTCGGGCGGAGCCCAGAGACAGAAGCACACCAGCTCTCTGAGCACCAAAGTTTCACGTAAAGAACTGGTAGGTGCGCTAACTCGCCACGGACACAGCAGGCGCACACGCAGGAAGCAACACGACTACCCGTGGGGTCAGGGAACCGAAGGAGGGAATTCCGGAAACTAGGCAAAGGGCTCCGCACGGCTGAGGGTGGGCTGCTGCTGGCACTGGGGTCTCTGTGCTCACGGGCGGGGACCCGAGAAGCTGAGAGGGAGAGAAGCCCACCTGACGCCTGGATGTCCTGAGCAGCTACTACTGGCAGGCACTTTGGCCTGGAGGAAGAAGGGTTACAGGGGCGTCACTCAAAGAGGAGCAGGCAGGAAGTCCCCGGTCCCCTCTCCCTCCTCCACCCCCCTCCAGTCTCCTTCTGGAGCCCTTAAGGCAGAGCCCAACAGGGAGCGGGGTCAGAGTCCCAACGGGGAGATGCTGGGTCAAGAGGACGCTCCTGCAGGGCAACGGGATGGGAGATGGGTCGTAACCAGGAGGACTGATCAAATAAATGAACAAACTCAGGATAACGGGAGCCAGGGTCCTCACTGTCAGGGAAGGGAGTTACCAATAAGGGAGAATTGGGGAGCCTGGGCAGCTCAGTCGCTTGAGCGTCCGACTTCAGCTCAGGTCACGGTCTCATGGCTCGTGAGTTCGAGCCCCGCATCGGACTCTGTGCTCACAGCTCTGCTTCGGATTCTGTCTCCCTCTCTCTCTGCCCCTCCCCCACTCACGCTCTGTCTCTCAAAAATAATGAACGTTAAAAAAAAATTAAAAACAAAAACGAGTAAGGGAGAATAAACCCTGCAGGACTGGATCAGAATCGGGGGTGTCAGTGTGACCTCATGATGATATACAGGGACATCAAAAACACAGACCTGAACGGCTGGGTACATACACAGGGTCCTCATTCTGTCCACCGACAGGCCAGGAGGCAGCAACATCCAACAACGAGCACATCTAGCGCCCGAGCTCGGTTTCTAAATACCAGCTTCCGGCAAAGGAGCCAGGACGCCTCGGGCCCTCCCAGAGCCGGCGCTAGAACATTCTGTGCCAGAAAGCAAAGAAGGGCTCGAAGAGTCATGGGTACTCAAAATCAACGCCAATGGTCACAGACTACATACATTAAGGAGGAAACCAGGAGTCCATACTGATCTGAAAGTTTAAAAATCTAATGAGAAATGAGGTATTTATATAGTTTCAAAGTAAATCCAAACACAATAGTTACCAACAAAGGGAAATAGGTGACTTTACAGCGAGGTCTGGAGAACACCACTACCTAAATCAGGGGATCAGAGCGAACACTACCACCAGCCGTGTGACAAAATGAAATTGTGCCGTCACCCGACGGGACCCAGTGAGAAAATGCAGCGTCACTTCTGTGACTTTCCTGCCCAAGTTACATAACCTGAGTGTAATCACGAGGAGACAGGAGGTGAACGTAGGGACAGGTGTGGAAGCAGAGAGCGCTGAGGGTGCCGCCTCCCACCGCCGACGACAACACATGACGACGACGACACATGACGACGACGACACATGACGACGACGACACACAACACCCACACGACACCCACACGGCGACACCCACACAGCGGGAGAGGAGGAGGAAGCGGCCGCACCCAGGTTAGGCTGTGGAAGCGCAGTGGCCTGCGACGTGGGGGGAAGAACTCGAGGGGACGGCCGCGGACGGTGCACGGACCCCCGTGGGACAGACCCAGGGTGAGCAGGTTTGGGGGGGAAGGGAGCGATGACGGCAGCGTGCAATCAACACGTTCCCTGTTTCTGCTGCGGGGCCCAAGGCAGCGAGGACGCCAACCTTGTAAAACTCGACTGCTGTTTCACATGTGCAAAAACTCACCACCTCAGAAGCACCAGGTGACTCGGGGGGTGGAGGAGAGGTGGGGCCGGGAGGGGAGGACAGTCTACTGCCAGGAATCTGGAGACCACCGACCTGGAGGAGCCCGGGCACTGGCATTTCTTAAGCCTTTTTTCAGTCTGCCAATGTTACTTCACTGACTTAATCTAGAGCTTGGGATGCTCTTCGGGATACAGAATGTCCCAGGAAAAATTTTACGAAATTATACACACTGGGGTGTGACCCAGCTTGTCCATTCAAAGTATGCAGGATGCAGAGCAAAACCACAACAATTAAAACACCATTTGGGGCTCATTTAAAAAAACTGTTTTAAGATAAAAACTTTATTTTTTATTTTTTTTAATGTTTATTTTATTTTTATTTAGAGAGAAAGACATAAAGCGTGAGCAGGGGAGGGGCAGAGAGAGAGGGAGAGAGAGAGAATCCCACACAGGCTGCGTGCCGTCGGTACAGAGCCCGAAGCGGGGCTCCAACCCACGAACCGGGAGATCATGACCTGAGCCAAAATCAAGAGTCAGATGCTCAACTGACTGAGCCACCCAGGCGCCCCTGGGATTCACTTTAAATATCATTTATGCTAAGGTTCTCCTAGAAGACAGACATCTCAGGTAACCTGAAGAAAACAGATCAGCTATAATGTTTAAAATGTTTGATTTTCACGGTGATAATGAACCTGTAGATCTTGAAGTAAGAGAAACATAACTATTATACATTTTGGAAAGGGTGAAATTACCTCTCCTCCACATCCCATGAGCCAACACCAAAAGGTGACAGCTCAGCAAACACTCGCTGGGCGCCCATGTGCTGGCACCAGGACAGAGAAGTGGGCCCGGCTGCCGGAGGCCCCCGCGGGACTCTGGCTCCAGCAACTGCAGGGGTGGGGTTGCTCAGGGTCGTGCGCCGCCCACACCTCCCCCTGCGCCTGCCGTCACTGCACCTGCGCACCATCTCGGACCACTCCCCGGTGCCCCCGTCCCTCTGCAGGGGCCTCACAGCTCGCCTGTGCCCTCGCACCCACTCTCCAGCCTCTCCGGCCACAGCACCACCTGTGCCAAAGCCGACACAGTCGCATCACCTCCCCGGTTCGGAGTCCTCACAGCTGGGCATGGCTCCGGGCTAAGACCTGCGTGCTCAGAGCCTGCTGCACGTGTGGGCCGTCCGGGGGGCCCCCCTACACCCCCGTCCCCCACCCCGGTCCCATCACACCTCAGGTCCTTCTGCTGCTCAGACCCTCAGGCAAGCCTGGGTCTTCCTAAGTAGAACCCTCACCCCCACAGGCTCCTGCTCATCCTTGGGACCCCTGAGGTGGGAGGTGGCCCCAACTCCAGCCGGCTGACCGGGTCAGGAGCCCATCAGTCCTCCAGGAAGTAGGCCTCGGAGCCATACCAGCTCACTGACGTCTTCCCCACTGGCCCGGAAGGCCCGGGAAGGCAGGGCTACTTCCGCCCTGTTACCCACCACTGCCCAAGGCCCTAGCACCACGGTGGGGATGCAGTGCCACAGCAGACTGGATGCCCACCTGACGATGCGATGTCAGAAAAAGGTCACCTCCTCCGGTGACGGGGGGGGGTGGGGGGGGGGTCATATTTTCTAAGGTAAAAGTATATTCAACAACCTAGGATATCTTCCACCAAAAAAGACTGAACAAAGCTTTAGCCCTTGGAGCGCTAAATGTTTATTCAGAGATTTTTCTTTTCCTAATCTCTTCATTCTTCCACAACCCAAGACTGTCCCCAAAAGAACTCTCTTACTGCCCTAAAAGGCAATGAATTAATCAACCAAAGGCAAGCACTAGCCAACAGGAGATCCCATCTATAAGGAAAAACTGGAGTCCAGGGTTCCCTTTAAGCAGGAAAGCACTTTGCCAGGAAGAACTGGGGGTGGAGGGAGGATCTTTGGCTGAAACGGACAGAAAATCATTGTGAAATGAGAAACCAATGCGCCCCCCCCCCCCCCCCCCCCCCGCCTTTGGTTTGTTTATCAGGAGAGGAAATAAGATCAGACTGGCTGGAAGGAGTGTCAGGGAGGGACAGTCAGAGGAAAGAGGACTGTGTCACAGAGCAGCAGCCCACAGGAAGGCACACGGGAAGGCCCCCTCTGCCCCCTTCTAGCTCGCACCATGACCTCCCTCTGGACTCGACCCGCACTGCCCGCCCCCGTCACCCGCCCGCTCCACTGTGGCAGCTTCAGCCACTCAGTGGTCAGGCATCTGGAACCGGTCGTACAGATTACCCGGCGCACATAATACATTTGCTACTGAAGAAACGGGAGCCCCCAAAGCCAAGTGACAAGGGGACACGAGGAACAGCTCCCCTCCCTCCCCAGTGCCAGTCCACTCCACTCTGTGGTGTGGGGCTCCGCTCCTGGAAGTCCTCCCCTAGCAACTGCCAGCTACTGCTCAGGTCGCATCCAGGGACCACAGGTCAAACACCTGCTGCTGCACACCAGCGGCGGCCCCACTGCTGGCTGGGTACAGGACAGGGGCAGCTCTGGGAGGAGCCCAGGAATGGCACTGGAGTCCCAGGAGCATGCCCGTGCTCTACGGACCTCATTTCTCACAGAGGAGAAAGGGCCAGCCAGAACAGCACCCCAAGGACGGGGAGTATGGCCACAGGCAGGACGGTAAGTGGGCAAGGCATGACTTTGACCCCGATGAGCCCACACAGGGGAACCGGAGAGCAGGGCAGGACGGAGAGTCAGACTGAGGCTGTCATCTAACAAGGGGCAGGAAAAGCACTTTCCTCCAAGTACCAGCTTAGTCAGTTTCAAAACTGCTTCAAATTCATTCTCACAGTTCAGACCGCTGATACACCTATCATAAGGTTTCTGAAAAATGCGCTTAACTTACATCAAATGGGGTTTTCTTGTTTTAATATCTAATTTTGTTAAACGACAGAACACTTTCCTTCATCGGGAGTCCGTCACAAACCCTTCTGGTTATAAATTGCCAGTTCTGAATCTTCCAAGGAACCCTGTAGATAAAGTCCTCTAAATATGAACTCACCCAGGTAGGCTGATAATCAGGAATTACAGTGTGGTAACATGAACAAACATCACATTTTAACTTAACGCAATCTCAGACTTCTGAGAATTGAAAGAGAAGCCCCTTACCCCTCCCCTGACTCACGCCCGGAAGGCACAGACAGAGTCAGTGGAAATTGGAGAAGTCAGGGTGGGGAGATGGGTGGGGAGGTAGCAGGGAGTCAACAATAAACCAGGAAAGATCTCATTCCAACAACCTGCTGTCACACTAACGCTGGCTGACCCCACCTCGGCTAACCTTGCTCAGACCTAGTTCAAGGACTCCTGGGTCAGCCACGCATTCCTTCGTCTCTGCATCCACCCGGTTGTTGATTGACTGCTTTTCTCAAACCACTGTAATTTTGGCCCGCCCTGCTTTGTAAATTACCGACCTAAAACCCCACTGCCTCACTGCTGTGTGTCAACTTAGAAGCAACTGTCTTTTTGACCTGAGAGCAGCACAAGTCTCCCCCACAAACTGCTGGGGCAAAGAGCCTATGCAAAGTGCGCAGTCGTCCACAACAGATGTCTGATTTCTAAAGCCAACTACCCTACTGATATGAATACAAATACACATTTAAATAAAAAATAATACCCTAGTGGGGCACCTGGGTGGCTCAGTCGGTTCAACATCCAACTCTTAATCTCAGCTCAGGTCTTGATCTCAGGGTCATGAGTTCAAACCCCACCTGGGGCTCCGCACTGGGCACGAAGCCTACTTAAAAAAAATCCTAGGGTACAATGGAACGATATAAAAAGCAGAGCCAACTGAGTGAGGCATATACACAAGTCACACAAATGCAACAAACGCACAAACAGAAGACTGCATTGTGCCTTGGTGCCTACACCAGAAAGAAAGTCAGTTTCAGGCCATTTCTTCCGTGAGTCACTAGAAGCATGCTGTATATGTACACTCTAAAGTTAAGAAACAGGAAAATCAAAAGTACAGACTGTGTGCTGGTTACCACATGGCAGGGGCCGAGGCTGGGGTGACCTCCTCCAAGATCACCATTCCAGGACTGAGCAGAAGGGGCCTGCGGCCGGGCAAACTACCCCAGGGCCCGGTGTTAGACACAAACACGCTGGGCCCCTGCATGAACCCGGCAGAGCTACTTGGCTTCTCTAAGGCTGTCTGCTCACCTGCTGAGATGAACGGTGCCTACCCAAAAAGTGACTGAGACTGTTGAATTACATTATATATACTATAAATTACCGTGTTATAACACCCCACCCCCCACCAAAGCACTTAGCTCTGTCTAGCCTATAGTAAATTCTCATTAAACAGTAGCTATGGCTATTGGGTGACATAGTGTTCTTATCAATTACATTAGTATTACTTATATGTCATATTTAACAATAAGTAAACAAACCTACCACCAAAATGATCCTAGAATCCAGCAAAATTACCAAGAAGATAAAGACTTGTTACAAAACAGTTTCGCCAGGCCGATTACACACGGATGACACCTAAATAGTACCCAGTAATTGCCACTAAGCAGCCTTGCAAACCAAGTGCCAAAAGGGGCCCTATACAGCCCTAGAGGGTGGTCTGTTTTGAGGAGCACACCTTAAACGTCAGGGCTGCCCCAGGCAGAGGCTCCTGGACATGCTAGATTAGGGGAGAAGGAAAAGTTTGCCTGCAGAGTCCAAACCACCCCAGACAGTCTGCACTCAGGACCGCCCCGCCCCCGGTGGATGAGGCGCCTCTGATCCCTGACTGAAGCCGCGTGTCTCCGGACTCCCCGTCAAGGAACTCTCCGCCAGGCGGCGAAGTGCACTCGAATCGGTGACACCCAGATTGAGGATGTCTTTATAAGTGCCAAACATGAGGGGGAAGGAAATTCTGCCTCGGGCACAGCCTGTGACAGACACCCGCCAGGCCGGACGGGCTGCTCCACAAACCTGTTCAAAGGCTCGTCATTAACTGCAGTGCAGCGACTGGGAAACGCAGGAGCTGAAGACATGCTTGAAAGGGCACAGTCAGGTTACCACCTTTGGGGCGAAATGGGACAAAACCCTTCCGAAGGATTCATTTTTTTTTTTCCCTGTGGTTAAGTAGAATGTTTAACATAGGAGTTCTAGCTATTTTGTTTGTTTGGCTTCATCTCAATAAACAGGTACAGGGCACAGTGCGTGCATGTCAAACAGTCAGCCATTAATTTAGAGCATTTCCTGGTGCACCTGCTATGAAGCCACCCACAGCATCTGAGTGGCCACAAAATGGCTGTGAGTTTGCACCAAATGCATGTTACTGCTGCCCACCCGACCCAGCAACCCTGCCAGGTGGGAGGTGGCATTATCCTCGTCTTGCAAGAAACTCTGGATCTGCGCCCCTGATTGCAGGCCTTGAACCCAGGGCTGATGCCAGGTCCAGTCTGTGTCTTTTCAGGGCACTAGGGTCAGGGTCCTGAGTCCCGGTGGGGCAGCCGTTCCGCCCTCTGGCAGCCTGAGATAATGGAGTGGAGGCCTGGTTGGAAGCGCCCCTCTAGTGCCCCTCCCTAAGGACCCTTAAGCCACCTCCTCGCTCTGGGATTACGCGAGCTGACACGGACAGAAGACACGGACAGGTTTCTGTTACCCTCTGACGTACCCCATCCCAAAACTTAAGTCAGAAAAATAGTAATTTAATGCGGTGGCTCGTCTGTTTCTTTCACTCAGGTGCTGGTGAAGAACCCAACCATGGAGTGCAAAGATTTGGGGAAACTGCGTCTCCTCCTCGCCAGGAACGGGCACAGCTTCTCGCTCCTTTCCGTCCTGTTCAGCCCCCTAGGGCCTTCCAACTACCTCTGTAGTTTTTCTTCGAGCTCTAAGTCCTCCACACCCTTCCTTTACCTGCGACCATCTTCAAATGCCACAGATCTGAAGGTATTTTGCTTTAACATCTGAACTATTCACCAGGAGGGTGAATTCAAAAGACCCAGCTAGGTGAGCAGAGGTTGAGGCCGGCTGCAGGCCTCCGCTTCAGCCATGTGGACCGCTGCTGGTCACGGGCACCTACCAGCTGACCACGCACCTTTGCTGTAAACAGCATCATGGCGCGGTGACCCTCTGGCTTTGTCCCAGAGTTCTCAGTCCTAGATAAGGACCTGCTTCTTATCCATCTCAGACACGCCCTGCAAGATCTGAGCAACGCAGACCTCCGGCCCAAATTCAATTCAAACCCTATTTATTAAGGAAAGCCTGACTGCGACCGGACCCCCTCCGCGGGGCCACCTCCCGAGGCCACGTCCCTGTCGTTCGGGGTCCTCTGGGCTTAGCAGAGAGCAGGGACAGAAACACACTGAACACGGCACATGGGGAAGCAAGGGGAGGGCTACAAAGAATTTTAAGGAACACGCTGTATGAGTGAAAGAGAAAACAAAGAAAAGAAACCAGCTGTGAGGGCACAAGGGAGAAAACATGACAATGTATTTTTTGAAGGGGGTTGTGGAAGACAGAGGGAAAAACGAGTCAAAGTTAAATCATCCTTGAAGTCCTGCTTTTGTATTAGACACAGGAGCATCTGTGCGTGTGAGGGCGCGCAGCCGTGAGCCTGAGAGGGGCGGTGTGAGCAAAGGTATGGAGAAGGGGACCAGCTGTCTCCATCTGGAAGAACCTGCAGGGGCAGAAGGAGCTGGCTGAGCAAGTGAGGGGGGCCAGCTCGAACACAGACCTGGCTCGTTTATCTCACTCGGAAGCCACAGCGAGGACCCCAGGATCCCGTACGGAGGAGGTTACGCTGACTGAAGTCTGTGCTGACTGAATAAATGAAGACATGAGGTTAACACGTGAAAGCATTTCATAAACCACAGTACTGTATAAAAATGCTTGTTGTCGCTGACATAATGACCACTACCTAAGCGGTAAGAACCCAAAAGGTTTTATCTACAAGTTCTAAAATATATCAGAATCAATTAAACGAATACTTATTAAGCCCCTTCTGTTTGCCAGGAACTGTTCTAGGCAGCATGGCTAGGTCTGGGAACAAAAATCCCTACCTTCCTCATACGTATGAAGAACAGGCAGTTATGTGGAAAACAGTAAATCCTTCAGAAAAAAAGGGAAAAGGGCAGGGAAACTGGGAATGTTGTAGAGTAAGGAAGGAGAGTTTATACAGTGCCAGCGGTCTGGACAGAAGCTGCAAAGTTGGTGGGGCTGGATTCTGACTCTAGTCTGAAGGTGGAGCCCACAGGATTTCCTGCAGGGCTGCATATGCAGTGTGCACATTATCCGAATTATCCGAGGTGTTGGGGTGTTTGCTGGGAGCCGCCAGTGAGTGAGATGGCGGGGGGATGGAGCGGACTGTGGGGTGAGCTGCACCTGTCTGCCGGGAGGCGGCGGGACACCCGAGCCTGGCCGTGAGCTGTGAATGTGGGTACTCGGTGTACAGCTGGCATCAGAGTCACAGGCGTGGATGAGATCCCTGGGGGTTAGCAGAGACAGAGGAGGGGACGTGAGGACGGGCCCTTTGGATATCAGGAGGCTGGGGGGGAAGAGAAGGAACCAGCCAGGAGCCTCGAGGAGGAACCAGATCGAGACGCGCGACAAGCTGGGAATTAACTACTGTTTTTTGCCATGCGGACATCACGGTGGCCCTGACACAGCAGCAGCTCAGGGAACGCTAAGGCACAAAAGCCTGATGACAGTGAGTTTGAGAACGGGAGAGGAGGTAGTGAACACAGGGAGAACGAACGCACCATTCTGAAGAGTTTCGCTGCTAAACAAAAAAATGCATGGACTAGATGCCTGAAATCATTTTCACCAAACAAAAAACAAAAGACTACTCATCTTGGTAGAGGTAAAGGTGATCCATTCTGAAACTGCTAACATCTCACTGATCAACTAACCCCATCAGGCTGGTGGATGGGGGCGGGGACGGAGAGGAGTCTGTGTTACTGACATCACAGATGTTATCAACAAAAAGCTCATTTTCACTGGTTTAGATGGTAACAGCAAACCATAATCCCGGGGTTATCAATTAAACGTCTCAAGCTTCAACCAGCAATCCACAGAATACAGCCATTTCTTTACAAAGAATGTTAACGACACTCCATTTTCCAAGGCCGGTGCCGGGACCTCAGCGGTGTCTCCCGGGACTGCCCTCTCACCCGCACGGGGCTCCAACCACACGTACCCGCACCAGCGCTCTGCGGTTATTTTATTTTATTTTATTTTTGGTAGAAATTAATGATTTTACTCACTGGCTTTTCTTTTTTTTCTTGATCTTTATTGAATTCTGAGTAAAAAATTTTAATATTGCTAAAGAAAATAAAGTTAGGAACATACATACTGCTTTATCAAGTCAACACCTGAGATTATAAGTATATATGTGTGTGTGTGTGTGTGTATATACATATATACACATTATAATAAAGACTTCACGGTGTGCCAAAGAAAGGTATGTAAGGCCACCTACAATCACAGTGTGCAGTCTGTTAGCTCAGCAGTAAGTATCACAGCCTCTCTGAAGATGGTTTTGTAATCCCAAATCTTACTTTGTTAACTAGGCAGCCAGGAATCATCATAACTGACAAAGTTCACCTTCAGCATTCTATGGCTACAGACGGTGGTGCCCCACAGGTCATTCGGCCCTCACCAGGACGAGGAAGGGGCCGGGGGATGGAAAACCAAGGACGGGCCCCTCCCCCCTACCCAGCACAAGGCCAGAGCCATCCTGCGCAGACACTTACAACTGGGCTGTGACCAGCGGGGCAGGAAGGGGCAAGGGCAAGGACGGGAACCCAGAAGGGGGCGTGTCTACACCACCTCTGTGTGGTGGAAGGGAAGGGAAGAAGAGGGGCTCCAAAGTTCCTGCCACCAGTCTGTCAGAGTAGGTCCTGACCTGCTCCTCCTGGTTCTCATCTCGTGCTCGAGCCTGGCTGGCACATTTCCTGAAGACACAGTCACAGGGCTCGACACAAAGGACAGTAAAAACATGGCATACAGGAAGGACACTGCACCTGAGAGTCAAGCAGTGGGGAGAGCAAAATCACAAAGTGGGAAGTCTGCAGAGCGTCCGTCAGCAAATCAACACATTCAAAATAAAGGGGACCGAATTTCAGCAATCAGTCATTTGAGGGAATTTTCAGCAACCGGACAATATCCACCAACCTTCCGTTACCATTCATTCAAACTTACGCCACGGTCCTATTTAAGTGAGATCCTGGCTGAGTAAATTAGTCTTTTACTCTTTCTTCCACCCCAAATATTGGATAAAATATTAAATCCACTCCATCTAACGGCAGCCACCCCTTGCTTAACGTTTTCATACGCGTCACGGATGTCATCAAACAATCTCTAAAACCTGCAGGACAGAGATCATTACCTGCTTTTGATAAAGTAAGCTAAGAAAACACAAAGCCCAAGTTCATATAAATGGCTGGTATTTTTATTCTCTTTTTATCTTTATTTCTCACATATATGATTATTCATATTTCTCAGAACAAATTTTCCAATTTTAAAATGAGAGGAAAAAATAACTCCCCTTATTTTTCTTAGTGTTCTTAACAGAATCCTCCAGGCGGAGTATATTATCAGATTTTCTGTGTGTGCCACTGCTGCAAATCAGGCAAGTCTGCCTTTCCTTCTGCACGGTAAAGTAACAGCTGCTCCTGCTTTCATGGTCAGTACATCTTCTGCGGCACGAACAGTCACTGGTAGCCAGTATCGTTCTGGTTAAAGGTGAAGCGTATCATGCAAATTCTCTAAAAGCTGGTAGTCAAAGTAAACAATCCTTCCATACCCTTCTAACAGATTAGTTATCATCCTTACATTCTCCCCATTTGTATTTGTTATCTCTTGAGCTCCCATACGTGCACACCCTGTGATCCAGCTATGTCTACCAAAAAGACACAAGAATGTCCAGAGCAGCTTAATCCAAACCGCCATAAGCGCTAACAACCCAATGCCCAGGAGAGCAGACAAATCTGCAGTATTGGTGCAACGGGCACCACATAGCAACAAAAAAAGAAGGAACTGCTGCACGCAACACTGATGAATGTCAAAGATACAGCGTGAAGCTAAAGAGAGCACTTACACAATCCTATGTGATTCCACTGTCTGAAACTCTGAAACAGACACAACTCCAAGACAATTCATGAGGAAAAAACAGTCTCTTTAATAAACTCTTTAATACTCACATGCAAAAGAATAGATATGAGCCTCTACCTCACACCATACACAAAAAGTAACCCAGAAAGGATCAAAGACCTAAAAAGAGCTAAAACCATAAAACCCTTAGAAGAAAGCACGCAAATAAATCTCTGTGACCCTGGACTAGGCAAGTTTCTGAAACATGAAACCAAAACCCAAGCAAGAAAATTTCTAAACATAAATTGGACTTCAGCAAAACTAAAAATGTTTGTACTTCAAAGGACACCGATGAAAATGAAATGACAAACTATAGAATGGAGACAATATGTGCAAATTTTCAAGTATGCACAAATTTGTATGTCTGATAAGGAACTTATATCCAAAATATACCAAAACACTGTTACAACTCACCAATAAAAAGACAAATGAGCCAACTTAAAAATGGGCAAAGGATGTGAACGGACATTTCTCCAAAGAAGATACACAAATGTCTAATAAACACATGAAAAGATGCTCAACATGATTAGCCATCAGGGAAATACAAATCAAAAAATCACAATGGGTTACTTCACACCCCCTTGCATGGCTAGAATAAAAAAGAAAAAACAGTAACAAGTGTTGGCTGGATGTGGAAAAACAGAAACCCTCCTACACTGCTAAGAGGACTATACGATGATGTGCTCACTTTGGAAAACAGTCTTGCAGTTGCACAAAATGCTAAACATGGAGTTTATCCCCAAACCCAGCAATTCCATTCCTACTTATCTACTCAACAGAAATGAAAATATGTCTACACAAAAACTTGCATACAAATATTCACAGCATTATTCACAGCAGCCAAAAATGAGATACCACCCAACTGCCTATCAACTGATGAACGGATAAACAAAATGTTGTCTATCCACACGATGAAGTACTATTAAGAAAATACCGTGTTATACATGTTATGACATGGATAAAGCTTAAAAACATTTTGCTAAACGAAGAAGCCATCACAAAGGCCAAATATTTTATGACTGCATTTATATGAAATGTCCAGAATAGGCAAATCCATGGAGACATAAAGTAGGATGTCAGGGGCTGGGGGAGGGGGATGGTGACTACTAATGGGTGTAGGGTTTCTTTCACGGGTGGTGAAAATGTTGTAGAATTAGATAGTGGTAATGGTTGTACAAATCTGTGATATCAGAATCACTTCTCTGCACACTTAAAACAATAATAAACTTTTTGAAAAAAGGCATAACTAACCTGTGATACTGGTCACAGCAGTGGCTACTACTAGAAGAAGGGGTTATACCTGGGGGTGGGGGGGGTCACCACAGAGCCTACTTGGGTACATGATTCATTTATTTAAGAGGTTTTAAGAACATTTAGTGGGGTGCTGAGTGGCTCAGTCAGTTAAGCTCTTGATTTCGGCTCAGGTCTTGATCTGAGGGTAGTAAGATCGAGCCCTGCAATGGGCTCTGCACTGACAGTGTGGACTCTGCTTGGGATTCTTTCTCTCTGCCCCTCACCTGCTCACTCTCTCAAAATAAATAAAAACTTAAAAAATGGTATGAAGAATATTTAAAGAAGTTACAGAAACGAAGCAAAAACACAGTGGCTGGGAGCAGGCACCTGAGTTAGACTCGGCCACCCCACTGGTGTTACAAGACAGTTCATCTGAGCTCCAGTCTAGCCTCCAGGAAATGAGAGAGAACCCTGGACTGAGGGCCACTGGGAGAACGAAATGAGACTGTGGACGTGAACCATGAGCACAGCGCTCACTGCATCAATACACAGAGCCGTTAGAATCGTGTTGTGATCACCGGCTCATCACAGGAAAACTCACTGCTCCCCTTCTCACCCCCATTCTCTTTCCCACAGAAACAAACAGGGACAGACAGACAGCCGTCTGCAGTGCCAGCAGCCTCAGGTGTTAGCCTGTGCTCAGGCAGACAGCACCTGGTCCCTCACCCCACACCTCTGGGGCTCTCCCAGGACACAGGCCTTCCCTCTTCGGGGCCTTGCCCGGAAACCACCACTACCGTGCTGCCTACCATTTGCTCCAGTCCTTCCCGCCCCTGTCGTCATCACTCGCTTTCACCAGCACTTAGCGGAAGGGACACTCCCTGCCTGGCCCTAAGGATACTGAGTAAGAACCCCTGACCTCCCAGCCCCACCCTCCTCCGACGTCATCTAAGCCCTTCCTTATAACTGCATGCTCATGACCTTTACATACGGAGCACTCTTTCATCTGAGTACTATATATGGAATTCTTGTTTTAAAGGACTGTTATTTAAATTCACTGGACTGGAAAACACCAGAAAAACAAATTAATGCCAGAGATATGTTTTTTAAAAAATTCTAGCATACATCCTGAGACCAGAAGAGTCCTACGTAAGCCTGTAAACCTTCTGTATAAAAACCATTTTCTCCAATGTTCACAATAGCCACCCAGAGCTAAATATTCAACGATCCAAGTCCGCGTGGCAATCACTGATCACACTGAACTGGATGGTCAATATACCAGGAATACTATGGTGTAAAGGGAAAAAAAAAAAAAAAAAAAAAGGTTAAAAGTAATCCTTTTTACAGGTAATCTTCCCTTTACCTAAAATCCATTCTAGATTTTACTTTCTTTAGCCACTAGCTCTGTATTTTTATATGAGGAATAGAAGTCTCTGGAAGGGAAAAGACTGTCTCTACAAAAATTACATGAATCTTCTAGAACCTGGTCCTCAGTTTCCAGTGGCCAGACATGAAAACAAGCAGGAAAGGAAGATTCAAAAGGGCAACGCATCCAGCAATTCCAGTAAGCAGTTCGCTGACTTTCCAGGCCACTGCTTCTGACCCAGGGGAAAGAACCCAGCAGGCTGCTCTCAAGAGTGATACCCTGGGGCGCCTGGGTGGCTCAGTTGGTTAAGCGCCCGACTCGGGTTCAGGTCATGATCTCATGGTTCATGAGTTCGAGCCCCACATCAGGCTCTGTGCTGACAGCTCAGAGTCTGAAGCCTGCTTCAGATTCCATGTCTCCCTCTGTCTCTGCCCCTCCTGTGCTCGCTCGCGCTGTCTCAAAAAGACAAAGAAAAAAAACCATTAAAAACAAAGTGATACCCTGTTTCCTTCCAAAAAGGAGCCATGAAGAAAGGCCAGCTTCTCTGCCTAGCCTCACCCCTATTCCAGGGCCAGCTACCACCTTCCACCAGCTGTCACCCACTGTAGTCTCAAAGCTCACGCTTCCGGGTGCTGCAGGCACATTGTTCCAAAGCCCTTGACCAAGGCAACAAGGCTAAGGTGGAAACAGTGCTTCATCAAAATGCTTCTAAACGTGTAGAAGAACCTGCTTGTGTGGGGGTTTTTTCCCCTAAAAAGAGACTTATAAAAATTGTTTCAACAGTTTGAACAGTAATACTTTAGATGTGATAAAAATGGCTTCCCTTGTTTTAAATGCTAATTACTTGGGGGCGCCCGGGTGGCTCAGTCGGCTCAGTGGCTCAGTCGGTGAAGCGTCTGACTTCAGCTCAGGTCACGATCTCGCGGTTTGTGAGTTCAAGCCCCGCGTGAGGCTCTGTGCTGATGGCTCAGAGCCTGGAGCCTGTTTCAGATTCTGTGTCTCCCTCTCTCTCTGACCCTCCCCCGTTCAGGCTCTGTCTCTCTCTGTCTCAAAAATAAATAAATGTTAAAAAAAAAAAATTTAAATGCTAATTAATTAAACATCAACAATTAAATCTGTCAGGTTGGATGCCACACTACCTACATTACATGGTATGTCACATTATCCAACTGAACCCAAGCATTTCTAAGATACATTTTTAAAATAGGAAAGCAAGGGGAGCCTGGGTGGCTCAGTTGGTTAAGGGCCTGACTTCGGCTCAGGTCATGATCTCACGGTTCATGAGTTCGAGCCCCATGTCAGACTCTGTGCTACCAGCTCAGAGCCTGGAGCCTGCTTTGGATTCTGTGTCTCCCTCTCTCTCTGCCCCTCCCCCACTTATGCTCTATCTCTCTGTCTCTCAACAATAAATAAACGTCAAAATAAAATAAAAAACAAACCCTCTGTGCTTGATATATAAAATATATATATGAATATATATTATATGTATATATATATACGTGTATATATATATACATATATATACGTGTGTATATATATACATATATATATATGTGTGTATATGTAATATAAAAATGAGGGCATAAAAGAAATAAGACACATAGGACTATAATCGAGACACTTAGTAGAGAAGAAAGGGTAGATGTCCTCCTGAATCTTTTAACTCACTGTCCCCAGAATAAATAAATAGGAAGAAAGCTGCTTTTATCCAAGACTTTTTAAAGAATTACTCTGGTTCCATGTGGCCTTTGGTAAGCCTCTGGTAAGCCAGAGATGAAACACACTAAAAACAAGGCAAATGACAGAAGCTTTCTGTAAATCAGTAAAACTTTATTGGAAGGCTGGCAAATGTTTAACACTTCAAAAAAGGATGCCTGGCTTTGTGCAGTCTGCATCTGCATGATAAAGGATTGGTCAAAACTGCATTCTCCTTAAACCAGTCCTTCAGTGAAAGTGAATTCTACTACAATATCTGATCACAACCACACTTTTCCAGAATCTCTGGTGCTTCTGAGCGAACTGAATACGTACCCACACCTGCACTCAGCTCCTGGCCTCGGCGCTCGCCTGGCCGCTGCTACCCCCCCCCCCCCCACCACCAGCACAGCCCTGCTCAGCCACACTACAGGTGTTTTTTGGACAGCCCACCCCACCAGGTCTCTGGGAGCTGGACTGCAGGGACCAGTAAGAGCACAGCATCACCCACAGACGCCCAGTACAGGGAGCTAACTTTTCACAAGTTCAGTTATAGAACCAGAGGGCCTGAGATGACAGTTCAGAGTCCTCGCTCTCACCACCCCCCACCACTGCATCCCCGGGGCCCGCTCACCCCCATCCTGCACGCAGGTCCCTGTGCGCTACCCTGAACCCCCAGGCACTGGAGGTGCCCCCTCTCCCCAACCCGGAGGCACTCCAGCTAAACACATGGCACCCCTGGGGATGGGGAACCGCGTGCTCCTGGAGGTTCTCACACACCCAGACTCCATGAAAACCAAAGGCCCTGCCTTGCCACCCCAGGGCCACGCAGCATTCTCTCCAGCACAGGAAGTAGGGGGACACCCATCCCAAGAAGGGGAGACATCCAGCTAGAAAGGAGGACAGCACTTGAGAGCTCAGACCCCAGCACCTTATACTTCACCTTGTAGTCATAAACTCAGAACAAAACACGGGCAAGTGCTCACAAAAGGCAAAGAAAAACATATATAAGAAAAGGGGTTGTTAATTTCCCCAATATAAAGCGCTGTAAGAAACTAATAGGAAAAGGGCCTCTGGGTGGCTCAGTCGGTTAAGCATCCAACTCTTGGTTTCGGCTCAGGTCATGATCTCACAGTTCCTGAAATGGAGCCCTGAATCAGACTACGTGCTTAGGATTCTCTCTCTCCCTCGCTCTCTGCCCCTCCCCCCCCCCATCCTGCTCATGCAGGCACGCATGCTCTCTCTCAAAATAAATAAACTTAAAAAAAAAAAAGAAACTAATAGGAAAAAGCTGAACAAGTCGATGTAAAGTATGGCGAAAACGGAAGGATTTTAGCTAAACATTAATCAACCCTTTAAATGCTTGGGGTTCATTAAGATGCCCTACAGGGGAAACACTGGGGGAGGGGAATCAGACCTGCAGGCTGGGGGAGGAGAGGCATCCCTGCAGCCACACTCAGGAGTCCACAAGAACGCCCACAAGGCTGAGAAGAGAGGCCATCGATGTCCACCCCGCCACCCCACCGCCCCGCCGCCTCACCCTAGCCTCTGCATCACCACTGGGAACATTAACCACCAACCTCGGTCACGGCTAACCCAACACCCGGCTCACACTCAGGATCATAGCCACGTCAGCCACTGATGAAAAATGTACTTCACAACAGTAAAAAACAAAAACAAACAAAACAAGAAACATTTCAAATAAAATAAGAAATATCACAGTTTTTACAATTTATAAACCCCAAATAGCTCTATTTCCCACAAAATATACTGGACCGACAGTATGATAATGATTTGTCAAAAGCTGTATTTGTCCAGTAAGGAAAACACTCGAACTAAGTTAAAATGGTGCAAGCACGACAGGGCAAATTGGCTGGGTTCCTTCAAAAAAGGAACTGAAAAGGGGGGTGGGGAGGGAGGTGGAGCCTCCAGGGCAAAAGATTTAGGATGAGCGCAGCCCAAACACCGCCTGCAGACTTGGTTTGAGCTCCTGTAAAACAACTGAATACACCACCAAAAAGGAAATTTAAACCATGACTGAGGGGCACCCAGGTGGCTCAACACTTGATTTGGCCTCAGGTCATGATCTCACGGGTTCGTGAGTTAAGCCCCGTGATGGGCTCTGGGCTGACAGCACAGAGACCGCTTGGGATTCTCTCTCTCCCTCTCTGCCCTTCCTCCACTCGCATGTTCTCTCCCTCTCAAAACTAAGTATTTTTTTTAAGTAAAGTAAATAAATAAACCATGACTGAATATTGCACGACACTGAGAACTTTGCTGTTAGTTTTTCAATGTCATAATGTCATTATGGCTGTTTTTAAAGAAAGTCTTTATCTTCTTAAAGTATATACAGGAGTATTTACAACTAAAACCACAAATGTCTTGCATTTGCCTCAAAATAATCCTTTTGGGGAACAGGGGGATAAAAATGAAGTAGACTGGCCAGGATCTGACAGGTGATTCAACTGGGGTTCATCATCCCAGTGTCTACTTCTTTATGCCTGAAATTTCCCATAATAAAAGAAGTTTAAATTTGGAGTGGGAAATACTGCCAACTGCTACCACTTTTATGAACACTGATCACGAAAATAAAGAAGATCAACACGAGGGGCGCCTGGGTGGCTCAGCAGGTGAAGTGTCCGATGTCGGCTCAGGTCACGCTCTCACTGTTGTTGAGTTTGAGCCCCGCGTCGGGCTCTGTGCTGACAGCTCAGGGCCTGGAGCCTGCTTCAGGTTCTGTGTCTCCCTCTCTCTCTGCCTCTCCCCAACTGTTCATCCTCTCTCTCTCTCAATAATAAACAAACAAACAAATAAATAAACAAATAAATAACCAATCAACATATGAAAAATTCAAGCCACTCCAAAAAAGGAGTGACATTTTCATACAGGGGTCATCCAGTATTTCATGGTATCTAAACAGAGTACAGTCAAAGGCTTGACGTGGGATATCAGGCTAGACATTTGTGAAAAATTAGTCTCCGTTTACAAATACTCAAATCAGAATGACCGAATCCGAATCACTACAAGCTCGTCACCAACGACACGGGAGTTTTCCTCACTGGAAGCATATCCGAACCTGAAAATTGCTACGTGCCCAGTTGATTTGTTAGGAGTTCGTTTGTTTTATTGCTGGCATTCCTTCTGGTCGTAAAACAGTTTTACGAGCTGGTAAAAATTTTGTACCAACTCTGCAAAGCTGACGTGACTAATGGTCTCAGTACTGAGCATAACAGATGCTCACCCTGAACCTGACCCACACTGCAGAGCAATACTTTGGACTCTGCTTTCAAAAGGCCTATTGAGATCCTCCTATTGCTAAGTGTTGACCTACAGACTCCACCCCAATGGCGCCACTAGAGAACACTTCATGCAAAATGAAAAAGGTTTATTTCTCCACACTAACCTTTATTCTTTTTTTTAATTTTTTTAATGTTTATTCATTTTTTGGAGACAGGAAGAGACAGGGTGCAAGTGGGGGAGGGTCAGGAGAGAGGGAGACACAGAATCTGAAGCAGGCTCCAGGCTCTGATCTGTCAGCACAGAGCCCGACACGGGGCTCGAACTCACGGACCGCGAGATCGTGACCTGAGCCGAAGTCGGACACCTAACCGACTGAGCCACCCAGGCGCCCCCCAACCTTTATTTTTAAAAACACTTACAGCTCATTACCGGAAAATATTCTTCTCAGATAATAAATGTAGTATTTTCAGCATCATTAAATTTGCAATACAATCAACCAGAATTGGGGTGGCAGGGAAAAAATAAACCGTAAGAGAACGGATGTGGGTGGTGCTATGGAGTGGATATTAACCAAGAATGGCGTAAGTGTTTTGAGGTATTAGTCTTAGCATTCAATGAAGTTATATTACAAACCAATCGTGATAAAAATGCTACTGGAGAAGAAAAAATATAAAATCTGACCAACTAAGGATCTAGCAGTACTCAAAAATATCACCATTCAATAGGGACTAATAATTCTGTATTATTTTTAGGGAAAAATCCACGACAAACGGATATCCAAGGACTACGTGTATTTAAAGGAAAAGTTCCAAGATGAACAAAGCACTGACTCCACAAGAAACAGATAAATCAGAGAAGACAGCTTTAAAACATTCTAATTAGTGGCCTCAAAAAGAGATGAAATCACAGCCACCCACCACAGAACACCTCATCATGATAACAACACAGTATCTTCTTCAAGAGGGAGACGCTGTGAACCTAGAATTCCATACTCAGGCAGACCACCAATAAAATGAGGAGACAGTAAGACATTTTTAGACATTCGATAATTTGGAAAGATCACCACCCCGATCCTTACGTGGGAGAAAAATGTTACATACACATACTATACTGAGCATCTATGTATAAACACACGTATCCTCTCCTCACCATGAAAAGTCTCTAGCAAATCACCAAAAAAAAAAGAATCCAATAAAGAGTGATGGTGAACATAAACAACCGTAGAATATGACTCAGCAGCAGCAAAGGAAGTTAGATTCTCCTGCTCAAGGCACAGATAGGCACTTTCTCTCTGGGTCCAGTCACACAACTCGGTTTCACAGTGAATAAAAGTTACGTAACCATAATTACAGGTGTACCTCGGAGATACTGCAGGTATCCAGACTAACACAATAAAGAGAATATTGCAATGAAGGAATCAAATGAACTTTTTGGTTTCCCAGTACATGTAAAAGTTACGTTTATACTATACTGTAGTCTGTTAAATGTACAATAGCATTATGTCTCAAAAGTCAGTGTTTATACCTCAATTTAAAAATACTTTGTTGCTAAAAAAAATGCTAACCATCATCTGAGCTCTCAGTCAGTCATCTTTTTGCTGGTGGAGGGCCTGCCTCGATGGTACTGGCTGCTGACCTGGCAGGCGATAGGTGGAGGCTGGGGAGGCCGTGGGGACTTCTGAAAACAAGACAACAATGAAGTCTGCCACAGGGATGGACTCTCGGTCATGAACAACTTATCTGTAGCCTGCGATGGTCTCTGATAGCATTTGGCCCACAGTAGAACTTCTTTGAAAATGGGAGCCCGGCCTCTCAAACCCTGCAGCCGCGTCATCAAGCTAAGTTTATGTGATCGTCTACGTCCTCTGTTGTCATGTCAACAATCTTCGTGGCATCTCCACCAGCAATAGATTCCATCTCAAGAGTCCACGTTCCACGTTCTTTGCTCGCTCACCCATCAGAAGCAACTCCTCATCCGTTAAAGTTTTACCATGCAACGGCAGTACCTCAAATATAATAATCATGAAAAAGCTTGAAATACTGCAGGAATTAGCAAAATGTGACAGAGGCATGAAGTGAGCAAATGCTTAACAAAATGGTGCTGACGGACTAGTTTGACACAGGGCTGCCACGAACCTTCAATTTGTAAAAAATGCAGTATCTGCGAAGCGTAATAAAGTGAAGTGCAATAAAATAAGGTATGCCTGTACTGTAAATGCCATTTATTAGCTTCCAATTCTTAGAACCAACTTAGACAAAACAAGGAAGACTTCATTATAGTCACAGAACAGGACATAAATGCCATAAGCTTTGACAACATAAAACTGGTAATTCCCCTAATTAACTCTTTAGTGAAAATTAATTTAAAAATGATGTCACAGATCAAAGAAAATGAAAGCAATTAAGTTATTTTATACATGAGTCCACTAACTACAGATTCCCCCTCTTACAACTGGGAATATAAATTTAAAACTAATAAAACATGAACACGACAGGTTCGGCTGTGCAGTTATGGGAAAAAAAAAACACCATGGCTAAGTGTACTTTACTCCATCCTGGGAATGCATGAATGATTCACTAGCGTTATTACATTAATATAAACAATAAAAACTAAGCCTAAGACAAAACTCACAACCCTCTTATGTAATTACCATATTTCAACATTAATTTCTCCTGAAAATTTTAGAACTCTGAATAGAAATATATTCTGATATTAAAAATCCTTTCAAATCAATATTCAATTTTAGTGGGAAGTCTAAAATATGCTCTAAAATTTAAAAGTAAATTTTAAAAACTTATATAAATTAGGAGGAGAAAGACTTTTACTTTCTATGGCATACCATTCTGCACTGTTTCAATTTATCAAATCATGAACACGTTATTTTTATAATTTTAAAACTATTTCAAATAATAATAGCACTGGCCTAATATAAGTTTCGTGATTTATGTTCTGAGATTTTTAATACTTGGCACCAGGGGCAATCCTAAATCACAAAGAACTGTAACTTGGAACATCCATGACCACCCTCCACAAACTATTAGAGTTCAAGGTTACCAAAAAGTAACTAAAAAAATGTTCGTAAAGGAATTTTTAAAGAAAAATTGACTTATGATAGATGCATTGGAGTCAAAGAAACTCTCTGGGGAATTTAAAAACCAAAGCAGTTTCCAGTAGAACTCTTCATTAATAGCCCCAAAACTGGCCAATCCAGATGGCCATCCAGAGTGAACGAATAAACTGTGATGCACGAATAAAATACCGTACAGGGCGCAGAAAAAACTAACAGCATAGATGGATCTAAATTACTTTTACTTGCAGTTACTTTTTTATTGTTGGTGAAACCTGAAACTTGCCATTTTAACCATTTTTAAGGATGGCCAAGAAAAAAGAGAAGACTCAAATTGCTAAAATTGAAATGAAAGAGGAGGCATTACTACAGATCTTAGAGAAATAAAAGGATTAAGAAATGCTATGAACAGACTCTATGCCAACAAATTTAATCTAGATAAAATGGACAAATTCCTGAAAAAGATAAAAATTACCAAACTGACTCATGAAGAAAGAGAAAGTGTGAACAGATCTATACCAAGTACAGGGGTTGAACCAATAGTCAAAAAACTAACCACAAAGAAAAGCTCAGATAGATTTCCAGGTGAATTCTATCAAACATTTAAAGAATTAATACAAAATTTTCACAAACTCTCACCAAAAAAACAAAAAAACAAAACTGAAGAGAGAATATGTCCTAACTCATTCTATAAGGCCAGTACTACCCTGATAGCAAAACCAAAGACATTCAAGGAAAGAAAAAAACTGCAAACCAGTATTTCTTTTGATTATTCACGTAAAGATCCTCAACAAACTACTAGTAAACCAAATCCAGCCAACACTGAAAAACAATCATGCACCATGACCAAGTGTAATTTATCCCAAGAACATAAGGTTGGTTCAACATACAAAAATCAGTTAATGTAATACACTATATATCAACAGAACGAGAAACAAAAGCCACCTTATTATCTCAATGGACCCAGAAAAAGTAATTGACAAAATCCAACACCCTTTTATGGAAAAAACACTCAACAAACTAGAATAGAAGGAAACTTCCTCCACCTGATAAAGGGCATTTATGAAAACTCACAGTTTGGGGCCCCTGGGTGGCTCAAGCAAGTAAGCATCTGACTCTTGATTTCGGCTCAGGTCATGATCTCGTGGTTTGGGAGACTGAGCCTCATGCTGGGCTCTGCACTGATAGCACAGAGCCTGCTTGGGATTGTCTCTCTCCCTCTCTCTCTCTCTGCCCCTCCCCCATCTGTGTGTGTGTGCGCGCGCTCTTTCTCTCTCAAAATAAATAAACCTAAAAGAAAAAAAAAACCTCACAGCTAAAACCAAACTTAATGGAGAAAGACTCAGACGTTTTGTCAAGAATGTCCACTCTTACCACTTCTATTCTACATTGTGCTGGAGGTTCTAGCCAGGGCAATTAGGCAACAGAAAGAAGTAACATCCAGCCTGGAAAGGAAGAAGCAAAACTATCTCTATTCACAAGTGACATGATTTTATGTATAAAAATCCTAAGGAATCCACTAAAAACTATTAGAATAAATGAGTTCAGCAATTTTGCAGGATACGGGCTCAATATAAAAAGTTCAATTGTATCTGTATACGTTTACAATGAACAATCTGAAAATGAGATTAAGAAATCAATTCCATTTACAATAGCACTAAAAAAAACTTAGGAATAATTTAACAAAATAAGTGCAAACCTTATATTTTGTTTTGTGAATTAATGCAACCAAATAAACACTTAAAATGTTAAAATGGAAAATTTTATCTTATGTATTTTACCAATATGAAAAGGTTAAACTCTGAAAACTACAAAAATTTTAAGTTTATTTACTTAAGTAGTCTCTACTTGAACTCACGACCCTGAGATCAAGACCTGCATGCTCTTCTGACTGAGCCAGCCAGATGCCCCATGAAAACTACAAAATATTTTTGAAAAAAAATTTAAAAGATCTAGATAAATGGAAAAACATTATGTTCATACATAGAAGACTTAATATTGGGGCGCCTGGCTGGCGCAGTCGGTTAAGCGTCCGACTTCAGCCAGGTCACGATCTCGCGGTCCGTGAGTTCGAGCCCCGCGTCGGGCTCTGGGCTGATGGCTCAGAGCCTGGAGCCTGTTTCTGATTCTGTGTCTCCCTCTCTCTCTGCCCCTCCCCCGTTCATGCTCTGTCTCTCTCTGTCCCAAAAATAAATAAACGTTAAAAAAAAAAAAAAATTAAAAAAAAAAAAAAAAGAAGACTTAATATTGTTAAAACAGCAATACTCCCCAAATTAATCTACAGATTTGACGCAATCCCTATCAGAATCCCAGATGGCTTCTTTATAGAAATTGACAAGTTGATGCTAAAATTCAAATGGAAATTCAAGGAACCCAAAAGAGTCAAAACAATCTTGAAAAAGAACAAAGTTGGAGGCATCATACTTCCTGAATTCAAAACTTACTACAAAGCAACAGTAATCAAGACACAGTTGGTACTGGCATAAGGATAGGCATAAATATCAACAGGACACAACTGAGAGCCCAGAATTAAACCAATACATTTATCAAATGATTGTGACAAGGAGACAAGACTATTCCATGGGGGGAAAGAACAGACTCTTCAACAAATGGTGCTGAGAAAACAGGACACCAACGTGCGAGAGAAAGAATGTGGTCCCCTATCTCATACCATATACAAAAATTGACTCAAAATGGATCAAAGACCTAAAGGTAAGATCTGAAGCTACAAATCTCTTAGAAGATTGTGACCTTAGGGGCGCCTGGGTGGCGCAGTCGGTTAAGCGTCCGACTTCAGTCAGGTCACGATCTCGCGATCCGTGAGTTCGAGCCCCGCGTCAGGCTCTGGGCTGATGGCTCAGAGCCTGGAGCCTGTTTCCGATTCTGTGTCTCCCTCTCTCTCTGCCCCTCCCCCGTTCAAGCTCTGTCTCTCTCTGTCCCAAAAATAAATAAACGTTGAAAAAAAAAAAAATTAAAAAAAAAAAAAAGAAGATTGTGACCTTGGATTTGGCAATGGATTCTTGGTTATGACACCAAAAGCAACGAAAGGGAAGTTAAACTAAACTTCATCAAAATTAAAAACTTTTGTGCCATGGGGCGCCTGGGTGGCTCAGTCCTGGTTGGGTGTCTGACTTCAGTTTGGGTCATGATCCCACGGCTGGTGGGTTCAAGCCCCGTGATGGGCTGTGTGCTGACAGCTCGGAGCCTGGAGCCTGCTTCGGATTCTGTGTCTCCCTCTCTCTCTGCTCCTCCCCCACTCATGCTTTGTCTCTCTCTCTCTCTCTCTCTCTCTCTCTCTCTCTCTGTCTCTCAAAAATAAACATTTAAAAAAAATTTTAAAAAAAATTTCTGTGCCTCAAAGGAAACTATCAAGAATGAGAAATGACAACCCACAGTATAAAGGAAACTATTTGCAAATTATACATTTGATAAAGGCTCAATATCCAGAATATATAAAGAACTCTTACAACTCAACAACAAAGACAACACAATTTAAAAATGGGCAAAAGAACAGATATTTCTCCGAAGAAGACATAGAAATGACCAATAAACACAAGAAAGGATGCTCAACACCATTGGCCTTTAGGAAAAAAGTAAATCAAAACTAAAATGAGAGGACGCCTGGGTGGCTCAGTCATTAAGCCTGTGACTTCAGCTCAGGTCACAATCTCACAGCTGGTAAGCTCGAGCCCCGCATCGGGTAAAGATCACAAGCCCCAGATGAACCCCACTTCTCTCTCGCGCTCTGCTCCTTGCTCACTTGCACTAAAATGAGAGACCACTTCATGCCAACTAGGACGACTAGAATTTAAGAGACAAACAATACCAATTGTTGGTAAGGATATGGAGAAACTGGAACCTTTACGTGCTTCTATGGAAAACAATCCGGCAGTTCCTCAAAATGTTAAGCACGGAGTTACCGAATGATCCAGCAATTCTACTCCCAGGCATACACCCAAGGGAAATGAAAAACGTATGTCCACACAAAAGTTGGTGCATTAATGTTCACAGCAGCATTCTTTACAACGGCCAAAAGGTGGAAACAACCCACACATCCATCAACTGCTGAGTGAATAAACAAGTGGACTATCCGTGTCACAGAATGTTATCTGGAACAGAAAGGAACGAAATACAGAGACACCTCGAAATACACGATGCTAAGCAAAAGGAATCCAGTCACAAAAGACCACATATTGGGGCGCCTGGGTGGCTCAGTCGGTTAAGCCTCTGACTCTTGATTTTGGCTCATGTCATGATCTGATAGTGCATGAGACTGAGACACATCTCTGAAAGCACAGAGCCTGCTTGGGATTCTCTCTCTGTCCCTCCCCTGCTCGTGTTCTCTCTCTCAAAATAAGTAAAAAAAATTTTTAAGACCACATACTGTAAGACTCCATTTATATGAAATGTCCAGGGGGTGCTTGGGTGGCTCAGTCAGTTGGGCATCCGACTTCGGCTCAGGTCATGATCTCACGGTTCATGGGTTTGAGCCCCATGTCGGGCTCTGTGCTGACAGCTCGGGGCCTGGAGTTGCTTCGGATTCTGTATCTCCCTCTCTCTCTGCTCCTCCCCTGCTCTCACTCTGTCTCTCTCTCACTCTCTCAAAAATAAATAATGATTAAAAAAAATTTTTTATATGAAATGTCCATAACAGGTAAATATATAATGAGATGAGATCAGTGGAAAGGAGGGAGGTGGGGTGACAGCTAAAGGGTACAGGGCTTCTTTCAGAGGTGATGAAAATGTTTGCAATTACAGAGTAGAGATGATTGCACAACTCTATTAATATAGTCTACTGGACTGTACCATTTAAACAGGTAAAATGTATGTGAATTATATATATCTCAATAAAGCTGTTACCAAAAAAAGAAAGAAAAAGTAAATCAATCATCTGGTAATTGTAAAAGGCAGAGAAATGTTTCTTTCCAACTAAAGTAAGCTTAATCAGCCAGGTAATTTAAATTTCTCTCATATTGCTGATAGACAGCAGCTTTTGTTTCAGTAACCATCTTAACATATTATTTCACAAGGATTATCAAAACTTCATAAATGCAAACCTTGCTTTTTAAAAAAATAAATATTTCTAGAAGAAAACATATCCAGGCTTATCACTTTGGTTACATAAAACCATAATAATGCTGATGTTTTCAGAAACATTTCAGTCTAATATAAAAATGCCATCCCTGACACTTGAATTAACTGCTGAAACTGGGAATAGAGCACTCCCAGTAATTTCCCAATTTGCTGCTAATTAGACAATATATCCCACATACCCGAAAGCAGTGTTTCATCGACATTTTCCCAGATTAACTTTAAAGGTACATCAGAGGGGCACCTGGGTGGCTCAGTCAGTTAAACATCCAACTCTTGGTTTTGGCTCAGGTCATGATCTCATGGTTGGTGGGTTCAAGTCTGGTATTAGGATTCTCTCTCTCTCTCCGTCTCTCTGCCCCTCCCCTGCTCCCTCACTCTCTCTCAAAATAAATAAATAAACATTAAAAAAAAATAAAGGCACATCAAAAAGGTGGTTTGTTAATACACTTACAGACTTTTCAACAATCTGATCTCAAATACTTAAAGTTAAAAAATGGAGGAAATCCATTTGTGACAGAGCTGCAAAATTATTTTTAAAGGATTGCTGTATACCCATTAATTATGAAATCAACATCTTTCTCAACAGTGAAGAACAGAAATACTATTTCCAGGGGTGCCTGGCTGGCTCAGTCGGTAGAGCATGCAACTCCTGATCCTGGGGTCATGAGTTCAAGCCCCACCTTGAGCATGGAGCCTACTTTAAAAAAAAAAAAAAAAAAATTTAAAAATAAATAAATAATACTATTTCCAGTTAAAAATATATTTTTATAATATACTTAATATATAAGTTGAAAAATAAATTCAACTCCCTGATTTTACTTTTTTTAAACAAAAAGACAGAAATCCAATGATTTCAGTTTAATTCTTTCACAGGAAAAGGGTAAAGTACAACAGCCTTAAAATGGAATTTGGGTGTCACGGTGTCATGGAATACCTTTGGATTTCATTTCTGTTATTTATGTTTTTAGAAAATTATGAGTGGCAAGAACATTTCTCCTTCTGCTCTTGATTTTAAATTGGTGATATCTTCCTACAGACCAAGAACTTGGAGTTAAACAGAATCACCTCTGTGTCACGTAAAGAAAGGTCAAAGTTTACGCACATGGCCCGAGTCACAAACACCCAACTGCAAACATCTCCACGCTATGGTCTCCAGAGGTCCCTCCTGGCTTCACCCCTGCGCCCACCCTCGAGTAGCCGGTTAGCAGCAATCTGAAGAAGCATTTTCCAGGCACCCCTCTTTCTGTTTTCAATGCACCCCCATCATGTAACTCCCGTTTCTTCACGTCCCTTTTCCCTCTTCCTCTCCCTGTCCCACTAGAATGCAGTTCCTAGAGAAAAACCTGCCCTCCCACATTTCCATGTCTTCCTTCTACTTAGGGGAGAAGCTTTCTAATAAATGAGTAAGTATAGGAATAGAAATGCCAATACATCCAAGTCTCTCCTGACTTCATACAGAAATGAAAAATAGGGTACCTTTCAGAAAACCTACCTTATCTTTACACCATCTGGAAACCCTAGTAGAATGACAGCGTATGACTACAACGGGACACAGCTTCATGGATAACGTGAGCTCCAGGAGAACAGGTATTCCGTTAACCACTGCAGTGCCTGGCACTTTTCAGGTCCTTAAAAAAATACTTGTTGAATGAATGACAGATGACAGCAGCCTAGAAATGTTAACGTAATCTTGCACAGTGGGAAAAGAAAGTGGCCAAGTGGTAACTAATTTAGCAAAGCTAGAAAACCAAAAGTTATTGCATGTGAGGCAGGGGTTAGGCGGCTCAGGAATGATTAGAAGCACCGGGATCTCTGGGGGTCCAAACAGTAACAGAAAGAAAATGGGACTGGCTTCAAATCTATAGGAGCAGCAGCTACACCCCAGAACTCCTTCTGTCCCTTCCCCATCAACTCTCCACCTTATCCCACCTTCCCCAAAAGCCGGCATATCCACAATACCCCCACTGCCCAGACAGGACCAGAAACACCACTCTGCGGGAACTGACAGGTCCAGAGAAAAAATTAGCAACTTCTGGTAGTACCTCTCAAATTGGTGGGCCCCTGTCCTATCTCCTAATGGTGAGACTCCACACTTAAAGTTTGTCCATGCACACGGGGAGTTTTCAATCGGTCCACTCGCAATTACGAAAAGACAGCCAACAATCAGCAGACATTCAGAGAAAGGGTTCTGACCTCAAAGACAAGGAGCAAAGCAGAAAAGAGAAGGAAAACTCAGAAGAGACAACGCAGGAAAGAGAAGAAAATGTCTACATAACATCTACGTGTGCACAGAAATCAACACAAAATGAACAAAAAGAAATGTTTAAAAAAAGTGCATCGCTTTCACGAAACAAAAACAGGATGTTATAAAAAGGAATGCTGAGAGCAAAAGTGAAAAATATCACAGCAGAAATAAAAGAGCAATGTAAGCAGTAGAAGACACAGTTGAGGACCTTTTCCCAAAAAATCAGAACAAGCAGATAAATGAATGGAAAAACGCAGGAAAAGGAAATTAGCAGCACACTCTAGAAGGTCCAACACCTGAATAATAGGAGATCACAAAGGCTACAATGGAGAAATCAGAGAAGAAACCATCAAGAGACAGTATGGAAAGCTTCCAGAGCCATAGGACCCAGTGTCCCCACCCGAAAGACCCACCAAGGAGCGCTAAGGTTAGTGAAAAGAAGACCGAGAGTTTCCAGACAAGTCACACAAAGTCTGGGGGATCACAATGGGGTCGGGCTGCTCATTACCAACAGCAGAAGGTGGACAGTAATGGAGAAACGCTTTCACACTCCTAGGGAAAAATTACTTCTACCCTAGAATTCAATACCCAGGCAGACTGTCATTCAACATGTAAGGAAGAAGCCTTTTCAGGCAGACCTTTTCAGGTCTCAAAAAATGATCTCTTGATGAACCTTTTCTCAGGGAAGCCCTTCTTCTAGCTCTACCAAAAGGAAAAGGGTATGAAATCCAGAAAGGGGAATTCAACAGAAAGACACCAAAAAAGTCCCCATAAGGAATGAAGAGAAGTCCTAGGAATACTGCTAAGCAGTGGGCTCAGAGCGCAATGGGCCTAGACAAGAGGAAAACAAAAGGCTTTGAGGGGTGGAAGGTGACAGGCGAGGCGGGGGACGAGGCGCTCCAGTTACAAAGCTGGGCCTGTACTGAGCACTGTACACGGGCATCTAAGCTAAAGGGAGAAAACGTAATGCATTCCAATCAACACAGAAATAATTCCATCTCGGTCAAGACAGGGCACTAACTGCACCCCATGTGGCTCAGTTGTTAAGGTATTTATTTGCCTAATGATAACATAAACACTACCAACTTAAACAGAAATTCTTATATAACCATATTTGGAAAAAGGAAGAGAGGGGACAGGCAGGGAGGGAAGGAATATAGAAGTTCTACAGCCTTCTTTCCCTCAACAGAAGTCAACGGAGAAGTCAGAAAGTGAGCAGTACAAGCACGCTTTACAGAGGCATGGAATCTGAGGCAAGAATTGCTAAATAACCAGTATCCAAGATGCTCGCTCTCTCCCACAGGAACACGGCACCTACTGCCTAGGATGAAGATGCTGGGCTGAGGGCAGAAGGCCCTGGTCCCTGAAGACTTCCTGGCACGGGCTGCTGCCTTACCCTGCACTGCCCACAGGCCAATTCCACACGAGATAGAAGTCACCCTGATTTGGGTTCAGTTGCCGTTATTTGGTTGTCACTGGCCGCTGAATGTGATCTGAGACAGGGGATTATTAAACAGAAACAGAGGGGCTGGCAGTGGCTGCTTGTGAAAGTCCGAACCCAGAGTTACTAAGTAAATGCATTACTTTAATAAAGGTAACGTTATATTTGGAGAAAATCACTCCACGCTATGGTCGGAAGTGCCGTCAATCTCAACTTCTACAACTAAGGTTAGATGGGTCTTTCTTGGTCAATTTTACCTGATTTATTAAACATAACAGAGTATGAAGTATTAAAACGAGGGAATGATGGAATGAACAGCCGGGTTTTTTGTTCTGTTTTGTTGTTTTAACGTTTGTTTATTTTTGAGGGAGACAGAGTGTGATCGGGGGAGGGGCAGGGAGAGGGAGACACAGAATAGGAAGCAGGCTCCAGGCTCCGAGCTGTCAGCACAGAGCCCAACACAAGGCTTGAAGTCATGAACCGCGAGATCATGACCTGAGCGGAAGTCGGACGCTTAACCGACTGAACCACCCAGGGCATCCCAACAGCAGGATTTTAGGATGCCTGGTGGAGGGAGTTAAATCCTACAGCAAGAAAGGAATTCATTTGGGTCTGTGGGCTTGAGAGCTTCAGCGAGGCAGGTGCTGATGGGAACGAGGGGAAAGCTACAATAAAATAGGGGTTTCAAAGCAGGTGTCTGAGAGGCAGTCCCAGGCTAATGGTGGTCCGTGGAGAAGAGAACCCCCACCAGAAGCTGGTTCTGAAATGATCAGGGAAAATGTCAAGAGCCTCGGTTACCCAAGGGCAGCAGGGACAGGGGTGGAGGGCAGATCAGGTGATCGCTCAAATCCCTAACAGTGTTTGAACCCGGGACTCTTGACTGCGGAGGCTGGAGAAATCACTGCGTCCCAGTGACATCAGGAATAACCTTACAGTAAGTTCGTCTGTCTCCAAAGCAGCTCCAATACAAAGACAGGATTGGACTGAAACATGATTCGATTTCAATTTCTCTCTGAGTTTCTAATTCTTTCCGAAAGATAACAAAATCCAAAGTCTCTTATGATACAACTGATCCTTTTTGCAAAATTTTAATCTGAGAACAATTTTGTTGCCAGTTACCTACCAGTCAGTGAAACTGACCAAAAACCTAATATACAACACAGATTGTTCAAATCATGCTGTAAAGTACGACCTTTATTTCATAGTTAGTATCCATCTGTCCTCAAAAAAAATAGTTGTCTCTGGCAGATTTTTAAGTCCGTATATATATAATTCAGATGGTCAAAACACTTCCGATTTTAAATCTAAGGAAAGTGTTATCTTCCTCTCATCCATCTCTCACTAAGAGATAAGAGAGTATTTGTGTGAGCTTTTCACACAAATTTAAGGTAACCTTACCATACTGTCATTCTGGACCGTTCTAAGAAGCTAAGAATCAAACTTAAACTCGGGACAGGGACTAAAAGGTGTTATGTTACGGGGATTCGTTAGATGATGTGATTAGAGTTTTCGTGGGTTTTTAAAAAACTCTTTCAAAGTTTCTTTAATTTTACTTTTTCTCCTTTTTGATTAAAAAAAAAAAAAAGGTAAAAACCTCTATCTGGTTTCTTCCAGCAAGATCCTTTTACCTTATTAGTCTCAAAAAATACTTTTTGTCTCTTTACCAAGAAAAGCACTCAACGGTTTCACCGTACTTAATATAGTTTGGAATTAACAGCCCTGTTTGCTCATGTGTTTATCCAGCATCACAGACGTCAGCACACACGGCAGACTTCTGAGGGCAGCAGGCTCTGCAACAGGAAGGGGGCAGAGGCAGGAGGAGCCACCCCAGCAAGCCCGTCCTAGTGGGATTATTTTGCCTCAGGTGCACTTGAGTTGTCTGCTTGCCCAGCAATCGGCTGCACATCATCAACTTTCTCAAGGGGCTCACGCAGTGGTATCCTGTTTGAGAGCAATTCACTCCAATTCCAGTGTTTTTATTTAAGGCCTAGATGTACAACAGACACTGCTGTTTACCGCAAAACCCAATTCGTGGATGAGGTTTTAGGAGAAAAAAGGGAAGGCTGGCTTGTTAACGTTTAATGGTTTCAACCGCCTCATCACATGCCGTGTAGTCAAACACCGTGCGTTTCAAATAGCTACTTACAAGTTACATTAATTTTTATTATGCAAACCCAACATTTGGGTTTGACTCCCTCAAATTCAGATCTTATTCACGAGACCTACTTCTCAAGGCGTTCCCACGCGATGCACATTCTACCTGAAGAAACCAGTGAGACTAAAATGTACCCTGAGATGTTTAGCACCACCAGTTAAGCCTACTGGTATAAAATTTGGGGAGAGCCATTCCACTCACAGCTGGGGCTGGGGACCCCATGCCAACAGCTACAGGAATTCACATGGACGACAGAGAGCTCTCGGAAGGTACTGCTGCATTCGTAACGAGAAAAGCCACAAATGAGGAAATTAAAGACGGCTAGCAAAGATTAATTCCATTCCTTTAGAGGAAGTACAGTGGCAGGGTAAAGGAAGGTGGCCCGGACCACAAATCGGGAAACCCACACTGAGGTGTGCACCCACAAGGCGTGCCTGCACCAGACGTGGGCTCTAGGCTTCCCACCTGGTCTGCAGGCCACACGAGAGCCAGAGCACAGGCCCCTGTGGTCCAGCCAATGCCAACAGGCGGGGACTTCGAACATCATCTTCATCTAGCTGCAACACGAGCCATTATACTTAAGCCATGAAAAAAAAAAATTTAACACGTGAAAATATTTTTATATAACAAAGATAAAAGTTAACAGGTAACAACTTCACCTCCTTTACTCGTATTTGTGCTGTTTACTTGTAGAAATTTCGAAGTGCTTCATAGTGTTCTATTTTAAATGGTATCCAATTTGCATTAAAATATAGTTTAAAGAAATACACAGGCAAAGCAAGGTATTTCCAAGTTTAAATTAAGGTCCAGGATTTCAGAGAGGAAAACTAATCAAACTATAAACATAATCAAGGGAAAATTAAAGACCTGCAATGAAGGCCAAGAGGACTCTGGTCCCGTGCAACCTCTGTGGCAATAAGAAAATAAGAGCCAGGAAGTCTGCTTTTAAAACTTAAGAACTTGAGGGGTCCCTGGGTGGCTCAGCCAGTTAAGCGTCTGACTTCCACTGGGGTCGTAATCTCGTGGCTTGTGGGTTCCAGCCCTGCACCGGGCTGTGTGCTGACAGCTCAGAGCCAGGCGCCTGCTTCGGATTCTGTGTCTCCTCTCTCTCTCTCTCTGCCCCTCGTCCACTCACACACTCTCTCTGTCCCTCAAAAATGAAATAAATGTTTAAAAAAATTAAAAAAAAAAACCTTAAAAACTTGAATACCTGTACTTTCCAAATTTCCCCAAAGATTCCTCCCTAAGTGTCAAAATCTGGGCTGATTAAGCTGTGTTTCTTCATTAAGTTTCAAGATTTCTACCTAATTGTCATTAGACACACCTACCTAGCAAGATTTGGGAGGTGGGCAGAGGCTGGCCCTCTGCAGGACAGGACTCCACACACTAGAAGTTTCAAACATCATGCGGGGCGGGGGGGGGGTGACTCCAACAACTCAACAACCCCCAGGCGGATGGATAGCTTCTATCTGTTTCCAGAGGAGAAGTAATTCCTCTTGGAAGTCAGGGCGCCTAATAAGGCTCCACAGTTCCACCTGACGGACCATTTTTCACCTTCCAAAGGCAGTTACTAGGCGTTCTAAGTACACTAAAGTATGACTGCACATAATCTTAACCGGTAACGCACCTCTGTAGAGTTACAATGGTGTATGATGTTAACATGCATGAAATTCAATACTTCTATTCTAGAAGTAGTGTTTAGTAGTATTAGTAATTCATTAAAATGCCACCTTAAACTTAAGACCATTTTTCTTCCCTGTAATTTAAGCTTTACACTTCTGTGCAAGCTGAGTTGTTAGGACGACGTAGTTTATTTGCAATCATAATTTCCAAAGAGCCAGAATCCAATTTTGAAAATATTTCTAAATTCTAGCACATGGCTTCTGTCCAGATTTGGAAAGGTCAAATCTCATAAGACCTCCCCACATGCTGAGAAGAGCCTGCTCGTGCGAAGCCCACCAGCTCTCGGAGGGGCTGGTACCGTCGGGTGGTGTGCAGACTAGGCAAGAACCCCGGCTGTATAGGCTGTCCAGCTCTCAGACGGAGCCCCACAGGGGCGCTACTCAGCTCGCAGGCCAGAGGCCAGCTGCAGCACACATTTGCACTAGCACTGCCCTCCCTCTGCTTCCTTCTTTCAGTCCCACTTTTACTCACACACCGGCACCGAGTCGACCTGACGGTCGATCTGTCTGGATGTCAAGATCAAATGCCTCAGAAAGGCAAGGCAAACACAATATTCAGAAGGCTCAGATGTACCAAGCGCCAGACTGTGAAAGTGAGTTATTTGGTTGGAAACCAGGTCACTGACAAAGGACCCCGGAAAGTAAATACGCTCATTTCACTGATGTTGTAA
Source organism: Prionailurus viverrinus (assembly GCF_022837055.1). Classification (NCBI taxonomy): domain Eukaryota; kingdom Metazoa; phylum Chordata; class Mammalia; order Carnivora; family Felidae; genus Prionailurus; species Prionailurus viverrinus. The sequence continues at coordinate 140,591,531 of NC_062566.1, forward strand.
ATAACCAAGAATGGTGGTGCCCACCGAAATAAAGCATAAGGGGCTGTCTTGGGGCTCTAGACCTCTTTCTGCCTCTGCTCTCACAAAACATCGTTTCACTATAGGGCAAAACACAGAAGCCGTCTAGAGAATATCTCAACTTGAGTACTGTGAGTAAACAAAACCCCAAATTCCAGTTGCCATTCTGGCAGAGTAGGAGGCCTCACCTGAGAACACATTTGTTTCTTCACGTAACTATCAGCTTCGTCAGGCCCAAAGATTAGAAATTACCGGCTCAAACTGCACAGCCCCAACCCAATGACGCAAGTGACCCAAGGGGAGGGTCTGCATGGTCTGCCCTGAACGTGAGCACTGCATCTTCCTACCAGGTCGTTCCAGGGGAGTCTGAGGGTCTTGACAGGATGGCCACGTTAGAGAGGAAGTGAAAGGGTTTTACTTGACGCTTGTAGCTATCTTCGGGATTCTTATGATCGTCAAACGGCCTAATCGAACGTTTATCCTACTAAAGCTAAGTACGTTATTTGATCAATGATTACAGTCCTATAGATCCTTGAATAAACTACAGAAAGCACGCAGACATCTGAGGAAGAAAGTTTTTAAACGTCTTCCGTATACTGACAGTTGCAGCTACGCCCAACGTATTACAAGAATCTAGCACAATTACGATGAAAAAAAAAAAAATCAATTTGCTCTCGCAAAATAAGGCTTTTAACCCGAAAACTCCCTTGGAGGTGCCACAGTAAAGGGTGTTCAGGGCCTGGACGTCAAGGGGGTGTAGGCTGGCTGTCACCCTTAGAATTGGTCTCCCCGGAAATGCACATGCGAGTAGGGGGCCCACCGGGCGGTGCAGGAGGCAGACGCAAAAATCACGCGCGGCTGCCCCCGCAAGCTAGCAGGGCGTGCGGGGGCGGACGCGGGGAGGGGGGGCCTCCACGCCGACTCCGGACCCCAGAGCGAGGGGCGGGGGCGGATTTCCCGGGGAGTGCTGCAGGAAATGATATCCAGACTCGGAGGGTGGATCTAGGAAGCGGCCCGGGCGATGGCCGGCGGCGGGGAGCGAGTGGGGGTGGGAACGGAGGATGTGGCTCCCAGGGGCAGGATGAGGGGGCGGGACGGCCGAACGCGGGTGCGCCAGGGCCGAGGAGGAGGGCAGGGAGGGGATCGCCAGCCGCTGAGGGGCGAGGGCGCGAGGAGCGGCCTTAGAGGAAGGGGGCGGCGGGGCTGGGGGCTTGGAGAGGCCGGAGCGGAAGCCCGAGGGTGGGGAGGAGGAGCGGGCCGGGGTCGGAGGGGCGGAAGGGCAGGCCGGAGCCCCGCGCGCACTTACCCCACTCGAGGAACTCGGCCACATACTTGTCGCGCCGCAGGGCCGAGTGGCTGCACTCGGTGTACAGACAGACGAGCACGTCGAGCAGCGTCTCCACACTCAGGGCGCTCTCGTTGCGCCAGGGCCCGTCCAGGAGCAGCTGCTCCAGCTTCTTGAGCCGCACCTTGGCCGACATGGTGCCGCGCGGCCCGCTCCCAACGCGCCGGACTCTCGCTGCCCGCTCGGCCAGTCCGTCAGGGCGAGCCCTCGGGGGCCCGGGAGCCGCGAGTCCCGGCAGCAGCGGCGCCTCGTTGCCGCCCCGTCCGCGTCGTCGCGCCCCGGCCTAGGCCGACATCTTGGGCTCGGTCCCGGCGGCGCAGCGTCTGGGGCGCCGGGCCCCGCGGGTCCATGGGCCGGTCTCCTCCCCTCGGCGCCGCCGCCCGCCCCGCCCGCCGCGGCCCGCCCTCGCCTCGCCCTGCCGCCCGCCGCGCGCCCTTCAGCCCCGCCCGCGGCCGCGCCCTCCTCGCCTTCGCCGCCGTCCGCCGACCTGGAGCGCCGCGGAGCGGAGCGCAGCGCAAGCCCGGCCGGCGCCCGAGCCCCGACCCCAGCCCCGACCAGGCGGCCCAGCCCCGCGGCCCGCAGCCAACCAGGGCGCGGCCAGCGCGGGCGCAGCCAACCACGGCGGGGCCGGCCGCCGCCGCGCTGACCTCAGCGCGCCGCCCCGCCCCTGCGCTCCCGGCTCCCGGCTCCGGCTCCCGGCGGGATGGGACCTCGCCGCTTGCCGTAGGGCGGCCGGGATGCTGGGAAGGCCAGGCGGCGGGGGCGGGGCGAGCGCCGAGCCAGTGCGCCGCCGAGATTGCGCGCCCGCGCGTGCGCCGACGGCGCCCGGGAGGCGTGCGCCAGCGCTTCGTGGACGGGTCCCGGGTGTGCGGGGTCTGCGCTCGCGCACGCGTGCGTCTCGGGCCCCGAAGGGGAAACCCCTTGCTTGCTGGGGTGGAGGGGGCTTCGGCGGAGTGACCCGCTGGTTTAAAACCTGGGCGCGGCCGGGCTCGGAACGGCCCTGGAAAGCGGGGGCCTGCCTGACTTGAACGCGAGCCCGCGCGGCCCGGACTGGGCGGAGGCCCCTGCAGAGCGGCGACCCAGCGGGCCACCCTGCACCTCGTGAATTCGTGGTGCCCCCGCAGTGGCCACTTCAGATTCCGCCGTCCAGCCTACCCCAACCGCAAACAAATGTCTTAGCCTGACACTTGGGTAGGAGGCGGCCGGCTGTCTCCAGGCTGGGTGTCCCGGGAGAGTCTCTGCTTCCCTGAGATTGTTGGTGCATTTGGGGGGCTGGCGGAAGGAAGGTGATGGAGAATTCCCCCACCCAAACAGACCCTTGGCGTCAGGACAGCAGGGGCCGCCTGGAGCTCGTGCGAGGGCACTGAGACCACGGGCTGGGTGAGAGCCGGAGCGAGGGTGCAGGGCCGTGGGAACCCTGACCCCAGCAAGTGGGTGGGGGCTTAGGTGGATCCGGGGCACGGAGGTAGAGCAGGTAGAGCTTTGAAGGCGCAAAACTAATCTGGGGAGACAAATCAGAATCGTGGCTACCCCTGTGGAGGAAGTATTGACTGCAAAGGGGTAGGAGGGAGCCATCCTGGCTGCTGGAAGTGTTCTGTAATTATATTGAGGTGTTGGTTATACAGCACTACATATAAGTAACATTCTTCAAACTGTACGCATCACTGTATATGTTACACCTTTATTTAATTTTTGAGAGAGAGCGTGCGAGCAGGGGAGCGGCAGAGAGGGAGAGAGAATCCTAAGCAGGCTACACACCCAGCGCAGAGCTGGCCTCGGGGCTTGATCTGAGGACCCTGGGATCATGACCTGAGCCAGAATCAAGAGTTGGCTGCTCAATGGACTGAACCACCTAGGAACCCGGTCCCTTAATTTTTAAAAGTCAGGCAAAAACCATCTTTTGGTGTTAGAGTTCAGAGTAGACGTTATGAACCGGAGGCTAGGAACATTTTGTGTCTTGACCAGACCCATCTTGTAACACAGATCTATACATACATATAAATTAAACCGCGTTCTAAATATTTGTGCACTTCATATGTATGATACTTCAACGTACAAATTATAAGGGAGGAGGTGGGACTGAGCAGACCACCTGGCTCAAACCCAAAGGTTTCCCACTGGTTTTAAGCTAAAGACCAAATTCTTTACCTTGGTTTTTTGGGTTTTGTTTGTTTGTTTGTTTGTTTGTTTTTTAAGAGGGAGGCAGACGCTTAACTGACCCAGCCACGTAGGCTCCTCTACCTTGGCTTTTAAGTAGGGTGATGAGGCTGAATTTGTCTGGGACAGTCACCATTCTTTGTCTTTGTCCCAGTGGAAATATAACAGTATCCATTCCCCTAGGGTCCCTATTTGGACTGTGTATTCTCTGGTCTCCAGACTCAGCAGGCTGTCTGGCCCTGCTCCACCCTCTACCCCTATTCTTACTCTCTTTACTCTCTGACTCCAGTCTCACTGACCTTGCTGCCCCTCAACTGATTCTGCCCCCCTCCTGCCTCAGGGCCTTTGCACTTACCAAGACATCTACCTTGGATGCTCCTCCTGGACGACCTTCATTTTGTCTGCTCAACCTAAAGCCATTTCAGCATTGCCCGTTCCAGGACAGCTTTGCCTAACTCCCCCGGGCTGAATGAGGTCTCAGATTCACCCTGTAGTTTTCCTTAGTACTTGAGACAGTGAGTACTTATGGGTCTTACTCACTTCTCAGAAAACTAGAAATCTTTGTGCCTCAGTTCCCTCAGAAGTACAAGAATAACAATAAGACCTACCCAGTATTTCAGTGAGTCTCTGAAAGGATTAAACAAGGGGCACCTGCATGGCTCAGTCAGTTAAGTGTCTAATTCAATTCCAGTTCAGGTCATGATCTCACTTTTGTGGGATTGAGCCCTGCGTCGGGCTCCACACTGGGCATGAAGACTACTTGAGATTTTCTCTCTCTCTCTCTCTCTCTCTCTCTCTCTCTCTCTCTCTCTCTCTCTCCCCCTCTGCCCCTCTCCTCTGCTCGCGTTCTCTGTCTGTGTCTTAAAAAACAATTTTAATGAGTTAACCCCCGTAGAGCACTTTGAACAGTGCCTGGCTCATAGTAAATGCTCACGTTGGTAGCTGGTATGCATTGGAGCTCTTTTTTCAGAAACTGGGGACTCTGACCAGGTGATGGATTGAGCAGTCTTGGGTCCCCCAGACCAAGGAATCCCAGTGTCTTTGGGCACCCTTGAGGTTCCGCTGTATATGTCTCAATCATTTCTGTCTGCTATCACAGAATACCGTAGACTGAGTGGCTTATAAACAGTTCTGGAGGCTCCAAGTCTCAGGTCAGGGTGCCGGCACAATCAGGTTCTGAGTGAGTTGCCCTATTCCTGTTTATAGAGGGCTGTCTTGCTGTATTCTCACGTGGTCGAAAGAGGTAGCTCCTTGCCCTCCTACAAGACAATAATCCCATTAGAGGAGGCTCGACCCTCATGACCTAATCACCTCCCTAGGGCCCCACCTCCTAACATATCACATTGGGGGTTAGGATTTCAGCATAAGCGTTTTGGGGACACAAACATTGAGCCCGTAGCAGTATCCTTACAATAAACTCCTGCTTGGGCTCCGGGGGGGGGGGGGGGGGGGGGGGGTTCTGGTCTTCACAGCACAGCAAGTCAGACTAAGCAGAGCCTTACGCCCAGTTCCCTGAAATGTGCACAGCTTATGGTGACTTTAAGCTGCAGGGTCTTGAGTAAGAAATCACAATGCCCCAGCCTGCAGAGTGAAACCTTGGAACTTAATTTAATTTAACAGCTTCCCCTCACACCCAGCTTGGGGGCCTGAGATAAGAACTGGGGACGGGGGCCGTGCTTGGTGCCATTTTTGCTCCTTCTTGAGCCTCAGCCAGCCTGGCCCTGCTTCCAACCACGTGGGCAACTACCAGGGAGGAGGGAAGCTACGGTCTCCCCTCTGATCTGGCAGAGTTGATGACCCCTTCTCCTTGTGCCCCAGGGACTATTCACAGACTCCTGCTGCTCCCTCCCTCTCCTGAGCAATGTGTCACTTTTCTGGGTGGGTGTTTACCTGGTGGCTGCAGGGGACCCTTTGCCCCTCTATGGGGACCACTAGACAGGTGGTGACCCATCCCTACAGCTCATATCTGTCCACAGGAGACACTCTTGCCTCCCTTGCTCTGACAGACACTCAGGAGTGGGCAGGTCCCAACATGGCAGCACACTTCGGGCTCCACCTCCAAAGCAGTTCATGAGCCCTCCTTTCCTGGCTGGCAGTCCATCCCTAGTCCACAAGGCCCCCAAATGGAGGGCCACATCTTGAAGCTCTCCAAGAAATCCCCTGGGAGGCCACCCTCTGGGCTTCAGGTAAAGGAGAGAGTGCCCCATGCTTCGTGTCCCAGCAGGACCACATCGTCAAATACACATTTTATTCCAGGGTGTGGGGCAGGTTCCCATGCTTTTCCATTGACAGGCTACATGTGGTGATCTTCCACCTCATTTGAGAGCTCTACATTTGTTGTCTCTTGATGTCCCTCAAAATTTCAGTTTAGTGTTCGATAAATTTATAACATGCACACTGGAAAAAGGTCATTGTTCCTTTAGCAGGGCAGTTCTTGTGTTTCTCCACCTGTTACCCCCTCGAAACCTGAACTTTACACAGAGAAAGAACCCTGGAGATCTGCAGAGGGTCCCCCTTGAGTGAGTATCCAGCAGCATACTGACTAGCACTTGTGTGGGAGGAACACTGCCCAAGGCTGGAGAAAGAACATTCAAGAAGATTAGAGAGAATAGTGCCTGGTACTCACACAGATTGAGAATGGTGTTGTTTTCCACCAGCCAGACTTGAAAAACTCATAATTCGCCAGCATGGGGTAGAATTCTCGAGAAGGTTTTGGCACCTGGGTGGCTCAGCCAGTTGAACATCTGACTCTTTGTTTCAGCTCAGGTTATGATTCCAGGGTTGTGGGATTGAGCCCCGCATCAGGCTCCACACTAAGCATGGAGCCTGCTTAGATTCTCCCTCTGCTTCCTCCCCACCCACCCCACCCCCTCAAAAAAAAAAATTCTCAAGAAGGTTGTGCCTTGGACATGGGAATTAGCTCTATCTAGACTGAACACTGCTCAGATCTGCCTAACAAGTCATAAAAACAAAACCCCCAAATATCAAAGTGTTTCCAAGAAATTTAACTGCATCCCAGAACAAAGCTCAGGAAATTTTATAGGATCACAAAAATATCCATCCCCCCAAATATAAAATCACACTGCCTGGCATCTAATCAAAGATTTCCAGGCATTTGGGGCACCTGCCTGTCTCAGTTGGGGGAGGATGTGACTTGATCTTGGGGTTGTGGGTTTGAGCCCCATGTTAGGGGTAGAGATTGCTTAAAAATAAAATCTTTATATATATATATATATATATATATATATATATATATATATATATATATTACCATGCAAATAGGCGAGAAAACACAACCCATAATGAGGAGAATAATCAATTAAATAAACCAACCCAGAACTTACACAGATGTTTGAATTAGCAGAAAAGGACATTAAAACAGTTGTTATAACCATATTACATAAAATACATATTTTTAAAACCGTAACAGAGCGGCCACCTAGGTGGCTCACTCAGGCGTCCAACTCTTGATCTCAGCTCAGGTCATGACCTCACGGTTTGTGAGTTCGAGCTCCACATTGGGCTCTGCGCTGACAGCATGGAGCCTGCTTGGAATTCTCTCTCCCTCTCTCTCTGCCCCTACCACACTGTGCTCTCTCTCAAAATAAATAAATTAAAAAAAAAACTTTTAACGTAATAGAACTTTTAGAAATGAAACCTACAACTTCTTGAAAACATACAGTATGGGATTAATGGCAGATTAGACATTACATAGGAAAACATTAGTGAATTTGAAAGCATAGCAATAGAATTTATTTAAAATAAAACAGTGAGAAAAAAGAATCCAGAAAAGTGAATAGCATGAGCGAACTGTGGCCCAATACATGGATAATTGGGGTCCTGAAGGAGAACAAAAAAGAGGAGAGACATTAAAAAAATTGAAAAACTAATGGCTTAAAATTTTCCAAAGTCAATGAAAACTATAAGCTCACACACCCAAGAATTTCAATAAACCCCAAGCATAAGAAACATGGCGGGAGAAAACTATAATAAGGCCACATTATAATTGAGTTCCTCAAAACCAGTTACTTAAACAAACAAACAAACAAACAAACAAAAACAGGGAATAAAGACACAAGCAGAAGAACAAAATAAAGGTGACATCAAATTTCTCATTGGAAATTGTGTAAATGTGAAGACTTTGGAACGACATCTTTAAAATGCAGAAAGAAAAGAAAAACTGCCAGCCTAGAATTCTATACCCAGCAAAAATAGCTTTCAAAAGATGAAGACATTTTCAGACATAACAAGGCCTGCCATGAAGACAGAGGCACATGCCTGATTGGCCTTGTTCGATTTTATGGACACATTTACTGCCTGGGTCAGCTTCTCTGATTAATTACTGGGTACCCTCTAAGACTGCCAATTTTGAATGGAACCCAAAGAACAAATGAGCTTTCCGCCAGGTCCAGGCTTTGGTGCAAGCCGCCCTGCCACTTGAGCCTTATGACCCAGCAGACCCTGTTTTGAGTGTGAGTGGCAGAGACTCTTGGCGGGGAAAGTCCCAATAGGAAAGTCACTGTGTATACACCCAGGGTTTTGGAGTAAATTCGTGCCTTCTTCTACCAAGAGCTCTTCTCCAGTTCAAAGGCAGCTCCTGGCTTGCTGCTGGATCTTTATACAGACTTAAAACTTGGCCATGGACACCAAGAAACAATGCCACCCAAGCTGTCCTTTACCAAATAGATGTTATCTTATCCACCAAAACATAAAATTGTATGTGCATGTAGTAGTCCATTATAAAATGAGACTGGGCCCAAGCAGACCTGGAAAGAACGAGTAAACTTTATGAATAAGTAGGTGGCTTAGCCTCTGTCGTATTTGTTCCTACTATTTTACCAACTCTTCTTAATCCACAGCTACACCCTCATGGGAAGTGCTGTGGCCGATCAAAAAAGGATTGAAAAGGCACGGGCCAGATTTAAAGATTGGTCTGCCTGGCTCTAGCTAGAGGAGGATGGCTGCTGCTTTACAGACACACTCAGGGGAAGCCCTGAAAGGCAGCGGTGAAGAGAAATTCCCCCAGAAGGCAAAACTTCTGTGTTGATCCGTGGACAGTGGCTAATGGGTTGGCGGGCCAATCAGAGACTTGGAAAGAATAAACTTCTTCTAGGAGATCTAGGGGAAATGCAAGTGGATGGATCTCTGGGGATGGGCACAGAATGCTCATCAAAGGGCATCTACTGGGGCGCCTGGGTGGCTCAGTTGGTTAAGCGTTCAATTCTTGCTTTCAGCTCAGGTCATGATCTCACAATTCAAGGGTTTGAGCCTCACATGGGGCTCTGTGCTGACAGCATGGAGCCTATTTGGGATTCTCTCTCTCCGCCCCTACCAACCCCTGCACACACATGTGCGCTCTCTCTCTCTCTCTCTCTCTCTCTCTCTCTCTCTCTCTCATGCTCTCTCTCTGTCTCTCTAAATACATAAATAAACAAAAAAAGTCTTTTTAAAAAAGGCATCTATTGTGGAAGAGGCTCTTATAGGTCAAATGGACAAGATGATCCATTCTGAGGACATCAGCCTCATTCCTCCCCTATCACAGGCCCATGAACAAGTGGCCAAGGAGGCAGGTATAGAGGCTTTGCAGGGGCTCAGGCACATGGACTTCCCTCACCAAGGCTGACTTGACTCCCGTCAAGCTAGTGCCCCCCTTGTCAACATTAGGGACTCACAGGGGGCTCTTAATATGGTGCCATTCCCCAGGAGGACCAGGCACTGGCCACAACCTGTGGCCAGGTTGACGACATTAGACCCCTTCCATCTCGGAATGGGCAGTGACTTGCCCTTGCATATTTCAGGTCAGTGCTTGCCTTTACAGCCACATCACGTCTACCGGCACCGCCATTTGTAGACTTGGAGCATGTTTTATTTATCCATCACCATGGCAACTCAAGCAACATCACCCTAGACCAAAGGCTTCATTATATGGTGAAGGAAGTAAGGCAGAGAAAGCCCATGCCCATGAAATTCCCTGAACTTACCATGTGCCCCAACACCCCAAAGGAGCTGGCTTCAGAGAATGGGAGAAAGGTCTGCAGAAGACTAGTTATGGTGCTGGCTGACCGCCAATGCCCTGCAAGTTTACACCGTTGTCCTGCAGACTGTGGCGTATGCCTTGACCCCCAAGGCAATACATGGCACCCTCCCTCCACAGCCTGCACGCCTGGGTCCAGGAGCCTCGCGCTGGAGGTGAGAGTGCCCCCTCTCACTACAACCAAATAACACTGGAGGAATTTTTGCTTTCCTTCCTGTGACCTTGGGCTAGTGTCCAAGAGAGGAATGCCTTTATCAGGAAACTCAGCCATGCTTCCAGTGAATTAAAGCCGAGGCCGCCCCCTCCCCCCACTGGCTCTTTCTGGTTCCTCATGCCACGGAACCAGCAGCAGAAGAGTGGTCACTGGCTGCCTGGGATATCGAACCCAAGCGTCAGAGGGAATTGGAATTTGTTCCACACGCTGGGCCAGGGGGACTATGTCCGGAGCCCGGAGGTGTCCCCGTGGTGATTCAGGGTTCTTACTGGGATAGGGAAGGGAGCTCCTTTTTTTTTTTTTTAATTTTTTTTTAACGTTTATTTATTTTTGAGACAGAGAGAGACAGAGCATGAACGGGGGAGGGGCAGAGAGAGAGGGAGACACAGAATCAGAAGCTGGCTCCAGGCTCTGAGCCATCAGCCCAGAGCCTGACGCGGGGCTCGAACTCACGGACTGCAAGATCGTGACCTGAGCTGAAGTCGGACGCTCAACTGACTAAGCCACCCAGGCGCCCCAAGGGAAGGGAGCTCCTTAATGACAGGCCCATAAAGGACTTGGCTCCTGAAGGAACAAAAGTCTGGGTCACCCCGCCAAGACTAAAAGAACAGTGCTGCTGACGGGCCTGCGGAAGGGGGAGGGACGCGGGTCAGTGGTTGAAGAACGTGCCTGGAAGCAGGTGCTACGGCAGGCATGCCCCTTGGTGACTGTTTCCTGCCTGCCTGTCTTCCTGTATACGAAGAGCCCTTTGCAGGAAGAGTGCTGTTGATGCCCAAAGCCTAAGGCTCAGGATGGCTCACTCCCCAGTCGTCATCACCCAGAACGATCAGTGGAGGACATGTTTCCCCCGTAGGACCAGCGTGGACGCCAAAGGGCACGAGGGTGGGTAGTGTGCCTCTGCCTCTACAGGTCCGCTCTGCCCTCCTGCTTTGTGCTCCAAGTGGCCTGTACCCATAGGATGGGGAGCTCGGCGCAGAGTCAGACGGCCATCGATTCCCCTCCTCCCCCTCCCGTGTTGCTGCGGCCACAGCCTCTGGAGCAGCTGTCCCCAGCCTCCAGCCATCCCTCTTTCCTGCTGCTTCTGTCCCCGGGCTCCAGCCAGCCTCTTTCCTGCTGCCCCTGGAGGACCCAGAGGTAGTAAAAGTTCCCCACCACTGCCGCCCCGGGGAGCTTGCCCACGCTTCCTCAGTGGTCCCAGGCCCCGCCCACACGTTGGTAAATAGGTCATTTTTTCTGCTGCCCTTGATTTCCCTGCTCTCTTGTGCCCCTGCTGGGACTCTGATGGTGCAGTCACGTGTGCAGTAATAGTCGTTGTCAGTTACTTCCAGTTAAAATGATGAAAACCTGAATCTCCATCACCAGACAAAGAGATAAATCATGGTCCATGTAGCCATTTAAAAAATTACGTAGGTCCAGGGTGTCTGGTGAAGCGTCCGACTCTTGGTTTCAGTTCAGGTCGTGATCTCAATAGTTCGTGGGTTTGAGCCCCGCGCCAGGCTCTGCGCTGACAACCCTGCTTGGGATTCTTTCTCTCCCTCTCTCTCTGCTGCTCCCCTGCTTGGCTCGCTCTCTCTCTCTCTCTCTCTCTCTCTCTCAAAATAAATAAACATTTTTTTTAATTACGTAGAAGTATTCATTCAACCGACCCAAAGCTGCTGGATGCCTACTACACCTGAGCGTCCACTCCAGTCCCGGGACAGACCACAGACCCGTGCACACAAGAGTAGAAAGAATTTTGAAGAGTGATGATGGTTTCAAGGAGAGCAGACACGGCAAGGTGGTGGAGAGGGAGGGGCTGCCTGCCTTACAGATGGGGGGCTCAGGGGGGCCCCTCTGCAGCTCAGATGGGAGCCGGAAGAGAGCAGCTCTGTGAGGCTTTCCAGGGAGACAAACCCCCAGCACAGAGTGAGGGCAGAGGTGGCCAGTGTGAGACGCCAGAGAGGGGGGCAGGTCTGGACACGCGTGGGGGGCCAGCGGCGGATGGGACTCCTGCAGAGGTTCCACTTTCCCTGCCAGTCGCCGCCCGGGTCCTGCCGTGACCCTGGTGGTGGTTCCGGAGGTTTCCTGCCACCCGAGTCCCTGGGCCATGGCTCTTCCTGCAGGGGGTTCGCCTTCTTCCTTTCTCGCCTCCCGGCTGACAGCGTGTAGGACCTAGAAGGTCAGCTGCATGAGCCAGCACCCCGGCAGGATCGAACTCCAGGAAAGTGCCCGTGGGGATGTCTGTGCATGAAGGAGGGAGGCCGCGAGCCCAGTGAGGGTGGCAGGCCAGGAGGGAGGACCAGACAGCCTTCTCTCGGGTGCCCTACTTCCTATTCCCCTGGTATCTTGACCTAGACCTGACTGTGAGTTTGCAAGCTTGCCCTGCTGATCCGCCCCCCACCATGCATGTCAGAGATGCCCCAATGCCTCTGGGAGTGTTTCCTGCATCGCAAGCACTGAGCATCCCAGCAGCCGCCCATGTGGGATGCTCTGCAGGCTGGGTGAGAGGACCGGACCAGAGGCGGCAGACTGACTCCGTGACCCCCAGCTGCTCATCCGAAAGGGGCATGGAGACCCTCCGGTGCAGCATCTGTGACTTCAGTGAGGTCATGGGCACAGCCTGCAGTCACACTGGGTACATTATACGCGGATGGTCCTGCAGTGGTTACTAACGGTAGTAGCTGCTATCGGTGATGATGATGGACAGTAAATTGAGGCGGTGATCGGCACGGCCTGTCCCTGGGCACACCTCTGCCCTACCTGGACTGCTGCTGGACTCCCTACCTGGCCGCCTCACCCACCCTCCTCCATGGCCAGGGGCATCTTCCCAAAGGCTGGCCCTGACCACGTCTCTCCTGCTCAGAAGCCTTCCATGGCTGGCTTCCCACTGCCTCAGGGATAAACGGGGTCCTTTGGAGAAATCCTGGTCTAGGATCTCTGCTCCAGAGCCTTCAGCAGCAATACTGACAGAACTACTCACTTCCCGGAAGCCCCAGGCCTGCAGGCTGGACCAAGGGGTCGGGGGGAGGCATCAGAATGCACATGTGTTGGCGGCAGCTTGGGGGAGGACACCAAGGCTTCCCAGCAAAGACTGAAAACACTGCGCGCCGTGTGCATGGCACTGTGTAGACCAACCCGCTGAGAACCCGCTGAAGCAGGGACGGGGACGGCCCCTGTTTCAGAAGAGCCAACTGAGGCCCGGGAAGTGAGGTGGCTGCTGGTAAGTGGCAGAGCCTGCTGCTGATGTCAGGTGCCCTGGTCCCCTCGCTGTCAGTGCAGCACGGGCCTCCTTCCACGCCAGGCTGATCTCCCCTCCTGGGAAAGAATAACCCCGGAGACTTCTATCTGTCCAGTGCTTTCCACGTAGGCTCTTGCTTACCTGCACACGGTCTTGTGCCCCTCCCCACCGAGCAGGTAAGGAAACCGAGGCTCCGAGTAGCTAAGAGACCCACCCACGGGGCACCCAGGGAGTCACTGGAGGCATCGGGGCTTGGTCTGAGTCTGTGTGGCCAGCAGAGGCCTGAACATTGCCCCTGAGCACAGGGACGTCCCCAGGCTGCAAGGCTGACGTGTCCTGCCTGAGACGTGGACCGTGGAGGCCTGGGAGGGTCAGTCTGAGGACACTCCTGTCCCTCTGGCCACCCCTTCCGCCTTGTGGTGCTCAAAATGTGGTCCCCAGACCCAACTGGCAGCCTCAGCCCCCGGGACCGTTAGAAAGGCGCCCCGGACTCACTGACTCAGAACCACCGGGGCGGGGGCCTCCCTGCAATTCTGCTGTCTGCCCAGCACGGAGAACCCCAGCGGCAGCTCCAGACTGATGCCCAGTTTCCGTCCAGAGCCTCGGTGGTGGGCCGTGGTGGCACTAACCCCCCATCCACCCTGGGAACAGAGAGTGGGAACCCAGGGCGCGGTCACCTTCTGGGTGACATCTACTACGGACACCGCCAGTGGGCAGTCCGCTGCTTCATCTGACGGAATCCAGGGGGGAGATTACCAACTAGCAAATTGCCCCTTACCTGCTGAAGGGCTATGATGCCCGCCACTTCTGAGGACGAAGCGAGAAGAGGGCAGTGGGCCTAGAGGGCACTTCATAACTCGCTTCTCTCTCATCACCAGAATTGCTATTATCACAGGCCTCACCTGCCCCTCGCAGAGCTCAGAGGATAGTCTCCTGAAATGGACCTTCAAGACCCTCATTGGTGTCCCTGCTGACTGGGGGGGGGGGGGGGTCTGCTCCCCCCAGGGCCTGCAGCCCGGGCTGCCCCCTGCACCAGTTCTTCCGGCCTTTCCCTACCCGCCCACCCCACCCCTTCGCCACTCAGGGCGCACACCCTGGAGGTGCAGGGTTTGGGGGCCTCTGCTCGCAACTCTCACGACATGCACCTGGTGGGGTCTGGCGCCGTGGAATGACCTGCCAGGGGTGGGGTGGGGTGAGAGGGGACCGCCTAGGACAGAGGGGACAGGATGGGGGTGCCAGATGGCAGGGGAGTGCGTGGGCCTGGGCGTGCACTCTCCCGGCTGCTCCCGAGCGCACACAGGGCCGGGCCGGATGGGGGGGTGGGGGGGGGATGGTGCTGGGCCCCGCTTCTAAGCCTGCTCGGGCTCCAGGCCTTGACCCCTGCAGTTGGGGCTGGGGGAGAAGGGCTGTCCTTCCTGCCCCGGCGCCATTTGGCTCCTGCCCGGCCCCTCCCCGGGCCCACCGGCAGGGCTTTGTCCCCCAGCACGCGGCGACCCCCAGGCATCAGGAGAGGGACGACTCTAGGGTTCGCCTGCGGCCCCAGGTCTTGGAAGGCAGGATTCCTGAGCTCAGTTCAGCGCTGTGAGCCCTGGGGCAAGCCGCTTCCTCTCGGAGTCCGTGTCAGGGAACGGAGGTTGACAGCCCCCCTCCCCAGGGCTGCCGTGAGGGCTGGAGGACCAGCTGGGATGTGGCCAGTATTAAATGGAGGTACGGGCAGAGGTGTGCCCCCTCACCCCTCTAGCCCCAGGACCCCACAGCGGCAGCCCAGCCCCGTGCTGAGCAGTCCCTATCCCACCTCCAGATCCCAGCCTCGCCTCTCACTCAGCCCTGTGACCCTGGGCAGGTTCCTCCCCTCTGTGCCTTGGTCTCCTCCATAGAATGGGATAATAATATACCATCCTTCCAGGGTTCCCACGGTTAAATCAGCTAGGCAAAGCATCCAGACACTGCCTTGTACACAGGAAGTGCTGTATAAACTCTGCTAGAATTACAGTGTATCGTTCCAGAACATCCCATGCTATACAAACATCCATGTGCATTACAGGGGCAACTATTTTAAACTCTATATTTGTTCTACAAGGGTGGCTCACGGCAGGCTCTGCTCATTTACCAATGCTTCCAGGAGAAGGAACTGTCACCATCTTTGTGACCAGGAGCTGCAGCTTAGTGGGGGTGGGGATGGGTGGCCATATGTGCTGAGACCTGGGGTATCTCCCAGGATGGCCAGCTGGGTCCTGCCCTTTGCTCCTGGCAGTGGGCCAACCTCTGGAGGCTCTAGAGATTAACCCCCTGACACCCCACCCCACCTCACCACCAGGTGTCCTGCCCACCCTCAGTTTCTCAGAATGGGTTGGGGCGAGGAAGCGGAAAGGGCTGGGGACAGCACTGTCCCCAGTGGTGGGTGGCCCAGGGCTGGATGTGTGCAGCTCTCTGCTACCAAGGTTCCAGTGGGAGGACCTCAGCAGGTGGCATGACCTTGGACAGCTCTCTTCCCCCCCCCCCACCGCCCCCCCCCCCCACCGCCCCTGCTGCCTCATTCAACCTTGCCGTGGGACCAGCCTCAGGTCCCAGCAGCCTCCCTACCCTCACCTGCTCTAGCCGGGGCCTCCACACTTGGGCTGCCTCTCTTGCTTCCATCCCCACCTGTCCAAGGTCACCTGTCCTTCAAGCTGGAAATCAAGCACCGTCAGCTCCTCTCAGACCACAGAGCTACAGATTGGACCCGGCCGGGCTGGAACCCGAGTACCCCTGCTGCCCTCGCCTCCTGAGTTGAGCTCCCAGCGCAGGGGACCAGCGGGCACCTGGGGCCTGTGAAATGGGGAGCAAGCCCCTTCCTCTCCCCAGTGCCCCGGATCCTGGACGTCTCTGTCTCTCGCCCGCCCACCCACCCTTTCGAGCCTGTTTTACCCTCTGTGCTGGGGGTAGAGGCTACTGGGGGCAGCGCTGAGTGGGGAGAGAATGTCAACCAGATCCCCTCTGGCTCCCACAACCTGAATCTGCGCCCACCCCCGCGGGGAGAAGGGGAGGGCCCCGGGCTCAGAGAAACTGAGACCAGCGGACAGACTCTAAGCCACCCGGGTCCGGGTCCGAGGGGGAGGCATAGGGGTGGGCGCCCCCAGGCTCTGGGTCTGAGCGTGGTCACCCCCTCCCCTGCCATCGCAGCTGGTCTCTCAGGCTGGGAGGGGTGCTCAAACTAAGCTCTGTGGCCCAGACCCTTGGAGCCCCAAAGCAGTGGGTCTGGCATCCCTGGTGACACGTCGCCTGGGGTCCCCATTCACCCCGACTCCCACCCTTCCCCAGTCAGGCTCAATACTGCACAGTGTAGGTCAAGGGGGGCGGTTCAGGTCTGGAAGACAGGCCTGGGTCCTCCTCCTATCCCCATTCCAGCCTCCCAGGGAGGACACATTCCGTCCCACCCCCACCCCAGGGGACCTGTCCCACCAACTTGCCCCAGGCACACTGATGGCCTCGGATGCTGTGGTGGCGGCTGGTGGTTCGTGGGTCCTACAGACGCTGTGCCCTGTGCCCGCCCACCTGCTCACCCTCCTCCCTGGATCTGCCTCTGTTGGTGTGATTCTCTTAAGATGGCATTTAAACAACTCTGAAATCTGATTATTTGCATTCGAGAGAAATGCCCAGAAACTTGGTGTAGTCAATCAATCTTTAAGGGCTGAAGATTCAGTGTTGGTGCAAGACAGGTGAAAATTTTATCGAGCTGACACAGTCATTAGAAGGGGGGTTTCTCTAGCCAGACCTTCCTTCTTCCATCATCGTCCACCCACCCCCTGGCAGGTCCTCTCCTCTCCCGGGGTCATTTACTTAGGACCCTTAGGACCAGGGGCCGTAGGGGCTCAGTCCTGGACCTGCTTCTCCTAACGGATCAACACGTGAGGACAAAGCATAGGAACATGGTGCTCAAGTCGCGTTTCAAAATATTAAATGCTTCAGATTAACACCCAAATGTTGGTGGCGTTGTCCCTGCTTCGCGGCGGCGATCCGGGAGTCTGGGCTGTTTTACCCCAGCGTGGCCGCACGAGGGCGCGCAGAGCAAACCTTCCTGGACCAGGCCCAGGACTCCACCCACCCGGAGTCTCCCAAGCCTAGGCAGGCTGCCCTCACCCCCATTCAAGCCTCGGATGGTGCGCGTGGCAAGGGGGTTGTTAAGGGGATAATTCTAGTCTCACCGCGGCCATCACCGTGGGAACATCAGAGATGGTGGGTCCTTACTCTCACGTAGTCCATTCTATCCTACTACATTGGCAGGGGCTACAGGTCCAGAGAGGGGCAGGGCCTCCAAGGACACACAGCAAAGGCTGGGTGTGGCCAGGACACAAAGCCCCTGCCTCCAGACCTGCCTGTCTCCTGTGGAGAAGTGCGCAGGATGGAGGGCAGGCAGGAGGGGGAGAAGCAAAATCAGAGGCTGGAGGCATAGATGGGCCCCTGGGCTGACTCTGTGGGCTCAGATACGGGCCTCTCTCGTCTTTAAAGACACCCCCTGGCCCCAGCCTGCTGCTCCACCGCCAGAGCTGTGAGCCTCAAAGGCCTCGAGCACCTCCTGAGAACCCTGTTAGTAGCAATCCCCAGGACCGGTGAGGCCCTCGTCAGCTAGCGCCTTGGATGATAACCAACACCCCAGGTGACAGCTAGCACCCTCGTTAACAAGTAGGGAGAGCAATCCCTGCCCAGGTGGAAAGGAGGTAGGGTGGCCTTTTGGGGGGTGGGGGGTGGAAATGGGAGCATGCCAGCACACACTTCCCTGACACAAGGGTGTCTGCGTGTGGAGACAGTACAGTTGCAGCCACAGGGGCCACTCTGGCATTGCGGTGTGACCCGAAGGCAAGCCCCTGTCCTTCCGGTTCAAGTATCTTCAGTGGAGAAGGGTATGGGGCTCCTTTCGCAGAACTTAGCTGACCGGGGCACCTGCCTAAAACCCTCCCAGAGGTCCCTGTTGTTACCAGGGACCCATCACCGGGCACCTATCCCTTAGCCTTGCACGACCTAGGTATTCCTAGCCTTGCACGACCTCTGCCAGCCTCTTTGTCGTGTCTTACGCCTCTTTATACCCACATCATCAGGTCTCCCAAACTGCAGCCACCGTGCCCAGTGCAGGCCACTGCTGTCCTGCTGTGACGTCTCCCCCCTCCCACCATCCTTCTCCAGGGGAACTTGCACACAGAGCACCAGCCGTCCTGTGGCCAGAAGGTGGAGGCACTGAGCTTCAGACACAACGTGGATCTTTACAATGCCGCTTCTCTGTCCGACTTGTTTCCCCTTTCTGGATCATCAGATTGTGAATGCATCAGTCCGTGAATTTTGGATGGGATCTTATTCATCTTGATGATCCTGGAACCCAGCACTAACACTGAGTAGTAAATGTTTGGTATTAGTATTTATTAATGAGTGTTTAGTTTATGAGTGAATGGGTGACAGAATGGTGAGAAGACGGGTGGGTAGATGAAGGACGGAGATGGTGCTAGAGAGGAGTGGGAAAGGTCAGCTGACGTTTGTGTGTATGGGTAACACGAGGATATAAGAATGATGGATAAATGCATGGCGGGACGATGGATGGGTGAATTATGAATGAGACAGCTGGCTGGCTGGTAGAGGACGAATAGCTGGATGGAGAGGTGAACTAATGGAGGAAAGATGGAGGCAATGGCAGAATGTGTGTGTGTGTGACGTGGGTGAGGGTGTAGATAATGGTTGAGTAAGTGCTGGGAGCATAGTAGATGGGGATGCTAGGTGATGGAGAGATAGAGATGCATTTATCTAATGGTAATCGGTTAGGTGATAAGCAGATAAATAGGCTGGAGATTGATAGGTGGAGGGTGGATGGATGTGGACACTGAATTGACAGATGGATGGGCACCAAGAGAATGCACAGACAGAGGGTGAATTGTAGGTAATAGGTGGTGGCTAGTGGATGCTTGGGGGGTGGATGGCAGATAAATAGTGAGTGGATGGTTTGATGCATCTATCCATAGAGGAGGGATGGATAAATGGCAGGTAAATGTGAATGGATGTGGGACCGATGGAGGGATCCTGACTGGTGTGGAGGAGGCTGAAAGGTGCACGAATGGAGAAACAGATGATAAATGAACAGGTGCTAGGCCAATGGACAAACGGTTTGTGAACTATGGAAGTGCAGATGGAAGGTGGATGGTGGATAGATAATGAATGGTTGGATTCTGATGGAGAGATGATGAGGAGGTAATGAATGGATGATGATTGAATGACAGGCGGCTACATCTTGGAAAACAGATGAAGGAAAGGTGAATAGTGAAGGGGAAGATGTTGGAGAGATGGTGGATGGATTGTAGGTGGTGAGTGGTGAATGGTAAATGGAGGATTCAATGTAGAGATGGAGGAAGGTGGACAGATGGCAAGTGGATGGTGATCGGATAATGAATGAAGATGCATATTGAATGGATAGTGAATAATGGTTGGGAGCTGATGTATAGATGATAAATGGATGGATCATAGATGCATTATAATGGTGGATAGACTATGGTGGATGAATGCTCGCTGCTATCTCTCCACTCTATCTCCAGCACCTAGAACAATAGTTGGCACATAGAAGGCACTCAATAAATTTTTCTAGAAGGGATGAATACGGATGGATGGTAGATGATAGTTTAATGGGTTTTATTTTTTTATTTTTTTTAATGTTTATTTATTTTTGAGAGAGAGAGAGAGAGAATGGGGGAGGGCAGAGAGAGAGAGGGAGACACAGAATCCGAAGCAGGCTCCAGGCTCTGAGCTCTCGGCACAGAGCCCGATGTGGGGCTCAAACTCCCACACCGTGAGATCATGACCTGAACCAAAGTTGGATGCTTAACCGACCGAACCACCCAGGTGCCCCAAATGGGTTTTAGATGAATAGTGTATTATGGCTGGACGATGAGTAGATGGATAGAGGATATTGTGAGGTGGACAATGAATGGACAGATATGCGGTGGATAGGGATAAGAGTTGGGTGGATGGTAGGTGGTTGGTGAGTGGGTGGATGGCATGTTGTAGTTCATAGAAATATGAATGGAGGGGTGATGGCAATTGATTGGTAACTGAATTGTAGATGGATACGTTCGTGGCTGATTGGATAGATGGAGGCTAGTGGATGGATGGTGGATAAATCCAGATAAATGGGCAGTAGACAGATGATAGATTGAGTAACGACAACCAGATATATGGCGGATGGGTGAATGAATGGTAGATGGCTAGTAGTTAAGTACTGATGGAAAGCTGTTAGAATGTGAATGATGGGTAGATAGGCAGTGGGTGAGTAGATGGCGAATTAATGTTGGACTGATGGGTATTTTCATGGTGTGTTGATGCTTGGCCCATGGTGGGTATGGGTGGAATGGATGGATGCATGGTTGATGCAAGGTGGTTGGATAGTGGGTGGTGATTGGGTTGGATGGCTAATGATGTGGGATGGTGGATTGGTTTGACCATTGGGGTTGAATGGTTAATGAATGTTGGATGGTGGTTTGGCCGTGACTGGATGGTAGAAAATACATGAATAGGTGGTGGGTGGTAGATGATGGCTGGATAAGAGGGTGCGGAATGGTGGGCCGTGGCTGCTGGCTGGGTTGGATGTCTGATGCTGGATGGTGGAAGGGTGGGGCATCGTGTGGCTTAGAAGTTTTGCACCTTGGCCCCAGGTATCAGGTCTGCACTCCAGGCTGAATGAAACTGATTGTCCCAGGCCAGTTTTGTTCCCTTTTGGGAATAGCCTGGGGGACGACTACGGTGAGAGGGAAGTGGTGCTGGGACGTACCCTTCCCCCACCACGTTGGCCATCCTACCTGGGTGTTTTCCTTCTCTTAGCTCCTCCTTCAAACTGGAGGGTATCCTCTTTCCACGTATCTGGCCCACCGATTTCTGACCCCCCCCCCAAATTCCTGAACCTCCAACCTGAGGCTTGGGGTCTCAAGCGGCCGGCCGGGATCAGGCTGTGGGGGGCACGGTTTTGTCAAAGGGAGGGTGAGGCCGAGGTGCTACCTGGGAGCTGGGGCCGGGCCTGGCGGAAGCGCCCGGGGGCCTGAGTGTGAATGGGGGGCCGGGCGAGCGCGTGTGGGCGGAGAGCGCGGGGGAGGGCGGGCGAAGCGGGGCTGGCAGCTCGGAGCCGAGAGTGGCGACCCGGTGCGAGCATCCAGCGCGGGAGGGTGAGTGTGAGTGAGGCCCAGGGGGCGCCCCCTCCCCACCCTTGTCGGGGCCCTCGCCCGCGGTGCGCCCTGGCTGCCGGGCTTGGCGAGGCTGGGAGAGGAGAGAGGGGGAGTTGGGGGGGGGGGGGTCCGAAGCTCCGGGAAAGAGGAGGCAGTGGGGGCCGTGGTCAACCCCTGGCTGCTGGGGCCGGGCTTTGGGCGACAGCAGTGCCCCTGGGGGGCTGTGCACGGCCTGACCCGGCCTTCCGCACCTGGGAGCCTGCGGAGGTGTGGGTGGTGGGGCCCCTGATGGTCCAGTGCTGCGGCTGGCACTGGCCCCGGGCAGCGGGAGGCTGACCCCAGGGACTTGCTCTCTGCCTGCCTGACCCCTTGCTCTGCCGACGTGACAGCTCTCTCATGTGTCTCTCTCTGTCCTTCTGTCTGTCTGTGTCTCTCTCTCCCTCCATCTGTACCCTCCCTCCGGGTCTGTTTGCTTCTTCTGTCCCCAGTCCTGTCATCTCTGCTTTGCCTCTGTGGCCAGCTGTTTTTCTCGCCTTCCCTCTGAGTCTCTGTGCCTCTCTGCGTCCAGTCTCTTGGTGTCCCTCCTGGCTGCCCTGGGCTCTAGCTGAGCTTCTGAGTCCTGCGGTGGGATTCCAGGAGGGGCTTGTGGAGGATCTGACCCCGGGGCATGGGGCTCTGTGAGGGAGGGTAGGGGCTGCCTCCCTGGCTCTGGGATTGGGTGGAGGCACATGGCCCCCCCTCCCAGCCTTCCCTGGGTCTCCGCGGGACCCGAACTGAACCGATGTTCGGTGAAGGAAACCCCATATCCCAGAACAGCAGCCCCCGCCCCCCGCCCTGCGTGCCCACAGGACCCCTCCCCCACTACCAGCAAGGTGGCACAAGCGATCCATCCTACTGGTTACTGCTGTCCCTCTGCCCACTTCCCTCCCAGTGCCCCCGCCCCTTGCCTGCGGCCCCCTTCCAGCCTGCCCTGAAGTCAGATGTCGCCTGCCGGACCCCACCCCCTCTTCTGCCTCTGGCCAGGTGCAGGTGGAGGGTCTGAGGCTGGAGCAGCGTAAGCCAGGTTCGAGTCAGCCCGAGGCGAAGGTGGCCAGGTCCTCTCGGAGAGCTGACACCCCACACACACCCAGGGCCTGTCCAGTGCCCCCCGGTGGCGGGCGGGCGTGGGCAGAGAGCAGTGGTGACAGAGAGCCAGGGGGCAGTGGGCAGTGGGTCCAGGGTGGGCTAGCTGTGCACTGGAGCGGTCTGAAGCTTCCAGGAGGAGAGTGGGCTCCAGCGCCTGGCCTCGTTTCTCCCTGTCTTCGTGCAGACCGGCAGCAGCAACGGCATGAGTGCTCCCCGGCCCACTGTGCAGGAGCTCAGCCCAGCTGAGGAGTCTGGAGACCCAGCAGGGAAGGTATGTACGTGGGGCCCTGGGGCCTGCCAGCCCTGCGGGACAGGAGGAAGCAGCCTCAAGCCCTGGCCCGCGATTTGGGGCGTGCCTCAGTTTACCCGTCGGGGTGGGAGAAGTGGTTGCTCTTCTCTAGAAGTCTGGTGCACAAAGCAGTGGAAGGCCGAACCTCCCTGGCTTACTCAGCACCACTTCCCAACCAGGGTTTGCTCCGCAAAGCAGTTTGCTCTCCGCTGGGTGAGGCAATGCGAGTCCCCCGCCCTCGGCTCTAGGTTTCGGGGCTGCTCTAGGTTTCGGGGTTGATAGAGCTAAAAAGTGAAGTCCCTCCACAGGCAGTGCAGTCTTGATGTTCCGAGTTCTAGAGTTGGGACTCTGTCATCGTCGCCACTGCCGGCGGGCAGCGGGGCTGGAGAGGGGAACCCGCCCCGGTCACCCAGGGGGCCAGCCTCCACGGCACGGCAGATGGAAAAGGGGGACACCGGGCCTTTGAACTCCACGTGCTGCTGGCTTGGACCTCCCCCATCCCGGTGGCACACTCTGGGCCGAGGAGGGCCCCTGGTTGGGGGTCACAAGGCCTTTGCAGAGGAGGACAGGAAGCGGGGTGGCAGGTGCGGTGGGGAGGGATCCCAGGAGAAGGGAGCCCCTGACCCGGCAGTGTGAATAGGAGCAGCCAGGATGGCCCAGCCGCTGGGGCTTGGACGGGTCCCTGCTGCGCTGCCCCTCTGATTCCACAGACGTCCCAGTCAACAAGGTCACCTGCGGTACTTGGTGAAAATGCCGATTCCTGGGCCCCCCCATTCAGAGAGTCTGGGCGGGGGCCCAGGAACGTGCGCTCAAACACGCGCAGATGGTTGTGCTGTGGCGGTTCAGGGCCGGTTAGCAAAGTCCTCGGGCTGTGTGTCTGCCTTTCCTCAAGGCACTCGTGCCACTGGGGGAAGGAAGACAGGCACCAAGCGACTCTCCTTCTATGTAGAAGGGTGGGGGGTGGGGAGGTCCAGGGAGGGAGACCTGCAGGAGCAGAGGCGTGGACGTGGGCAGGGCGGGCGTCAGTGCTGCTGTGGCCTTAGGGCCAGAGGGCTGGGCGGTAGCACTCGCAGCTGGCCCCCCCACCCTCGGTCTCAGAAGGCCTTGAATGGGAGGGAGGCGGAGACGCTGGGGGCGCCAGGAGGGCATGGGGAGGCAGCCCCCGCACACTCTTGTGGGCACTGAACAATGAGCCCAGAGCGAGCCCAGAGAGCCGCTGAGGTTGCCATGGTAACAGCTTCCCAGCTCCTCTGAGCTGGGGAGGGACCAAGGGCCCAGCAGGGAAGACCCCAGGAAGGGGCTGCGAGGATACAGGGGGCAGTTGGGGATGCACAGAAGCCCTGGGCTCACTCACCATGTGGCCTTGGCCTCTCTGGCCTCAGGCTCTTGTCTGTGAAATGGGCCTGAGGGCTGAGCCCCGGTGGGTCCTTTGGGGCCCCGGGGAGAGCTGCTGCCCCAGGTGCTGAGTGGTGCTTCAGCCGCAGTGGTGGGATGGGGGAGAGGCCCGCACCTGCACGACCACACACACATACACACACACACACACACACACCCTCCTTCCTGCCCTGCAGCCTGGGTCGGCAGGGCCCCCGATCCTCCCAGTGGACACAGTGCAGGACAGGTGTGGGAGGGAGCAGGGAGCCCAGGGCCCGGCGTCGTCCTGACCCCTGCCCACCCCCCCTGCAGGCTGCGGTAGGTGCCCGGGAGAAGGGCCCTCGGCTGGGCCAGCGACTGCCCTCGATCGTAGTGGAGTCCAGCGAGGTGGGTTCTGTGGAGAGTGGGGAGCTGCGTTGGCCCCCCGAGGGCGCCTTGAGGGGGTCAGCCCAGAGCCAGGTTGCTTCTGGTGAGTGAGGGGCTGCCCACGGGGGTCGGAAGCCGGGCTCCCCCTGCCCGCTCATGCAAACGGGGCCCTCCACCCCTCCAGCCTGTGCACACCATCACCCCCATCTACCCGTCCTTGGAACTCTGCTTGGGCGCCTGGAAGCCTCCTGGCCTTGACCCTCTCTTTGTCCACGTGCCCCCTCCTACCTGCCCTTAAGGACTCTATCGACTGTGGTGGCCCCAGGCCCAGCCCATCAGAGGGGCCCGTGAAGCGTCTGTTGGACACAGGACCACATGCTTCCCCCTCAGTTCCAATTCCTTCCCCTCTCGCTCCTGATTCATTGCCTTTGGGGCACGTGTGCGTTCAAAGGGCTGGCCCAGGTGCCCGTGAGATGGGGCAGTGGACCAGCCCGGCGGCAGGCTCCTGCACTGGCCGTAGGTGCCTGGTTAAAGGCCAAGGGACTGCCAGAACCAAGGGAGCTCCTGGGGGGAGGGTGTGTGGGTAGGAGAGGGGGATTCCGTGTTCCAGATGCCAGGGGTGAGGCTGGGCAGTGGGGGCCTTCTGCCGAGGGCACATGAGGGGTGAGCTGTGCCCTGGGAAGTTTTGTCCCCTGGGGAGTTTCCCCCCTGATGAGGAAACGAATTCAGCCTCACTGGGGCTGCCTGGCACCCCCTCCTCACGTGTCAGCCCCCCAGCGGCTTGGGCCCAGAAGGGGCCCATCCACCCCATACCCCCCCACCTTTCCCCCAAAGCCTCCTCCGCCTCTGTCAGGTTGCACCCAGGGCTGAGAGCAGCACCAGGGACCACGCCCTGGGTAACCGCTGGAACTTGGGCTGTGGGGAGGTCTCCGGGTGGGTAGAGGTGCCGGGGGAGGGAGTGCCCCTGCTCCCGGGCCTTGCCTGCCCCGCCCAGGTGCAACCCCCTCCTCCCCGTTCCCTTGCCAGCCTGTCCGAAAGGCAGCCCTACCAACAGAGGGGCCTTTGTGTTTCTGCAGCCCCCTCACCAAGTCTGCCGGGAGCACCAGGGAAGGTTCCGGATGACGCTGGCAGTGAGCGAGCCAGCTGCCAGGCCCCGGCCCCCCAGTGAGAGGACTGGGACAGGCATGGCCGGATTCTGCTGTGCTGTGCGAGGGCCCTGCAAACCCCGCCTCCCACCCCTGCTCCCGAAGCTGAGCGGCCTCAGCCCCAGGGTGGCCGGGCTGATGCTTGGAGCAGGGAGAGCTGAGCCGCTGCCTCCTGCCTCAGAGGGTCTGGCCGGGACCACGGGCCTGCCCTCTCCCATCCACAACCCGGGGTCCAGATCACACCCTCCTTGTTCCGTGGTTTGAAGCAGAAATAAAGGCTCTTCCTGGTGGTCGGCGGGCACACTTGCTGGGGACTCGAGGGGGGGGACAATTTTGGTTTTTCCATGGCCTTCCAGACAAGGGCCTAGCCTTGGAGCCCACGCTGACCAGGCCAGAGTGCCTGGGTGTTGTACACAGGGTGGGGGCCGGGGTGGGGCAGGGGCTGTCCAGGGGCTGTGGGGTTTGCTCCTCTGGAACCCCTGCCAAGGGCCCTGAGCTCTGCTCCGCTCTGCCTCAGCCAGGGCTGCCCAGGGCAGGACTGGCTTCCCCCCAAGTGGCCTCCTCCCCTCTCCCAGGGGTCTCCAGCTCTGCCTGGACCCCGAGGGCAAGATTCCTTCCTCCTCACTGGGTGCACAGGGCACAGAAATGGACCGTGGGGTGGGGTGTCCTATTCCAGGCTGGATCTTATTAACGCCTTGCAAAAGTCCCACTTTACAGATGAAGAAACGAAGTGTGAAGTGAGGTGCCCCAGCCACGATGGGATCCCTGGGGCTGGGAGGCACCAGAGCCCATGTGGGAGACTGGGTGGGAGAGGCACCTGTTCCTGCCCACGTGAGGGTCCCGTTCCTCCATGGGGTCCAGCAACACTGTTTCTTGGCTCTGTCCCACTGCACAAGGGGAGCCCCACGGGCTGGTTGGGGTTGGCATGGTGGGCGGGGGGGGGACAGAAACCCGACCAGTGCCTGGGCCCAGGTTGCCTCCCGCCCTCCCCTCCTCCCATTCTGGTCCCTTGCCCTTGGCTAGCCTGCCCCAGGGCCGAGGAAGCCCGGGGCCTGGCAGGAGGCAGCCATGGATAAATGTTAGCTTAACAAAGTCCTCAGGACCAGGCAGGGTCGGACAAGACCCCGGTGAGCCTGGAGGGGCAGGAGGGAGACACAGTCCCCTCTGTTCTTTCTGGAGGCCTTGCTAACCTCAAGGATGAATAAGGCACTTTCTCCAGCACGCCTTCCCTCTAAAAATAACCCGCCCCCCAAACGCAGGAGAGGTCGGAGGCGGAGGTGTGGAAATTTGGCTGGCAGCCTGCTTTAATTTTAACCCTGTGGCCCCATGGGCCACGTCCACGGTCCCAGATGTCTCCACGTCCTCCCTGGTCTCTAGCTTAGGCAAGGCGTTGGACTGTCCTTCCAAGTCCTTCCTGTCCTCCTCCGGTGCTTTTGTGGTTCCCCAAGGGGATGGGAAGGGGGCAGACGTTTCCCAGGAAGCCCCGCCAGGACTTGCTGACGCATACGATGTGGGGCCAGGGACTCGAGCCAACTGGTGATTTCCGTGTTCCTGGTGCGGAATGTGGGGTGGGCACCGGTGTCATTTAGGAGATTTCATCCTGGCCCCTCCCAGGCACAGTGTTCCCCCCACTTAAACACGACTCTCCCAAGGTCTCACAGCTGACAAATAGCTGAGCTGGGACAGAATCCAGATCCACCCGAGACCCAGGCCTGAGTGGTACCCACAATGCCACCGTGGAGCCCACCAGCTAACAGGGCAGGTCTTGAGTGGAGGTGACCCATAATTGGAGGTCCCAGGACCCTGTCGTGCCCAGTGAGCTGGGGGAACATCTGCTCGCCCCAAAGAGTGTGGGCCCCCACCCTGCAGGACCCAGTTCCCTGGAGTCGGGCCCCGGCCTGCTCCCTTCCGGTCGGAGCTGGTGCCCTCGGTAATGGTAGGGGGCGGTGCCGGAAGCGGATGCCCCACACATATTCCCTGAGCCCCCGCCACCAGCACTCAGGTGTGGGCGACCTGGGGAAAGCGTTTTGGGAATCATCCTGTGGCTCCCTCTGGCAGGGGCTGGGGTCACCCCTAGTGCCTTTCGGAGATGGGCCACCTAAACTTTGCAATATTCACCTCAAGATAGAGGCACCGTCCCCTGTCCAGGCCCAAAGCCAGTTAGGGGCAGTGGGTGGAGCTCAGGCTTCCTGCTCTCCCATTGGTCTGTGCCTTGGTCCCAGCAGGCTGCAGTGTGGGTGAAGTTCGCCGCCTCTGGCATCTACATTTGGGGTGTGGCAGCCTGGCGTCCCCGGAACCCCTAGGACAGGCAGGCATCTGGCGTTGAGAGTCCTTCTCCCTGCCCTTCCCCACCTGAGAGCCAGGTCCTCTGCAGAAGCGGACCCATTTAATGCCAACAACACCTCCATTTTATGGAGGAGTAAACTGAGGCTCAGAGTCAGAAGTGCCTATCCCAAGGTTGTGCGGCCCAGTGCAGGGGAGCTGAACTTGTACTCTACTTGGGGTCCCCAGCTGTGCCTCCCCTTCC
This sequence comes from Prionailurus viverrinus, assembly GCF_022837055.1. Classification (NCBI taxonomy): domain Eukaryota; kingdom Metazoa; phylum Chordata; class Mammalia; order Carnivora; family Felidae; genus Prionailurus; species Prionailurus viverrinus. Next base: position 140,619,510 of record NC_062566.1, read on the forward strand.
CAACTGCCCCCTCTGCTCTGCCTTCTCCTGACCCAGCCTGCCCAGCCCTGTGCCCCGGCCCCTCTGAGACAAGGCTGGGACTTTTCCAAAGGGATTTTACTGAGAAATTTGGGGGAAAACAACGTGGAAATGGGATAAAAGAAACATCACAGTCTTATGCTGAAAGGTGGCCACAGGCTAGAGTGTGGAGTGGATCTGGGAGTTGGGGGAGGTCCAGGAGTGACTCCCCAGGCCCTGGGCACCACCAGCTTTTCAGGGACCTAACTCTTGAAAGGAGGTGACCCATAATTGAAGGTCCCAGGACCCTGACGTGCCCTGTGAACTGGAGACCAGGAAGGTCAGACAGAGGAGCCCCCGGTGTCTGTCCACCAGGGTCTGGCCTCTGTCCTGCCAGCTGCATGGCCACGAGCAGGGTCCTAGGCCTCTCTGAGCCTGTGTTCAAGTGCAATGAGGTGGAGAATATTTACTCCACAGGGGCTCCAGGAATCCCACTGAAGAACCCCGGGCAGTCATCTTGGGGTGTCCCCTCTGACTCCTGAATTGTGCCGCTCCCGGCCCCCCCCCCCCCAATCTCTTATTCTGACTCTCATCCTGACATGGGACAGGACCAGCCTGAGCCAGGAGGAAAGGCCCACCCAGCCACCGGGGCATGAGCTGGGACCCTTATGACCCACCCTATTTCACAGGGGGCACCCAGGGATCAGGGGGCTAATGACTCAAGTGGTAAGCCAGGGGGCTTCTTGGAGGAGGTGCTGGCATCTCTGGGTCCAACTTAGCCTGTCTACAGAGGGCTATGGGGTGCTGCCGTCTCTCAGGTGCCTTCCAATCGGTTATGGGCTGGATCTTGTCCTCAAAAAATTCTTATGTTGAAGTCATAGCCCCCAGTACCTCAGAAGGTGGCTATATTTGGAGATACGGTCTTTAAAGAGGTGATTAAGGGGGCGCCTGGGTGGCTCAGTCAGTTAAGCGTTGTACTGTGGCTCAGGTCATGATCTTGGGACTCATGAGTTCGAGTCCCGCATCGGACTCTGTGCTGACAGCTAGGGGGAGCCCGGAGCCTGCTTGGAATTCTGTGTCTCCCTCTCTCTCTCTCTCTCTGCCCCAGCCCTGCCGACCTCTGGGTCTTGGGTTTCCAGCCTCCGGATCCTTGAGGAAGTCACTGTGTTGTTTAAGCCCCGGCCAGCCACACTGTGCTGTGGCAGTGCCCGGACAACAACACACAAGCTTGTCCCTGCGTCCTCAGCACCCCGCTCGGAGCGCCTGCCCCGCTCGGCTTCATGCCGCGGTGGCTTCAGCCTGGCTGGGACAGGCCTGGATCTGTCCTCCCCGGATTTTCCCCAAGTTTCTTCCTAGGATGCTGGCATGGGATTCCCCCAAGAAGATGTGCAGCCTGCCTCTTCTGGGAAGTCTCGGCGACCCTCTCCACAAGACGTCTCCAACCTGAGCCACTGTGGAGGAGGAGGGCCCGGCTTCTCCATTCAGCAGGCTCAGGGCCCCTCTACACCTTTGCCCAGAACGCCCGCCATCCCTCCTCCCCTCTGAGTGTAATCCTTCCTTCCTTCAGCCCCCATCCCCTCTGGCTCCTGAAGCCTTTCGGAATGGCTGTGGCTTAGGACATTCCTTTGCTGTCACTGTGACATCCCCTCCCCCTCCCTGTGCCCCACGGCCCACGTTTCTGCACGCCTGGCTCTCAGGATGAGCCTGGCACACGGGCCTGGCGCCAGCATCTCTGTCCTGGAGGGAGGGGTTCTTTGGGGCTTTGGTGCGGGGGGCTGGATGTCCCCTTCCCCCCACCCCACCCTGCACGCCCTGTCCCTGCACCTCTGGTCTCGTGTGAGCACGGCGGGGGACGGCTGGTCCATTCCCCCCACCTACCTGCCCCTCCCCTCCCCCCCCCACCTGCTGCCTGGAGCTATGGAGCGCTGCCCCTCCCCTCCCGGACTCTCAGGACTCAGCCCGAGCCAGAGCCACGAGCTGCCAGGGATCAAAGGTGGCAGTGACAGTCTCTGGAATGGGGGGAGAGTAAGAGCCTTTCTGAAAGTGAAAGTCTGGGGTCAGGGTGGAGGGTGGGGCCGGGGGTGGGGCTGGTGGGCCCAGGGCAGCGTGGAACAGGCTGGGAAGTCCCAGCTGCTGGTCATTCGCTCTGGCTGACCCAGGGGCCCCACCACAGAGGCCCAGCTCCGAGGGCCCGGCTTCCCCTGGCGGCCCCGACCTGCCTGGGGCCCGATCTACTCGCTCAGCAGGTATGTTCGGGTGCAGGTGGGCACTGGGGTGCTGTGGACAGTGGGCGGGAATTCAAAGGGCCCAGGGTAATTCCGGTTCTGCCAGTGGCTTTCCAGGCCAAGGGCCTCAGCTCGGAGCCCAGGCCCGACTGCCAGCTCCAATCACAGCGTTCGTGCACAAACATGCAGAAAGCAGACAGATGCGGACATCAAGACACGCACGCGGGCACAGACACACGGACGTGGACTCATGGAGAGAGCGGCTTGCACACATACAGGGAAACACACTCAGGTCAACGCACAAAGCCCATACGCACCCCAGTGCGGCAACATACCCCCAGGCTACACTCTCACATTAGATTGCTTATCTTTTTCCCCTGGGTACCGGCCCTGGCCTGGTGGGCTCCTGGTCAAGCGGCAGATGCCCCAGACCGTGCAACTGTCCCTCAGTCAGGGGAGAAGGTACGCCCAGTGCTGGGGCCAAGCCCGGAGAGAGAGGAGCTGACGATGGTCAGGAAAGGCTGCTTGGTACTGAGGCTCGAAGGCGGCTCGAGAAGGTGGGGGTGAGGTCACTGCTGGCAGAAGGAACAGCCTGTACAAAGGTATGGAGGAGAGGCGAGGCGGTGGGCGGGTGGTGAGCGAGGGGGGACGGAGCTGAGGGGTGGGTTAGGAAGGGCCTCGAGTGCCCAGCTAAGGAGGGGTCTGCTTTTCCTGAGGGCGATGGCACCCCAGGAGGGCTATGCTTTATCGCTACTGAGAAGAGGAAACTTTTTAGTGCCTTTTTCTGGTAGGCTTTCGTAATACACAGGAAAGCCCTTGTAAGCAGGTCTCATATCGCCTATGAATAATGACAAATTTCCCAGGTCCTTCCCAATATTCAAACCTCATTTATTCTCTTGCCTTATTGCCTTGACTAATCCTTCCTGGCAAATGTCAAACAGAATGACTGAACAGACACCAGGCCTGAGCCCCAGGTGCGGCCGCCAGTGCCTCTGAACATTCAGGGCGATGGGGCCAGAGGGCCAGAGAGAGAAAGAGCCAGAGAGAGTCGTCACGGGAATGGGGAGGCAGGTACGGACGGGGCAGGGGCCGAGGTAGAGTCAGCAGGACATCCAGTCCCGCAGGTACCCGTGTGGCGAGGGGCGACCCTGATCCTGACGGTCACTCCTCCTTCAGGCTGGCTCTGGGATGATGGGGAGGAGCAGATGGGCAGAGGCTCCCAGGCCAGTAAGGAAGTGTCCCCATCCCCACCGGGACAGTGGTGCAGCCTGGCCCAAGGACACCTTGGAGGTGGGGGCACCCATGCCCCTGGGCCACGAAATCCAGGTCAGTTTTGGGGGAGCAGAGACAGGGAGGCTGGGAGCAGAAGCAGCCTGCGAGGAAGCTGGAAAGCTGGACATTCTAGGGACAGGGAGGTGCCCCGGAGGCTGGGTGAGCGCAGGTCAAGGAGGCGAGGCTGGAGAAAGTTCTGTCCCAGACTGGAAGGCTTCCAGTGCGGGGCTATGGGGAGCCATGGAAGGATTTAAAGCAAGGGGGTGACCTGGTTGGCTTGTGCTGTGGGAAAGTCAGTAAGAGCCTTTCTGAAAGTGAAAGTCTGGGAAATGGCTTGGGAAACTGTGGGAGCAGGGTCAAGGGGGCAGCGAGACTGTCCGGGGGCCTCGGTGGGCCTTCGGTACAGGTCTAGTTCTGGACGAGGGTGGTTGAGCAGGCTGGGGGGACCCGTCTGCTTGTGTGGCCTCAATAAGACCCAACTGCCAGCTGCTCCTCCTTCCCCCAGAATCTGCCTCTAGACCCCAGTCCTGGCATCTGAGAGCTGCCCCCACCGCGGGCCCTCGGCCGGGAGAAATGGTTCCTGGGGCAGCGCCTGGCTTCCCGGGGCTGGAAGATGTGGGAGCCCAGCCTCTGCTCGCCTTTCCACACAGGCCTGAGCTGGCTGAGGCTCCCCGTGCGGGGCTGTGTGACTAGAGGCAAGGCCCTGGCCCTTTCTGAGCCTGTTTTCTCATCTATGAAATGGAATGACACCCTACAACTCTGTTGTTACGGGCATCTGATGTATGCCAGGCCGTGGGCTGGGCACACAGTAGGTGCTTACTAAGTGTGAGCTCTACTCAACCAAGGCAGGGCCCACTTGTCCTGTCCCCACGTCCCCCTGGTGATAGAGCTTGAACTGCATCTGGGCACAGCACAGGCCCAGATGATTCTCATCATCACTCAGAGCCTGCTGGATGCTGAGGGGCACCAGGAAGAGGGGAGTCGGGGAGGGGCAGGGTGCAAAGAGCTCTTGCGACAATGTTCTGTGTGTGCATGGGTCAGTCTGAGTCAGGGCAGGAGAGGTGCCGGGAGAGGACAAAGTGAGTCCTGGCACCAGGAGACGACAAAGACCTGTGGCCTGGGCAGGGCAGATAAGGCCTCATCAATCATCTGGGCCTGCCCCTCTCTCGGTGAGGCCTCTGTCCAGCTGTCACATGGCATCTGGGAAGAGGAAGGTAGGCCTCAGCCAACCCCTCAAATGTCTGACCCCTGGACAGACATCGCTGGAGGGCATAGAGGGGTGATTGAGGGTCTGGGCCCTGCCTATCTCAATAGGCAGGCAAAATGGGGGCCTGGGAAGAGGGATTCCACCTGATGTCACCTAAGGGTCAGGTGCCGGCTCCAGCCTGACCTTTGTCCCAGGGATGGGGGCAGCCTGGAGAGGTCTCGGGGTTCTGGCCTCTGGTTGGTCAGTGACTTCAGTAGGTCCAGCCCTCCTCTTGGCTGCTCTCTCCAAGGCTTAAGTAAGATCTTGCTGATCTAACACAGCACCCCCCCCCACCCCCACACAACACCCTCACGATGGGGTGGGTGGGAGGTCCCAGCAGGCTATGAAATCTCTCTCCTCTCTCCCACCCCAGCTTAACCTAAAGCCAGAAAATCAAACACCACTGGGCTGTGCTTAAAAGGAGAGTGGGTGCAGCCTGGGGAGGGCCTGGAGCTCAGGGTGGGACCTAGGCAGCCCCTGCTTTGCACCTCCATGCCCTAGGGACCCCCGCCCCACCCCCTACAGGGGAGTGGCCGGAGCCCATGAGGGGTGGGTGGTGGGGAGATGCACCGGTGAGGAACAGCCTCGGGGAGCCCCAGTCCCTGGTTAAATATAGACCTGGGGCCCCTCCCACCACCCCCGCCCACAGGGCTGCAAGGCTGGGATAAGCAGATAAGCCCCTGGGGGCAGCCACGGGTGGCCACAGACCTCAAGCCTGACCCTGCCTCCCTCCAGGTCTAAACAGAAGGAGCCTCTTCCAGGGAGGGATCCCTGAGCCTCCCTCTGAGCAGAAATAGTTGGACCTGATGGGCTGAATGGGGGTGAGCTGAGGGCTTGGCGGGGGTGGGGGGGGGGCAGTGAATGCTAGGTGGTGTGGAGATTGGGCAGTTAGGCCTCAGGACCTGAAGTCCAGGAAATCCTGGATGTGGTTGCCGGGCCCAGCCCTGGGGACCACGGGCTGCCGTCTCGGCTGTGCCCCCAGAATCTGCCTGTTTAACCCCCCTCTCCAACTCTGATGATGGCCTGGCAGAGCCAGAGAGGGTGGGCACCTGGGGGTGCCCTTCGGAAGATGGTATCAGGGAAGTTTTCCCGAAGGAAGTACCTGTCTGTCTACATCTCAGTGCCAGCTGCGGTGTGGCACGGAGAGAGCTCCGGCCGTGAGAGCTGCCCGGTGACAGCTTGGGGGTCATCTCTGGGAGAAGCTTCTCTGACCAAGCCGAGCCACTGGGCCCCTCCAGGTCTCACAGGGCTCTCACGAGGTTTCTGTGCCCATTCCCCAGGGCTGCCCCCCCCCCCCCCCGCCCCACCCCAGGCCTCCCGAGACTCCTTTTCATCCCCAGCTTTCCTGCTCCCAAGATGTCGTTATCACCGACAGTGACCTCCTGGCCAGAACCGCACAGCCCTGAGGAGTCTGATAAGCTGCAGACCCCAGAGCAGGACACTCAGCAGGCAAGCAGTGGGGACGTGCCCAGCACCCACCGTGAGGACACTCGGCCCAGCCTGGGCACCCTTCGGCGGGCCTTCTCCAGGGCAAGCCGGCGGGCCTTGGGCCAGGCCCCCGGGGAGGACACTGGCCTGCTCCGACGCAGCTCCCACTTCCTGCGATCCTTACGGCGCCCCCGCCCCCGGGATGGTGGCCCGGCTGCTGCACCAGGGGGGGACCGCGGCCCAGAGGGGCCCTCAGGCGTCACGGATGGTGGCAGCCGGCCCTCAACCACTGGGGTGGGGCCTGAGGAACCAGGACAGGAGGAAGGTGAGAGCTTCACAAAGGATACCAAGCATGGGAGGAAACTGAGGCCAAAGAGGGAGCAGCACAGCCCAGGCTTCCCGACAGCTCCCCCAAACACCCCCACGCACAACTGCATTTTACATTCGCCCAGCCTTTCAAGCAGGGGAGCATCCACTGGGCAGCTCAGAGAGGCCAGAGTGAGCTAAGTGAGGCTCAGAGAGGTTAGTGATCTGCCTCACATCCCACGGCCAGGAAGTGGATAAATGGGAGTTGAACCCACATCTGTAGGACTCCAGAACCCTCACCTCTCCACAGACTTCCACAGCCTGGCCCCTGGCCAAACTAGAGTGATGGATAAGGCGCTGGTCCTCTCAGAGCACAGGGCCGCAGGGGGTGGGTGGCAGTAATGGGCCTGGAGGGGAGCTCAGGAGGGCTGCGGGCGCAGGATGCATTGGCGCTGGGCTCCAAAGGGGGGGCTGCAGGTGGAAGTAGAGGGCTGCCAGGGGCTGGGGGCTGGCCCAGAGCAGGGAACAGCAAGAAGCGTGGGAGCTGGGCACAGGGACAGGATGCGCCCAGGCTGAGCTCTGACCCCAACAGACCTGCAGTCAAGACAGCAACATGAGGCCACCAGGCCCAGCTCAGCATAGCTGGTTGCAGGGGAGAAGGTAGGGACCGAAAGCCGGGAGGGCAGGGCCTGATCCCAACTGCTGCTTTCAGCCAGGTTTGGGGCTTGGGGTTACCCCTCTTCCAGAGTGATTCCGAGGGACGATTCCCCGCAGGTGGGGGCCGTTGCTCCTGGAGCAGACCTTAGGGGAGGGCTGGGGCCAGGCGGCCCAGCTCCCGGTGGGCGAGAACAGGGCCCACAGGCCTTGGTTGGGGGCCGAGGTTCCGGCGCGGCACCCCCCCCAAGGCCCTCTCCCTGCCTGTCCTTGCCAAAGGCAAATCTGTGGCGGACCTCATCACGGAGCGGCAGCTGCTGGCGGCCTTCGAGCAGCTGCGGCAGCTGGAGACGCGGCTCCTGGCGCAGAAAGCCTCGGGCACCTTCGAGCAGGACCCCACCGGCTTCGCGCGGCGCGCCATGGACGTGTGCCTGCTCTACGACGGGCTGGCGGCGGAGATCCGCGCCATCGTGCGCGAGACGCTGGGCCCGGGCGGCGTGGACGCGGCCGCGCTCGCCGAGCTGGCCCGCGTGGTGCGCGCCGAGGAGGAGGCCCACCCGGTGCCCCCGGCCGACGGCGACTTCCTGCTCACGCCGCGCCGCTGGCGGCGGCACTGGGAGGACGCGGTGACGCGGAGCGCGCAGGAGCGCGTGCGGCAGGCGGGCGCCGGGGACGCCGCGGGGGCGGCCGAGGGCGCGTCGGGCCTGGCCCGGCTTCTGGCCGAGCTCGGCGGCTCGGTTCGCCGCGACCTGCGCCAGGTGCGGCTGCAGGTGCAGCCCGCCTACTCGGCCGCCGGCCTCCCGGCGTGGGAGGCCTACCTGCGCGCCTTCCACGGCGCGGTGGCCCAGCGCCTCCAGGAGCTCGCGCGCGACGCCCGGGGCTGCGAGCAGCTCTACGTCCTGCTGGACTGGACCGCCAATGTCTACGGCAGGTGAGGCCCCAGCCAGAGCGCCGAGCCGGGCGAGGGGAGGCCGGTATCGCCCACCTGGCCCTGCCCACCCGGAGGCCTTTGGGCGCCCGCCCCGAGGAGCCCTGGGCACCTTTTCCCTCTTTCTAACCGGGAGAGGGCTGGTGGGTGGGCGGCAGAGATCCCGGGGACTTTGACGTTCTTTTCTTTCCCCTCCTCTGGGCCGCGGTATACTCTGCCACCGGGGGTTCCTACGGTGCTACCCAGGCACCCGGTCCCGCGAGCGGGACAGCATCCGAGGGGAGGTTGCTTCCCTGACAGGGAGCCCAGATGGAGGCCTCTGCTAGTCCCCAGGACGCCGTTGAGCGTTTAGAAAAGGGCCCCCCACCCAGGCAGGACACAACCGTGGCTCACAGATGCCCGGCGCGGGTTGGACTTCACCCGCACTCTTCCCCTTGGATGGGCACCTGGGTATGGGGCCCGGCGGGCTGACAGCTCCCAGCTCCAGCCCCGCGCTGCGGGACGGGGTGGGTTTCCTTCGCTGCTGAGCCCTCCTCAGCTCCGAAGGCCAGAGAGCGGGTGGGAGGAGGGTGCCTAAGCTCCGGGGCTCATTAATTTGCTGTGTGGCCTCGGACAACTACCTGGGCCTCCCTGGCGCGGCTTGGATAGTGGCAGGTCCCTGAGCTGTGTGGTGCTTGGGTGCCTAGGTTTTGGCCAGGGGGAAACTGGGGCAGCCACTAGTGCATCAGAGCGGGGCCCAGACCCTCAGCCCCTACCCTGCCTTCCAGTCCTGACTTCCTCGGTGCCCCGGACCTGACTCTGTCCACGGAGCCGCTGCCCCCACTCCTGGCACCCAGTGTGTGGGCGCGCCTGGAGAGCGACTACACCAGCTTCCTAGAGGTGAGGCCCTCGAGGGGCAGGGCCTGAGGGGCGCCATCCAGGCTGAATGTGGCTGCCTCGCTGTGGGGAAGTGTGGAGCCCAGAATCACCCTGGGTGTGTGGCCTCGATCAGGGGAGAGCCACTCCTCACCCTGTGGCCTTCAGCATGGGCCTGGGCCCCAGCAGGGTGGGTCAGTTTCTCCCAGGGCCCAGGACAGGGCTCCGAAGGTAGGGGGACCCACGCCTCCCTCTTGGGAGGGGCTCACTGTGCCCCTGTCCCTACCTTGCACAGACCAAGATCACAAGCTGCTTCGAAGGCATCCTGCAGCTGGAACAGAGCCGCTGGGGGGCCACTGAGGCCCCCGATGTGCTCCAGGGCCTCTACCACACACCTCTGTCCATCGACATCCACATGGTGAGTCTTGGGAGGGGGGACGTATGTTTGGGCCTCAGGTGGTATCTGTCCCCTTCCAGGTGGGGACACCCAGAGCTATACAATCCAGTCCCGACCTCCCTTCCCCAGTAGGCGAGAGCCTGAGGCCCCCACCTGGGTGGAATCAGGGACCCTGGGTCGCCAGCCAGGCTGGGAGTGCCAGGGCACAGCGCCCAGCTTAGCAAGTGGCCCGTGGATGTGGGGGTGCTGGGAGGCTGCTGGAAGCTAAAGCCAAGACCACTGGAGCAGGGCAGGTTGGAGACGTCATTGGGCCACAGGTGAGGGACAGGGGGCATCAGGTGGGATCTGGGCTTCGACGTGGGTTCAGCATGTGGCGTCTCTTACAGCTCGTGGCTGAGCATGTGAAGGCGGCTGGTGCCATCTCTGCAGAACTGGAGGCCACCACCCTGCGCATCTGCGCACGGGCACTTGGCCTCTTTCTGCCCAGGTGCAGGCATATCCTTGGCCCAGGGTGGGGTGGGTGGAGGGACCAGGGTAAGGATGGTGGTCGTCCCTGGGGAAGGGCCACCTGTTTGCTCAGAGTCCGAGATCCAGGGACAGATGAGAGAGAGGAGCCTTCTTATAAGGCCCCGGGTCTGGGTAGGGACCTGAGGGGGAGGGCAGACCCCAGGTCATCGCGCCATGGGTAAGGGTCCCTAAGGCTTTTGCGTACTTTGCCCCCAGGTTTGAAAAGGCTTTTCTACAGTCGGAGGCGGTGAGCGAACCTCATCTGGGCGCCAGCATCAACGCCTGCGAGGAGCTCAGGTGGGTCTCCACCCTGCTCCTCCGCAGGGAGGTGCCTGGCGCGGCCAGCAGGGGGCGCGCGAGCTCGGGGAACCGGGAAGCCGTAGGCTCCCGTGGCGGCCGGCGCGCATTGAACAGTCTGGACCATGCGCCTGGCGTTGGAGGGACTTCCCGGAAAGCCTCCCAGGAGGGCACCCGCGTCTCAGCTCCCGCCCCCGCTGGAAGGTCCTCCCTCCTCCCCACAGGGGTGAGGCCCTGGAAGGGATGCAGGGAGTTTCAACGCTGAGCAGAGGCTAACAAATTCCAGCCACCCCAGTTATCGCCTGTTGTCTGCCCAGTGTGTCCCAACCCCCCAACCCCCCCCCCCCCCCCGGCCCACGCCACCCTGGGCTCCCTTCTTTCCTCCCTTTACCCAAGTTGGCCGGCTTCCTTTTTAAAGACACTCCCTCCTCTTCCCCACTACCCTGGGTCCCTCTGCCCCCAGAAGGCAGATGCAGGCAGTGGCTGCCCCCCTCCTGGGCCTCCGGTGTACCCCACATTATGGATGCACCAGCTGCAGCAGGTACGGCCATGGACTTTGAGCCGCGCAGTCTGGGTTCTGATCCCAGCTCTGCCACCTGCTCCCTGTGTGCCTAGAGATAAGTCCCTTCCCCCTTCTGTGCCTCCTTTTGTCATCTGTCAGATGGAGCCGTGGGGCTCCACGCCCTAGAGGGAATCATTTCGTACTCACTTTTTGTGAGTGCTTGAGATCCAGGCACTGAGCTGGAGCTTTACCCGCCTGATGTATTTCGTCCCGAGGGCAGTGTCCCCATGTACTGGGACAAGTGGAGGCTCAGAAAAGGAGTGCCACCGGCCCACCATCATGCACCGTCCAGTATGTGCTGGACCTGGGACCTGAACCACACTTGTCTGAATGCAAGCACGACCATGACGAGGACCACTTGTCTAACACTCTCTCAACCCTGATCGATGCCAGGCTGGTCCGTCCCCTTCAGCCTCAGGAAACATTCTCTGCCCCTTGGTAGGGAGCCTCTGACCCAGCCCCTGATGGAACTTTTTAGCCTGCCTTTCTGTGTCCCTGTTCTGAGGACTGGGCATAGCCTGGCCCTCAGTCTCCTTGAAAGTGTGTGACGGGGTGGGTTTGAAGTGGGGGACATTGTCACCTTCAGAGAGGCAGTTATGAGGCTCAGGGGAGGGCCTCTGTGCCAGTCATGGCCAGGCTGCCCTGTCTCATCACCAAGATGGTTGGAGGTTTGACCCAGAGACACCACAGGGGGGTTCTGCGATGCAGTGGGGACACCACCATCACCCTGCTGACCTACCCTCTGGGATCAGCTCCTGGGGCTTTGGAGCCATCTTCTCACCTGACTGTGCCTTCGGGGCTACTACACTGTACAGCCCCAGGGGCTGCCCTTCACATTATAGTCTAAGTGAATGGCACCTGGCCTCCTCGGCTGTCTACCGGAGCTTGTTCCACAGCCTGCTCCTCCTCGCCCACTCCATCTCCTGTCCTGGCCCCTCCCCAGGACCAGTCTTCTGGCCAGGTTCCCAGGAACCTTTGAAGAGCTGGAGAAACCTCTAGTGGCTGCCATCTGTGCCTTCCAAAAGCGGCTGCTCCAAGGCTTGCAGTATGATGTGCAAGTGAGTGGGACAGGCCCTTCTCTCCCCACTTTCTACACCCAGCGGCTGCTTCCTGTGCCCTGGAGCCCAGGGCCCCCAAGTCCCAGCATAACCTCACCTCAGGGGCAGTTTCGGGGGTGGTGCGTTGGGGGGTGGGCAGGGGACCCAGATAAATTCCTAGTTGAGCAGGGAGGTCAGGAAACGCCTACCTACTTGAGACTCTCAGAGAGGGTGTGTTCAAGGAACCAGACCCCTCACCCTGCCCCTCAAGGCCTCCCCAGGCTCCCCTAAGCAGGGCCTGCCTAGAGGCTCAAACTCAAACCCTGTCCCCTGGAGCTCAGGGCTTGGAGGAGTCATCCTTGCAAGAGGCTTAATGACATTCATGGCTGAGAGAGATGTTACTCGGGTGACATTAGAAGGGGGTCAGTCCCCCCAAAGTTTCTTCCTGGCGACAGATTGTCCATCGGCCTGAAACACCTCTGTTAGGAACCACGCACTGGCTCTGAGGAGAGGGTCTAGGGGATGAGGAGGAGACGGTTTGAGGAGGGTTAGAAGACTCCTGTCCCCCTCTGCCCCCAGCCGCTTTTCAGGGTCCTGTGTACCAAGGCCTGGCTGACACACGACGTGCTGCAGCCCCTCATGGACAAAGTGGTGGCCTTCGCCCATCACCTGGAGCACGTGGCCCCACTGCGGGCACAGGTATTTCGGGACAGGGCTCTGGTGGGGCCGTGCCCTGGGCTGGGGCCTGTGACTCTGACTCTGACCCTGGCCCTGATCCCCCGACGGCCCAGGAGACTCTGCAGGAGGCACACCGATACGTGGTCCGTGAATACCTGGCACAGGTGCTGAGGCCTCGTGAGCGGTTCCGCGGTGTCGATCGCGTGACTAGCTCCCAGAAGATGGGCCTCGACGCCCAGGCCATTGGCAACACCTTCCAGGGCTTGGTAGGAGCATTGACTGACTGCCCCCAGTGCTCGCCTCCTCCTAGGGCCTCTGGCGTGAGGAGCCTCCCCTGGCACCCCCTATTCTCATTTCCGGGAGGGGGGGCTCCGCAAGAGCCCCCTGGGGCGGGCTTTGGCAGAGGTGGTTGTCCCCACTCTGCAGCAACCGGGAGAGGGTTTGGGAGCGCTGGCACAGCGGGGGCGGGGCCAGGTGGGATCATTTCCATATATTTGCATACGGCCCTCGCGACGTGAGCAGCCAAGGGGCGGGGCCTCCGGGAGGCCCCTCCAGCATCCAAGACCCAGCCTTTGGAGCCTGGGCACCTGTTGCTTACGCCGGCGCGGATGCGCTGTAGGATTCCCGGCAGGACTTCCGGGCCTGGGTCTCGGTTTACCCACCTGCGCAGAGACCGGAAGACCTCTCTGAAAGTGCTGCGGCTCCGTCCACAGCGCCAAGACCCCCTAACGCCGCCCGTGCAGTCACAGCGGGTGTCGGTGCCTTAGTGTTGGGGCTGCAGGCAGGGGTGGCAAGGGGGCTCCCGCGGGAGGCGGCCCGTGCCCTAGGAGGCTCCCTGTCCCCGCAGGGCTCAGAGGCCACGTGGCTGGGCCAGGCTATCCCATGCGTCGCTGACATTCTCGGCGAGACTTACAAGGACGACATCGGGCGGCACCTGGAGACACTCATCGGGAGCTACCCAGACATCAGGTCTGTTCCCCACCTGCTCCCTCACTGGGCGCCGCCGGCCCCGGGGTCGGGGGACCGGGGCCTTCAGAAGGGTCCCTGTGGCTCTGGCGGGGGGGGGGCAGGGGAGGAACCAGAGGGAGGTGCAGCGCGTCCCGTACGGAGCGGGGCCGGCACCGGGCGCGGGCTCGTGCCCAGGTGCGTGAGGTCCTGGGCGTGCGGGGTGGCCCTTGACCTTCAGGCGGGGGCGGGGCGTGAGAGCCGGGCGGCCCCTCCTTCTACCGCTGTTCTCGGATTTGGCGTTCGGTGCCTGGGGTCCCCAGGCCTCTAGAGTGTGAGGGGGTCGGGGCCCCTCCTCATGCGTCCGAGGATGGGGACAAGTACCCGTCCCGGAGTCTGAAGGGGAGACGCCCCCTCTACGAGAAAGCCCTATTGGCAGCCCGGGACTCCTGAGACCTGGCCAAGAGGAAAGAGGCTTTGATTCCGGGGTTTGGAGGGGAGGTGGGGGGGATGGTGAGTCATCGAACCCGTGGAAATTCCAGCCCGAATCTCTCCATAGCCTTGGAGATTCCGGGATGGGGAGGTCGCAGAGAGCCTGGGACAAAGCCCTTTTCCCCAGCTCGGACTGTCTCCGCCTTTGGCCGGGAGTGACTACTTCCCCCACAGTGCTGCGGGGTCCCCGTCCCCCCCCCCCCCCCCCCCCCGTCCCTGGGGCTTGTCTACTCTTGGCTGCCTGCCCCTGTCTACCTCCCCCCACCCCCTCCCCGCCCCCATTCCTGGAGGCGGCACTTCTAGTGCTGTGCCTGGGCCTCTCTTCTCGCTGCCTGTCGGGATGGGGAGGTCGCAGAGAGCCTGGGACAAAGCCCTTTTCCCCAGCTCGGACTGTCTCCGCCTTTGGCCGGGAGTGACTACTTCCCCCACAGTGCTGCGGGGTCGTCCCCCCCCCCCTCCCCCGTCCCTGGGGCTTGTCTACTCTTGGCTGCCTGCCCCTGTCTACCTCCCCGTCGGTGGCTCCCGGCACAGTGCTCGCAGGAAGAAGCCTCAGACACCTCTGGGCCTGGACCCGCTGTCCTTGAGGCCTTATCACTTCTCTCACTCCACTGATCTTTGAACCTCTGCTTAGACTGTGCTCCCCCACGGGCATGCCCTTTCCCCTCCCCACCCAGCTCAGCCCCCCTCGAGGCCCAGCCACGCTGTCCAGGGCCCTGCCCCTCCCGCTTCCGTCATTCGCAGCCTTTCTCGGGCCAGCTTCCGGGAATGCCGGGGGCACCCGCACTTGGGCCCAGGGGCTCGCCTCGCTCAAGGCTGGAAGTGCCGCGGAGATGCGGGGCCTACAGCGATAGGGGCGTGTCTTTGCAGGCGGGACCACGTGCTGGCCATTCTGGCGCTGCGCAGACTGGGCCGCCGTCGGAACCAGCGCCTCTTGCAGCATGCCCAGAGCCTGCTGAGGGCTGCGGCCAAGGCAGAGGGCTCCGAGGCTGCTGGCGGCCATGTGCTCTTCGAGGAGATCCAAGTGCCTACCTCCGTGGACCTGCTGATCACCTGCATCTGATGCTCCAGGTCTCGGAGGGAGCGGGCCTCAGGTGGGGGGCCGCATTAACTGAGGGGTCAGCACCTTCACCCAGGCATCACCCTCACCCAGACGCTAAGCCCCAGGCTGGGGGTCTAGGGAGGCGCTCTCAGCCCTGCCCCCAACCTTGAAGCCCGTGATCACACGACAACGTTCGTCCTCAGCTGTGCGTGGTTGCTTACCAGAAGGAACAGCACGAAGAGAGGCATTTCAGGCATTTGTGGGGGAGTGTTTGGGGGTGGCGGAGGTTCCTTTCAATACTGCCTCCCGGCCTAACGGTCCAGCACCACCCCCAGTCTGAAAGTGAAGCAGAGAGTATTTATTTTTAAAATAAAGGTGAATTAAAACGGTGCCTCCCTAAAGAGGGGGCAGGGCCAAGTTGACGGTCTGAGTCTCCAGGTACCAAGGGGTCGGGATGGAAGGTTCTGTGGTGACTCCATTTGGTAGATGGTCCTTTCCTGTGCATTGCACAAGTGGGGAGACTGAGGCAGGCCCAGAGCTGGGAAGGCTTGTGCCTGTGGCTGCAGAGAAAAACGGTCTTCAGCCCTGGGATCCTGGGTGCACTGGCCTCATGTGCCAAGTGCGCCTCACCCAGCAGGAGTTGGCACGGTTCTGTCCTGTTCTAACAGGCCTGGGCCCCTAGGAGACAAGAAAAGGCCGAGGCTTGTTCTGCAGCCTGAAGTATTTGGGTTAGACGTGAGAGGGACTTCCCAGCAGCGAAAGCGGTAGAACTGGTGGAGGGCAAGTGTCAGCCCTGGAGAGTGGGGTGGGGGTGGGGTGGGGTCATGATCCTACCGGTCTCAGCTTGGCCGGCAGGGCTGCAAGGAGATTGCCCCACCGTGCACCTGTTATCTACCCCCATCACCTGGTTCTTCTCTCCCGAAAAGCTGGCACTGAAATCTGACTCTAGCCTCTGGCAAGGCTGCTGAGAAACCCATTTGCATTGGCAGCCTCCAGCTTGCCAGGGAGGCTGAGTGCTGAGATGGTGTGTGCGTGTGGAGGGGGTGGGGTAGACGCCGAGGCAGACAGTGATAGGTGCCTTCCTGGCCCATCCCTCTGCAGCAGACCCCCCATGAGCCTGACCGTGACCTTGGCAGAGGTGGGGAGCAAGGAACTGCAGGTGGGCCAAGGTTCTAAGAACCCAGTGAAGTTGAGCCTCCCAAGGACAAGGTGAGAGGTCTGAAAGGCTGCAGGGCCAGGCCTGTGGGGGATCTGACTCCCCTAGCTCCTTTCAGGCCCATCTCCCTACACTGTGGACAGCCAGGGGCGGGTCTGCCACAATCCCTACACCAAGGCTGGAGAACTGCGTCTTGTTGGGGTGCTGAAGGGAGCGGGAGCAGGTACCAGGGGCAGCCCCCTCCGTGGATACATGGGGGTCAGGGGTGGGCGGGCAGGAGGCCTGGGTGTCCAGCCCTCCCTAAGCAGGTAATGCAGAGGGGTGGGGTGGGGTGGGAGGAGCAGGAGTGAGGATCAGGAGTGGTTGGGGCTCCCGGGCTCCAGGCTAAGGATGGGGACAGTGTGTTCCAGTGTCGACACTGACGAGCAGTCCTGTGTCTTTCCTTTGTGGGGAAACTGAGGCCAGCAGAGGGTAGAGGTTGCTTCACATCAGGCCCCAGCACAGGTAGCCTGAGACCCTCACAGTCAGGAGGAAGGGAGGTATCAGAGGGGTACCTCCTTCCCCAGGAAGGGCAGGGACTGACAGGTCAGCCTGACTCCACACTTGACCTCAGTAGCCATCAGTGGCCTGGGTGAGTCCAAGGCTGGGTGGGGTGGGGCATAGAAGGTTTGATTTGGTCCTGGCCGGGTTCTCCCTAGGGAGCCCATACCCCATGTTTGAGCCCCAGTCTCCTCACAGAAACTGCCCCCCCACCGGCAGCCCCTGCCCTGACCCCGGCCCTAACATGCCTGCCCTGACCCCCGCCCCCCTGAGCCCCTGGCTAGGGTGAGAGCCCTGGGGCTGGGTTCCCAAGGCAGGCTGCAGAGGTGGGGAAGGGTGCAGTCCCAGCCCTGCCACTTTCCCGTCATGAGACTGTAGGCACATTCCTTTACTTCTCCGTGCCTCTGTTTTCCTCGCTGTGAAATGGGGGTGCTGTCTGTGCCCCCCAGGCTGGGAAGGGTTACATACGAGCCAGCCAGAAAACCAGATGCCTGGCTCTCTTGTAATGCCATCCCCAGGGCCTGGCCAGGCCATGCTCTGCAAGCAAAACTTAAAAAGGCCCTGGTGCAGGAGTGGGGGCCAGCGAAGCCTGAGGCCGGTGGGGTCGGTGAGTGGGGAAGGCGCCCAGGAGGAGGCTGGGAGGAGGCGCCAAAGTGGGGGAGCCCCTCGCTGACAGGAGCATCCTGTTGCAGTGGAAAGGATTCAGGCTGAGACCCAGGGCCATCTTCCGGAGTGTCTGGGCCTGGAGACAGGAAATCAGATTCTCCTGGAATGCCAGGCGGGTATGTGTGCCTCATGTGTGTTCCTGTGAGCCCAGCAGCGCCTGGAGGCAGGGGCTGGCTTCCCGAGGCCAAGCTGAGATGCACAGGAGGCTGGACAGCAGCTCCTCCGAGGCTGTGGTCAGGACGGTTGGGGCCCAGAGGTGGGCCAGGCCAGGGGCACCGGACTCTGGCCATTGACCATTCTGCCTCAGACCCCCTGGCTCTCCCATCCCGCCAGGTCTTATGAGGCCTTGCGGAGAGCCTGGAGTATTTCGTTGGCCATCCTGTTGTCCGGGCCAAGTGTGGGGGAGGGGCTGGCCCTCAGAGGGCAGCTTCCTGACTTGTAGGCCAGGTTGTCTGGCTGACAAGGAAGCATGTGCGCATGGCTGTTCCTGGAATGTGCCTGGGGACGGAGGGCCCTTGCCCCGTGTCTGCACTCCCCAGGTGGGGCAGGACATCCGATCTGCCCCTAGAACTCGGGTCCTGGGCCCTCCCAGCTGATCCCTGGTTCCGTCCCTGTCTGGCCACCCTCTTTCTCCTGCACGGCTCCCTTCTCTTTCCTCTCCAGCTCAGCCTGGCTTCCTTCAATGCTCACGTTTCTTGGGGTTCCTTCCTGCCTTGGGGGTTGCTTCTGGCCTCTGGCCCCGAGCCTGCGGGCTCTTGAAACAAGGCTTGCTCTGAGAAGTTTTGGGGACCCCAGCCCAACCTGGGGAGGGCAGTGAGAATATGCGGAGGGCCACCCTGCCCAAGGCAGAGTGCCCAGGTCCCAGGACATGGTGAGCCACAGCCTGAGAGTCCTGCTAGCCCCAGGACAATCCTGGGGTGACAGACGGGGACTGGAGTGTCACCTAGGAGCCTCGCCCTAGCTCAGCCTCGGACTCGTGCCTTCTGTGGGCTCCTCTCCCTGCTGGGACTCGTGGCTGGGCCCAGCTCCCCTGGAGAGTGTTGTGCCGTACGAGCCCACGGGGCCATACCAGGCAGCAGTGTTTTCGGGTCTCGGCTCTGCCCTCCTCGCTGGTAACCCGGGGCCATCTCCTCCCTGAGGCTCTGTCCCCTCATCTGCAGCACCCCATAGGTGAGGGAGGGCGGGAGTAGATGAGACCGTCCTCAGATCCGGGCACGCTGTGAGTGACAGTGTGTCGCCTCTGTCCCCGTACAGCCTCTCTCTCTCTTCCTTGCTTGCCTGGTGACCCCAGCCCCTTCCTTCCTGGCCCCTGACCACATGGAGCCCCCGTACATAGGGCGGCACCCTCATCGGCCAGCAGGCAGTCCTTACGGGGCCCCCACCCCTTCAGGGGAGGGGAGAGGAGGCTGCAGTGTTCCCAGAGTCACCCTCCAGCCGCATTGTCACTTCCTTCCTTTGCTGCCACCAAGTCCCTTTGGGAACTCCAGCAGGCCAGAGGAGCCCTTCTCCCAGGTCAGGGCCCGCCCTTCCCCTGCTGGCTGTGGAGCCCTGGGTGCTGAGGGGCCCGTAAGGATGCTGCTGATGAGGGCCAGCTCCACAGAGGCCTGGGTCTGGGAGGACCAGGCCCCCCTGGTGGCAGCGCAGGCCCTCTTGTGGGAGAGATGTGCCCGGTGCCGGGAGCTCCCCTGGGCAAGTGCTGCCAGGGTCTCAGCCCGCGCCCCCCCCCCCCCCCGCCCCGGGCCCTCCTCTGGTGAAATGGTTCGAGGGGACCAAACCCCAGACAAGTCAAGCCCACCCCTGGGTCCACTCCTCTCCTGGGGCCCGTGGGGCCTGGACTGGTCCATTGCAAAGACTTTCCTCCTCTCGAGATTCCCCTACTCTGCACAGTATAGCTCCCCACCTGTTAGTGGCCTTTAACATTTATTTGTGAAATGTTTTCATTTTTAACTGTCATAATATTTTGGATAGTGACACAATCACACAGCTCAGAATTTTTGTTAATGTTTACTTACTGATTTTGAGAGAGAGAGGGAGAGAGAGAACCCCAAGCAGGCTCGGGGCTGTCCGCACAAAGCCTGACACGGGGCTCGAACTCACAAACTGTGAGATATGATCTTGATTTCAATCAAGAGTCAGATGCTTAACTGAGCGAGCCACCCAGGCGCCCCCACATAGCTCAGAATTGTAAACGTACAAAAAGGTTATAAGGTGAGATGTCTCCATATTCCCATCCCCTATATCCTTCCCCAGAAGCAACCAGGGGATCCTCACAGGATACTGGCATTTGTAAAAAGCGATGCTCATCCGAGGAATATACGTGAATAACGAAATGTCAGGCATCCATGAAGCCTCTTGCTGGAGGCGGTTGGGGACGCGGGCAGTCCTGTAAACAGAGCAAGTGATAAAGAACCTAACACGTCAGATTGCCAGAGTCCTCAAATCATGGAATCTCAGGATGTTGGAAAAGAGGAATGTCATGAAAAGCCCCGCGGTTTCTGGGGCACCCACTGGGTGCCTGCCTGGCTGTGCTCCGTGACTTATGGCTTCCCCCCTTCCTGTGGATTCGGGGCAGCGGTAAGAGTCAGCTTCTGGATTCAGACACCCCGGGCTGGGACCCCAGCTCTGCACCTTCTTGGCTGTGTGGCATTGAGCAAGTTACTCTCCCTCTCTGGGTTCCATCTCCTGGTGTAAAATTGGAAGCATTACATGAGAAAACGCAAATATGGTGCCGGATGAGAGCCTGGCTTGTGGCTTGCACTCACCAAGAGGAGCGTTACTGCTCTGTGCACGCACGTCTCTCGTAAGCCTTTCCTGGCAACCTCCTGAGAGTGTGTCCCCTCCACTTCCAGGAGGGAAGACTGAGGCCTGAGGGATGGAGCCACGTGTCTGAAAATACAGATGTGAGTGACGCAGCTCCCCAGGGGCCAGGTGGTCTTCGCGCCCAAGCCCCCATCATCATGCCTGCCTTCTCCAAAATCCAGAAGCTCGCAGCTTCCGGTGCCCTGTCGGATGAGGGGGAGTTCTCAGCACCCAGGCTCTGAGAGGCTGCGGGGAAACATCCCTCTCGTCCCCGCCTGGCCAGGCCCGTGCGGTGCTGGGATTCCCAGAGAGCCCCTGCCATGTGACTTGCCTCTGCCGCTGGTGGGGCCTTTGGGGGAGCAAGCCTCCTGGCCGTTTTCCTGGAAATCCTACGGACTCGGAGAAGGGCCCCAGGGCAGCCCCAGGCCAGAAGAGACAGGAGCTGAACTTGACTTGCACTGCCCTGCACTCCTTGGAAGAGTGCTGGGCTGGAGGTGGGCCAGTCTCATGGAACAGCTGCAGGAGCCATTTCCCCTTGCCTCAGTTTCTCCATCAGGCAGACGCTGAAGGGATGGTGCTGCCGGCTTCCTCTGGGGGAGGGGGGAGGGGAGAGGCTTCATGGGTGATGGGAGGGGCACTATCTATTGGTAAACATTTGGCCTGGTGAGTGCGCGCGAGGGCGGGCATGCCCTGTGAGGGAGGTTCCCGGTCAGCTGTCCTGGCCATCCCGTGGTCCCTGGGGAGGTCAGCAGACTCCAGCTGAGGTCTGGTGCAACTTCAGACACCCTTGAACAAGTGACTTCCCCTTTTGGGAAAGGTCAGTGGCAGCAGGGACCACAGACTCAAGGCCTCAAACTCTGTGTCCACTTACACTCTGAGACTCAGTTTCCTCATCTGTCAACAGGGGATACAATGGCTCTGCCCAGTGCCGTTGGTGAGTGGGGTGTCCCCAGGATGAGGGAAGGGTCCCAGGTCGGGTGATGGCCTGAGACGGACAGGGAGAAGTAGAACTGGAGAGCTGGTTTAGGGTGGTGGTAAATGCATAGTCTTCTCGCAAAAGGAAGTGGCCTGTGCCATGGGGGAAGGGCTCAGTGACATCCTGGAATGCCCTAGACACCCGGTCCTGGGGAGTCCACCACACGGTCAACACTGCCCTTGCGACCAAGGCACTTTGGCCGGGTCTTCCCAGTGAAGCCCAGCCCTTCATTCCTGTGCGATCCCCTCCCTGGGCCTTTGCACCTGCTGACCCTTGCTCCAAGCTGCACCCTCCTTCTGCACATGACTGGACCTATCTGTGCCTCTGTTTCCCTCGTCTGTAAAGGAGTGTCTGCTAATGCATGTAAAGCACTTAGAACAGAGCTCGGCACCTGTGGAGGCCAACACACGTCAACTGACCACCCTCAGAATTGCAAGCAGGGTCTCTAACAGGTATTTGCACACCCACGTTCAAAGCAGCATCACTCACGACGGCCACAGGGTAGCAGCAATCCAAGCGTCCACCGACAGGCCGTGTTGCATAAACAATGAAATATTCAGTTGGAAAAAGGAAGGAGAGTCCGACCCAGCTACAACATGGGTGACCCTTGGGGGCATCGTGCTGAGTGACATAAGCCAGTTACAAAAGGAATAATAATGCTGTTTTGATTCCACTTCTATGAGGTGCTTGGAATAGTCCAGTTTACAAAGAGAAAGTGGAACAGTGATTGCCAGGGGCTCGGGGAAGAAGAAACGGGGAGTTAACGTTTAATAAGTACAGAATTTCATTCTTGCAAGGTGAAAAATGTTCTGGAGAGGGATGGTGGTGAAGTAATAATATTGCATAAGAATGTACACACCACCGAACTGTATACTTAAGATGGTCAAAATGGGAAATTACGTTATGCGTGCTTCATCACAACTTTAAAAACCAACCAGCTGTCATTTCTGAGCAGAGGGGAGGGAGGCCGACTCACTTTGTCCCGGGCTTCTGAGCCCTGGGCTGCCGGTGAGGAGCTGACCGCTACTGCTGGCCGGGGGCTGATACACCTGACTTCCGGGCTAGGCTGGAGGGGTCTGATGCCACTCTGCTCTGCCTGCTGTCCACCCCTCTCTTCCGGGTGGAGCTGGCCTGCTCTCCCCTACCCATCCCTCAGGGAGGTGGCCACTGGGACAGCAGCTGGCAGGAACACCCCCAACCAGCGTCTGATGCTCATTTCCTGCTGAGGGTGGAATCCTTGGCTGGCCTTCTCTGGAAGTGTCTGGCCTCTTGGGGAGGTTTCCTCATCTCTCCAGACGGGATAAAAGCAGCACCTGCCCCACTGGCTGTCGTCCCCTGGCCGTCTATGCAGCCCTGTTTTCAGAGGATTTCCCTTGTGTTGGGGGCTCCGTGTAGGAAGCACTTGACCTCCTATCTCAACTCAGGGAAAGGGGAAGGCAACTTTTCCCAACTCGTGGCTGCTGCCCAGGGTGAGGCCATGGAGAGGGAGCCCAGGCAGCCTGGGCATCCAGGGATGAAGTTGGCTGCCCAGCACCTGCCCGGTGAAGTGTCCGCCCTGTCTCTGCTGATCAGGATCTGGGGCTCTGATGGGTGGTGGGGTGTGTGGGCCTGACAACCCCCTCCCCCGGACACACACCCGCAATGACCCAGAAAACTTCAGATTCTCCAGTGATTTCCCAATCTGTTTGGGGAGAGGAGAGGAGGGCTGGCAGGAAAGTGTGGGGATTGCACAATGTGGCCACAGGAGGCAATGAGCCAGGACCCCTAGGCTCCCACCCTCCTGGCCCCTGTCTGGCTGGATGAACTTGGGGGAGTGGCCTTTCATCCCCACAGTCTGTTCACCAGGGAGGAAATGGAATGACCCTCCCAGCCCCGGGGCACTGTGGCTCTGCTGGCTCCTCTGCAATGGTCACCGCCCCCCCCGCCCCCCCCACCAGGGACTTAGGGAAAGAGAGTGTGGAATCCGTCTTACTGCCATTTCCTGAGGTCCCCCCACAAGTGCCCCCCAGGGGCAGGATCTGTAGCCAAGCCCAAGCCTGGTACTTGACCACCACTCCCAAGGAGGAAGAGGAAGTTCTTAGTGCAAAGGGCACCCCCAGCTCCCCTCTACCCCACCTACTCCCTGACCTCAGAGATCTTTGCCCAGCTGGTACGGGGAGCAGGAATCCACACGTTGGGGGAGAGAGACCAAGGGCAGAGGCAAACAAAAGGTTGGAAGGGGCAGAGGCTCTAGCAAGAAGTAAAAGGGAAGCCGGTGCCCAGCTGGGGAATTCCTCAATGACACCACTCTTTCCAGAAGGCAAGAATTCCTAAAACAAGAAATGGGGAAGGGGGTGAGGCGCTAATGGTTGCTCTTCACCAGCAACGCCCCCCCCCCCAGCTCCCCCAGACCCAGAGAGAGGGAGAAACTGGGTTTGGATGAGGAAACTGAGGCCCAGAAAGGGGCCTGGCCTGCCCAAGGCCAGTAAGGACAAGACTGCACTGCGTGAGGATCAAGCCTGAGCTGCAGGGGTCTGGGCCTGGTGCCTCGGAAGACGTCCCGGCCCCACCCCAATCCCAGAAAGGGAAGGTGCCCCCGCGGGAGTCCGCAGCACGGTGTGCAACCTCGGGCGACTTGGAGGTCACGTCACCTTTCTGAGCCGTTACCCCCTTTCGAGCCAGGCTTGTGAACGAGCGGATGCCAAGCCCCCAGCACGGTGCGCTGCGTCAGTAGCTGGCCAGCCCTGCGGCCCCCTTCCCCTCCCCGCCTCCTCCAGCAGCGCCGCCCCCCTGCCTCCCGGACACCCGGAGCGGGGACGCTCTACCCAGAGGGGGCAACCCTCGCGCGGCCCAGGGAGTCAGGGTGGGACGGTCCCCGGGACCCCGCGGGGAGAGAGCTCGGGAGCCGGGGCGGGTGCTGGCTCTGTGACGCGGGACAGAGGTCCCGAGCCCCTTCCAGCCGGCCAATCAGAAGCCGTGGTCGGACAATGCCAGCGCCTGGCGGGTCCCCGTCCGCCCAGGGTGCGGTTCCCGCGCCCCCAAGCCACGGCGACGCCCGGCCAGCCCCCCCACCCCGCCCGGGCTGGTGCCAAGCAGTGCCGCCCCCACTCCCCTCGGCGGGGCGCGCGCGGCTCGGGACTCGGGGACACTCGGGCCGGGCCCCCGCCCACGGGGTTTCCGCGCCTGCCGCGGGCGGGGCAGGAGGGCGGGCAGGGGCGGAGTCTGCGACTATTTCAGGCGGCGCCGGGCTCTGCGGGGACAGCGGCGGCCCGGCCCGGACACAGTAAGTGACCTCCACCCGCGCAGCGTCCGTCCCCCGCCGCTCCGCGCGGCTGCCCGCCCGCCTCCGCCCCGGGTTCCCGGCCGATCCCCCCCCGACGGAGCGGCCAGGGCACGTCCGGACCGAGGGGGCAGAAGGCTCCGAGGGCCCCAGGCCTCCGGCGGCCCCACTTCTAGGGAAACTGAGGCCCCTGCGCTGAGCGGCGGCGCGTCAGGGTGCAGGGGGCCCGGATTTGGTGCCCCCAGCCAAGAGCTCCGTCCTGCAAGAGGCAGGGGGGAGGAGTGTGGGGGCAAGGCGCAGGGGTCTCTGATCCTTCCGCAGTAGGGAGGCTGAAGGCGGTGGGGCTGGCTGGCTTGTGTGACCTAGACCAAGTCACTCTGCCTGCCTGGGTCTGGGTGTCCTCACTTGGGGGGATGGCTGTGCCCTCCGTCTCTGGGCCAGGACAGAGGAGCCAGGGACAGAGGCCGTGAGAAACTGTGGACCTCAGCCCTGACCCAGAAAGGAGGTAAAGGGGTGTGCAGTGCCTGAGAAGAAGCTGGGAGGCAGGGATGGGGTGGGGGGGGGGGTGCTGCTGGGCCACAGGCTGTGGTCACATGATATGACTGAGCCGGTCCCTTGTGTCAGCGTGCCTAGCCTAGAGCCCAGGCTTGAAGGGACGCCTTTCCTGCCCTCCTCCGCTCTACCCCAATGCTGAGGTTGGCTTCACAGACAAGGGGACACACGACAGCCTCCCCTTCCTTACAAAGGCTGGCTGGGGGCCAGCACATGGCGGTGGGGTTTTGCCACTTCCTTCAGCAGCCCTGTGAGGTGGGGGTCGTCATCGTCATTTCACAGATGGGGAAACTGAGGCCAATGAAGGGAGTTATTGCCCGCATGCTAGTGAGTGGTGCAGCTGATCCCCTATCCTGTTAACTTGCCACTGCACCAGCCGCCTCTGAAAATCGAGTCCCGGGACCCAGCCAAGGGGGCTGCTGCAGGACCTCAAGGTGTGAGAAAGATTTTGTGTCATAGAGGCAAGGAGGCAGCGATGTCGTGTGGGGACCCGCAGGAGCCCGGTCTGGAGGCCAGATAGAGCCTAGCATGTGTGGGGACCGAGGAGGTGTGGGACAAGGAAGGGAGGGCAGAAGTGGGGCCTGGCCACTCAGGGTGGTGCCCAGTAGCCCCGGCCTGCTGGCCAGACCAGCTCCTGAGGGTGTGCAGTGTGACAACGGGACGGATTGGGAGAGGGCTGGGGCAGTGGGTGGGAAGGGCGGGAGAGCCTGGCGGCCTTGCGCCTTGGCTTTGGGGCTCCCCGGAGCACCCCCTGCTTGGTCCTGGAGCGGAACCCTCAGCCCAAATGGCACAGGGAGACAGCTGAAGTCCAGCGGTGTCGGACTCTGCTGAGGGCACTCGGTGAAGCCACTTGGGAGAAACTCAGGCCATCTGCCCCCCAAGCGGCTCTGGCCAAACTCAGGGGTTTGTGATGAGGCCCTGGAGGGATGTGGGGCGAGGGGTAGTTGGGCTGGTGGGGATGCAGCAGGGGCTGTGAAAAGGGTCTGACAGCCCTGATCCATGCCTGCTAAGGGCTTGTGGCAAGCATCTCCCACACCCCTCCTCGCCTCAATTTCTCCTGCATGATGGATCATTCCATCTGCCTTGCGGAGTTGCCGCAGAGGTGAATCAAAGTCATCGTGTTCCATGAGTCACAACTTGTCGTGTTTGCTCTTGGGTGGTGGGGCAGGCACCAGGGTGGTGGATCGCCCCAGTCGTCAGGGAGGCCTGATCCTATCTGCTCCCCATTCCCAGCCCTGCCTTGCTCCTCTCTCCTGGGCTCAGCCATGTTCCCCTCCACCGGCCTTGCTCTGATAATGGTTACGGTGCTGGGGGGGCGGTGGTGCTGGGCACAAGGGGGTCCTGCCTCTCTGAATGCAGCCTGCGAGGCGGTGGGGGACAGGGAGGCAGGAGGACGCAGAACCAGGTGATCTGAGTTCCAGGCCCAGGCTGTTGACCGCAGGCACATTTCCCCGAGTCAGTTCTGTGTGATGAGGACAATAAATCCCCCCCTTGAAGGGAATGAGGAAGAGGCGTGATGGGCACCTGGGGAGGGCGTGGGAAGTGGAGGCTTTTGTGGTGACAATGTCACCAAGTTTGGGACCGGCGGGGTAAAGCAAGAGCCAGGAAGCCTGGCTTCTGGTCTGAGTTGCTGGGTGACCTCAGATAGCTCGGTGCCTCGTCGGGCCTCTGGCCTCTGCTGGCGTGTGAAAGCCTCTCTGAGGTCCCTTCCCACCCCTGGAAGTTTGAGGGGCACTACGCTTCCCAGACCTGAGCCCCAAAGCCAGGATGGTGGGTGGGGCTCTGCTCCCCTCATGGTCCCAGCAGGAGCAGCAGCCATGTTTCTGCTCAGAGCATCCCTCTGGGACGCCACACAGACAAGAAAAGAACCAGGCAAGATGGAGCGGCCGCTGGTGCCGTGACCCTTGTGGACTTCAGTTCTTGCTCTGTGCAGAGGCACAGCAGCCCGGGCTCTGCCTCCTCTCCCAGGGTCTCACGGGATGCAGGATGGCACTCGCACCCTCCGGTCCTTTCTCCTGGCCCAGGAGGATTTGCCGAAATGAAGTGAAGGCCCCCTCTGCCTGGGACACCTGACATGCCCAGATTCCTCCCTGCCTCTGGTGATCTCGGGAGGGACTGGGCAGTATTGGAAGAGAAACCATAGGTGCTGAGAAACTGGTGTCCGGGGAGGGTGCTGAATTGTTCGTGCCGCTCTGGGCCGGGATCACCAGACCCGGAAGGTCACACGGTGAAAACAGGCCAAGCAGGCTCATGGCTGCCCCTGCGGCTGTGTGCTGGGGCCTGTCTGCTGCAGCCGCTCTTACCTTCCCTCTCCCCTTGCCTGTTGCCCGTCTGCAGGCCCGAGTCGGGGTGATGCTGAAGATGATGACCTTCTTCCAAGGCCTACCCGGCCAGCAGACTGTCCCAGGGGTTCCCGACCTCCCCAGAAGCTCCCAGAAGTTGCCCCCCGCCTCAGAGGTGGAATCAGAGGCCTCCATGTCAGAGGCCTCTTCTGAGGACCTGGTGCCACCCCAGGAGGCCAAGGGAGCCCCGGACAGGGATGAGGAGGAGGCTACCAAGAAGAAGAAGAAGAAGAGGCCAAAAGGACTGGCCAACGTGTTCAGCGTCTTCACCAAAGGAAGGAAGAAGAAGGGTCAGCCCAGCTCAGCAGAGCCAGAGGGCCAGCCCGAGTCCCAGCCTGAGCTGAGTGGCCCGCTGCCCACAGGTAGGCCGGGGCCCCGGGCGGCGTGGGTACCCGGGATCGGAGCCGGCGGGGGCGCCCCGGGCAGGGCTGGGGCGCATCCCGGCGAGCGGGGCGCGAGCCCGGGAGAGACGGGCTTGGCCCCGCCGCGCCGGGAGGAGGCCGACCCGCTTCCGCCCGGGCCCGGGGCGCGCGACGCCCCCTCCCGGGCGCCCGCTGACGGCGTGTCCCCGGCCCCGCAGCGGAGGAGCTCAAGGCGGACCTGGAGCGCGGGCGGCTGGAGGCGGCGCGGCCGCTGCTGGTGCTGGAGCGCGAGCTGCAGGCGGCGGCGGCGGCGGGCGGCGAGAGCGCGGAGGAGCTGGTGCGGCGCCAGAGCAAGGTGGAGGCGCTGTACGCGCTGCTGCGCCACCAGGTGCTCGGCCTGCTGCTGCGGCCGCTGGACGTGGCGCCCGAGCGGCTGCGCCAGGCGCTGGCGGTGCTGACGGAGCAGGAGCGCGAGGACCGCCGGGCGGCGACGGCGGCGGCGGCGGCGGCGGCCGGGGGCTCCGGGGCGCTGGTGTCCGCGCGGCCCCGGCGCTGGCTGCAGCTGTGGCGGCGCGGCGTGGAGGAGGCGGCCGAGGAGCGCCTGGGCCGCCGGCCGGCCGCGGGCGCCGAGGGCCTCTCGGAGGCCGAGCGCACCTTTCTGCACATGGGCCGCACCATGAAGGAGGACCTGGAGGCCGTGGTGGAGCGACTGAAGCCGCTGTTCCCCGCCGAGCTGGACGTGGTGGCCGCCTACGCGGAGAGCTACCACCGGCACTTCGCGGCCCAGCTGGCGGCCATGGCGCAGTTCGAGCTGTGCGAGCGCGACACCTACATGCTGCTGGTCTGGGTGCAGAACCTCTACCCCAAGTGAGTGAGGAGGCCGCGCTGGGAGCGGTGCTCGGCGAGTCTCTGCCGTCTGTCTGGCCCCAGAGACTCAAAGGAGCAGGGCCCGAGCTGCTTTGCACTCGGAACCCTTCCGCCACCTTCCACAGCTGGGGAAACTGAGCCGCGGAGAACGGCAGGGACTTCGTCATTGGTTCCTGAGCTCCCATCCTGAGGAGGGGGCCAGGTGGTGACCATCCGGGGCAGGGAGGGCGGTGGCAGAGGAGACCAGGGACCGTGGGAACCAGGAGCGGGGGCCCTGACCAGCCTGAGTCACTTGAGGAAGCCGTCCAGGAGGTGGTGGAGGAGGAGGAAGAGGAGGGAAGGGAGGGGGAACCAAATTCTGCCCGTGGCCGGAAGTAAGAGAGGCAGGCAGGGGAGGGGACACGGCAGGCCTGGAAGAAACTGGAGAATGATGTCCCCGCAAAAGGAGTCATCTTCCACCGCCCAGAGGCTGAGCCCTGACACGTTCTGGCAGCTGTGCAGAGCTTGCCAGTGTTTGGATTTACCCGGCAGGCTATGGGACACTCCCAGGGGTGCAGCAGGGCTGTGTGGCCATCGAGCCGGGTCACCCCGTGAGCCCACTGCAGAGCTGGGTTCTGGCCACTGAGGCCCAGGGCTCCCTGGGTGGGAGGCTGGCTCTGCTAACAGAGTGCCTCGGGGTGTCTCGGGTCTCCTCTGATTGACCCAGACTCCGCGGGGCCCTGAGCGCATCTGTCATTTGTACAAGCAGGGTGAGGAAAGACTGGCAGCACCGTGTGGAAAGGTCCAGGGCATGGAATGCCGGGGGCTCCTATGGGGGCTGACCCTGGTCCCCAGTGTGAAGCCTGCAGGAAGCCTGGAGGTATAGACAGCGTGAGCAGTGTCTGAGGGTCTCGGAGATAAATCTGGGTGGCCAGGGGTCTCAGCTGGTGCTGGTGGGTCGGCCTCCAGCGGGGGGCGAGAGGAAGGGCCCTGCGGGGGCAGTGGGCGAGGCAGCAGGGTGCAGGGAGATTGGCATAGGGCAGGAGCCGTGGGAGAGACAGGCCGGTCGTGAGCCAGTTTCTTCTTGCTTATCCTAACTCACCAGGAAACGCTGGGCACTTGCACCTCAGCCTTCCTGTCCCAGTGACCTCGGGGCTTTTGGCCTGGGGCCCACTGGGGTCAGCGCAGCAGGAAAGTGAGGCCAGCTGAGTGGAGCCGTGGGGAGAAGGAGTCTCAGGAGGTGCCGTCGTGGCCTTTGTGGCCAGAGTGGCCAGAATGCAGGGAGCAGAGGCACGCAGCCACATCCAGACAGGGGAGAGGGGCAAGTGTCCAGGCGGATAAAGGCCTCTGAGGAAGTGCCAGGGCTGGGCAGTCCCTGGGGACCCGGGGTCCCACACAGGCGCCACAGAATGAGTGGAGTAGCTGGGGTGGGGCAGCCCTTCCGGCCGGGACTGACCCACCCTCCGGGGGCAGCAGGGCCAACCTGGGGGTGGTGGAATAGGGCTGGCAGGATGCCTGAGGCCAGCAGTGAGGGGATGAGGTCGGGGCGAGGCCGAGAGCGAGTGGCTTGTCTCACAGCTGCCACCAAAGGAGCCGGGTTTTATCTGTATGAGACGGAGGCCTTGTGGCAGGGAGGAGGCCGGAGTTGGGTTCGAGAGGCAGTTCCGCTTGCCGGCTGGAGGAGGGATTGCTGGGGACGAGGGTGGGAGCCAGGAGGCTGGAGAGGAGGCCTCTGCCATGACCCCGGGGAGAGCTGGTAGAGGCCGGGCATCGGGCGGGCTTCTGACCTGAGCCAAACTGGGCAGAGACGAGAAGCAGGGATGGGGGAGGGCAATCGAGTTCTGGGCCCGCCAGGGACTGAGGCTGCGAAGGCGGGCTCTCGCTCGGGCGAGGCGCCGAGGGGGGTGCAGGCTTCCTCATGCTAGCCCCCCTTTGCCTGCAGTGACATCATCAACAGTCCGAAGCTGGCCGGGGAGCTGCAGAGACTCAACCTTGGGAGCCTCCTGCCCCCCAGGCAGATCCGGCTGCTGGAGGCCACGTTCCTGTCCAATGAGATGGTGAGTCCAGCGCCGCGGCGGGGGGGGGGGGGGGGGGGGGGCAGGAAGGAAGCTAGGGGAGGCTCGGAGACAGGACGCAGGCAAGGAGCTTGACAGGGACTCTTCCACGTGGGCAGGGTGATGGGCTCTGTGCTACCCTAACCTGCCTCTCCTCCCCGCAGACCAGTGTGAAGGAGTTGATGGCCCGTGCCCTGGAGCTAGAGTGTCAGCGCTGGGCCCGGGATGTGGCTCCCCAGAGGCTGGACAGCCACTGCCACAGCGAGCTGGCCATTGACATCATCCAGGTAGCACAGCCGGCCCCTCGTGCTCTCGTACAGGCTGCGTGCGAGAAGCCGTGCACCGTGCGGGGCCCACACCCATGGGATGCCCGCGTGTGCGCACGCACGTGTCCACTCCAAGCACCACCGCCCCTTGTTCCCGCATGTTCCCCGGTCCTGGTCCAGGTGGGCTCTTGCTCAGCTCTCCCCTCACCCCTGCAGATCGTCTCCCAGGGCCAGGCCAAGGCCGAGAGCATCACCCTTGACCTGGGCACGCAGATAAAGCAGATGCTGCTCCTGGAGCTGGCCACATTCCTGAGGAGGTGGGTGTGCGGGGGGCGGGGGGGGGGGTGTCTGCCTAGCCACTCCTCTCAGAGCCGTCTCTCCTCCCTTGTGGCCCAGGTGGGTATCCCTTTCCTACCTCTGGGGTGTCTGTCACTATAAGCAGGAGTCCTTTCTGCCCCCACACCTCTCCTGGGACCCCTGAGTGCCTCAGGTGATCTGACCACCCACCCCCTCCCACTCAGCAAGAAGCTCTCAGCACTGCAGCCTCCAGCTGCAAAGAGGACCCCCCCCCCCCATGAGGCTGCTGGCTTCCCTTCTGGTGGCGTGCCGTGTCTCCAGCCCTGCATTTCTCTTGGCTGCTCCCTCCCCACCCCTCACCCCCTCTCCAGTCCTCCAGCTATAGAGGGATCTGGAGGGAGGAGTGGGGGCAGCGGGAGCCTTGACCCCACTGGCTTTAGCGTGTGAAGCCCGTTCCGTGATGCTCGGGGGCCAGCAGCCCCTCCCTGGACTGCAGGGAGCCTGTCAACCGGAAAAGCACTCCGTAGACCCAGGGAGGCTGCTGGGCTGGCCGGAGGCTGCTATTGTCCGGGTGTTTGTGCGGGTCTGGCATGTGCCCCTTCCGGTTTCAACAGCTACCAGCGAGCCTTTGATGAATTTCTGGAGAGAGGCAAGCAGCTGAGAAATTACAGGGCCAATGTCATTGCCAATATCAACAACTGCCTGTCCTTCCGGTAAGGGCGCTAGGAGGGGTTTGTGGGAGCGGGAATCACTGGGCCTGCCAGCCTATTGGAGGGAAGGGCAGCTGGAAGGGGGAGAGGAGGTGCGGGGTTCGGGAGGGGGTGGGGGGTGCAGCATAAGCGAAGATGTGGAATTCGAACGAGCATGGCCTGTGAGTTGATCGGGGTCTGTAGGGGCAGCGGCAGCAACGTTTATCAAGTGCTGGTGGGCCAGCACTCCTGCGGAGGATTTATTTCTTATTTTATTCTCATGACACCCTTGTGAAGTAGGCGCAGTGATTACATCTGTGAAGCAGATGTGGGTTAAGAGCATGTGGTGCAGGTGTTTCCAGGGGCTGAGAAGGGCTGGGTGCTGCCTGGGGCGCAGAGATGGGTTGACTTGGACTTGCTTCCACAGGGAATGGGGAGTCACGGAAGGTTCTAAAGTGAAAAGGTGGTTTAGGAAGATTTGCCGAGGGCATTGGGCTCTCTGGGTGTGGGGCTGTAGGTTGACCTCCCTGCCTCCATCCCTGTCCTTCCAGGACAGCCATGCAGCAGAAATGGCAGACACAAGACCTCCCCGGCCACCTGCTGGGCCCCCTGAGTGAGCTCAAGAGTCACGGCTTTGACACCCTGCTCCAGAGCCTGTTCGGGGACCTGAAGGTAGAGAGAGACCCCCCGCCCTGGGATGCACGCTGAGCTTAGCATTGGAGGGGGGGGGGGACGGAGGGGGCCCGGGAGGGGAGGAAGGGCAGAAGCCAGTGCCTGACACTTGTGCGGCCAGCTGTTGAGGCCCGTGCTGCCCAGGCGATGGGGGCCATGAAGGGCCTTGACCTCGTCCCCACCACTTCAGCCCGGGCTTGGCCTCAGAGGGGTTGCCCAGGGCTGGGAGCACGCAGAAAAGCTTTAGTGCCCCTCCCCACATCAAGACCCCTTCCTGAGCCTGCACACTTTTTCTCCAGCTCCGCCAGACCCACCCGCCCATGCCGTGTCCCCATGCCCGACTCCCAGCTGTGATGCCCAGAGCCTTTGATGGCCACTGCCTCATTTGTTCTGGGCCAAAAAATACGCAGAAAGCCCTTGGCTCCCGTAGCAGAGGGCGAGGCAGGGGTCCCTGAAAATGAAGAGGAGGGTTCCCTGCCTGCTTTCTGTGGGAGCCCGCCTTGTTCCTGCTGCTCAAGACAGGCGGCCATGAGTGGCCAGCCAGTGGTGAAGGCCGGGCAGTGACCCTGGGTGACTTGGCACAGGTCTTTAGAGGCTCAGCCAAGCACAAACCCTTGTTTATGCAGGAATTTATTTATTTCAGAGGGGGCGGTGGAAAAGGCCCCAAGGCAGACAGATGGTTGTCCTGGCTCCGGGGCTGCAGCTGGTTGACCTTGGAGAAGGGTACACGGACCCTGTCTCCACTTCCCGTCTGTGAACGGGGACTTGAGTTCCCTGGGGAGTCCTCGAGACCCCCCTTGCCCCTGCACTGGGCCCTGTGTGTCCGCGTGCGTGTGTCTGCGGCTGGTGGCCCTTCCTCTGGAGGGCGTGACCAGACATCCTGCCTCTCTCCTGTCACAGCCGCTGTTTAAGAGGTTTACACAGACCCGCTGGGCCGCCCCCGCGCAGACCCTGGAGGAAATCATCTCCACCGTGGGCGAGAGGCTGCCTGAGTTTTCGGAACTGCATGACTGTTTCCGGGAGGTGAGGAGGTGCCGGGCTGATGGCTGGGCCCGGCGGGGAGGGGCGGGAGGGACAGTCTGGACACACGCTATCGTGCACATACACACTCAGAAAACACACGCACACACACACATGCACACGTACCACTCTTTTGCTTGGCCTCTGCCCCTCCCCGGACTCCTGGCTTCAAGGCTTCGAGGGAAGGTGGTGAGCTCCCCACCGGTGATGGCTCACGCGTCCCCGCCCGCTCGCCTCCCAGGAGCTCATGGAGGTTGTACACCTGCACCTGGTGAAGGAGTACATCGTCCGCCTCAGCAAGCGGAGCCTGGTCCTCAAGTCCACGGAGCAGCAGCAGCAACTGGCGGGTCACATCCTGGCCAATGCCGAGCTCATCCAGCGTTTCTGCACTCAGAATGTAAGCTCCTGTCTACCCTTCCCAAGCGCCACTGGGATGGGCGGCCCCTCCCCCCAAGTCCCTTCAGGGCCAGGCACGACCCCAGGCCACTCCAAACCCGATCGGTTCTGACCTGAACTTCTCTGAGCCCTTGGGTGCCTTTTGGGGAAGGGGCAGCCTACGTCCAACCACACCTGTGCCTGCAGGGCTCCCCAGCGACCTGGCTGCATCACGCCCTCCCCAAGCTTGCCGAGATCATTCGCCTGCAAGACCCCAGTGCCATCAAGATCGAGGTGGCCACTTATGCGACCTGGTACCCTGACTTCAGGTGAGAAACAAGGGCGTCACGGGACATGGGCAGTCAGCATGGCCCTGCTGGACCCGGTCGGAGCCTGGTAGGGCCGGAGTCGGTCCCTGCAGGGCTGGTAGAGCTCAGATACTGGCCTTGAGGATGCAGTCCCAGCAGTTAGCCTGTGCTGAGGGCTGACTGTGTGCCCGATGCTGCCAGGACCTTTACAGCAGCTCATGCGTCTGAAGCTCACTGACCACCTTATGATGCTGGTGAGGCCTGAGCTTAAGGAACTTGTCTAAGGTGACACAGCTGGTCAGTGGTAAAGCCGAGATGGCAAAGCCAGGTAGCCTGGCTCCACAGTCCATGGTTCTAGCCTAATATGATACTGCCCTCAGAGGGGAAACTGAGACCAGAGAGACTAGGGACCTGCTAGAGGTCATGGCAAGTCAGGAGTGAAGCTGGGGTCCACCACTGAGGTCATCCTAGGGATCCTCAGAGTGGAGGTGCAGCCCCCCGCTGCCTGAAGTTCTGGTGAACTAGGGCAGTTTTTTCTCTAGGCTGAGTCTTCTGACATGACAGGGAAAGTTTGCACAGTCTTGAGTTGGAGTGCTTAGCCTAGTCCAGCCTAGTCTAGTTTCTGGCTGATCCACTCCATCCATCCACCTACCTGTCTACTTATCTATACACTCACCTCCATCCATCCATCCATCCATCCATCCATTCATCCATTCACTCATCAACCCATCCACCCATCCATCCACCCAGTCATCCAACCAATCAATTATCCATCCATCCATCCATCCATCCATCCATCCAATCATCTACCCATTCACTCATCAACACATCCACCCATCCATCCATCCAGTCATCCAACCAATCAATTATCCATCCATCCATCCATCCATCCATCCATCCAATCATCCATCCATTCACTCATCAACCCATCCACCCATCCATCCATCCAGTCATCCAACCAATCAATTATCCATCCATCCATCCATCCATCCATCCATCCATCCAAACACCCATCTACATGTCTACTCATTTACCCATCTGTGTAGCTATCCAGCCATCTGCTCATCCACCCTTCTACCTATCTCCAACTGTCTAACCTTCCACCTACTCATTCATCCATCCATCCATTTAGCTACCTATTCATCTACCCGTCTACGTCTACCCATGCATCCATTCATCCCATCCATCTACCCCCTAACCTACCTATCCATCCACTCATCCACTTACCCATCCATCCACCCACCCATACAAACACCAATATACTCATCTACCCATCCATCGAGGTATCCATCCATTTGGTCACCCACCTGTCTACCTATCCAACAATCCATCTACCTCCCCACCCACTCATTCATCCATTTATCCATTCACCTACCTAGTCATCCATCCATCTACTCAGCCATCCATTCACTGATCTGCCTATCCATCCATTTATCCGTCTACCCATCCGTCTACTCACCAACCCACTTACCCATCCCCTCATCCATCCACCCCCTCATCCATCTACCCACCTGTCCCCCATCCATCCATCTATCCATCCACCCACCCACCCACATGTCCATCCATCTACCCATCCATCCTCCCTCGCTCCCTCCATCTACCCATTATTGAGTGGTCTCCTGCTTAGTGCCAAACTCTGTTCTAGGTATATGCATTACTTCTGCAACGAAGTAGAAGACAGAACAGTCTCAGTCCTCCCTCGTGTAGGTTGCAGCGTGATGAGAGTTAGTCATAATGAAGTGATCAGGCACAGAAATAAACTTACGAGCTGTAAGGATTGTTTAAGCAAGGTTGTGAATGACAGGAGGTGCTGACTTTAGAGATGGGAAATCTTGGGGGAGCTGACATTTTAGCTGAGACCCGACGAGTAAGAAGGAGCCGCTCACCTCCAGAGTGTGGGGAAGAGTATTTCAGGAGGAACAGCCAGTGCAGAGGTCTGAGGTGGGCAGGAGTTCGGTGCACTCCAGGGAAGGACAGATGTCCAGTGTTGCTGGAGTACAGGGGGCAAAGGATCGAGTGAGTCCCCCTCACGGGCAGGGGCTTGGCTGCGGGGCCCTGTGGCTTGGGCCAGGTGTCTGGGGAGCTGGAAAGAGGGGTGAGCAGGGGTGTTGGTGACTAGACCGGACTGACAGGATGCTTTCCTTGCCAGCAAAGGCCACTTGAGTGCCATCTTGGCCATCAAGGGAAACCTATCGAGCAGTGAGGTCAAGAGCATCCGAAGCATCCTGGACGTCAGCACGGGGACACACGAGCCCTTCAAGTCCCTATTTTCGCTTATAAAAGTTGGTTAGCTTTTCCTGCCACCTGACCTGCTTGTGAGCACACAGTGAGCATCGGGCACCACCCCCCTTGGTGGGCAGCCACCCACTTGGGGGCTGTTCAGACCAGCCCCCGCTTCTTGGCTCCTCGACAGGCTTCTGGCCTACTGCTGCTGCTTCTGCCCAGCCTTGGCTAAGGCACAAACCCCTGGGCAGCTAGAATTGGATAAGTCCCAATTTGTTTACCGGTCCAGCTCGGGGCGGGACACCCAGTGTGGGGAGCTGCATGGAGCTGGGCTCAGCACGTCTATGGACTCGAAGGCAGAATTGGAAAGGCAAGGAGGCAAAAATGAACTCTTATCTGGGGCCTCAGCCTCCTGGGTCCTCCATGCACTGACAGGGGTGCCTCCATGGGTCCTCCTGGAAGTCAGCCTGAGGGCTGGACAGGGCAAGCCTAACCTCTGACCCCTTGGCCTCTGTATCAGTGTCCCTGTTGCTGCTGGAACACATTTCCACAAACGTGGCAGTTTCAGTTGGAACTTATCCTTCGGTTCCGGAGGTTAGAAGTCTGACACAGGTCTCATGGGCTACAACCAAGATCCCAGCAGGGCGGGCTCCTTCTGGAGGCTCTGGAGGGGATTTCGTTGCTTTTCCCAGTTTTTAGAGGCTGCCTGAATATCGTGGCCCGTGGCTGCCTTCCATCTTGAAAGCCCTCAGTGGCCAGTCAAACCTTTTTCACATCACAGACCTCAGACCTTCTCTCCTGCCTCCGCTCCCGTCTTCCAGCTTTAAGGACCCTTTTGATTACCTTTGGCCCACCTAGATAATCTGGGATCATCCCCATTTTAAAGTTAGCTGATTAGCAGCCATAATTCCTTAATTATGTCAGGTCTCTTGGCCGTGGACCCTGACATAATCACAGCTCCAGGAGTCAGGACGTGGGCATCTCTGGGGTGGGGGGGCACTATTTTGCCCACCACAGCCTTCATGCATCCCTGCCCTGTAGGGCACCTTATCCTACCCCTCTGTCGCCCCCCCCCCACCCCGGCCTCTGCCCACCCACGAGGCCCTCCAGTTCAGCCAGTGCAGTTCAGACTTAGGCACGCCTCAGCCGCGTGCCTCTGACGGTACTGAGCTGGGGTTTGTCCCCTCTTTCCAGGTACTGTGGCCAGGAGCTGGCCTGTGTAAATGGTGCACAAAGGCCTTTGTACATTTGTAGGAGTTAGTGTGTGTTAATAATGTCATTAATATTATTTTTGATAGTACTGCTTTTGTATGTATGTACTCAGGACATGGTCCGGATTTTTATAGCTTAATATAAAAAACTGATTTCAGAAGTGGCTTGGAGTGATTTATTTGGGGAGCAGGAATGGGGAGCAGCAGTGGCTTTCTTAGCCTCCGGGGGCCTGGGAAAAGCCCGTCTCCCAGGCTCTGGGTCAGACCCCCAATGTGTCCGATCTACAGCGCCCCTCCCCCTTCTCACCCATAAGCATGAGCTTTGGAAGGGTTTGCCTTTGGAAGGGGCATGACCAGTCACTTCACTCTCTCGTGCCTCAGTTTCCTTACCTGTAAATAGAGGACCATAAACCAGTTTGGACTCCCCACTGTCCTTCTGAGGATGCAGGGGTAGGCAGTGGACCCCAGACAGTCATGTCAGCCCCCCCCCCCCCCGTAGGCCCCTGTGGGGACTCACCCTTGTATTTCTGGAACCGATCTCACAAAGCTGCAGCTGTGATCAGGGGAGCCCCACAATCTACCTTCAGAGATGGCCCCAGCTCACCTGGACACCAGTTCGCCTGGCCCAGGATTTGGGGAGGGGCAGAGTCCCTGGGACCAGGGTCCCCTCCATTCCACATAGCTGAGGGAGGGTCCCCAAGGGAGCCATGTGTGGCGTCTGGGGCTCCTTGGGTGAATTCCAGAGGAGGGGAGAGGGGCCTGTGGAGGTGGGGATGGGATGGAGCCAGCCTCTCAGTGGGGAGCAAGGAGGGAGGGGGACAGTGGCCCCTGGACATCCTACTCCCCAGAGCTGGGGCCCCAGGTCCACGCCACGCAGATCGAGGGTGGGTTGGAACCTCGCTGCTCCCACGGAGCACGGGGTGGGAGGGGAAGGGGGTCCTGGGACCAGCGCGCCTGCCCCCCACTGGATAGGGCCTGCGGGGACCTATGGCACCGGCACCCGGGACAAGCTGGAAACTTCAAATCCTTTGGGCCAGGACGACCTGATGGACCTAAAAGCCCACCCTGGCTGCGGCTGGGATGGGTGGGGGTCCTCAGCACAGAGCTCCCCTCCCGGCCCCAATGCGCCCCTGCACCCCCCATCTCCAGGAAGCAGAACTCCAGGAGGAATGAGGAAGAAGAGGCACAAGGGGTGGGGAAGGGACAAGTCGCTGGCCCTGGCTACCACCAAGGGTTCCACTTCAGGAACTTCCCCATCCCGCAGGAAAATCCCCTTAAGGGAAGAATTTGACCCTAGTGGTGGAGTGAGTCACCAGGCTCAGAGCACAGAGGGGCGGCCTGGACAGGGGGCCTTCTGTGGCCACCTGCTCTCAGCTGTACATGGAAATGGGGCCCCGTGTGAACGGGGAGTGAGGGGCACAGCATTGATGGGGCCCTCCACCCCTCCCCCATCCCTGCTGGGGGCGGAGCAGCGGGGAGAGCTGGCCAAGGCCGCCCAGAAGGGCTGACATTCCCTGAAGCCCACAAGAAACACAGAGCCACTAAATAAACAGTTCAGGTCCAAGTGCAGTGGGGTGATGGGTGGGAGTGACTCAGTAGAGATTAAAGCGGGCGGGGGGGAGTGCTCACGCAGGAGGCGATACTTGGTTTGGGACCCCAAACTTGGCAAGGCCACTTACACAGTCCTCGACAGAGCAGTGCAGGGGAGGGGAGCAGCCCGGCAAAGGACGTGGGGTGGGGGTGGGAGCGGGGTGCTGGCAGGGTTCCAGTTCTAGGAGGAGCTCCAGGGTTGGGTGGTGAAGGTAGGAGTTGGAGCAGATCCCCCCGGAGAGGCAGGCGAGGGTCCGAGAACCTTAGCTGGGCCTGGGAGTTGGGGTTCACTCCAGCTGTACGAGGAAAGCACTGAGGGTTTTGAAGAGGCAGTTGGGACTGATGTGATGTAGGACTTGGAAAGACCTCTCTGGCTGCTGCATGGACACTGGAGGGCCGAGGGGAGGCCAGGAGACCCCTTAAGGGGTGTGGGGTTGCCTGGGGGAGAGATGACGTTGTCAGTGAGGGCTGCGGTGTGAAGGGAGACAGGGCTGGCCCCGGGGTGGCATGTGAGACGAGCAAATCCCCGAACCATTGAAAAGACACTGACTCAGACATGGTGCCACCTCCCACACGAGGAAGGCCTGAAGGGGAGAGTGGGGAGGACCCAGGAGAGACATCTGGGGGGTTAAGTTTGAGAGGTCTGCAGAAAGAGTACGTCTCCTAAGATTGTCAAAAGCATGCGAGGCCGACAGCCATCAGGTGCTCTCACCCCCTACTCTGGGAGGGCGATTTGACACCCCCATGGAGGGCCATTTGACAATATCAGTCAAGTCAACAAAAACTCTCTGAACCAATCATTCCCCTTCCAGCAATGTATCTTTTTTTTTTTTTTTGAGAGAGAGAGAAAGATAAAGGGGGGGAGGGGCAGAGAGAGAGAGAAAGAGAGAGAATCCCAAGCAGGCTCCATGCTCAGTGAGGAGCCCACCGTGGGGCTCGATCCCTAGGATCTTGACCGGAGCCGATCTCAAGAGTCGGTTGCCCAACACACTGAGCCACCCGGGCACCCCCTTCCAGGAATGTATCTTATCCATGTTGGAAACTCCCTACATGTCCATCAGTAACCCCAGGCAGATAATTGCAGTGCACCAAACAATGGAGTACTATACAGCCATAAAAAGGAAGTTCTCTCTGTCCTGATGTGGAAACTGTTCCAATATATAATGTCAAGGAGAAAAAAAGCACACTGCATAACAATTTGTGGTATGTTACCTCCAAATAAACAAACGTGGGAAAAGATATCTATAGAATCTCATATTGACCTACCATACGTATATGCATATGCATTATATTCATTTGCATTTGCCTACGTGTGCATTGAGGCAGCCTGGAGGAATA
This sequence comes from Prionailurus viverrinus, assembly GCF_022837055.1. Taxonomy (NCBI): domain Eukaryota; kingdom Metazoa; phylum Chordata; class Mammalia; order Carnivora; family Felidae; genus Prionailurus; species Prionailurus viverrinus. The sequence goes on from NC_062566.1 coordinate 140,659,916, forward strand.
CGCCAGGAACTAATGAGAGTGGTTACTTGTGAGTGTGTGAGCTCACAGGTGTGTGTCTGCACACCGGAAACGGGGAGGGGAGAGCAGGAGGCAGGGAGGTGATGGGGAGGGAGATGGGGAGGCAGACATTTCACTGTATATCCTGTTTAAAATTTTTATTACTGAACCACATGAACGTGTTACACATCAACATGTTATAATATGACATTTAACTGAGAAATGCAAGCCAGCGTGGTTGGAGGTTTGAGGGGAGACTAAATGAGACCCGGGGTCTCAGGTGTAGGGCTGTCCAGCAATGTCAAGTGCCCTCTGAAGTGTGTTCAGCAGCAGCCTGAGACCTCCTCCAGCCAAGTTCAGTACTCAGGTGCCCGCCTGGAGTCCCAGAGTTGGATTTAACTGAGAACAGGGCTTTGGTCAGACAGTCGCATCAGGGGATGAGCACAGCTATGGCGTTGAGGAGGGCTCCCTGGGGAGGTCATGGCCTGGGACCTGGGGGCTGGGGAAAGTGGGAGGGGCTGTGATATCAGGCTGGGTCAGAGGGGGTGGAGCCAAGGGCTGGAGTGGAGTCACAGGAAGAAGAGAGTGACGGGAAGAGGGTTCTCCGGTCACGGAGGAGGACCCTTACAATTGAGGTCGTGGCAGTGACGCAGTTGCTGGTGAGGACGCCCCCGGGGGCATGACCTTGAGAGAGTGTGGCTGACATTGGCAGTGTTGAGGGCTCAAGGAACAGGAGGCAACCGGTGGGTGCAGAAGCCCCCAAGAACATTGACGAAATCATGGAAGGGATAATGGGCGGGGGCTGCTGTCCTCTGAGGGTGCCACGGAGGGACCCAGCGGGGAGCAGAGGACAGCGGCGGGGAGGACAGGGGAGCCCGCAAGCTTGCCAGCGGCAGGGGGCGCGATCAGCTTAACACCCCCCCCCCCCCCCCCCCGGCGTCTGTCCCTCACCCTAGGGCAGCAGACAGTCCTTGGCTGAGCAGACGCATTGGGCTTGTGACGGATCACGGCGCCAGAGCTCGGGCGGGAAGGCTGAGCCTATGGAAGGAGCGGTGCCTTCTTGTGGGTGGTGCCGACAGTGGACCTGAGGACTGCGGGGAGTCAGGTGGCCGGTGCTCCCTAAGGACAGTTACTGTCCCTGCAGAGACACCCTGAGGGCCTGGGGTTTGTCAGGGGCAACTAGCCCGGGAGGCTAACCTGGGCTTGTTCACAGACCACCAGAAGGTTCTAGTAGCAAGTGAAGACGAGCCTGGGTGCACAAGTGCATTTCCAGCTTCTGTTCGTGTCACGTTCCCTCATGTCCCCGTGGTCAAAGCCAGTCACTCAACCAGATCCAGATTCAAGGGGAGGACTAGGTGCCCTTCTGATGGGAGGGACTGGAGCGCGTGGTGGCATCTCCTCCAATCTGTGTTGTGACTACAAGTACTTACACTCCCCCTCGTGAAACTCAGGCTCCAGCTGTCCTCAGGTCTCCCAGGGTTCTCCAGTTACGGGTCAGACGGACCAGGTGTGCGGGACCGAATGGTGACAGGCTTCTCACGCGTGTTCCTTGGGTCAGCAACTCCAGACCCACACGCCGTGAACTAAGAGGACAAGTCAGTTGCCGGACACACTCGGTGGTGGGCCCAGGGACAGGACAGCCACCGTTGGCGACATCACTCAGAAGGGGAGGGGCAGGAGACGAGGCGCGGTCTCCTCCGCAGCCCTAGACTCCCCGGCTTTGCCCTCCGACGGGACTTCCTTTGCCTTTTTTGTTTTTAATTTTTTAATGTTTATTTATCTTTGAGAGAGAGAGAGAGAGAGAAAGTGAGAGGCAGGGAGGAGCAGAGAGACAGCGAGATATAGAATCCACAACAGGCTCTGAGCTGTCAGCACAGAGTCTGACATGGGGCTCGAACTCACGAACCATGAGATCATGACCTGAGCCAAAGTCGGATGGTTAACCGACTGAGCCACCCAGGCACCCCGGGCCTTCCTTTGCCTTAACGCACAGCCTGTTTGGTAGCTGAGCAATTTCCTCAGTCTTTCTATCATTCAGGGTCCAACCAAGAGGAGGAAACCCCCCCAGTCACTGGAACAGGGGACGCTTAAAGAAGGACTGTGGCAGGGGGTTGGGGTAACAAGGGGTTGGCTACGGAGGGTGAGGGGAACTCTAAAAATGCAGGAACAGCAGACATGTGGCCGCCACCCCAGAGCGGAGGCAGAGCTCCAAGGAAGGAGCAACTCCGGAAGAGTCTCCTCACCCCCCAAACCCGCACTGGGATCCAGTCAGGTCTCATTGGATGCAGCCTTGGTGAAGTTCACGGGGGTCTTCTGCCAGCAGAACTGGCTGGAAAGCCACTCCCTGGGATGCCAGGTACGCCACGTGCAGGCAAGTGCCGTGCCCGGGACTTGCTGCAAAGCCCCGCGAGGAAGTGGTGGAAGAAGAGTCCCTGGGGAGGTGTGGCCGGTGCCAGCCCACAGCCAGAGTGATCTGGAAGAAAACCCCCTCCCTCCGTTGCCGTCCCTCCAGTGCCCTCTACTGACAAAGTTTAGCACTCTGCCGGCAGGCAAGGCAGAAAAGTTCCAGAATGCCCAAGAGACAGATGAAAGATGAGTTTGGGGCTCAGTTTCCAGACACACTCCTCTACGCACGTTTAACCTCTGTGAAAGCGCCCAGCAAACACTATACATCTTCCTACAAGTGAAGACCCTCCACGATGCGGAGACGCAGTCCCAAGAGTAACCACCCGTCCCTGGGGGTGTCTGTAACTCCTCAGGTCAGGTCCATGGCTGTCCCGTTACCTACAGACTCACTTGCACAGTTAACCTCTGACGCGTTGCACCCACGGGGAAAATGTCAAGGGGAGGAGAGCGGGAATGGTCAGCATGGGCGAACAGGCACGTTGAACAAGCAAAGAACACAAAGCAAAGCTGCCACAGCCCCTGTTTCTGGGACCCTCCTCGTCCCAGAACTCCCCCCTCAGCCAGAGCCTCAGGAGTCGGGGATCTTTACTCGATGAGATGGCCTGGACCTTCATGCCCGAAGGGTCTGAGTCCCCAGTTACACTGTCTTCTGTGCGGGGCAGGGGGTAGCCTTCCATGAACCTTTCTTCTGGGTCATGGAAGTTACGAGAAGAGCTGCGGAGAAGCCCTGCTTTCCTGACATGACCCTCCTGCCCTGACTGTGTGGAGGCAACACAGCTTCCCCTGAGGGAGCGGGGCCAGGAGAGCAATCCCTTTGTCCCCGCACCCGTGTACTTGGCTAGAGGGGAGACACGCCCATATGATGGTCTCTAATTCAAAGTATATATGGAATCCTGTGGAACAGAGCCCCATCCTCCCTGAATATGGTCTCCCAGCTGGTGCCATAACTGAATCTTCAGTAGGTCACTCGGCCTTTCTGTCAGGCCAGCCGCTTCCGGGGGATACGGCATGTGGTAGGACCAGTGAGTTCTCGGCCATGAGCCCGCACTGCTGGATTTCTCTGGCGGCGAAACGAATTCCTCGGTCAGAAGCAATGCTGTGTGGATACCATGATGGTGGATGAGGCGCTCTGTGAGTCTGTGAATTGTGGCGCCAGGAGCAACATGATGGGCGAGGAAGCCAAAGCCACGTCCAGAATGCGTCTATCCCAAAGAGGGTGAATCGTTGCCCTCCATGATGGAGGAGCTCCACTGCAATCGACCAGGCTGGCTGCTTTCCCCAGAGAATGATGCTGGCAAGACCTACGCACTGGTCTGTGCTGTTGTCACATAAGCCACTCAGCAGTGGCCAGAGCAGCATGGGAAGAGGATGGCCATGTTGTTGAGCCCACGAATAGCTCTCATTCCTGTCACCATAGCTACTTTGTTTGTGGGTTGATTGCGAAAGCACTGGGGTGATTGGGGAAAGAGACTCTTATGGGCTGGATTGTGTCCCCCAAAATTCATGTCAATGTCCTGATGCCCAGTACCTGAGAATGTGACAGTAACAACAAAGAACAAACCCTGGAGAAGGGGCAGAATCTGATTTCCAGAGTTACTACATTATTACATTTAAATGTCCATGGTTCTAAATAAATAAATAAATGCCCACCATTCAACAAAAAATTATAAGACATACAGAGAAACAGGAAGTAAAGGGGCGCTTGGGTGCCTCAGTTGAGCGTCTGACTTCGGCTCAGGTCATGATCTCATGGTCCATGGGTTCGAGCCCCACATTGGGCTCTGTGCTGACAGCTCAGAGCCTGGAGCCTGTTTGGGATTCTGTGTCTCACTCTCTCTCTCTGCCCTTTTCCTGATCACTCTGTCTCTCTCTCTCTCAAAAATAAATAAACATTAAAAATTAAAAAAAAAAAGAAACAGGAAGTATGCTTTATTCAAGGAAAAAAAGAAATGAATCAACAGAAAATGTCCCTGAAAAAGACAAGATGACAGATCTACTACACAAAATCTTTCAAACAATTACCTTAAAGATGTTCAAAGACCTAAAGGAAGACATGGAGAAAATCAAGAGAGTGATGTGTGAACAAAATGGAAATACC